>NW_025963890.1:17784625-18984625 GCF_023055435.1 Haliotis rufescens | reverse complement strand
CCCATTTGTAATCAAAACACCATCTAAACCAATCCCTCTGGAATCACAACTGTCTATCCACGTCACCGTGACATAACTGCATACCTAAGGGTTATAGAGTAGCCGAGTGGTTATAGTATCTCCTTTATCACACCAAACACACGGGTTCGAGTCCCCACATGGGTATATTGTTATATACAATGTAAAAAGCCCATTCACACCAAACAAACCAGTGACAGAAAGTACGACCAAAGATCCTCGTCATCGGGGCAATAACGCACATCTCCCCTATAGGCTAAATGAAACACAAATCTAATTCAATGATCTCGTATTTGCACGTACAATTTGCCATGATGAAGTTTGAACTGAGCAGACTCACATCCTCCCGCCCCCTACCCCCTCCCCACTCCCCTAAGGAACTGGGAAATCCGCGTTGTCTGTTTCTGCGGAAGTATAGGTTATTCAAATCGGACTAAATCCTTTGTACGTGAGCAGCGACCCTACACGCCTCTGACGGGAGATGGCGCGCGCGCATGTGTGTGTGTGTGTGTGTGTGTGTTTGTGTTGTGGGTGGTGGGGGTGGTGGTGGGGGGGGGGGAGGATGTGAGTCTGCTCAGTTCAAACTTACGGGGGTGGTACGAAAGTAGGACCCCAGTAATTCATCTAAATTTAATTTCTTCCTTAATATGGGTCAGGAAGAAGGAAACATTTGAGGGAGGGGGTTTTCATGTGGGAATTAAGTCATGGATTGGACCAGAGGAATAGCACGACTACTACTGAGTTGCAAATTATGTCACAGTATCAACATTTATCAAGTGTATTAATTTGAAGGGTGGCTGAGGAGTCTAACTGAACGGATTTCATTGATGGAGTTTTTCCTTATCCCCTCCGAGGCCCTCACACCTCTGCCAACGCTGGAATGCCTGGATCACACTGACGTAGAAGGCTTCCTGCTAGGGGGGGGGGGGGGGGGGGGGGGGGGGGGCCACGGGTGGCCCAGTCGTCTAAGGCGCCGCGATTCGCTGTGCAGAGTTGCGTCCCTTGGGCATGCCAGAAACCTATGATTGTGGGTTCGAATCCTGGTTCGCCCCGATTATGTTTCTAGGTTTGTCAGCACCATGCCCGTGCTCGTGGGTTTCATCGAAGTGGTAAACGTCTGAGACCTGCATCACTTCGGACTTTCCTCCCACATGAAGCTGACACGCCGTGATATAACTGGAACACTGTTAAAAGCGGCGTTAAACCCAACTCACTCGCTCACTCCTGCTGGTGGTGTAAAAAAAATCCTCCACAGCAGAAATAACGTCGTCATCATTTGCATAATGTTTGCAAGACGGTTCCTTCCTCAAGTCTGGGAAGAGTTGGAAATAAGACGGCGTCAAACCTGGTGAATACGGAAGATGTTCAATGAGTTCAAAGCCACAGCCATGCATTGCTGCCATGGCGACTACTGACTTGTGCACGGGTGCATTGTCCTAGTAGAACAACAAACCTTTAGTGAATTTTCCACGACGTTCATCCTTGATATTCTCACGCAGTTGCCTAGGCAGATTAGCATAATATTGGCCATTAATGGTCTGACCTTTCAGGAGGTAGTCCACCAGTAGGATGCCTTTGAATCCCAGAAAACCAAAGCCATGTCATTGTCAGCTGGTGGATCAGAAGTTGCCTTCTTCAGAGGTGGAAACTTTAAATGTTTCCACTGCTTTGGCAGTTGTTTAGTCTTGGCTGACGGTGGTGAACCCAAGACCAACAAACCGTTCAGCAAAATCGTCTAGGTCTGCTTCAAAATGACGTAAATTCTCACAAGAGATTACGTTTCTGATCAGTAGTCACAAGCCTAGGAATCCAGTGTGCTGACACCTCTGTCACCCCCAGTTCATTCTTCAGAATGTTCTCAACTCCCTCATGAGAGATGCCTACTGTATTGGCTATGTGACGTGTGGTGAGTCGTCGATCATCCATAATCTTATCATGTATTGTATCAACACTTTCCTCAGTGGTGGCAGTTTTGAAGGACTTCCTCATCTTTGATAATCGTCAAGGCTCTCTCTTTTCCTCTTGAAGTCCGCAGCCCCCTTCTCAACAGTTTCAAAGGAAGAAGCACACACATACTTGATGACAGCGTGGTAGCCAGTTTTGTCCATTTTTATCAACAGAGAATACATGGTCACTTTAATGCCTGTAGAAATATGAGACCGCCCCCGTGGTCTTGTGGTAGAGCGTCCGACCGGATAGCGGAAGGTCCGAGGTTCGATCCTCGGCCGCGTCATACCAAAAGACGTTAAAAGATGGTACCTGTTGTTACCCTGTCTGGCGCTCGGCATTTAGGGGCTAAACAAGGACTGGTCGGCTCGGAGTCAGTATACTGTGTCTGAGTGGGGTATACATGTTAAACTGCTGCATGATATCTCAGTGAGCTAGCACTATAAATCGGCATCAGTCCGGACTAGTACAAGCAGCCACACACACACACACACACACGTGCATGCACGTCGCTATATATAAGTGCAATCATCTTAGACGCGACGTTAAACCCAATTTCACCTCACCTGTAAACATACGCTGTTTAGTTGTCTGTGTGGTTCAAATGCCGCCTGTAATTATAATAGAGCGTGTTGTACTTAAAACATGCAAATTATGAAGTGTGTACTGTACATCCTTCGAAGTTAGGCTCAGAACATTTCACCCACCCCTCATAGCTAGTGTATAACTTCCATGGATCGCTACCACAGCTCGGTTCGAAAGGCATGATGGTAGATATAGTCGTCCAATCAAATTAAACGAGACATTCTGCGCTGTATGTTACTGATAATAGAGACGATGACATCACGCATAGGTCCAGGATATTTATCATAACAAAAGGAGATATTATATAATGGATAATCGAGGATGGCCAGTCGTTGCAGTGGTGAAAATATCGATGTATGATGCCATTGAGGACTCTCTTTAGTAACTCAAGTGAAGTTATCTTGTCTCACAACGCAGATTCACAGGGTGCTTTGATGGTGACCTCCGTGGAAGTTCATCTCCATCTGTCATGGCTGGGGAAGTGTATCATCGTACCCGACACGCTCGTTATTGAACAATGGTTCGTTCGCCTGATCAAAATCTGATGACGTTTTACAAACCGTGATATTTTACATGCCTTATGTCTAATATAAAACCCCTTTAACGTATCCACCACACATCAAACGCATGTTCCCTAACCATGGATATTTAAACTCGCCCATTTCAATTTCATCATGCACAGTTAACCCATCCATGTCGCCCCCAAACTTCAAGTCAATTAAATGTACTTGACGAGAAAGGTGCCTTTGACCAGTCTTGTCTGAATAATCGGGGGAAGGGGGGACGCTCACGTTCCCCAATTTCTAAATCCGCCTTCCCACCGGACTACACTCCACTTATCCTTGGTTCACACCTGTATGGGTGGGGAGGGCTAGGCGTAGGGGGATCCAATTCTCATATCATCTATTGTGACTTGATAGATTTTTACCAGGTTTAAGCTGCAATAATCCACCATGTCGATAGCACGGCCCATACACAAACCTCTATGCGTTTAATGCTTTTGAAACGTTCCGTCCGTTGTATCGTCTTTACACACACACATTTATAAACGTTTCAGTCAAAGTGTTGTGAAAAGGCCACATCAAACATATTTTTGAAAAAGGGAAGATGCTTAAGGTTGTTTTTCTATTGCTAAGATTGGTTCCAGTTTTAATTTTAATTGCTAATCCAAAAGTTTGGTGCAACCAGTCCTGACGCCCGTTGTTTCAGTTACTGATAGACATAAACTCTATTTCTTTGTATATTGTCCTTTCAAATTGAGAATGAAAAAAGATATTCCTAAAACTGGCAGACATATGTAATTTCTAATATGATGCTGAACACAAATATTGCTACACATGTAACGGCCTAAATATCACAGCTTGTACACTAAATATGCACTGCAGTAATCTAGACTTGACATGCAAATGTTATGGACTTGCATGGGCTGTATTTGATATATTTGCTTCAGGCTCTGTATGGCAGACCAGCGTAAACCCAAATACTAGTATAACATTTGTTATATTTGACAACTTTCGAAATAGCTTTGTGAATTCAAGTACTTTATGGTTCGAAAAGCACACTACCTACACCTGCCCACCTAAAAATCATCTAAAGTCACCAGCCACTGTAATAATCTAGGTTGCTAGGTGACTAATTTTAACAAATTATAACGCAGTTAAAAAAGCAACATGTTGTTAAACCTTTCAGCAGTGATTTGGTATTTAACACATTCTCCAAATATCGATAACAAGACTCTTATATGAGATAGAAATAATGTAAAAAAGACGAGAATGTGGTAATAAACATTGATTACAAAACCTACTTGGTTCATCTCGAAATTTAGATATTTGTAGGGAAGACAACTCTGTTAGTACAAAGAAACCTATCTAACTCGAAGCTCTTGGGGTCAAAGGAAATATAGAGACGTCGAATTTCAGGCAAACGGAGAGAAGATAAACGATCATAGCACGTAAGGATTCCGTCGGATAATGCAGTCACGCATCCTTTACGGTTTGTCGAGTAAATGGGGTTCGAGGGTTCATTGCATAAGGAAGATATTCGGAGCACCCAATGACCTGTAATGCAGTTTCTGATCGGCAGTTAGAACTTTGGAAAAGATAACTCTTAAACGTTCTTGAAACAAATTATGTTATATATAATTTCAAACGTTCCAAGTATGGTCAAATTAAAGTTATATTTAGTATTTTCTATTTCATTCTCAAAGAATATTTATGTTTTAGAATGACCAGGTCACCAGACTGGTTTGTTTCCCTTTCATTCTCATTAAGCAGAAAATTCAGTAAAACTCATTAGCAACCATAGTGGCATAGTATAGTCAAGAAGAGATAGCTCTTAAAAATCCGCGAAAACATATTATTATCTAAAAACTGGACAAAACCCAAAACTAATGCCCCAGAACTAAATATATTCACAGAAAGTTTTAAATGACACAAATGATGAGAAGTATTTTTTAAAAAATTTCAATCAATTGATTTATTGATTGAGAAAACTGAAGCACGGTAGCTGCTCAGATATGAAATTACAACTGACATTGAAATATGGGATGCACACATGCATATATATAAACTCATCGATTACGGATACAAATACTTGTGGATGCGAACGTTTCATATGCAACTACTGAAAAAACCCATTTGACTGTTATATTAGGCGTTCTCATGTGTACATAATGATTGGCACGGTTAAAATGTAGTCATCAAACGCTCATTGCAAACGCTGCTTATCCCCCAACGAGGCTTCCACGATCGTGCTATGTTTAAGCGTCACGGGTTTTTTCCTAACTGGTAGTTAAAACACTAGTGCAGTGTGCCGAAAGAGAATTGTGACGTCTTTAGGTCACGTGTCACTTTTGGTCCTCCAGCCCTTGAGTATCGTTCGATGACTTTTTTGCATAATACATAATAAAAATAATAACTACGTTGCATTGTCATTTAAATTCTATCAAGACATTCCGAAACGTTATTGTCAAGAAAGCAGGGTTTCCAGACAAATGGGGTTTCACTGAATACCCTGAGTGACAGCTTTGCTATGCTACGCTTTTTGACACATTACATGATCAGACGCAAACTTAGATAAAATGCGTAATAAAGGCTGGTTAACTAAATATTAAATTCTATAACATAAGATGACTTTTTACTGTATGTTTACCTATGTACATATCACAGGTAAGATACCCGTGAAGATCCGGGTCAGCAACCAATGCTTGCGGTAAAATTTGACTATACTTGTAAGAGGCGACTAACGGGATCTTGTGGCCAGACTCGCTGACTTTGTTGATGCATGTCATCGTATCCCAATTGCGTGGATCGATGCTCATGATGTCAATTACTGGATTGTCTGGTCAAGACTCGCTTTTTTACAGACCGCCGTCATATAGCTGGAATATATATGGTGCGGCGTTAAACAATAAACAAACAAAACCCGATTCATTTGATCGCCTCGAACGACAAGTAAAGGTAGTTGGAGACATATTCTAACCGGAAATTCCCCAAGGGTAATATATGTTGTGAGATATTCGGTGATGAGAACTGAGAAACTGTGACGTTTCTTTAGTTGTTATGTATACGTCTACAACGTGACATTCGCATATTGAGAACGTTCATACACGCACACAGAATTAAACGATTACATTTGACAATATAAATGTCTGATCACGACAAGACATATAGCCGGATAATTGTTGTGTGCGTTAAACTACATACAAACAAACAAACAAGCAAACGAACAGTAGAAATGTAATTCCTAGTATCAGAAATAACGCTTCATGAAAGCCTCATTTTAGCTCAAGTTTTACGTTTCCGCCACAAAAGAACAGATGGTGTTAAAGTGCAAAACTGAAATCGTTCTGACGTGACCCGTAATGGGATGTCCTCAGATCTTTGTTAGTGGTGGCGAGATCTAAGATCTGATTTTAATGAGATTGTTTCATAACGATTTCCAGATGTTCATTCCTTAGATATATTCAGATTTTGTGGGTAAAAAATATCCATATCATACTTTGTTCATTATCAGACACACAGTATAGCCATGTGTTGGATTAGTCAATAAAATCATTATCTTACGGCGAAGTTATCTATACATTTGTTGGTGATTAGCCTCGTATTTTTTAATGATAGCTCGTGTGTCAAAGCGCCAGAGTATTCACGACCGGGGAGCAAATATACACGTACCTCACACACCCATACTGTACAGAGGACTAAAAATACTTTCAACACTAACTAACTTTATGGATCCGATGGTCACAATGGCTGCTAATGAAATATTATTTTAATGGATGGGACGCCCACGTCTGGTTCAAACACTGCCGAACAAAAGAAAGTATACACTTGAAAATTGGATGTGACCAAAAACTACAAACGCTATCGAGGCTGCAACAGTTGCCGAAACACACAGTATACTTCTGGGCCCCGTTCCACAAAGCGATCTTAGCGCTACGATTGTAGTAAGTCAGTGTTAAAGAATGGGAGTTACGATCGACTTAGCGCTAAGATCACTTTGTGGAACGGGGCCCAGGTCCAAAACACAGCTACGAGACCCATTATACCACCATCGAATAACCATTTCTTGTTTATTTTATTTTAACCACCATCCAACATGGGTGTATACCCTGCAGTTTAGAATGTCCTCGTATCTTTAAGTCATGGAGCGATGTAGGCCTTAACACGTGACCTAAACACCTCACAGTGGAATTTCTGTTTTGCACACGTCACCGTTATAAAAATCACGACAGCACCTTGATTGAACGTTTCTAAAAAAACAAGGACTTGTGACCCTAAAAATGGTACAAAAATGCAAGACTCGTTTTTGCAATGACTACGTTTAAAAATGAAAAGGGTAACTAGTTCTGTGTAATGAAATTCTAGTAATTCACACTATGACAAAGAACAAAATCCCAGGAACTTTTGTCTATGAGTATATGTGCGTATACATTACCCTAAATACAAAATCACCATAATCACGTAAAATCAGTTATACGTTATTTATAGTTCGTCAAGAAAAAGCGATCCCTTGGCTTCACTCACCATACATGTTAATTTCCAAAATATATTAATAATAATTGCCTTAGTATAGCGGACTCGATAATAAACATTCAGTATGTATATGTATAATATTCAATAAACGAGTCCCTCGCGCACGCTGTGGGTGTCTGGCTCCATCAGTCGCACAGCATCCAATTCAGTGTGATGGAATAGACAACATATGTTCCAATTTATAGGATTTATTTAATTGAACACATACAGATCCATCTTCGTAGCATGTGTTTTTGTAGTTTCCATGGCAACGCACATGTGTAGCAGACATATCGTTATATAGATCCATACAATCCGGAGTTCATTATCATATATTCATGTTATGTATTTTTAAAAGTTTTTTTATCATCTGAATTGCATATTTCTTATAAAACGAACTGAGCTTATTTCTTAGATCGCTTATGTTCGGTATACCAGGAGTTGATGAATTGTTTATTCCGGATATAACCCCTTTAGTTCGGTACAAGGAGTTGTAGGTATATGATGCTTTTTGTTCGCTGTTTAACGCCGCACTCAGCAATATTCCTGCTATATGACGGGGACATTATGAACATAGAAATACCTTTCTGAAACATTAATGTACAGTGAACTCCCGTTAATCCGGACTGCTCCGGTCTAGACTTACATTTAGTGTTTTCTTTTGCTAAATATATAATAGATACGAGTTCAGAGAACACCAAAGAAATCTAGACTTGCCCAACCATTACCGGTTTGCCTGAGATGTTCGGATGTCTCTGTTTCAGGGTTAGACTAAAGCTCAGTCTCTGAAAATACAACATTTAAATGGAAAATAAGCCCCAGTGAGATGGGAGATTCTGAACCTGTGGAAAATCTAGACTTGCTTCAATTAAACGTAGAATTACAGTCAGGGCTGGGCGGAAGGGAAAATGATGTGGTTCGGAGACTGTGAGACAGGCCATTTGAGCTTGTTTAAGAGTCTTGGTAAAGTCCTGTTATGTTTTATGCGATTGAAAGTTTACACAGCTAACTTAACAAACAACATTATTACATAACTTGTAGGTTTTTACAGTTTTAACACAACACAATAGTAGTAGCTACGTCAATCAAGTTGTCTATTCCACGCACGCATATGTCTACCTTCAGGGTTGTCACCCGGCGCTGCTGTGAATACGTGCGGATTTTATATATAGCGCACACACACCTACTGGGCTACATGTGAAAGAAATATATGCACGTGCATGCTTTGCCTACAATGAGACAAAAAGGAAAGGTTTCCTATATATAGACATTGTTTGATAGTTTAAAACAGACTTAATAAATAATAAATAATAGCAATACATTTATTGTTTGCTGATTTCAAATAATTTATCTTTGTATTCATGTGGTAAATCTCTACGACATGACATGACTTCGGTAAGTGAGAACGTGTCGGAATATATATATTACTCATGTGCGTGATACTAAATAATCGTTGAAAAACTAAAATGCATATTTTTGATTACGGGTTTCGGATTGCGCGAACATGTTATAACAGATGCAATGTATTATAACGCCCAATGCGATAGGTTTATGCGAAAGGTTCTCTCTTATAACAGTTGAACCCCGTTAAACCGGACATCAGAAATGTTTATTCGATGGTGATTTAATTTTGCAGTGTTTCGGTGACCGTTTTCAGCCCAGTAACGTTTTTTTAAGGTTATAATTTTGGGGTCAAAATCAATTTTTAAGTGTATACTGTCTTTTTCCCCGGCAGTTTACAATACTCCATAGATGTGTTAATCCGGATATTGTTAATCCGAACCTTTCACGGATTAACGGGGTTTCACTTTATATACACATTACGTAAGCGGAAACGTGGCGAAGGAAGACGTGAAACAAACATGTGCGAAACCTGCCTGTAAGATATGGGGAATTTATGTTTAATTTCCTTGTGCGAATTCCGAGGAAAAGAGTTGACTCATTGTCTAGTAGTTTTGCTATTCATTTTGGGGTGATTAATGGATGTTTAACGCAGTAGTAAGCAATTCAAGCTGTATTGAATCTGGACCAGGAACGCCAGTGACTGACATCATTGGCAACTACCACGATGGTGGTTAGGATGACACCACGGCAGGTCACCCGATCCCCACCCGATCCCCGCCCGATCCCCATTAGTGGACTACATCAAAGGTGACGTACTAAGGACCTTCTCCGACCTATGAACAAATATTCACACCTTCAGGGTAAGACGAGACAGCATGATCAGCTCAGTTGCCCATTGTAACCATCCGACTTTGTTTCAGTGGGATCCCATTCTACCTCTTAATCTCCATGGGGTTAATTCACAGATGTGGCTTGGGAGTATTGGTTGGTCATCGAACCCTCGAGATGTGGATCGGTGCGCAAACCACACACTCCATACTCCAAGCTCCACGAACGCTCCTCTCCATGCTCCTCACACTGCTATCCATACTCCACACTCCGCACTTCCCTCTCTGCTACCAACCCACACCTCACGCTCCTCACACCACACGCCGATCTCCACTTTCCACCCCTATACTTCACGCTCCACATTATACGCTCCAACCACGTTCCTCTCCACGCTCCGCTCTCCGCTCTCCACGCTCCACACACCGCTCTCCACACTCCACGCACCGCTCTCCGCTCTCCGGTCTCCGCGCTCAACACACCGCTCTCCACGCTCCACGCACCGCTCTCCGCTCGCCGCTCGCCGCTCGCCGCTCTCCACGCTCCACGCACCGCTCTCGGCTCTCCGCTCCACATTCCACATTCCACACTCCACACTCCGCACGCCACACTCCACTCTCCACGCTCCGCTCTCCACACACAGCTCTCCGCTCTCCACGCACAGCTATCGGCTATCCGCTCTCCACACTCCACACTCCGCTCTCCACACTCCACACTCATCTCTCCCCGCTCCACGCTCTACACTCCACGCTCCTCTCCCCACATTCCACACTCCGCTCTCCGCTCTCCGCGCTCCGCGCTCCACGCTCCTCTCTCGGCTCTCCGCTCTCCACACTCCACGCTCTCCACTCTCCACACTTCACGCTCCACGCTCCACGCTCCTCTCTCCACACTCCGCTCTTCTCACTCCACGCTCCGCTCTCCAGTCTCCAGTCTCCAGTTTCCACGCTCCTCTCCATGCTGCACAAACCGCTCTCCTCTCCCCATACTCTGTGCTCCATACTCCCCGCTCCACACCCAATCCCAATACTGGTCCGTGCTATGATAAGTACCTCATTGTTTGGTGGCATGTTTTCAGGTTGGGCGCACTACAACTACAGATATCATCTAACCGCACTGAGTGATCTTGTCAGCATGGCATTATACCGACTTCGGATTTATCCGAAAATCTTCCCAGGATCACCTCTAACATGTACGAACTCGAAGAATGCGGAAGTCATTTAATCGTTGTGGAAAAACGTTGCACAACAATGGTATGTTTGTCTGCATGTAACGATGGCTGATTTCAATCTCATGTGAAGCACACAATGTCAGTTAGTAAAGCAATAATCCCCCCCTTTTTCTAACGCGAAACAAGTCTTATCAAAATTCAGGGAAATTAACATTTCTGGAAAAAGAATCATTATTAGAGGAAGACAATAAACAAAGGAAGTTTACATTTTATTTCAGGAACATTGTTCATCTGATATCAGTTTAAACATGTTTTAATTCAGTTAGGGAAAAAAGCCAAAAGAAATCGGGTTCAAACACTGATTATCGCTGTGCTTCAAATGTAATTGATCATTAAAACCTCCCTTAATTAAAATATGTATGAAGGGAGATGGCGTAAATTGCATTAAATTAAGTTTGAAGGTTCAAAGCGACAATATATTCTCAATGAATATTCAAAGCCAATTAATATAACTTAATGTGAGTGTGGCTGTGCATATTATGGAGGTGCATTTTGCTGGTGGTATCATGACTCGAGGTACGATGCAACACTGACACAACCAGCACACAGAAGTACAGGTGTGTACACAAAGACTACCCGACCACTGGATTCATTGTAGCTATCCGATGCACGTTTGTGTGGCTATTTACAGCACACACAGAGTATCTTCTGATGAGAACAATCCACATAGGACCCTACACTGTATATACTGAATACAGCCGATCAACATAGTGTTGGGGCTTTAGTGTGACTCCTGTAGAGATGAATCAACATAATACCCAAACACTGTATCTACTGAATACAGCCGATCAACATAGTGTTGGGGCTTTAGTGTGACTCCTGTAGAGATGAATCCACATAATACACAAACACTGTATATACTGAAGCCATCCGATACACATAGTGTTGGGGCTTTAGTGTGACTCATGTAGGGAAGAATCCACATAATACCCAGAAACATGGTTATAATGAAGCCATCCGATACACATAGTGTTGGGGCTTTAGTGAGACTCCTGTAGAGATGAATCCACATAATACACAAACACTGTATATACTGAAGCCATCCGATACACATAGTGTTGGGGCTTTAGTGTGACTCATGTAGGGAAGAATCCACATAATTCCCAGAAACATGGTTATAATGAAGCCATCCGATACACATAGTGTTGGGGCTTTAGTGAGACTCCTGTAGAGATGAATCCACATAATACCCAAACACTGTATATACTGAATACAGCCGATCAACATAGTGTTGGGGCTTTAGTGTGACTCCTGTAGAGATGAATCCACATAATACACAAACACTGTATATACTGAAGCCATCCGATACACATAGTGTTGGGGCTTTAGTGTGACTCATGTAGGGAAGAATCCACATAATACCCAGAAACATGGTTATAATGAAGCCATCCGATACACATAGTGTTGGGGCTTTAGTGAGACTCCTGTAGAGAAGAATCCACATAATACCCAAACACTGTATATACTGAATACAGCCGATCAACATAGTGTTGGGGCTTTAGTGTGACTCCTGTAGGGATGAATCCACATAATACCCAAACACTGTATATACTGAAGCCATCCGATACACATAGTGTTTGGGCTTTAGTGTGACTCATGTAGGGAAGAATCCACATAATACCCAGAAACATGGTTATAATGAAGCCATCCGATACACATAGTGTTGGGGCTTTAGTGTGACTCCTGTAGAGAAGAATCCACATAATACCCAAACACTGTATATACTGAATACAGCCGATCAACATAGTGTTGGGGCTTTAGTGTGACTCCTGTAGGGATGAATCCACATAATACCCAAACACTGTATATACTGAAGCCATCCGATACACATAGTGTTGGGGCTTTAGTGTGACTCCTGTAGAGAAGAATCCACATAATACCCAAACACTGTATCAACTTAATCCAGCCGATCCACATTTGTGTGGCTACTTACTACACAACCATAGTGCCTGGGCTTTAGTGTGACTCCTGTAGAGAAGAATCCACATAATACCCAAACACTGTATATACTGAAGCCATCCGATACACATAGTGTTGGGGCTTTAGTGAGACTCCTGTAGAGAAGAATCCACATAATACCCAAACACTGTATCAACTTAATCCAGCCGATCCACATTTGTGTGGCTACTTACTACACAACCATAGTGCCTGGGCTTTAGTGTGACTCCTGTAGAGAAGAATCCACATAATACCCAAACACTGTATATACTGAAGCCATCCGATACACATAGTGTTGGGGCTTTAGTGTGACTCCTGAAGAGAAGAATCCACATAATACCCAAACACTGTACCTACTGAATCCAGCCGATCCACATTTGTGTGGCTACTTACTACACAACCATAGTGCCTGGGCTTTAGTGTGACTCCTGTAGAGAAGAATCCACATAATACCCAAACACTGTATCAACTTAATCCAGCCGATCCACATTTGTGTGGCTACTTACTACACAACCATAGTGCCTGGGCTTTAGTGTGACTCCTGAAGAGAAGAATCCACATAATACCCAAACACTGTATCAACTTAATCCAGCCGATCCACATTTGTGTGGCTACTTACTACACAACCATAGTGCCTGGGCTTTAGTGTGACACCTGTAGAGAAGAATCCACATAATACCCAAACACTGTATCAACTTAATCCAGCCGATCCACATTTGTGTGGCTACTTACTACACAACCATAGTGCCTGGGCTTTAGTGTGACTCCTGTAGAGAAGAATCCACATAATACCCAAACACTGTATCAACTTAATCCAGCCGATCCACATTTGTGTGGCTACTTACTACACAACCATAGTGCCTGGGCTTTAGTGTGACTCCTGAAGAGAAGAATCCACATAATACCCAAACACTGTATCAACTTAATCCAGCCGATCCACATTTGTGTGGCTACTTACTACACAACCACAGTGCCTGGGCTTTAGTGTGACTCCTGTAGAGAAGAATCCACATAATACCCAAACACTGTATCAACTTAATCCAGCCGATCCACATTTGTGTGGCTACTTACTACACAACCATAGTGCCTGGGCTTTAGTGTGACTCCTGTAGAGAAGAATCCACATAATACCCAAACACTGTATATACTGAAGCCATCCGATACACATAGTGTTGGGGCTTTAGTGAGACTCCTGTAGAGAAGAATCCACATAATACCCAAACACTGTATCAACTTAATCCAGCCGATCCACATTTGTGTGGCTACTTACTACACAACCATAGTGCCTGGGCTTTAGTGTGACTCCTGTAGAGAAGAATCCACATAATACCCAAACACTGTATATACTGAAGCCATCCGATACACATAGTGTTGGGGCTTTAGTGAGACTCCTGTAGAGATGAATCCACATAATACCCAAACACTGTATATACTGAATACAGCCGATCAACATAGTGTTGGGGCTTTAGTGTGACTCCTGTAGGGATGAATCCACATAATACCCAAACACTGTATATACTGAAGCCATCCGATACACATAGTGTTTGGGCTTTAGTGTGACTCATGTAGGGAAGAATCCACATAATACCCAGAAACATGGTTATAATGAAGCCATCCGATACACATAGTGTTGGGGCTTTAGTGTGACTCCTGTAGAGAAGAATCCACATAATACCCAAACACTGTATATACTGAATACAGCCGATCAACATAGTGTTGGGGCTTTAGTGTGACTCCTGTAGGGATGAATCCACATAATACCCAAACACTGTATATACTGAAGCCATCCGATACACATAGTGTTGGGGCTTTAGTGTGACTCCTGTAGAGAAGAATCCACATAATACCCAAACACTGTATCAACTTAATCCAGCCGATCCACATTTGTGTGGCTACTTACTACACAACCATAGTGCCTGGGCTTTAGTGTGACTCCTGTAGAGAAGAATCCACATAATACCCAAACACTGTATATACTGAAGCCATCCGATACACATAGTGTTGGGGCTTTAGTGAGACTCCTGTAGAGAAGAATCCACATAATACCCAAACACTGTATCAACTTAATCCAGCCGATCCACATTTGTGTGGCTACTTACTACACAACCATAGTGCCTGGGCTTTAGTGTGACTCCTGTAGAGAAGAATCCACATAATACCCAAACACTGTATATACTGAAGCCATCCGATACACATAGTGTTGGGGCTTTAGTGTGACTCCTGAAGAGAAGAATCCACATAATACCCAAACACTGTACCTACTGAATCCAGCCGATCCACATTTGTGTGGCTACTTACTACACAACCATAGTGCCTGGGCTTTAGTGTGACTCCTGTAGAGAAGAATCCACATAATACCCAAACACTGTATCAACTTAATCCAGCCGATCCACATTTGTGTGGCTACTTACTACACAACCATAGTGCCTGGGCTTTAGTGTGACTCCTGAAGAGAAGAATCCACATAATACCCAAACACTGTATCAACTTAATCCAGCCGATCCACATTTGTGTGGCTACTTACTACACAACCATAGTGCCTGGGCTTTAGTGTGACACCTGTAGAGAAGAATCCACATAATACCCAAACACTGTATCAACTTAATCCAGCCGATCCACATTTGTGTGGCTACTTACTACACAACCATAGTGCCTGGGCTTTAGTGTGACTCCTGTAGAGAAGAATCCACATAATACCCAAACACTGTATCAACTTAATCCAGCCGATCCACATTTGTGTGGCTACTTACTACACAACCATAGTGCCTGGGCTTTAGTGTGACTCCTGAAGAGAAGAATCCACATAATACCCAAACACTGTATCAACTTAATCCAGCCGATCCACATTTGTGTGGCTACTTACTACACAACCACAGTGCCTGGGCTTTAGTGTGACTCCTGTAGAGAAGAATCCACATAATACCCAAACACTGTATCAACTTAATCCAGCCGATCCACATTTGTGTGGCTACTTACTACACAACCATAGTGCCTGGGCTTTAGTGTGACTCCTGTAGAGAAGAATCCACATAATACCCAAACACTGTATATACTGAAGCCATCCGATACACATAGTGTTGGGGCTTTAGTGAGACTCCTGTAGAGAAGAATCCACATAATACCCAAACACTGTATCAACTTAATCCAGCCGATCCACATTTGTGTGGCTACTTACTACACAACCATAGTGCCTGGGCTTTAGTGTGACTCCTGTAGAGAAGAATCCACATAATACCCAAACACTGTATATACTGAAGCCATCCGATACACATAGTGTTGGGGCTTTAGTGTGACTCCTGAAGAGAAGAATCCACATAATACCCAAACACTGTACCTACTGAATCCAGCCGATCCACATTTGTGTGGCTACTTACTACACAACCATAGTGCCTGGGCTTTAGTGTGACTCCTGTAGAGAAGAATCCACATAATACCCAAACACTGTATATACTGAAGCCATCCGATACACATAGTGTTGGGGCTTTAGTGTGACTCCTGTAGAGATGAATCCACATAATACCCAAACAATGTATATACTGAAGCCACCCGATCCACATAGTGTTGGGGCTTTAGTGTGACTCCTGTAGAGAAGAATCCACATAATACACAAACACTGTATATACTGAAGCCATCCGATACACATAGTGTTGGGGCTTTAGTGTGACTCCTGTAGAGAAGAATCCACATAATACCCAAACACTGTATATACTGAAGCCATCCGATACACATAGTGTCGGGGCTTTAGTGTGACTCCTGTAGGGATGAATCCACATAATACCCAAACAATGTATATACTGAAGCCATCCGATACACATAGTGTTGGGGCTTTAGTGTGACTCCTGTAGGGAAGAATCCACATAATACCCAGAAACATGGTTATAATGAAGCCATCCGATACACATAGTATTGGGGCTTTAGTGAGACTCCTGTAGAGAAGAATCCACATAATACCCAAACACTGTATCTACTGAAGCCACCCGATCCACATTTGTGTGGCTCCTTACAACACAGCCATAGTGCTCGGGCTTTAGTGTGACTCCTGTTGAGTGAGTGAGTATGATTTTACGCCGCTTTTAGCAATATTCAAGCAAATATCACGGCGGGGGACACCAGAAATGGGCTTCACATATTGTACCCATGTCGGGAATCGAACCCGGATCTTCGGCGTGACGAGCGAACACTTTAACCACAAGGCTACCTGACCGCCCCGACACCTGTTGAGAGGAATCCACATTGTACCCAAACACTATGAACTGACGGGCCGAAAAAAGAAAATAGTAAAAGAAATGATTATTCGATGGTGATGTATTTCTTTTACGGGTATAATAGTATGGACCTTAAGTTTGCTGTTTTTCGGGGACTGTTTTCAGCCTAGTAACGTATGGATAATTTTCAAGTGTATTCTTTCTTTTGCCCGGCAGTTTATATACTGTTTGTATTATTCTCAGTAATTACTACGGATCATTATTGTTTTCAGTAAATATCACTGAGCATTATTATTCTCAGTAATTACTACGGATCATTATTGTTTTCAGTAATTATCACTGAGCATTATTGTTTTCAGTAATTACCAATGAGGATTATTGTTTTCGGTAATTACCACTGAGCATTATTGTTTACAGTAATTTCCACTGAGTATTATTATTTTCGGTTATTACCACTGACCATTATTGTTTTCAGTAATTACCAATGAGGATTATTGTTTTCGGTAATTACCACTGAGCATTATTGTTTACAGTAATTTCCACTGAGCATTATTATTTTCGGTTATTACCACTGACCATTATTGTTTTCAGTAATTACCAATGAGGATTATTGTTTTCGGTAATTACCACTGAGCATTATTGTTTACAGTAATTTCCACTGAGCATTATTATTTTCGGTAATTACCACTGAATATTATTATTTGTTTCATGCTAATTGACTAGTACAAATCAATTGACGTCGTTCCTTGTTCATGACGTCATATTTGATTTTTTTTACGTCGATCCTACAAACTGAGCCGATGTATCTTAAGATGAGACGTATATTTTTCTAAATTTTCTCTGAAAAGAAGGTTAAGATCCGGATTTACGGATTACCAGTATCATGTGAAATATGCTGAAAGTTCCCCGTCGAGGCTCGGAACTGTACCTCGTAGATTGTTCTCTATATATTCTCTATATATTCTATAACACTTGATGTGTCAGTTATACAATACTGCTATACTTTGAAACAGGATTAAACCAATTTCAATATCTCCTGACACCATTAAGGTCAAACATAGCAGGGACCGGCCGCGAACTACAAACGTTTCTAATTTTAACATTGTTGTTAAACCTGGCAACTTGTTTACCCTAGATGAACTGGAGGAGTGACTGCGAGACTCTGCCCGGGGACTCCGACACGCTCAACGTCGACATTTCACTACATCGCCGTATACCATACACGTATAGTACACCAGCATATTGCCGGGATGATTTTACAACACAACGGCAATCCGATTAAGCGCTGAGTTATATATCAACGTAAGATTGCCAAACTACACGACAGGCAAGCGTCGTTCTGATATGGTTTTGTTCAACGCCCCGTACCTAAAGAAGATTGGTTTCTTTGTTGTTTACAGCCGCACTCAGCAATATTCCAGCTATGTGACTGCGGTCCGTAAATAATCGAGTCTAGACCAGACAATCCAGTGATTGACATCATGAGCATCGATCCACGCAATTAGGATACAATGACATGCATCAACCAAGTCAGCGAGCCTGACCATCCGATCCCGTTAGTCGCCTCTTACGACAAGCATGGGTTGCTGAAGACGAATTCTTACCAGGAATCTTCACGGGACCGTTCCGATATGAGATATATGACTGCTTCGTTTTGCATGAATCCTCATTACAAGTATTATTATTAAGTTCATTGTGCTTTTCTATGTCCATCATTTCGAACATTCAATACGCTGATACGCCCTGATGCAGCAGGGTTACTGTTCAAAGCGGTGTTAACTCCTTCACTCACTCTTCATTTAAATGAGAAAATTATACTCCCTTTAACTTTGAATTACTACAGAATAGATGCCTTCACTCTATTGGTTTGTCGTAAAAGGCGACTTATTGGATCTACGGCAAGGCTTGGGTTGTTTGTGTGTTTGTTGTTTAAAGCCGCATTCATGTATATTCCAGCCATATGACGACATTCTGTAAATAATCGAGTCTGGGCCAGATAATCAAGTGATTGACAATACGAGAATCGATCTACGGGGAACATGACATGCATCAACCCAGTCAGCGAGCCTGACCACCCGATCCCGTTAGGGCCTCGAACGACAAGTTCGTTGCCTCTAAGGACAAACAGGGGTTGCTGAATTCTAACCCGGATCTTGATGGGTCCTTTGTCTTGGTAGATTGCACGTTGTCGTTACCCCGATGCGTTGAAGGTAGTTCTAACACAACCGTTTGTAACTACTATACACATTTCCCATAAAAGTCGTCTATTTCGGTGTTATGATCCGTTAGTCGTAGTTTCGAATACCAGATTTGCCTTAATTCTGACTGTAGTCTGACGGTATCATAGTCGTGGGTTACAGTGGTAAACGTCTGCATTAAACTGACAAGCATGAATGTGATTGAAATACTCTTCAAAGCGGTATTAAACCCAAATTACTCACTAACTGACTGTGGGCCGTCTTGGTGTAACATGTTTCTGGACTGTTTCCAATGATTTCAAACAAAACTATACCGGGGGACACTTGTCCATTGCAGTGTAATTTGTAATGGTTCCGCAGATTATAAAGACATAGTTAAATTATTGTATAATACACGTGGCTTGAAGTACAATAAATGTACCATTTACCGGACAAATATTCCATTATATCATGTTATATAACCTCAAGATTCTACCAAGATAGTAAACTGTTTACAGGACTAAACCACCATTAAAAATCCATCGTGCGGTCTGGTGATGTTAAAAAGAGGCCCCAACCTAGTATTTCCAACGTTATCGTGTTTGATGTACCCACGATAAGGCAAGATATTCGTCCAAGATCCCTACTTGAAGGCACATATGTATATATAGACAATGGGTGTAAAGTTTGGATTTTACATATACACCGTATCGTTTCAAGCTGCGGGGTGTCGGGTAGATGAATCTAACAATACCCGACCCCCGACACGTGAACATTGATCGGCCGTAGAATAAGCTGAGCACGTTATCTTGATAAATATTGAGGTCTAGATAGCGGTTCACTGTAACTGGCCTGCTTTGTATCTTCGAGGCTGGCAAGTTCACACACATCGTTATCAGAACCACTTGTTCATTCACGGCGAAAGACGACAGGACATGAAATCGGCAAGTGAAATCGACACGTGACGCAACGGCGTATGACGTTAAAGCGATAGTAATGTTTTATTAACAATTTCTTAAACACAAAAGGATGAACAACTGAGCCTTAAACTGCGTACAAACAAAACAACAGGTCGACAATACATTTTACATATGCCTATTTAGGGTTCATGATTGTGTGCATTATTATTTTCACATGTATATATAACATATACATTTGTATCTCGGGGAAACTACGCCGCGAACTCTGCCCCGAATCAGAATTTACCACGACTTGATGTGCTGTTACTTCCGTGTAAATATGTTCAAGTGACCGAACACCTAACCTCTCATCAGAGGAAGCTTTCATATTGTGCAATAGAGATATGCAGAAAATATGAAACCCTAGTTTATAGGGTCCTCGTGTCTGGCTCGCGCATCCGCGATTCCGGAAGTCAAATCTCGCTGGTGAATGCATCAGGCTTCCTATCTTGGTAGTGGCTCCAATTTCGAAATATAATTCTATGGCTTTGCTTTCTGTTACAATTTGTTGGGGGAGAGAAATGATTACAATGGATACATGGTAAAATTGTTATATACGCTATATGTTTTCATAATCAACTTGATAATCCCGACCCGTCCAAATTCAAAGTCCATCCTGACCACCCTCACCCAATTCCACCCCGCCCCCTACGAACAAACTATAACACCCCACACCCCACAATTGCGACAGCACCCCGATGGTGAGGTTTCCCGCAGTGAATTATTTGTCTGGTCCTGACTCGATTATTTACAGGCCGTGGGCTGCGTGAGACACATGCAGTTGGAATATCAGGGACTTGCATTAAAAAAGTCAATGCTTGGCTATTTTGAGAATGGCGTTAATGGGACACAGCCGAGGAAAGTATATAGGTGATTGAAATATACCCACTGAAAAGTCAGCACAAAATATTGACTAGAACTATCTGAGAATGTGTTGCTGTTTTGTGATCAAATTATTAGAAGTACTGACATTCTGCATTAACTGACACATATATTAGATAATGTATTTCAAAGCTGAGATTTTAATATCCTTACTTCCTTCCTGTTTTTTTTCTTCAAATGTCGTGTTTCAGCTTCTATATTCGTAACAACATGTCTACTCACTATACAATATATCTAACTATTTGATATCATCACTTCTATCGATCACTACTATCCATATACACGTTTACATCACTAGTATCCACCCCTCATCATCACGACTATCCATCCATCCCTCATCATCACAACTATCCACCCACCCCCCATCATCACAACTAACAATCCACCCCTCATCACCACGACTATCCCTCCACCCCTCATCACCACGACTATCAATCCACCTCTCATCATCACGACTATCCATCCACCCCTAAATCATCACAACTATCAATCCACCCCTCATCATCACAACTATCAATCCACCCCTCATCATCACGACTATCCCTCCACCACTCATCATCACAACTATCAATCCACCCCTCATCATCACGACTATCCATCCACCTCTAAATCATCACAACCATCAATCCACCCCTCATCATCACAACTATCAATCCACCCCTCATCATCACGACTATCCCTCCACCACTCATCATCACAACTATCAATCCACCCCTCGTCATCACGACTATCAATCCACCCCTCATCATCACGACTATCCCTCCACCCTCATCATCACTACTATCCATCACCCCTTATCATCAAGTGTATCCATTAACCCTTTTACATCACGACTATCTATCCATTTCATCGTGGGCACACAATACTCACACGCGTCTTTAAACATAAAAAAAGAAAAAACATATCATTTTAGACTTATTTTGAAATTTGAAAGTTTTAAACTGTGTCAAAAGTCGGTTCAATATGCTTTTGCTGTTAAAAAAAAACAAGAGAGAACACTACTCTAGTATCTGCCTATGACATGCCGGATTGTCAGTACAGTATATGCTTTTAGCGTGACCCAGATTGTGTCGTCTTTCAGCCCAAAGCGTTATCACAATGTCCAATACAAAAGTCCTGTTAGAATATTCTACAGGTGGGTTTTCCTAGGCGCCCCACTTAAGGGCTGTTTATTAAACAGAATCAATATTGTAATTGTTATAAACCGTGTTCTCGCGAACTCGTTTGACCCTTCGGCCACTTTGTCTACGTATAATATTTCATATTTCCGTCGCTTAAAGTACACAGTAATATCTTCCATTATCATCATGACTTGTTTGTTGTGTGGGGGAATTACTAAACTGCTATTATATATAATAAATTTGATAACATTACCTTTATTAAGAAAACTTGACCTTTTGACCTCGAGGTTATTAATTGACCTTACATGTATATTCCAATGTATTTTTTTTCAATAACGTACCTTCGTATCTAGCGGCATTGTTATTAATAATTTCTAATAAGCAGATGGATGGTAATTTTGATAAATGGACAATTTAATATTGTCATTATATGAACACCAGGTCCATTATTGCTAAATCTTCTTCAACTTTACTTTGTACCTTCTCGGTTTTTGGTTAATCTAAACATTGACTTATTTTGATTATTATGGTGATGCTGTACACGTGCTCATATCTTATATTTAGACTAACGTGTATACGTTATGCGAGAACAAAGGGTCCAGAAAAGGTCAAGAAATCTAGCCCGACACTCGAACTCAATCACAGGCCTTTCTGTTTGTACAAATTCTAGACAAATCTATGGACCCAATATTTTTTGACATTTTCAGAAGGGAGGGTTAATATTATTTCTAATACTTATTTGATAACCATTCTTGCTTAGAAGGCTAACGCTTCCTCTTTAATAAAAATATAATTAAGAGGTTCAAGATGGTAAAGAAGAGTTTTATTTTCCTTTAGCTCGATTACTCGAATTATGATCTTAATGTAAGCGATAATGCGTTTGCTTCGAGTTTGCCTGGGTCGGACACGTTGAAAGCTCTAGTGGGAAAAGGGGAAGGGAGGTAGCATAGTTGTTAAAGCGTTCACCCGTTAATTTGTTCAGCCGATTTCAGGTGTCCGCAGCCGTGATGTTGCTGGAATATTGCTAACGGCGGCGTAAAATCATACTCACTCACCCATCGTAGTTTGAACTTAGCAGACGCGCGGCATTAAACAACATTCACTCACTCTCACACTCCCACAATGACTTCCGATATTTGGTTATAGCAGACTTAAGTATAGGTGAGTGATGTGGGGGTGAAATGGGGTTTAACGTCGCGTTCAAGATGATTGCACTTATATACCGACGTGCATGCACGTGTGTGTGTGCTTGCACTAGTCCGGACTTATGCTGGTTTATAGTGCTAGCCCACTGAGATACCATGCCGCAGTTTAAAATGAATACCCGACTCAGGCACATTATACTCCGAACAGACCGGTCCTTGTTTTAGCCGAGATAAATGCCAATCTTTAAACGTCTTTTGGATGACGAACCCCGGACCTTCCGCTCTCCGGGCAGACGCTCTACCACTCGGTCTCACTAAATAGGGGTTAATATTTACCAACACTCATCAACTATAAGATATTACTTAAAGATAAAAACCACATGGAGTGCGTTTAAAATAATCCTTTGAGTAAAATAGAATTTATTCTAGAAGCAGGTTTACCTTTCGCCACTGTGAAATCCCATCTGATTAAAATTGAACTATTTTATTTTTTTGAAAGATTTATCGAATTCTTATCAGAGACGTCTGAACATGTCACAAACGTAACAAAAATGTGAAAATGAATAAACGAAAAAGGATTGTTTCAACTGGATTTGTATAAACATCACATAATGCTTGAGACGTAACCTATTTATTTTCAGGGTACGCCTCTCACGAATCAGCCTTAATCAACACAACACTTAACAAATGGCATGAACTTGACGATATGTGTTTTCATGGCTGACGTATTAGCAAGTTCTAGTTTTCGTACAACCCAGCACGTCTGAACACGGCGAATTGTGACGTGAGGAGTCGAATGCGAAACTCCGCTGAGGAGAATATTTAAAAAATTATTTATGCGATTAACCAATGACAACTGAGCAATAACGGGTAGTTGTTGTGAGTGATTGACGCATCTCATATCAACGATAGCAGGCCGCAACTTGATACAGGCACGTTTGCGCATGAGCAGATATAGAGAAAGAGCCTCGTCTCTGTCTGAGCAGGCGGACGGGGAAATATAAATGTTTGTTATAAGAGGAAGATAAACCTTTCTATGCGATCGTCTGACAAATAACCTAGGCTTTTATTGAGTATTTTTTTTCTGTGTGTATAATAAGCGTTAGGCACAGACATGTTCAAAATAAGGATGTGTTAAGTTTGTTGTTTTTTCATTGGGTGAATCGTTCATGGTTTTTGTAATGTAGCTATTTATCCTGTGCATTGTACAATTGCTAGTGTTATATATTTCCCCGTTCGGATGTTGGATCAAGCCCAGCTTGATTGTAACAATTAATTTATGCGGAAGTGAAAGGTTTGGTTTTGATTTTAAAAAGAAAATGTGTATGACTCATATTCCTGCCTGCTTGCATGAAAGTTTATATTTGTCGACAGCGGGGGAGACGCACGCGGATACATATGCATCTACGTGTGGTCAGGCTCGGTGACTTTGTTGATTGTGTGTCACTGAACCCAACAGCGTTGAACCCTGCCCATAATACTAATCACTGGTTTGTCTGGTCCAGTCACCTCGAATGAAGGGGATACCATCAACGAGCCTAACACATCTGGGAATCGAACCCGGGTTCGTGGACTCGACATTTTAACCAATAGGCTAATTCACCTCACCCCCACACCCCCAAAAAATAATAAATAAATAAATAAATAAAAAATATATAAATTATTTTTTTTATTTTTTTAAAAATAAAAAATCGAAATTGACTTAGTCAAGAATACTTACTTTACGTCGAAACAATTAATAGTAAAACCTGTTTCAAAATAATCCACATGGCACTTCACAAAACTGACTGCAAAGTAAGGGAGGGTCAAACTTGACCCTGTACCATGTGACCTCTAGGACACGCCAACTGCGAGCTTATTGAGATTCAAGACGGACCCCGAGACATTGGTGCATGCGAACCTGATACGCTCCGAATGTAATGACGTGGGTAAAACGTTGCAATCTGCTGCAAAAATGAAAGTTGACTTTAAAAAGCCGATTTGTAACATTGCTTAAGAATAAAACAATATTTGTAAGAGTTGTGACAGTGGGTGTATGAGGAACAAGCCATTACTTTAAACAAGCCTAATTAACCTACGCCAAAGAGTGAAAAAGGTAGTTTGTTTGTTACAATGATAAATTTTGAATCCTCATGTTCGATGTCACACTTTGTCACAGGAACTATGCGTTCATGGTCTCAGCGATTTGATAACCCGATAATCATTTAACCCACAGACAATAGTTGTTTGCCTGCAAATCATTTAGGAGTTGTTAAGAAACAGACAATATGTGTTCAAGCTATCAATGTAATCGTCTCTCCAAAATCAGAAAGGAAATGCAACGATATCGCCCAGCGCCGCATAAATACTTCCTTATGCGAAAACTGCAGCCTGTTTTCCTGTCCGACAAGGGCGTTTGAGAAAGACTCGCGAAATGGGCATGATTACATGCAGTATATATGCACGTGGTCGTGCGTGGCTGTTGACTCGTCAAAGCTCAGTACACCCCACGGGCGCGTCAACGGGGTGAAATGTACACGATCTTGTTTGACATACAGATCAGTGAATAGCGGAGTTTGTTTATGGGATGTACATTTCAAACTTGTCTGACAATACACAAGCTTGGGTTTCTATATAACCAAGCTACCCCCTGCAATATTTGTCAGAACTAGAGAGTGGAAAAGGTGGAAGGATGTACGCGTTGTGTCAATGGTGTATGGAATGTTTGAAATGAGGGACAAATGAACTTGGAGAGAGAGAGAGGGAGGGAGGGAGAGTGAGAGAAAGAAAGAGGGGAAGAGAGAGAGAGGGGGGCTAAAGGCGTGAGAGAGGGAGAGAGAGGAGAAAGGGAGAGTGAGTGAGTTAAAATTTAACGTCGCATCGGCATTATTTCAGCCATATAGCGACAGGAAGGAAGGGAGAGAGAGGGATGCGGAAGCCCGAGAGAGATAGAGAGAGAGAGAGAGGGGAATGGGCGAAAGGCCGAGAGAGAGTGAGAGGGGGAAATAGAGAGTGAGAGATAGGGGGAGAG
Organism: Haliotis rufescens; assembly: GCF_023055435.1. Lineage (NCBI taxonomy): Eukaryota > Metazoa > Mollusca > Gastropoda > Lepetellida > Haliotidae > Haliotis > Haliotis rufescens. The sequence goes on along the minus strand of NW_025963890.1, from coordinate 18,958,226 downwards.
AGGGGTTGCGGAAGCCACAGAGAGAGAGAGAGAGAGAGAGAGAGAGAAGGCGAGGGGGCGGAAGGGCGAGAGAGAGGGGGGATAGATCGTGAGAAAGAGAGGGGGTAGAGGAAGAGAGAGTAAAACCTGACAATTTTAATTCACCAATGAGCATCAGACCTATCACAAACAAACGGACTATATAGCAACAAAATGGAATGAAAATATCAGTATTAGTGTGTATGCGTGCATGTCTAAGCGAGATAATGCGCTGGAGTCATTCGACAATACAACGACGGTAAACGTCAATGCAACTTTTACCATAATATGATTAAATGTATGTGCATGTTCTCTCTTTTTTGACATATGCAGTGATATATGTTATATCTGAAATGCGTTTAATCATACTTCTTCAGAATCCACCTTTTTAAGTAGCAAAGACATTTATACGGCGCATGACATCAATTGTCTGATTCGGGTGAAGAACGCCAAAGCAGTTAAAGATGAAAACAGAAATATCACCATAATGTCACCAGGTTTAAGTGAGGTGAAATTGGGTTTAACGTCGCGTCCAAGATTACTGCACTTGTATAGCGACGTGCATGCACGTGTGAGTGTGCACCAGGTTTAGGTTTAGGAGTGTGTGCTCACGTGCATCAAAATGAATTCCAAGGCCGTGAAGATACCCTGCGACAGTAGGCGGCATGTCACAATTTTATAACGATGCGATGAACTGACAAGCTCGGGTTGCCGAATTTCCCATTAATATTTAGCAGTTATTTAGACACGCCAGGGTCTTTAGTGACGAGTAGAACGATGCTCGCGACAGCTTGGGATTTCAATATCAGTATTGCCTTATGATCAGAATTCTTATAATAAGTAATCCTTACCACGACAGATGAATAATAATTGATTCGAAAACATACTCTCATATCATAACTCCCATATTAACTGTCAACAAGAATACGCGGTCGATTTTAACATTGTGAAATATTGTCGACCTGCGACCGGTTGAAACAGGAGTTGAACTCTTAACAATGCAGTTTAACGGTTGGGTGTTGTGCGTTTCCTATGCATGCACTGTAAGGAGCTTCCCGAGAAGGGCTTTTTCCAAGAAATGTGCACCGCTTGTCAAGCAGATACATGTTTGTAATTTTTAAAACGGCGCACGTTTCATGCTAATTTCATTGTCAACACAAACCTAATCATATATCGATTTATCGACATAAACACAGTGTGCGGCTGAGGGTGTGTGACATGAAAGAACCCTAGTTTTATTAACATTCGAAATGAAAAGGCAACAGACGATTTAGCTGAGACACGTTTAAAGACACAAAACAAAGATATAGATACAACTTGACATGGAATAAGGTTTTCTAACAATACCAAAAACCGGAGCACATACCGCTAATATCGTGGTGACCTTGACCTTCACACGCGACAGATGTTTCAGTGCGCATGGTAAGGTGAGGTGAAATTGGGTTTAACGTCGCGTCCAAGATTATTGCACTTATATAGCGACGTTCATGTACGTGTGTGTGTTGTGTGGCTGCTTGTACTAGTCCGGACTGATGCCGATTTATAGTGCTAGCTCACTGAGATACCATGCCGCAGTTTAACATGAATACCCCACTCAGACACAGTATACGGACTCCGAGCCGACCAGTCCTTGTTTTAGCCCCTTAATGCCGAGCGCCAGACAGGGTAACAAAAAGTACCATCTTTTAACGTCTTTTGGTATGACGCGGTCAGGGATCGAACCCCGGACCTTTCGCTCTCCGGGCGGACGCTCTACCACTAGACCACGGAGGCGGCCCAGTGCGCATGGCGAGTTTCTTACAGGACCGAATGCATTTCACACGGGGTGTCGTATGACGTATTATATATTGAGACAATGTGTTCGTTACTGGTTTTGTCAAAGTCTTCAAGTTCAAACTGAACAATCGGGTGTTAAAATCTCAACAAAGGTGGAGTTAAAACAGGCGCGATTCATAAAAAACAAGGATTTTGTTTTACCACATTTCGCACTTTTGTAATGTTTTGTAGCATGTTATCCTTTAAGTACATTCAAGACCCCACGCGAAAGGTAAATTATTTCTGATCGCGAAAATATATAATTCAATTTGGCCCCAAACCATCGTCAAAGCACAGCTGACTGATCTTGTCTGATGAGCACGTGCAGTCCTCATTTGTCCTGATAAATGTGTGCTGCACGCGTAATTCATGCAACATGTGACAGCTGTCATGTATGTACTACCGCACGATAATATATGCACGATTTTACTGCCTCTACCGTACTATCTCACACACCAATCGGCGTAGAATAACCGCTACAATTTGCGATATTAAAGCTGGGATACCTTTTCGAGTTTTAGCATTTATTGCAATGGATAAAAACATGGATAAAATCTTCACCATGAACGAACATATTTTTTCGAGAAAACATTTACCACAAAACATAAAACATCGGCTATACGACTAGGTGTACAACCACCAGCTACGAGACAACTGCCGAGTCTCGGAAATGGGTTGCATTGAAAATATCACAATTTTCACGATTATTTTTTTTAAAATGCATATAACTCGATGGTGCGCACCCCCCCCTTTTTATTTCGAAAAAAATCTTTATTTCTGTATAAATTACCACCAAAGACAAAAAAATAGATCTTAATTGTGCACACACACACACACACACACACACACACACACACACACACACACACACAAACACACACACATACACATACACACACACACACACACACACACACACACACATACACATACACACACACACACACACCATTTAAAAAAAGCTGTATCCGCCTATGTCGCCCATTCAAACTCCAACACTATCAATCAAGTCGATTGAGCTAAACTAACTATTGTTTCCTTTTCGATTTTTCAGAGCCAATATTTTGATTTAACAAAGAACTGACGGCCGCTGTTTTGTGGTTTGGTTTTCCATTGAATACTGTGATGAAACTGATACCGCGACTCAAATAAACTGTCGTAACAGTCCACAACCTTTCCCATTCTGTAGTCTTGTTGTCACTAGGATATCGGTATCTCATAGAGTGATGAACATGGATCGAATTCATATTGGGTACAGCTGCAGCTAATTAAAAGCATCCTGTGTCAGGAGTCTCAGCATGTGGCATTGGTGTACGTCAGGATTGTCAAAATAAGATTAAATCCATTTTGAAATAAAAGTGCAGATCGCGTCGTCAGCGTCAACGTTGGAAAATTGCTTGTTCTAGTCTTCATGGTTGGTTGGTTGGTTGTTTAACGCCGCACTCAGCAATATTCCAGCTATATGACGGCGGTCTGTAAATAATCGAGTCTAGACCAGACAATCCAGTGATTGATATCATGAGCATCGTTCCACCCAATTGGGATCGATGACAGGCATCAACCAAGTCAGCGAGCCTGACCACCCGATACCGTTAGTCGCATTTTACGACAAGCATAGTCACCTTTTAAGGCAAGCATGGGTTGCTGAAGACCTATTCTACCCCGGCATCTTCACGGGTCTAGTCTTCATGGACAAATGGCGGTTTATAGTGCAAGTGATATACCATGCTGCAGTTTAATATGGATACCCAACTCGGACACAGTAAACTGATTCCAAGCCGACCAGTCCTTGTTTTAGCCCCTAAATGCCGAGCACCAGGCAGGCTAACAATAAGTACCATCTTTTAACGTCTTTTGGTATATATCGCGGCCATGGATCGAACCACCGACCCTACGCTCTCCGGGCAGACGCTCTATCTACTAGCCCATATGAGTCTGGAATGAACCTTGATGAATCTGCGTCGCTAATTAACTCAATTAAGTCAATACATCGAACAGATTATGCAAGTTCATGATAACGGCAGACTCCATATTGTCATTGACACTATCATCTTATATACTGACACCCTGCTTGTCCCGAACTACTGGTGACCCGATATATTTTCGATGGCCCCTGGGATTTCGAGTTATTGAAGTTTAAGTATGTACTATGGTACAGAAAGATAGTGATGATTGTGATCATGTGGCTAATTTCAATAGCTGTTGTTTGGTAAAGAGAGATTGGAAGAGCATCTTCCCGAGGCAAGAGAATTAACTGACTTTAATAGTCCAGTTTCCACCCTTGCCGAACGAGGCTGGAATTCCTGGGCTCGATCGTAGCGCCACCAGTGACTGTTACGAGTTATGCCTCTTCTATGCCTCTCCTATGGACAAATCAGATTCAACCTCTCGTATCAATTTCATCTGCTTCAAACAAAACGGCGGCGCCCAGTCAAGACGATTTGATCGATAGTCAAGATCTATATATTGTGATAAAACGAGTCTTACATCGAGAAGCGCATCAAATCACGTGAGCACCTCGATTAAAAACATGAAAAGATATAGAAAATATCTGTTGACAACGAGCACATGCTTTACAAATCCTGCAAACGACCGAAATCTGCATGACAATTTACGAACCTGTTTTCGATTTCGGAGCGCGAATTTGATTGGACTATGCATAGACTCGTTAGTCCAGCCAATATGTAACTCCATAATACCAACCTAGTTCGGCAAGGGTGGAAACTGGACTTTTATAGTCAGTGAACTCACTTGCCTCGGGAAGATGCTGGGAGAGTGATTCATACACAGGGTGATGAGCAACACAATTGGATGAATTCATTTATACACACAGTGAGACTATAGAACCTATACAGTGGTCGGGATCCCCGGCCGCGTCATACCAAAAGACGTTAAAATATGGTACTTGTTGTTACCCTGTCTGACGCTCGGCATAAAAAGGCTAAAACAATGACTGGTCGGCTCGGAGTCAGTATACTGTGTCTGAGTGGGGTATTCATGTTAAACTGCGGCATGGTATCTCAGTGGGCTAGCACTATATATCAGCATCAGTCCGGACTAGTACAAGCAGCCACACACACACACACACACACACACACAGTGGTCGGAAAGATATATTCGGTATATTCATTCCATTTTGTTGCTTTACAGTCCGTTTGTATGATAGGTCTGATGCTTATTGTTAAATAAACACTTGTCAGGTTTTACTGATCAAGGATCGATCGAGAACACTATTTATGTCTAATACATAAGCTAGACTTCGTATGATTGCTGTCACCGAAAAACGAAGCTATATGTGTGTTGATCATCGTTAACTGGATATCTTTCTACAAAAAGACGTTAAAAGATGGTACTTATTGTCACCCTGCCTGGCGCTCGACAATAAGGGTCTAAAACAAGGACTGGAGTAAGTATACTGTGTCTGAGTGGGGTATTTATGTTAAACTGTAGCATGGGATCTTAGTGGGCTAACACTATAAAATCGGTCACATTAGTCCGGACTAGTACAAGCACACACACACACTCACGCACGCACGTGCCATATAAGTGAAATAATCTTTGACGCGACGTTAAAACCTATTTCACCTCACTTAAAAATGGTCAAAATAATTTGTTGATGGATCTACATCGCCTGGTAAATTTGGTCTAAGACCTACATCACTTCGGTTTTTTTTCCTTAATCAAGCAGACAAGCCGTGATATAACTGAGTGAGTGAGTGAGTGAGTATGGTTTTACGCCGCTTTTAGCAATATTTCAGCAATATCACGGCGGGGGACACCAGAAATGGGCTTCACACATTGTACTCATGTCGGGAATCGAACCCGGGTCTTCGGCGTGACGAGCGAACGCTTTAACCACTAGGCTACCCGACCGCCCTATAACTGAACTATTATACAAAGCGGCGTTGAACCAAGCTCACCCAATCACACACTCACTCGTTTAACGATGAGATATTTTGAGAGGCTGATTACGTTTACAGTGCACGAAACCGCCTCCGTGGTCTAGTGGTAGAGCGTCCGCCGGGAGAGCGGAAGGTCCGGGGTTCGATCCCCGGCCGCGTCATACCAAAAGACGTTAAAATATGTTACTTGTTGTTACCCTGTCTGGCGCACGGCATTAAGAGGATTAAACAAGGACTGTTCGGCTCGGAGTCAGTATACTGTGTCTGAGTGGGGTATTCATGTTAAACTGCGGCATGGTATAAATCGGCATCACTCCGGTCTAGTACAAGTATTGTTATGTACACAGCATGTTGAGGATTTACAGGTGAGAGCTGTAATGGCGACCAAAATATTTATTTAAATGTATCCATAATTAGTTTACAATATTTGGCGAATTTCTTCCTTGAGATATGATTATTACAATGAAAAGGCTGGATAAGATGACACATTTGCTATATAAGTGCAATAATCTTGGACGCGACATTTCACCTCACCTATAAAAAAAAGGACCTAAATATTTTCTGTAAGTCTAAGTTTATCTGTAGTGCACGATGGTCGGACGACGGACAGCCCCTCATTAGATAAGCTTGCATGGAGCTCCAGTATCAATGTTAGCACACGGATTTATTTATATGTTTATACGTCTCACTTAAACTGTATCCGTCATTCACTCTGCATTCTGAAACACTCCTAGTCACCCACACCGCATCCAACCTCCACGTGGCAATTTAAACGAAACTCTCCTCAACACTGAACAATACACCATTTGAAATGTTCGGTGTATATCACTATCTCTGAGAGCGCACACCTCCGTTTGCCACGACTAGTCAACGTTGGGTCACAGAGATTATTAAATATCCTATGTCACCGGCCACTCCTCCCCAGATAATAAATCTTATGACGCGGCACATTCCGATTGGCTGAGGCACACGAGGACAGGTCAAGTCACTTGACCTCTGTTCTGCTCGTTCATGTCACCATGCATATCAGGCTAAATAATTCAAGCAGGATGTATCTGCTATGTTCTCTAGACTTTACCCGGGGTTTGAAGATTAGTAATAAGGTCAAGGTCAAGGACAGGCTATATGTAACTGCCATAAATTATTTTGTTGATGCATCGTCGTACCACACAATTCACAATACTGGTCAGAATGAAAGATGCATTGTATGCATATTAAATGCATAATGCACTCTCTCGAACGCATGACACGTGAGTTCTTCTGAACTGAACACGTTTCATTGTCGCCTTCATGTATATTTATATTTGACAGTGGATTTTTTTTGTACTACGTGGTAAAAACTCATTCACTCATTCATTCATTCATTCATTCAGAACTCTAGAGGGTGTTTAAATCCTTGCTGCGTACATTCTAGTTCAGTTGACGCCTTCAACTTCTATTTAGCCCCGCACCCGAAGAAGATTTGTTAGTTTGTTGTTTAAAGTCGCACTCAGCAATATTCCAGCTATATGACGGCGTTCTGTGAATAATCGAGTCTGGGACAAACAATCCAGTGCTTAGCATCATGAGCATCAATCTATGGGAATTGGGATACAATGACATGTATCAACAAAGTCAGCGAGTCTGACCACCCGATCCCGTTAGTCGCCTCTTACGACAAGCATGGGTTGCTGAAAACCTGTTCTACCCCGGATCTTCACGGATCACCTGTTTAAGAACTATCGATCCTATATGTCTACATGAAATATAATTGGTTACATTATGATAAAATGGTCGGGAAGTTAGTCGTTTTTGTTAAAACCCAAAGTCGACAATACTACATCATATTACGACCTGTACGTAATCTAGTCTGGACGAGACAAACCAGTGGTTGACAGCATGAGTACTCTATCAAAGAAGCTATTTTGCCCAGAACTAGTGCTCTTATCTGTAATGTCACTGGTGGGCCTATGGACATTTTGCTATACCGAGTAATGTTTCTTATCCACAGCAGATCGTGTCGTCGTTGCTTGTACTAGTCCGTTCTAATGCCAATTTTATAGTGCTAAACCACTGAGATACCATGCCGCGGGGCCTTCCGCGCGGAGGCTCTACCACTAGACCACGGAGGCGGTCCATTGCTCATGCTATCATTCACTTGTCTAGACTCTATCATTTCCACGCTGCCCTGATCTAGCTGGAATACCTAATCTAGCTGGAATACCTGATCCAGCTGGAATACCTGATCTAGCTGGAATACCTGATCTAGCTGGAATACCTGATCCAGCTGGAATACCTGATCCAGCTGGAATACCTAATCTAGCTGGAATACCTAATCTAGCTGGAATACCTAATCTAGCTGGAATACCTAATCCAGCTGGAATACCTGATCCAGCTGGAATACCTAATCTAGCTGGAATACCTACTCTAGCTGGAATACCTAATCTAGCTGGAATACCTAATCTAGCTGGAATACCTGATCTAGCTGGAATACCTGATCCAGCTGGAATACCTGATCCAGCTGGAGTATTGCTGACCGTGGCGGAAAACAACAAAGAAACAACAACAAAAACACCACTTTTGAAAAGTTTCAATAATCTGCACAATCGACCTTGACCCTTAAACTCATGTATCTTCGCATGCTGATGACGTCTGGCAGACGTTGTGTTCTTCTACTGCGACCTGAACGTGAGACGACAACACGCGGGTATGAGCTGACCTTGGCGAAGCTCGAACAAACACCGGTAACGGGACGCAGAACGTCCCCCGTGTGATTGTCAGAAAGTGTAGAAGGACATGGCGTCACCGGCCAGACAAAACAGGACCTCTTGACTTGTGTTCAATTAGTCGAAAACGAGGCACGATGTCACGTGGTGTAGGTGTATTGAAAGGAGGCTGGTTTCAACTGTAGCTGTGTAAAAGCTTATCATCACGTGACCCGGCTTCTCGTTCAAAACAACCTGAACACGAGTCGAGTTCGTTGAAAAACATGTCACGTTTCGTTGATGGTATTCTTGAATAGGAATGGATCGACATGCAGCCGTGCTTATTCCATATATTAAATCACGTGGCGATCCTTTCGATCCCCGGCCGCGTCATACCAAAAGACGTTAAAAGATGGTACTTGTTGTTACCCCGCTGGCGCACGGCATTAAGGGGATAAAACAAGGACTGGTCGGTTCGGAGTCAGTATACTGTGTCTGAGTGGGGTAATCATGTTAAACTGCGGCATGATATCTGTTAGCTAGCACTATAAATCGGCATTAGTCCGGACTAGTACAAGCAGCCACACACACACACGTGTATGTACGTCGCTATATAAGTGCAATAATCTTGGACGCGACGTTAAACCCAATTTCACCTCACCTATAAAATACAGAACCTAAATATTTTCTGTAAGTCTAAGTTTATCTGTAAAACTGAGAAATGACCCGGGTTACAATTAGTCCCCAGGACGCTCATCCTTGCCGTACGAGGATCGGCTGGTCAGGCTGGTTAACTTTGCTGATTGAATGGCATCGTTTCCTGACGGGATGTTGCTCTGAATATAACCCATTATTTTGTCTAGTCCAGATTCCATTATATCTAGGCCGCAGTGATATTCAGCTGAAACATTGCGGACACTGGCAATGGCGTAAAACAAATAAACTGCCGTGCAAAAGAAAGCATCAAACTTGATGTTTGATGGTTGCTAAAAATGAAACAAACAAGAAATGGTTATTCGACGGTGATTTGATACAGGTATCATAGTTGTGTTTTGGACCTTAAGTTTGCAGCGTTTCGGCGACGGTTTTCAGCCTACAGAACGTTTTGACAACGTATGTAAGTATGTGATCAAGTCCAATTTTCAAGTGTATTATTTCTGTTGGTCGCAGTTTATGTACAGTTAATTATTCAAAGCAACAGGCAACTACAGTTTGAACCCTTTGGGAATAACGTCTCCATATGTTTTTCTCTTTCGATGGGTTAACGTCGTGGTTCGTCAACCGGGGTTTGTCGCCTTGGTTCGATTGCTCAGATGAACACAACGTGGAGCCAATTCTTGGTGTCCCTCGTCGTGATATTGATGTCATATTGCTGAAATAATACCTTCCTCACTCACTCAGTTCTTTTGCTTACCTTTACTGGGGCGGTGGGATTGCGTCGTACTGGATGACAGGTTCGATGGCCCACATGAGTACAATGTGGGAAGCTGGTTTCTAGTGTCCCCCGCCTTTATATGCCTGGAATAGCGCTAAAAGCTGTCTGAAACCACGTTCACTCACTTAGTATACCTGGCAGTATTACTTGGTATTCTTTTGCAATATAATAATAACAATCCCGAAAAGATCCCGAAATGATGAGATCTAACCCGACGACGTTCATCGCTGCTCAGACCTGTGAAGATCCGGGGTAGAATAGGTCTTCAGCAACCCGTGCTTGACGTGTAAGGCGACTATGCTTGACGTAAAAGGCGACTAAAGGGATCGAGTGCTCAGGCTCGCTGGCTTGGTTGAGGCATGTCATCGTATCCCAATTGCGCGGATCGATGCTCATGTTATCAATCACTGGATTGTCTGGTCCAGACTCGATTATTTACAGACCGCCGTCATATAGCTGGAATATTGCTGAGTGCGGCGTTAAACAACAAGCAAAACAAACAAACCTGGCATGGTCTTGGTGGATCCGAAATGGTTCAGAAAGAAGCCTACCTTTGTAACCATTGGTATGTATTCATCATGTCGGCCGTACATTCATTCATTAGTTCATTCATTAGTTCGTTCATTAGTTCATTCATTAGTTCGTTCATTAGTTTGTTTATTAGTTCGTTCATTAGTTCGTTTATTAGTTGGTTCATTAGTTCATTCATTAGTTCGTTCATTAGTTCTTTTATTAGTTCGTTCATTAGTTCGTTCATTAGTTCGTTCATTCGTTCATTAATTAATTCGTTCATTATTTCGTTCATTGGTTCGTTATTATCGTAAATGACCGGAAGCTTGTTTACTGCCATGGTCCGCTATCTAAGTGAAATCCGAGACACTGTTACTGTGTAATTCGGGTAATCATGAAATCATGTATTGATCAAAAGCACAATGTTTGAGATAGCAGACGTAAAAGCGTTGTATGAACGTATTAAAACTGCTAGGTCTGACCCGAGCCTAGTTTCCCTTTACACAACAGCATACCAGGTATCCAGCCTGGCCATGAAGCAACTGCGTTGTATGAACACTGGCATTGAGTTGTTACTTCTCGTACCCTACACTCGAATCAATAGTTGTAACAACAGATGTTCATACATATATCACGAGTCACTCTATGCCAGAGGCAGTTGATACACATATCATTTGATGATTGTACCTGTGCATTATTAAGATCAATATATGAAGAAATTATTTCCCGAATTATAGGGGCGGTCGAGTAGCCTAGTGCGTTCACACGTCAAGCCAAAAACCCGGGTTCGATTCCCGACATGGGTACAATGTGTGAAGCCCATTTCTGGTGTCCCCCGCCGTGATATTGCTGGAATATTGCGGCGTAAAACCATACTCACTCACTCCCCCGAATTATACCCAGAAACAATGTCTCGATTTAACAGTGTGCGGATTTTGACGCCTGGATATAAAGGGCAGTGGACATTCAGCTAGCCGTGGAGCCTTGTGTTTGGAATAACGCTTCTCTGAAATATATAACTTTGATAGAAACAAGCAACTACATTAAACTGAGAAGGAGCCCCGGTGAGATGGGAGATTCCGAACCTGTGTTTAATCTAGCCTTGCTTTATTTAGTGCAATAGCATTAAAGTATGGGTTGGGCGGAAGGGAAAATAATACGATCCGGGGACTATTGGACATACTACTTGTTCTCCGTAATGCAGGGAGAGACTGGCTGGTTGTTTGCTGGACATCAAGCAGAAAGCAAATTATTGGTTACAAATGAGTGAGTGAGTTGTGTTTAACGCCGCTTTTGACAGTATTTCAGTTATATCACGGCGTGTCAGCTTAATGTGGGAGGAAACCCGCGAGTACAGTATGGTGCTAACAATCCTAGAAACATAATTCGGGATTCGAATCCACAATCATAGGTTTCTGGTGCGCTTAAGGGACGCAACTCTGCACAGCGAATTGTGCAGGCTGTTTTGCACATGTTCCAGGTTTCTCACGATGTGTCTGCTCAATGTAGGAGGAAATCTCGAAGTGATGCAGGTGCAGTATACAAGACCCAGCACACTGTGTGTAATGTGTGTTTCGGCTATATCACTGTACACTCACGGTGACAACGCCTACCTTGCATTGACGTTGCATATTATGGGACGGATATTGTTATCTGCACTAACAGCAGTATATCACAATATGCATCGGTTTCGCGACATTAATATGGATTGTTCTATGGTATATTGTATGGAGTTGCCTTCACGTTTTAATATACATTTTTATAGCCCATTTCTGGTGTAACAACGGCAGTACATGATGAGTGTGTTGCTAAAAGCGCCCTAAAACACTACCCATTCACGTGCTCACTCATAAATGAGTATGGTCTTATGCCGCTTTTAGCAATATTCCAGCAACATCACGGCGGAGACACCGGAAAATTGGCTTCACACATTAACCCATGTGGGGAATCGAACCCGGGTCTTTGGCGTTACGAGCCAACGCTTTAACCACTAGGCTACATCGCCCCCTTCACCCGTAACAGATTGGTTTAGTGAGCAATATCATATCAAACTGTTCATATTGTTTCTAAACTGGCTAAAAAATGCCGAGTTACGGTGTTAGAAGATCTGGAAAGACATACAGTCTCATCATCATCATCATCATCATCATCAGTTATCAATAAATATTAATGATCAAAGTTACATGTACTTTCATATTAGAGTATATACAAATTCTACCACACCAAGTTGGTTGATACCAGTAGTGTGGTAACAGCGGCCGTCGACTTTGAGCGCCGTCAGCGAAGATACACTTTAGACTTGGACAATTTGACACTTGGTGACAAGTATTAACCTGCTTAAATTGACAGAATAACACCATAGAATATTGTACCCTCGTTCTCTCTCGGTTAGTTTCTTTGAAAAAGCAATCTTCCTTAAAACGCTTTCAGGAAATGTCTTAAATGTTTTCATCGCAAATCAAACGACGCTTCTTAACAGTAAAGCTGTATTGTAGTACGAGACAATTCCCAGTCTTTGCCCCCATTCAGGTCGGTGAGAATGATATCGGTGAATTCAAACTTGGGACACCTCTTTACATTGTTAATACCTGATTCTGGAGGTGGGTCAAAGGTCACACATTTTCGCGGGCCTACCTGAACCGTAGGCGTTGCCTCAACAACGGTCACGTGATACTCTAAAATGGGCGACACTGAACTTGAGAGGTGAAGCACGACGCAACGAGGTGGTTGTGTTCGAGCGAACTGTTCCTGCCAATAGTAAACAATGAAGTATAGATTGTTTCGTATGTCCATTTTTTCTGATGAAGACAATATTACTCTTCCAAAGCAAACATATTCATAATGATCCGACAACTTGTTCGAGCGCTCGACGGTTCAGAGATAATTGGATTCATTGATCGAAGATGTACAAGAGGCCATATCGAGTGAGACCAACTCCAGATTTATCGAACGTATGGGGAATATCAAGATCAGTTCGTTATATCCGAAGATCTTTATTCATATGAAAAACGCTATTTAAGACTATTTTAAGGATTAGGATTGGATACGTTAGAATTGTGTTTGGTGTGTGTCGATTCAATCCGACTTCGCCATATACGGTTCATGTCAACTTTCGAATAGATGGTGATTCTCGAACATGATTTGGACACTCCAACAGATGTTTTTACTTGAAAATTCTTGTTATCGAGAACAAACTTTGTGTAACTCGACATGGTCCTTGTTACCAAGTGATTACAGGGCAGAGAAGGTCCCAAAATATCCCGTACATGTAACATTAGATGGAGGTAGATGTTTACAATATGAAAAGTGAATGATTGGTTGTCATCGAACCCCGACGGTGCTTATGATATCAACCACTTGTTCATAGGCTCGATAAGGTATTCGTTGATAACTGAAATGATGTCCAATTTCGACGTAAAGCTACATTCATTTACTCAGTAGCGACGCAAATCAACATTCATTCACTCATTTGCGACGTAAATCAAAATTGATTGATCCCAATGGCGACGTAAATCAACATTAATTATATAATGGACAGAGTTATTCATGATATAAACCGCGCCGATGAACATGGTATTGCGATCCGATAAATATGCAAATGAGGTCACCTGACAGGAAATGATGCAATGTTTACTCATCAATAATAATTGTCTGATGTTCCTAAGAAGTATAGAGAGGGGTTTCCCGATGTGTGGGTGTTTCTGTAAATCATTTGGCACTATTTGATAAATGGGGCGGTTCAATCACACATTGTATTTATACGCAGTTTCTATAGATACTTCATTGAGTAAAAATACATATTAATCATGGAATATTTTTAGAATGACATTCAATGATAAAGAGATTATTAACCCTGTGTGCCCACATCGTAATATCATGTACAGTAGACTACGGATATAACGAACTCAAAAGGACCACTAATTTTATTTCGTAATACCCGTAGTTCGTTATAAGCACATAAGCATATATACGCCAAATGGTCGTGACAAGAAAATATGTTCGTTATATCAGTCAGTTCGTTATAAGAGTGTTCGTTATAAACGTAGTTTACTGTACATGTATTAGGAATACAAAATGAGTATTATGACAGCCAAAGGCTTACATTATACAATTTATATTCTTACTTTATGATATTTTCGATACTGAAACACACTCGACAAATAATCCCTATTTATTCACTTAATCCACACCCTTGTACACTCGTTTTCTTCCCTTCTGACCACCCTGCTTTGATTACATAAACACGAAATCGTGGTCAAAAGTGCGAACACAGCACAATTCAATGTTGGTTACATGGTCGTCACAAACAGCGAACACTCGCCCAAACGCAGTCCAGTCTGTCAGTATTTATGAGCGTGTTGTGTTAGCGACCATGTACTATACACACATTCTGCTATAGACGACTCCTGTCTCGCACTTGGTACTCCGGGTGCGGCAGGCTCGGGGGTCGGGCCTTATCTGGATTTACCCAAGGAAGTGCTTGAAGGACATTGCGACATAACTGGGAGGTTTTAAACGTTCAAATTTATGCGTAACGGTAATGAAAGCCAGTGCTTCACGTTAAGGGTTCTTTGCCTGTGTTCGTGTACAAAAGCGTGACGGTGTTTAGGTGTGTTGCTCAAAACCATTGGTGTAAGTTGTACACGTGCAGGCAATACATCTTTTATTGTATGTTTTGGTATAAACGGAGCACCGTAATTGTTTGTGCTATTTTAACACTCGTACTTCAAATCTCAGTACTGTGTTACGCACGCTCAACTTGAATTCTATTGACACCGCGGGTCCTGTAAAGATATACTGACACGCCCACACGGCATATTTTATTCATTTTCCCGCTGTTTCCATACATCACGTGGCCACGGCTGCAATATTTTCCGGGTAGGTTAATTCACCCCAAAACGTCAGTTCACAACGTCTCGCGACATGACACAATTTCCCGCGTTTTTCTTTGTGTGCAAAAGGAGCGGAGGTAAACACAACCTTGTTGTACACCTCTCAATCTTGCCCCATCTTCCGGCTTTGCCGGACCCTCTCGCGTGGAGGAAGGTGAGAGATTCAAGTTTTGAGCAGGTTCCTCGCTTAGCAGAGATGTGTTAAAGCACGACAGCTACATCAACGCTTTGGCGTTTCTGATGTACAAACTGCCGATCTACTGTTTGAGCGAATGCAGGCACAAGGTTAACCTGTCTCCCGCGCCTGTCATGCCTGTAGCATATCATCTCACATCGCGAAACTCGATACCATTATCTATGTCACGCTATCTGTTCTCGTTCAACTGCAGTGTGAAAGTGGTTTGGGGAATATTCCAGTAATATAACGGCCAGACATGGGCTCCACATTGTACCAATGTGGGGATTTGAACCCTGGCACTCGGCGTGATGAGCAGACGCTTTTACCACTAGGGCTACCCAACCTCCTGCCAAATATGTACACGTCGATAGTGTTTATTCGTATTTATATTTATATCGTGTACGTTCAAAGCGTTAATGTCAATATGCGATGGACATGCATTAATCCCACCAATCATAGGTTGCAGTTAAACTTAGTAAAGCGGACGTGAGCTTCCCAACAGGATAACATTTTAAATATAGTCAATTGTTAAGAAAGTCTTGACTGGTTTGCGTCGACCCCCCACCCCGCACCCCCAGCTCCATCCACACACCCACGAGCCAAACCTCCCCCACCAACATACACATAGTTCAAAAAGACCCGTGCTTTCTTTCTCCTTCCTTTTCATATCTAAAATAGCCGTTGCACAACATCCGGGTCCCAGATATGCATGGCGTCCATGATTTTCAAACGAAACATGTCAGTCACGAGATAAGGGCTACGGATACACTTAAAATGTTTCCCTCGCCAGTCACTGACTGTAACCTGGAGCCTGTATTGCCTGATACTGTACATTGTGCTTCGAGTTCCGTGAACGTGGTGCTGGGGATTGATAGTCCTTTGTTTGGTTGGAATTAACCCTTTTGAAAACAAGGTATTTTCCTTCCTCG
This sequence comes from Haliotis rufescens, assembly GCF_023055435.1. Classification (NCBI taxonomy): domain Eukaryota; kingdom Metazoa; phylum Mollusca; class Gastropoda; order Lepetellida; family Haliotidae; genus Haliotis; species Haliotis rufescens. The sequence continues at coordinate 18,941,863 of NW_025963890.1, read as the reverse complement.
ATTCCACATGTACTTACCTTAATAGCACTGGAAGGTATTTGTAGCAGCACAACCAGTACCCCGGCTTTAACTCGAGCGCTGACACAGCAATGCCAGCCAGCATAGTAGGGACTGGGGTCTAGGTCCCGAGCATATACCCGCAGCACACAACCAGTAATAACAAAAACAGGGAATTGTGGGAGTTAACTCGAATATGCACGCAGCACAGCCAGCAATGACAAAAGCAGGGAATTGTGGGGCTTTAACATGAGTATACACGCAGCACAACCAGCAATGACAAAAGCAGGGAATTGTGGGGCTTTAACTCGAATATACACGCCGCACCCCTAGCAATGACAAAAGCAGGAAATTGTGGGGGTTTAACACGAGTATACACGCAGCACAACCAGCAATGACAAAAGCAGGGAATTGTGGGGGTTTAACACGAGTATACACGCTGCACCCCTAGCAATGACAAAAGCAGGGAATTGTGGGGGTTTAACATGAGTATACACGCAGCACAACCAGCAATGACAAAAGCAGGGAATTGTGAGGCTTTAAAACGAGTATACACGCAGCACAACCAGCAATGACAAAAGCAGGGAATTGTGGGGCTTTAACATGAGTATACACGCAGCACAACCAGCAATGACAAAAGCAGGGAATTGTGGGGCTTTAACATGAGTATACACGCAGCACAACCAGCAATGACAAAAGCAGGGAATTGTGAGGCTTTAACACGAGTATACACGCAGCACAACCAGCAATGACAAAAGCAGGGAATTGTGAGGCTTTAACATGAGTATACACGCAGCACAACCAGCAATGACAAAAGCAGGGAATTGTGGGGCTTTAACTCGAATATACACGCCGCACCCCTAGCAATGACAAAAGCAGGAAATTGTGGGGGTTTAACACGAGTATACACGCAGCACAACCAGCAATGACAAAAGCAGGGAATTGTGGGGCTTTAACACGAGTATACACGCCGCACCCCTAGCAATGACAAAAGCAGGGAATTGTGGGGGTTTAACACGAGTATACACGCAGCACAACCAGCAATGACAAAAGCAGGGAATTGTGAGGCTTTAAAACGAGTATACACGCAGCACAACCAGCAATGACAAAAGCAGGGAATTGTGGGGCTTTAACATGAGTATACACGCAGCACAACCAGCAATGACAAAAGCAGGGAATTGTGGGGCTTTAACATGAGTATACACGCAGCACAACCAGCAATGACAAAAGCAGGGAATTGTGAGGCTTTAACACGAGTATACACGCAGCACAACCAGCAATGACAAAAGCAGGGAATTGTGAGGCTTTAACACGAGTATACACGCAGCACAACCAGCAATGACAAAAGCAGGGAATTGTGAGGCTTTAACGAGTTTATCATTTAACTAAAGCATTTATCCATGACATAAGCTTATGACATAAAAACATGTATGTCATACCCCAATGACATAAGTATGCAAATTAGATATGCAAATTAGATAACCGGAAGTGGGACTTTTTTCGCCGGTGCACGTGAGTAGGTGTTTACAAACAACATGGATACCTTTGATGTTGGAGACATTATTTCAATTATTCTGCAAACGTCTGTTTAAGTATTTTGTTTAAAATAATCCGAGGAACTTTTTTTCTCAGCGAAGGAATATGTCATAAAGGAGTTAAGAGGTTGTTTATTTTGGTTTACACGGCTATGGAAAACATGTATCACTACGTAAGATTTCGACAAGTTGCTGATGTTAATGTTTAATGCAATTATTCCTTAATTGGGAAGCAAAAATGTGAAAATGATAAATAGAATTCATCACTCGTGTTTTTTAATATGGGAATATCAACCTCGTCCCGTATATCGGTATTTGCCTCGCCAAAGGCTCGGCAAATACCGATTAACTAAGACTCGGTTGATATTTCCCATATTAAAAAACACTCGTGATGAATCCTCTATATACACGCAGCACAACCAGCAATGACAAAAGCAGGGAATTGTGAGGCTTTAACACGAGTATACACGCAGCACAACCAGCAATGACAAAAGCAGGGAATTGTGAGGCTTTAACACGAGTATACACGCAGCACAACCAGCAACGACAAAAGCAGGGAATTGTGGGGCTTTAACATGCGTATACACGCAGCACAACCAGCAATGACAAAAGCAGGGAATTGTGGGGCTTTAACACGAGTATACACGCAGCACAACCAGCAATGACAAAAGCAGGGAATTGTGGGGCTTTAACACGAGTATACACGCAGCCAGCCAGCAACGACAAAAGCTGGTGACCGGGTAGACCTAGACCCGAGCATACACGCAGCGCAATGAATGTGTTTCAGTCTATATCCGAGTTGAGTTCCCCGATGTTTAACGTTTGACAACATCGCCCAGGGAACAAATCGTATTTTGTAATGTCTTAAAATTTACAGGTATCATACATAGTGATCAAAAAGAAAACTACATATCATTCGTCGTCATTATTATCATTTCTCACACCTAACAAAGCTACAAGATAGCCAATGCAGATTAACAAATTGAAACATTTTCCATACAACTGATATCATCGAGCGGACATAGACATGCATGCAGTTGACGCATTCCGCTTATAAGTGACACAATAATGATGACATAACTTGTACATGTCGACATGTAGGTAAAAAGCACACCCAGACAACCTGGAAACAACAATCTATATTGTTCTTCCTGTTCGTGTCTGGTATAATCACTGGACACACAGCGCATTACTAAACCTCTTAAGTCAAGTCAGATCCCTTCGACAATACATTCGGAATTCTTCAGAGAGGGTGGTACTTGAAATTACATCTTAGCAGCGAGGTAACGGCTGTTGTCGGGCAGAACGTTACGGCAACATCTTGTATGGAATAGCCAACAAAAGGCGTAAAAACAGACGAATTTCATTCAAGAGCTTTAGAGGCGGTGAGTGTGGTCGACAAGGAAATGTCCTTTGTCCCTTCTTTTTCTCTATTGAGCTGCCCCAGCTGGAACAACGCATAAGCAGGCATACACGGGGTCTTGTTAACAAGTCATTAGGTCCGCGTAGATGGGTCTAGTCGTCGGGTGGGAAAACCTTGAAATGAAGTTTGGCACAGCTTGCATTCGTCCACGTATAAATATTGATCCGCTCCCAAACATTCAGTCAATGTTTGTGTACCTTAAATTACAAGAACTGGTTTCAATGTTTTGACCATTTTGACAAGCAATACATGCAGGTGAATACCCTGCACTTCTTAAACTTCGAACTTCGATAGAATATATTTCAGCAAACATCGGGAGTAAAAAAATTTGGAATTTTACTCTTCTCTTTCATAATGAAAAATAATCTGTTTTGATTTATGGGACGTGATTCCAATTGTTGTCAACAACACAGAGACCGGTTTCATCCCCTTGTCGTAGACAGTCGGGCACTTGAATCATGTAAAGCACGTAGACATTAATCATTTTTTCACCAGGTGGTCGATGCTGGTCGATGCTGTCATAAAACACATACATGCCAGGAGATACGATACAAGCGATAGGCTTAAATGAAGGGAATCTTATGCAAGAAAGACATGTCATGTAATACATGCGGTGGTCGGCAGGTCGAGTGAGTGAGAGGGTTTCAACACCTCCTTTAACAACTTTCCCGCAATATCGACTGGAACCAGAACCAACTAACAATCAAGTTCTTGTCACTGAGGTACACAAACCAGGGACCATAACCGAAGTGAATCTGAGGTTCGAACCCAGAACCAACTAGTTCTTGTTGCTAAGGAACACTTTCATAACACCAGAAGTAAGTGTGATAATAGGAATTATAAATTGGGTGTAGCACTGGACCATTTAAAGATTCAAACATCGACCCAATGTGAGACAAGCGGTCGCAACTACCACTAAGTTAGCTTGTCAACGATAATCTGTGTTGACTGTATAGTGTGTTCATTTAAGGTACTTGAACTATGTCGAAAATTCGACATAGCTCAATTGGCTTAAAGGAACACGTGATGCCAATCAACTGTCTACAGGCACAGAATCGTCAAGAACGGGAACGCAGTAATTACCGTTCGTTAACACGACTTAATATTTACAGTTGATCGACGTTATCCGATACCCAGAACATCATGCCACAGCTATGTCAATACTCCTATACCGACTTACCAGGCCTCACAATAGGATTACCTACAGTACACCATAATCTCCTAACATCAAGTAACACGCAGTCTGGAGTTCGTGTAGATGTCGTCTGCTTTTGTCTGAACACTTTCTGCATGGCATTCGTGCTTGCTGTGGCCGGATAGGTTTTACTGGCTAAACGGTTTAACGAGTGTCCTGGCCTGGCCTCGTGTGAAAATGACGAGTACCTTTAAGTCATACAGGAATCTTACGAGTTTTACATTACTGGAAGCATTCCTGTCAACGATAATCGGATTGGGCTAATTAGCTGAATTCACCTTCTTTCACTTTTTCTGGGCTGCCCTTTTTCTTTGTTGTTTCATGACCACCTGTCGTGTCTCGGATTCAAAAGCCATTATTCTTAAGTAAGTATTTCAACACATGTACCTGTCATTACTGTTGGAATCATTGTCATGGCTACCTTAATATAGACACGGCATACTCCTTTGTCATGAGAAGATGTTTGTTGCCTCGTCGACAACAACAATGTTATTTCTCAAATCATTTTGTCTGCGGGTTAGCCTTGTGCTTCAAGCGGCGGCTCGTCATGCGGTCATGGGTAGAATATGTGATGACCATTTCTGTAGCCGCATAACCCCCACTCACCCCACCCCACCGTACTCTCTCTCTCTCTCTCTCTCTCTCTCTCTCTCTCTCTCTCTCTCTCTCTCTCTCTCTGTGACATTGACGGGATAATGCTAGAAGAGGCGTAAAACCGTATTGACTTATTCGTCAGTCATTTCAACCGTGAAAGAAATACCCGATTTTTTTTTCTTTGTGTGATCCGTGATTTCTATCCCCAACCATCCAAGCTGCAATTCCATACAAACATATTTTTCCATATAACGTATCTCGATATGGCTATATTGATCGATGTAAACCCTCCATTTAATAAACCCATTGATACACTTAAAACATTTCACCCACCGAATGGATTCCGGTTTAACCGAAAAAAAATATTCTTTAATGGTCCTTTCAAAAACGTGAGCTCATTACTCGAACTGTGTCCCGGTTACCATAGTAACCTTTGGTAAATGTTTATGATGTCTATTTATAAGCACAACACATCCTGCCAGAACCATCTAAATTGGATTACTGACCACCCAGCTGTTTGATTGCATAGGATTCCGTGGAGTATATGGACAATCAGCGAGTATATATAGACTTGTAGATATACATAAACCCTAACCCGGGTAACTAAACACGGGTAGTCATTGTGACATGTACACGTGTCGATTTCAAGTAGAACGTTATATTGTGTCTTTTCACATGGAACAGATAGCTCTATCCACATGATCTATTTCAGGGAGTTAATTGGATACGGGTTTTTGGTTAAGAATAGTTAAATAAGTATGAGCTATTTCGGAGGTTCAGACAGATATAAGGTATTTAATGACTGTGGTGCTGGTGATAAACACCGTTTTTATTCTCTTCGCTCCAGAGTCTATGGACATCGCCAGGGACATATTCAGTTACACGTGTCTGTGGTGTAGTATTTCTAAACAGGACAGAGTGACGTAACGTATTTTCAACAAAACATATCTCGCGTGGTGTACTACAAAACACTCCATAATGACGTCACCGATATATGTGCCTGACGTATCCACGAGAATTTACTAAAGTTGTTATGTTACTGTTGCTGTGATAACAAAACAACGCTTTAAGCTTTAGAAATACGTATGTAATGGCAAATTAATGGGCGTCTTCAATGTTTAAATATAATTTTACTTTCTTTAAACAATTGTTGTGCTGGCTCAAAGAGCTGTACAAACTATTGATATCGGAAAGAGAAATCTGATATGGCGTAATAAGTGAGTGGGTGAGTTGAGTGTAACGCCGCTTTAAACAGTATTCCAGTTATATCACAGCGTGTCAGCTTAATGTGGGAGGAAAGCCCGAAGTGATGCAGGTCTCAGACGTTTACCACTTCGATGAAACCCATGAGCTCGGGTATGGTGCTGACGAACCTAACAACATAATCGGGGCATGCCGGATTCAAACCCACTCATAGGTTTCTGGTGTCCTCAAGGGACGCAACTCTGCACAGCGAATTGCCGCGGCTTAGCCTGAACCACCCGTTCCCCCTATGACGTAATAAACAATAATCAAATTTGCCATTAGTAACGTAACTTAATTTGCATATGATAAGCACTGAATTATGGAATAGTGTAAGGGACATTCCCGCGTTCTGTTCTTTGGTAACAAGTTGAATATTATGCAAAAAGTGCGAGAATGTGAGGTCGCTAATGTGATAATATCCCTTACAGTATTCCACAGTTCACTCATAGATCTGCTACCCCGAAACAACGACAACATCGTCTCGGTAACTCAACCAAAATAACGTATTGTCACATATTATGATCATAATCTGGAGGTATGTTCGCGTATCGTGAACACTGAATACGAGGGCGTGTTCATCTTAAACATGTACATATGTGATTTCCTGCGGATGCTACCACCACAAAGCATAGTCTGGCATGAAAATGTTGAAAGAAGTCTGTCACCCAAGACGGGTAGCAAACCCAAACGGCATACCTAGTGACCATCGTCTATGACAAATGAGCAACTTAATGCCATTTTGTCCACCTACTGATAAACATTTACTCGCTTTCCGGAAAGCTAACGGGGCAAGAGGCAGATTTATAGCTTGCCGGCCTTTGTTCTTGACTCCAAATGTAACTTTTTGTCAAGGCCTTGGCCTTGGTGTTTTGTGAATAGGTTAACCTGTAACTTCTGCGCAGTCGAGTGTCGGTCTGAGATTTGTCTGTCATTGTCAGGGTGCAGCCATTGCCAGAGGCTGTTTGTGTTATTGCGTCTCGTTTGGCTGAGATTTAAGTGTTTTGAGTTGTATCTTATGCTCCTGCACCTGTGTTGAGTTGTATCTTATCCTCCCATACACCTGTGTTGAGTTATATGTGACGGCAGTATACCTGTGTTAAATTAAATCTGATGACAGTACACCTGTGATTAGTTATATCTATGGTAGTACACCTGTGATTAGTTATATCTATGGTAGTACACCTTTGTTGGGTTATATCTGACGGCAGTCCACCTGTGATTAGTTATATCTGACGGCAGTACACCTGTAATTAGTTATATCTGATGGCAGTACATCTGTGATTAGTTATATCTGACGGCATTACATCTGTAATTAGTTATATCTGATGGCAGTACATCTGTGATTAGTTATATCTGATGGCAGAACACCTGTGATTAGTTATATCTGATGACAGTACATCTGTGATTAGTTATATCTGACGGCAGTACACCTGTAATTAGTTATATCTGACGGCAGTACACCTGTAATTAGTTATATCTGACGGCAGTACACCTGTAATTAGTTATATCTGATGGCAGAACACCTGTGATTAGTTATATCTGATGGCAGAACACCTGTGATTAGTTATATCTGACGGCAGTACATCTGTGATTAGTTATATCTGATGGCAGTACATCTGTGATTAGTTATATCTGATGGCAGAACACCTGTGATTAGTTATATCTGATGACAGTACATCTGTGATTAGTTATATCTGACGGCAGTACACCTGTAATTAGTTATATCTGACGGCAGTACACCTGTAATTAGTTATATCTGACGGCAGTACACCTGTAATTAGTTATATCTGATGGCAGAACACCTGTGATTAGTTATATCTGATGACAGTACATCTGTGATTAGTTATATCTGACGGCAGTCCACCTGTGATTAGTTATATCTGATGGCAGTACATCTGTGATTAGTTATATCTGATGGCAGAACACCTGTGATTAGTTATATCTGATGACAGTACATCTGTGATTAGTTATATCTGATGGCAGAACACCTGTGATTAGTTATATCTGACGGCAGTACATCTGTGATTAGTTATATCTGATGGCAGTACATCTGTGATTAGTTATATCTGATGGCAGAACACCTGTGATTAGTTATATCTGATGACAGTACATCTGTGATTAGTTATATCTGACGGCAGTACACCTGTAATTAGTTATATCTGACGGCAGTACACCTGTAATTAGTTATATCTGACGGCAGTACACCTGTAATTAGTTATATCTGATGGCAGAACACCTGTGATTAGTTATATCTGATGACAGTACATCTGTGATTAGTTATATCTGACGGCAGTCCACCTGTGATTAGTTATATCTGATGGCAGTACATCTGTGATTAGTTATATCTGATGGCAGAACACCTGTGATTAGTTATATCTGATGACAGTACATCTGTGATTAGTTATATCTGATGGCAGAACACCTGTGATTAGTTATATCTGATGACAGTACATCTGTGATTAGTTATATCTGACGGCAGTACACCTGTAATTAGTTATATCTGACGGCAGAACACCTGTGATTAGTTATATCTGACGGCAGTACATCTGTGTTGAGTTATATCTGATGGCAGAACACCTGTGATTGGTTATATCTCACGACAGTACATCTATGTTGAGTTATATTTGACGGCAGTACACCCATGTTGACTTATATGTGACGGCAGTACACCCGTGATGAGTCATATCTGATAGAAAACCTATCATACACACTTTAAACTTTAAACTCGACAGCATTCAAAGACACGGATGTATGCATCTTGCAAGTACAAACATATTTTTGTCAACGTAATGTACACAATGTATAGTTTATAATGATGCAGTTTCACCCTCCCCCACCCCCAGCCCCCACCACCATTATTTACAGACCGCCGTCATATAGCTAGGTGCGGCGTTAACCAAACAAACAAAACGAAAAATACACTGTTTCAATCTGTTTGTAAGTGGTTGTGAACTCAAATAAACTCCGAGTTCATACGACAGCCGTAAATCCAGGTAGTGTATCAATCGGCATGTTAAATATTAACACGGAAACGTGCACTGGCGAAGATCGCGGAGAACAATGACGTCACAAGAAACCATGAAAACATGGCGGCGCTGAAATCGCGTGTCGTAGATCTGGCAATCAGCGTTGTCGGACATTCGAACATGATCATAATGTTCTGCATGCGTTTTCTTCCTTTGATTATTCCAAATCCGATAACTGGAAAAATCAGACCCCCACCAAAATTGACATCATGAACATCGATCACCGCAATTAGGATGGATGATATGCAATGACCAAAGTGACCATGCACCCGATCCATTTAGTCGCCTCTAACGACAAGAATAGGTTGCTGGGGACCAATATTCTTACCCGGATAGGGGCAGCCGTATGTCCACTGTGGTCATATCAGACGCTGTATCATATTACTTCATACTGGTCACGGTGACCATCAGGCTGCAGGGAATGAGGCTAGCTTCAGATTACAGGTCACCTCATTCTCCAGTTAGACAGTGAGAGTTGATGGGTGAGATGGGGTTAACGTCGCGTCTAACATTTTGCAATTATATGGCGACGTGCTAGACTGACATATAGTATATGAAATCTGTTATTACACACTACATTTCTTTTCTCTAAAATTAGAACAAATAACGTTCTTCATCCGGGTTTCATGTGGAATAGAGATGGCTAGACATGCTTTTACATATATAGAGAGATTTATTTTTTCATGAAACACGTACCAGTCCTAGTGCAGGGCTAGCAACGTAGACGTGAATGCATGTGTGCGTGCGTGCGCGCGTGCGTGCGTTCGTCCGTGCGTGTGGAGTTATAGCGCTAGACAACTGAGATATACGGAAACCTTTTAGGGCCATCTGTTTTTTACTTGAAATTTCCAGATGCATACTAAGTTGAGTTTTCAAGATAATGATCTTGAAATTTCAAGATATTAAGTTGAAATTTCAAGATGCTATGATTACATTTCAAAATGCATCTTGAAATTTCAACTTGGCATCTTGAAATTTCAACTTAGTATGTATCATGAAATTTCAACTTATGTATCTTGAAATTTCAAGTTAGTATCAACAATGCAACAATTAAAAACCAAATGGTCCTAAAAGGCTTCCGTAGAGATATCATGCCACAGTTTAACACAATTACCCCACTTAGACACAGTATATTGTGTCCGAGCCGACAAGTTCTTGTTTAAGTCCCTTAATGTCGAGCGCCAGGCAGGGTAGCAACAAATACCATCTTTTAACGTATTTCGGTATGACACGGCCAGGGGTTCGAACCTGGGAGCTCTCATTCTCAGGGCAGACGCAATCGTTGGAAAACCGAGATGCCCTGAATTGATAGCGTCTACGTGAGTTGTTAGACTATCCCTTACAATCTGCCACACATATTTTATACATTCTCATTTATATATGGTCTAACATTCACATACAGACCAGCTTGACAATATATCTTCACATAAATGTCCGTATAATTTCACATTTACATGCAGGCTTCGAAATCTCATTTGGATGGTGATATGAATACTAGTGAATGAGCTTGGTTTTGTGATAATCAGGGTGATTTTGGAATTAGAACCCAAGATCACTGGATTCTGGCACACATAAGGGATGCAACTCTACACAGAGAAGTGTGGCGCCCGAGGCGACTGGGCCAGCGGTTCCCAAGACCTCGTTTAGGAACACACAGGGTTTACATGCATACCATTAAAAGGAACCACTTTCTTTCACAGTGCCCATTCATAAGTTCGTCCATTGAATATACAAAGGAGATAATATCTTGACCCGATGATAAGCTAAGTTTCAATTAAAGCAAATGTGATATATTCCGTGTCATGTTTATGTTGACATGTGACCTTAACAGGACAAAGACACTTTAAATCGTGGCTGGTCTCAATTTCCAACATTTTGGTGACATGTCCGAAATTGACTTAGTGTCCATGGTGTCTTGTTTAACATTTGGATGACCACTGTCCGGTCAATGATGGACGTGACCGCGCAACGGACTATCAAGATAGCAGCAAATTTGACAACTCGTCTTTCACCTACTTGTGATGCTGAGGCTCCTCCTCGTCACGTCCGACCTTCACCTTGTGGTCACATTGTCTTCAAGCACGTGACAGGACTAATTGGATATCATTACCAAATAAGATTTAGTTGATATTTTCATATGCCGTGACAAACTCACGTATACGGTTTGTCTAATAAGATACTATAGTATCCGGTTCAAACAGCTATATAGTTTTCGCCGATATGGGTGTAGTGAACGTGGACCCGAAAGTCCAGTTTTAGTAGTCAAATATATTTTCGGGGGTTATTTCCTTTTATGTTTATGCTATTGGTGTTGTGATTGTTGTTGTTGTTGGTGGTGGTGGTGTAAGCGACGTTGGGGTAGTGACGTTTGAGTGGAGGCTTTGCACTGAAATACATTCTTTATCCATGACGACGCTTGTCATGTGTAGCGGGCGGAGCATAGCTTATCACGAAAAGATCTATTGTCTTTCGAAATTTGCATTTCACGCGCGCAACTTATGATAACGGAAACGTACGGAAATTAGCGAGGCCGCCCGAAGAATGGTACTGTCCTGGTTGGCTTTCCCCGCTGAAATTCAAAGTCGTGATGTAAATGCACATTTCAAGCGGAAATGTTTATGCCGTAATTTATAACACTCGAGTGACAGAGTGGGAAAATGACAGTCATTCTTTATTTGTCTCTCTACCCCTCATGCCAGACAATAAATAATGTTTATATCGTTGACAGAGAGTTAATGGTCATATAGTCAGTATCATGAATGTTCAAATAGAAAGTAATAAAACAAGAAATATACCTTTTGTGACTTCGTATGGAATTGTTATACCGTTAACGCTGATTAATTTCCAATGACGTGGTAGTGAAAGAGTGTAGTTTGTACTTAACAGGGTGTAGTTTGTTTGTTTGTTACTTGCCTCCACACTAGGGAGTATTTTAGCTATATCACGTCGGAATGTAAATAATCGAGTCTAAACCAGACAATCCAGTATTTGATATTGTGAGCAACAATCCACACGGTCGGATTCTGACACATCACCAACTAAGTCACTTGCCCTGACTACCCGATCCACTAAGTCACCTGCCCTGACTACCCGATCCACTAAGTCACTGCCCTGACTTCCCGATCCACTAAGTCACCTGCCCAGACTTCCCTATCCACTAAGTCACCTGCCCTGACTACCCGATCCACTAATAATAAGTCACCTGCCCTGACTACCCTATCCACTAAGTCACCTGCCCAGACTTCCCGATCCACTAATAATAAGTCACCTGCCCTGACTACCCTATCCACTAAGTCACCTGCCCTGACTTCCCGATCCACTAAGTCACCTGCCCTGACTACCCTATCCACTAAGTCACCTGCCCAGACTTCCCGATCCACAAAGTCACCTGCCCTTACTACCCGATCCACTAAGTCACCTGCCCTGACTTCCCGATCCACTAAGTCACCTGCCCTTACTACCCTATCTACTAAGTCACCTGCCCTTACTACCCGATCCACTAAGTCACCTGCCCTGACTACCCTATCCACTAAGTCACCTGCCCTGACTTCCGAATCCACTAAGTCACCTGCCCTGACTACCCTATCCACTAAGTCACCTGCCCAGACTACCAGATCCACTAATAATAAGTCACCTGCCCTGACTTCCCGATCCACTAAGTCACCTGCCCAGACTACCCTATCCACTAATAATAAGTCACCTGCCCTGACTACCCGATCCACTAATAATAAGTCACCTGCCCTGACTACCCGATCCACTAAGTCACCTGCCCTGACTTCCCGACCCCCTTAGTCACCTGCCCTGACTACCCAATCCACTAAGTCACCTGCCCTGACTTCCCGATCCACTAAGTCACCTGCCCTGACTTCCCGATCCACTAAGTCACCTGCCCTGACTACCCGATCCACTAAATCACCTGCCCTGACTTCCCGATCCACTGAGTCACCTGCCCTGACTTCCCGATCCACTAAGTCGCGTTGCACAGCAGAGGTTGCTGGGGACCTATTTCAACACGAATACCCATCAGACCGTTAAGAGGGTATCGTTGGTAGTTAACAGGGTGTAGGTTGTAACATATGTTATCTCTTGGATAACGCTTTATTAGTAAAGCACAAATTCAAGTACTTTCAGGGGTTGAGTCCCATCCTGGATTCGAACCCACGCTCGCAGAGTGAGGCATCTAAATGCCAGCACTTTGTAGTTAACAGGGTGGAGTTTGTAGTTTACAGGGTGTACTTTGAAGTTAACAGGGTGTATTTTGTAGTTAACAGGGTGAACTTTGTAGTTAACAGGGTGTACTTTGTAGTTAATCAGGTGTACTTTGTAGTTAACAGGATGTTGTTTTAGTTAACAGGGTGTAAATTGAAGTGAACAGAGTGTAGTTTTAGTTAACAGGGTGTACTTTGTAGTTAACAGGGTGTACTTTGCAGTTAACAGGGTTTACTTTGTAGTTAACAGGGTGTGCTTGTAGTTAACCGGGTGTACTTGTAGTTAACAGGGTGTACTTCGTAGTTTACAGGATGTACTTGTAGTTAAAAGTGTGTACTTTGAAGTTAACAAGGTGTACTTTGTAGTTAACATGGTGTACTTGTAGTCAACTGAGTGTGCTTCGTAGTTAACAGGGTGTACTTGTAGTTAACATGGTGTACTTGTAGTTAACAGGGTGAACTTGTAGTGAACAGGGTGTACTTTGTAGTTAACAGGGTGTACTTGTAGTCAACATGGTGTACTTCGTAGTTTACCGGGTGTACTTTGTAGTTAATATGATGTACCTGTTATTAACAGGATGTACTTTGTAGTTAACAGGGTGTACTTTGAAGTTAACAGGGTGTACTTTGTAGTTAACAGGGTGTTCTTTGTTAGCAGGGTGTAATTTGTAGTTAACAGGGTGTACTTTGTAGTTAACAGGGTGTACTTTGTAGTTAACAGGGTGTACTTTGTAGTTAACAGGGTGTACTTTGTAATTAATCAGGTGTACTTTGTAGTTAACAGGGTGTAGTTTTAGTTATCAGGGTGTACTTTGAAGTTAACAGAGTGTAGTTATAGTTAACAGGGTGTACTTCGTAGTTAACAGGATGTACTTGTAGTTAAAAGTGTTTACTTTGAAGTTAACAGGGTGTACTTGTAGTTAACATGATGTACTTGTAGTTAACAGGGTGTACTTTGTAGTTAATATGATGTACCTGTTATTAACAGGATGTACTTTGTAGTTAACAGGGTGTACTTTGAAGTTAACAGGGTGTACTTTGTAGTTAAGAGGGTGTACTTTGTAGTAAACAGGGTGTACTTTGTAGTTAACAGGGTGTACTTGTAGTGAACAGGGGGAACTTTGTAGTTAACAGGGTGTACTTGTAGTCAACATGGTGTACTTTGTAGTTAATATGATGTACCTGTTATTAACAGGATGTACTTTGTAGTTAACAGGGTGTACTTTGAAGTTAACAGGGTGTACTTTGTAGTTAAGAGGGTGTACTTTGAAGTTAATAAGGTGTACTTTGTTAGCAGGGTGTATTTTGTAGTTAACAGGGTGTACTTTGTAGTTAACATGGTGTACTTTGTAGTTAACAGGTTGTACTTTGTAAACAGGGAGTACTTTGTAGTTAACAGGGTGTACTTTGTAGTTAACAGGGTGTACTTTGTAGTAAACAGGGTGTACTTTGTAGTTAACAGGGTGTACTTTGTAGTTAACAGAGTGTACTTTGAAGTTAACAGGGTGTACTTTGTAGTTAACAGGGTGTACTTTGTAGTTAACATGTCGTACTTTGTAGTTATTATGATGTACCTGTTATTAACAGGGTAGAGTTTGTAGTCCACAGGTGTACTTGGTCGAAACCCTTTGGTCGGACAGTAGATTTCCAACTGAAATATTATGGATCACCAAATCTCTGAATTATCAAATAATGCTTTTGGAACACCGTCACACTGTATACAGGTACCCTTCCCAAACAGTTAGTCCGGAAGATGGGGTTACGGGATTAACGAGGTCCGGGACAACGTGGCTTCGTTGAACCCATCTATATAACCGCCACGACAACATATATGCAGACATGTTACATAGCAATAAAGACACACACGTCGGTTTCAACGCACCACAATAGTTGTTTTACGGGTTTGGCGTATGTTTTATCAACCGCCTGTTGCTCACGTAACACGACCCCCAGGCAATATCCGGGTTCTGAAGTGCAATTTATATAACCGGGCAGGGTTTGTTATCTGTCTGTCACTGTGGTAACATTGTGCAAAATAAGACAACATTATTTGTCCATGGGTGTTGTAAAATTAACCGAGACGCGCCGTTGTATATTTCTAAGACATGCTTAAATCATATATATTTTTATGTTAAAACCCGCTGGGCGTTTGAAAGACATGCTCCGGACTGCTGATTGTGTTTCTCTCCCGGTCTGGGGTGTTAATTGTAGGACCTCGTTCTATTTGTCGACCTTGGTAACTCGTGTGGTGGTCTTACTATATTGTCGCATTGTAAGTGGACTTATTATAATCAATATTACATCCTAAAATTACGATAGTGGCCAGATGGCCTTGAGAGTTCCGTTCCGCAATGCCTTCTTTTGGGTGGTACAGACATTATTCTGAAAGCAGAAACCGAACAATTTCAGTTTCACACGCCGTTTCACCGTTTCAATACCAGTTGTTTGGGAATAGGTGAGCGTATCCTGCCCCACCGGTGCCACCCATCACAAATACATGCAAGGGAATATGTACCTCAATCAGTCAGAATATGCAAATCTTTCTTCACGTTTATTATCGAAGTCAATGTCAAGTTCATTCCCTCGTTGACGATTCGTTACAGATTTGAGAAAGTATGTATTCATTCATGTGGTTGAGGTCAAGGTCAAGGTTAAGGCCAAGGTCATGGTGATTGTATATATACTTAAGACGGAAGAATACGTGACAGTTACAAATGAGATTGTGACCCGTGAAGATCTGGGGTAGAATAGGTCTTCAGCAACCCATACTTGCCGTAGAAAGCGACTATGCTTGTCGTAAGAGGCGACTAATAGGATCGGGTGGTCAGGCTCGGTGACTTGGTTGATGCATGTCATCGTATCCCAATTGCGTGGATCGATGCTCATGATGTCAATCACTGGATTGTCTGGTCCAGACTCGATTTTTTACAGACCGCGGTCATATAGCAGGACTATTGCTGATTGCGGCGTTAAACAACAAACAAACTAAAATGGTAAACGTCTGAGACCTGCATCACATCGAGTTCCTCCTTCATGAAGCTGACGGGGCGGTCGGGTAGCCTAGTGGTTAAAGCGTTAGCTCGTCACGCCGAAACCCTGGGTTCGATTCCTGACATTGGTACAATGTGTGAAGCCCATTTCTGGTGTCCCCCGCCGTGATATTGCTGAAATATTGCTAAAAGCGGCGTAAAACCATACTCAATCAATCAATCAATCATGAAGCTGACACGCCGTGATGTAGCTAAAATACTGTTCAAAGCGGCGTTAAACCCATCTTACTCACTTTCTCGACATTCCCACAAACATCTAGCACCCTTAATACCTAATCTGGACGAAACGTGGCTGGTCTGTGTTTTGCCGACCATATGTTGCAGGTATTCCAGTGTGACAGATTGTATGTCTAGGCCGGATGATATGGACATTTGTCTGCACAAGGTGACTGTGACCCACTTGTGTATGAGCCTTATTATGGGAGAAGACACAAACATACCTATGTTTCAAATATAAACTTTATGTAAATATATAGTACCATACATGAAACATGACCGTATATCATTTTTTTTAAAAAGAAAAACATTCATATTTTTTATAAATTTTGAAATAAAAATCTGTCATTGTTACGTAAATCATGAAATAAATGTTCCATGACATTATCACACCTTGAGCAATATAATTCAGTGTTTGCTAAGGATATAATGGAATTAATGAGTGAACGGTTATGTTTACCATATCTCTAGAAATATAATTGTTTTTATAAAATGAAAACAAAGTACACGGTTTGGTATATTACATCGGCTGCGCATCTATGCCCTGGTCATTGTTTCTGCACGTAGCTTTTCTTTGTACCAATTACAAATTTGATATTTTCATGAGTGGCTCAGCTAATAGTGAACATATCATTTTTTCAGGCCACGAGAAAATATAGTGCCATTGTAGCAGACTGAAAATAGGCCACTCCCCATGATCAAATCACTACATTAATGATGAAAACACTCCCCCTTTGTAGGATGAAAACACTCCACATCGTGAAAACACTCCCTTTATACTTTCTGCATGCTGTATTGGCCGTAGCACATGAGTGAGTGAGTGAGTATGGTGTTACGTCGCTTTTAGCATTATTACAGCAATATCGCGGCGGTGGTCATCAGAAATGGGCTTCACACATTGTGCCCATGTCGGGAATCGAACCCGGGTCTTTGGGGTGACGAGCGAACGCTTTAACCACTAGGCTACCCGGCCACCCCGTTATGGGATGTCCTCCGATCTTTGTTTAGCGGTAGCGAAAACTAAGATATGATTTTAATGAGATTGTTTCTTTTCTTCAGCCCCTCTTTCTGTTCAAAGTGTTACGTATTTTCACAAGCACTTAAATAACCCTACTGACAAACACATGTAACAAGACTTGAAACTATCCAAAAACGTATTTATCTTAGAAAACAAATATGTAACGGACACACAGTTATCTGCCCTTTGACATCAAATTCATCTGGTATCGTGTATAGCTGTCGAGAAAGTGATCCAATCTTTTTGTCTCTTTGAGTATATCTTCCCTGCTGTCTTTTGATCAATCCCGAGCGATAAAACTGGTAACTGAACCCAAAGGCATTTCCCTCGCGAAGATTCACACGCGACGCGGCTCTCATTGGCAGATACGGAAACAAAATCGTATGTCTTTGTTTTGGATTCCACATTTGTTTCGTATCATATATCGTCCGTCGCATCACAGTCACACAGACACACATTCCTAGAGAGGTCCCTATCGTTAAACAACATCACTCACGTAGGAAAACACAAAGAGAAAATTTCATTCAGTAAACAAAGCACTTGCATCGACACCCCGAGGCGGCACGCGTCAGACCAGCGACTTATGGATCATAAGGATTATGGAAAATAGTCAGCGCAGTTAGGACAGGACTACCAACTCGCCTTAAGTCGTAAGATGAATGGATAGAGTCTTTATGTCGAAAGAATCAGGTTCGGTGTATCGGGAGTGACACCTGAGGCGAACTTTCAGTCGCGTCCTTTGTTATAATTGTTGGGTCACTGAAGTGTGCTTCTGTAGATATAGTCTACACATAGCTCTATTGTAATGTACTGTTGTACATTACATATAGACTTGTCACAGGCGGCAGGGAATCATATGCAATTGATTTTACAGTATTTCATGTTCATTAATTTCTGTTGATGATTTCCTATACTCACTGTGTTCTGGTGGATTTTGTGCTGATGGATTTGGAAGAGGTTTTATATCTGAAATATGTCAATAACAGCTGGTGGTGTGAACAGCGCGTTGGCTCCTCATGTCGCAGTGCCGGGTTTGATTCACACATGGGTACAATGTGTGAAATTAATTCCTGTGTCCCCAGCCGCGGCTTAAAACAAATTCATTCACTCACCCACTCACTTACTCCAACAGTATAGGTTTGGAATAAGGTAGATAACTTTCTTTAAAAACTATTTTTATCTAATAACAATGGCACACCATACACGTGTATTTATCAAAACAACACACACGGGCACTTGCAAAGATTTATCAAATATAACCCTCGTGTACATATACACATACACTTTGATGCATTGCATATGTCTAATGTCATATTTGAATGAAATATAATTAAACCGCAAACTGAAATGTACTTTTTGGTCTCTTACAGTTCAAGAGGTCAACGTTTAGTCTGGCTGATATATTGACATGACCCGGGAGCTAAACGGCTTGTGACAGATGATTTAGCACAATAAAACACCGTGGTTATGTAGACTTGGGCACAGTCAGAAGACGCGTTGGTTTTTAGCAAACCGTTCCTTGAATTATATTCCCTTATCATTCATATAGAAACTATATTATTCAGCTTGTACCTTGGTAAACGGTGCCATTTTGTTAGAGGCATTGTTTGTTCCTGAATTAAAATATCTGTTCGTTGAAACTAAATTATACCGGCTAGCTGATGAAGCTATACCGTGTTTAGACGTGCCTTCTTTTCTGTTCAAAATGAATTATCTTTTTTTTTGTAAACTTAGCCGTTTTAGCCGTGTCTTTTTTCGGTTATAATTACTCTTTCTCACTAAATCAACATGTCGTTTGAACTAAATGATACTGTTTGTTAAGGTAAATCCGTCTTCAACCATACTCTCCTGTTTGTTTAAGGTCGCGTTCATGTCCCCATGTAGACTACCATTACCCTTATTGAGTATTATATATCGCCCACGAGACATTAAAAACCACCCACTCGATAATAAGAGACTTTAATGACGACGAAGGAAACGTTTTAGTAGTGTTGATTTTCCAAGTGCAACGGGTTTAAACAGTCTCCATCTAACTTATTTAGAAACAAAGCTCTTCCGTCACCCTTAGACTTGCAAAAGTCTTTAAGGACATTTATTCAACCAAAATAATAGAGGTGAAAATCTAACTTGTAAAAATATCATCAATCTATTTTGTTTCTTTAAAGACTGGCGTTCTTACCAATCGGTCTATCGAGACTTATAATCAAGATACTGTGTTTTTTCTTCTTAGAGTAAGGCCAGGCCAGGCTTTAGGTACCCACTCCTTCCGTGATCACCAGTAATGACATTGGCTAACTGAGGTCGTTCTGTAATGGACTGGACACACTATTGCTGCATCTTCCAAAGAAACACCTCTTAAACGAGGGTTTGCAATTGGAATTACCATCAACAATGTAATCACTACCAAGCAAGAAGGCATTCAGGAAACGATCGCTAACTTGTTGCCATTGGCACAAACGAGTATGTAGCGATGATATAAGTGTTCACATTGGCAACACGTTTATCAGTTCGAGTGACGGGACATAGTTGATAATATCACGAATGGCGGAGTCACGAATGGAAAATGTCAACTTTATTAGGTCACGAGATAAGATGAAGATTTAATCATTTATTGTGTATTTTCTACTTGAATTTAGTCTGAAAATGTAGCATCAAGACCATACGTACACTGAAGAATGAGGCGTGGGGGTGGGGGTGGGAATGGGGGTGGGGGTTGGATAGGGTGGATCAAATCATAATTTGGGAGGGGGGAGGGGGGGTCCATTATGTTTTCGTGCATACTTATTATTTCTCATCAGAAGCGATATATGGTAAAGGTCATTCACTTTCCTTTAGGTGAGTGAGTGAGTATGGTTTTACGCCGCTTTTAGCAATATTCCAGCAATATCACGGCGGGGGACACCAGAAATGGGCTTCACACATTGTACCCATGTCGGGAATCGAACCCGGGTCTTCGGCGTGACGAAAGCGAAAGCGAAAGCTTTAACCACTAGGCTACCCGACCGCCCCACTTTCCATTAAAGGAAGCCAGCGAACGATACCCAAATACAGGCAGATCTAAAGTAACACGTGACTGACCTAATACGTTAATACGTCCCTTCTGCAACATTATTACTTCCAGCTGAGACATATTCGTGGGAAAATATCAGTGTATAAAGCAGGAAATAGCACAATTATGTAAGCTTCGTTTTGAGTATAATTAAGCCGTACCATATGTTATATTTGGGATAACACTTTCTTAGTAAAGTACAGATTTTCGTATTTTTTTTAGGTTGAGTCTCGTCCGGGATTCGAACCCACACTTTCCAGAGTGAGGCACCTAATTGTGTATTCATAGCTTTCGGCCATGGGAGCCGTGCCAATTTACACTTGTCAGAGGGGTACTCAAAGTACGTGATCTAGACTACCAGTCGTCGGACTTTCATTTTTGTGGAAGCCTCGGTGGCTGAGTGGGTAAGATCGCTGACTTTGTGTGCTGGCGATTAGGTGCCTCACTCTTGCAAGGATGTGTTCGAATCCCGGATCCGACTCAACCTAAAAAAAGTACGAGAATCTGCACTTTACAAAGAAGGTGTTATCCCAAATATAACATATGTTACATTTGACCACTTTCTAAAAGGCATTGTGTATTCATATAATTAAGCCGCACTTGAAATTTAGGCTCGCTGAACACCTTAAAGAATCCATGCTAACATCAGGTTCTTTGTTATGTCCATATTATTTTTCCATTTGACACTTTATTTATTTAATTCTAAAGTCCCAGAAGAATAAAATTGAAGAACATAATTTGAAACATGAAAATCGAAAGAATTAATTCGTGACTTCACTAAACAAATTGTGTTTTGAAAAAAAAAAAATATCTAATTAAAACATACTATACAAACTTATATAAACAACTGAACAAAGATATACTACGTGATGAATGATTGATCTAAATGATTTATTTATCCTTGAGTGACAAGCATCGGAGAGCCTCAGCAAGTCTATGTTTTGATTTGTTGCAACAGGTGTTTCCAGTGCGACAAGTGCGTGACACAACTGCGCATGGCATCCGTGTATATACGCCGATACTGAAATGAACATGCCTAGCAATCAAAGTGAGTGATGCTTCAAGCCAGGTCATATCTGTTTATGAATCATATAACCTCTCTGCTCTCGTAGTAATATAGATTTCACACCAAGGTCACGTGATCCAGATGTTTTGACCCCTTACCTTCGGACGATTGATCATTCCTGTGTCCGAGATCGAGATAAACTGTGTTAATATCCATGCGTTAAGTATATCTATGGGCATCTGTTATGAGTCATCTTCATATTTACATGCTACTGACATAAAACTTATATACTGTGATACGTTTACGAATTTCAAAAATCAAATTCAGAAAATCATGAACCAAAGGGAAATATTTTTCATATTTTGTAAATAATTACATCTCTTCTTCCCTCTGTATAGATCCGTTTTTTTAAGTACAATAAAAAAAGTTAACTACGGCCTTGGCAATGTATTGTTTACTGCTGTTAATGCACGTGACTTCAAGATACTGTCAGTGCTAAGTAAATATATATTTGTTCGCACCCTTATATTCTATATTGACATAATGAATATTTACAGCAGGACATGTGTGTGGTTTCTAGTTTACAGGCGATACATCAAAAGTCTACCTTTTGTAAACAAAATAAAAATAAAGTCATTTAACAAAGGGACATCGAGGCTGGGGGCATCTGAAGTCATCTTTACACAAACAACAGGATGTATTTGAATTTATCCCGAGGTGTATAAAGGTAAAGGGAAACGTAAACGCCTTTTGTCACAGAGTAAAAAATACCACCGACCATCCTATCACAGCAATCGTACAGTGTCGCACTTGTGAGGACGCATCCGCTGTAGATTGTGAAGCAAGTTTTGAAACACCTGCTTGGCCGAGAGACTATATAAGAAGCATCGCATCGCTTGACTTCAACCGGTTCTCTGGCCGTTTATAGACGACAGGTGCAGGCTTCGTATAAAAAAACGTCGGGTGAGGACCACCACTGTCTACAACCTAAAAACGAGGGTCATCTTTTCAAAGGAAATCAATTATGCACATATTAATGAAGCTAGCTTCTGACGAGATTTTTAAGTAGCGCAGATTGTGTTGTGAATTCAGAAATGTTTTTGGTGGTTATTTTCAAAATTTCACACTAGGAGGTGTTTTTATGCCGTCCAGTAACTTCCGTTTAGACCTGCAGTAATATTTTAAAAATAGAGCGTCAACTTATCTTATAGGCAATAATTATATGATTATTAATATCGATTTGAATTCTCCCAATATTCATTTATTTGCCGATGGAATTGAACCTATATGTTAACGTTGCATATTATGTTAGTGTGGATCTTGCCTGTGGTGGTAATATATAATAACCCTTTGTCGTGAACCTTTCATTTATCTGATTATGGAAGTGACATCCCTATCATATTTCTAATTAAAGTAAAGAATATCTTGCGGCAATTCAATACGTTTCGCGATGTTGTTTATTGCAATTCGGAGCATCTGCCAATCAGAAGCCACGATGTTAAAAATCAACGTGAGTGACAGGTGGAGGGTCACGTGGCCACACAGCAGATGAAGGTCGTTCATGCGTAATATATTTCAGTAGAACTTTGAATGAATGCGAGACATGTAGATATCTCATCCTGATGTGAATACATTCAAGTGTTATTAACGCTAACTTACTACGCCCCGAACGAGATTTGTTATCCAATGTTCGGATTCGACAAAGGAATTCCTTCTTCAATATTATGAAGGAAAATTAGTTCTAATTCGTCCATTCAATCGTTGGTTTTTGTTCGGGGAGAAAAAAACAGTGCATGGCAACATTGGTGATCAATAATTAAGATATATTTTATATAGTTCAGGTTTGCTTTAGCTACACGTTCTACCATAGTAATCGTATCAATGTTGGGTCTTTAGTTACGCATGTAATATTTACTGGATTGCATATACAGGTTTCGGGCTTGGGTTATATACGAGAACCTGAATAATAAATGCGTTGGATCAAAGAAAAGTCATGACAGGTGCAACACGGCCCCAAACTGGGTACATAATTTTATTTTTAATTCAAGAGGATTCAAGACTGATGATCATTTGATCTTCTTGAAGAACAATATACTAATACAACCTTATAAAGAAATTATTGTCTGACAAATATCAACTGTATAATGTATGATATACGATAGCAAATGGATAACCTGATCTTGTGACCATGATTCATGCTGTAACGTTAACACACATTGTAGCGTTATTGAGGCGAGTCACTTAAAAATGCAGGTTTCAAGTATATTCAGAATCGAACCTATGTCAAGAATGGGATTAGTGAACGCACTTCCCACACACTTATCTACTTTTCCTTTAACAGAGAGAGTTTGTATATTCATTGTAACGTTATTAAGGCGAGAGACGCAGAAATATAGGTTTCAAGTGTATTAAGAGTCGAACCCATGTCTAGAATGAGATAAGCGACCGCAATAACCACGCACTTGTCTACCCTTCCGCTTATCACATAGAGGTTGGGTAGCCCAGTGGTTAAAGCGTCAGTCCGTCTCGCTGAAGATCCGGGTTCGATTCCCCACAAGGGTACAACGTGTAAAGCACATTTTTGGTGTCCACTCGCCGTGATGTGGCTGTAATAATTGTAAAAGCATAGCAGGGCTCATTCACTCATCAAAAACAAAACGACCCGTGAAGATCCGGGGTAGAATAGGTCTTCAGCAACCAATGCTTGCCGTAAAAAACGACTATGCTTGTCATAAGAGGCGACTAACGGGATTGGGTGGTCAGTATAACGATATTTCCACACCAACACACACCGCGTAGAAGTATTACCCATGTCAAAGGATCCGTGAACAGTCATTTTTCATTCTCAGCTTCCTGGGGGGAATACTGAAATATTGTTCAAAGCAGCGTAAAACTCAACTGCCAAATACCATTGAAATAAAAGTGTGGTGAGGGAACCCGAGCCAAAAGAATGGCGGTTTACAATGGTGATCAGTACTCATGTCCATGCTACTGAGAGGTTCAAAGGTGAGGTTTAAAAAAGACTCGCGTGTGAACCTTGACGCACGTTTGGCTCCACGCTCCAGCGATTTCAACAAATGGTCATAACTCATTGTGCCTAATCTTCAAATGATTTTAGAAATGCCACAAAAGGAATAAAGTAGAGTACACAAAGAAAAATGAGTTCCTCGGAACGAGGCTAGCTGCTAAAGCTGACACTAGTGGTCTATCGTGACACGTCTCTAGAGGTCATCGGGCTAGTGTCACGTGAAACTGGGGTCACAGGTCAAATATGGTATCCGGGTGTTTAACTCTGCAAACGCGAAACGAAAATAGCACATGTTGCAGATTCTGACCTGTAAAGGCCTGCTTGGCAACGTATATGAAATAACTGCTAAATCCAAAATATTCATATCTAATTAAGTCACCTCTAAATGTGAGAACTATATTAAGTCACTCCAAACTGTGCAAGCTATATTTAGTCACTTCTAAATGTGGGAGCTATATATTGTCACTTCTAAATGTGTAAGCTACATTAAGTCACTTCTAAATGTGCGAGCTATATTAAGTCACTTCTAAATGTGTAAGCTACATTAAGTCACTTCTAAATGTGCGAGCTATATTAAGTCACTTCTAAATGTGTAAGCTACATTAAGTCACTTCTAAATTTTGGAGCAGTATTTAGTCACTTCTAAATGTGGGAGCTATATTTAGTCACTTCTTAATGTGTAAGCTACATTAAGCCACTACTAAATGTGCAAACTATATTAAGTCACTTCTAAATATGTAAGCTATATCAAGTCACTTCTAAATGTGGGAACATTATTAAGTCACTTCTAAATGTGTAAGCTACATTAAGTCATCTCTAAATGTGCGAGCTATATTTAGTCACTTCTAAAAATGCAAGCTATATTTAGTCACTTCTAAATGTGCAAGCTATATGAAGTCACTTCTGAATGTGCAAGCTATATTTAGTCACTTCTAAATGTGAGATCTATATGAAGTCACTTCTAAATGTGAGATCTATATGAAGTCACTTCTAAATGTGCAAGCTATATTTAGTCACTTCTAAATGTGCAAGCTATATTACGTCAGTCCTTAATGTGCAAGTTAAAATTAAGTCAATCCTAAATGTGAGAGCTATATTCAATCACTAACAAGTTTGATTGAGGTCACTCAAAACCTAATTGGTTTGTCTCCTTAATCAAATTCTATTATGTTAATCAATCTAGCAGTGTATGAGTTCGCTTACTACACAGAAACATGTTTTCACTTGACACCAATCACAACATCTAGACCTAAACTTGAAAAAGTACACCTAGTATACGAGCACTGGGTAGTTACTTTTTAAAGTTATGTACGTTTGATGTATAAATTTGAAAGGTTTTCCACACAAAATATACTACCATTCTACACTTTAAGGATAAATGTTTCAAGGTCAAACTTCTGAAGAAAATCATTTGCATTTTAATACTTTTTAGAACACAAAAACAATTCGAGACACGTGACATACTATAAGAGACAGCTTTCATATTACCAGCCGTCCAAAACAAGGGGAGCCATGTCTCGAACAAGCGGTCATAACCTGAGGCGTTCAAACACATATGCTGATAACTATGTCAATATTTATGTGCGTACATACACAGGTATACTGGTATATAAGGTCCTTGCCGCGTACATATTTGACCGACTGACCGCACGTGTCACCTCTAGCCACCATGTCTGATAAACACTCGTATGAAGTGAGTAAAGTAAGTATTGCAGTATTGTGTGTGTTTGTAGGGGAGGGGGGGGGGGGGGGGGGGTTGTCATCGGAAAACAAAATGGGCTTCACACGTTGTACCCATGTGAGGATCTACCCGGGTCTTCGGCGAGACAGGCCAACGTTTCAACCAGTAGGCTATCCTACCGCCCCCCGACCCGTGAAGATTCCGGGGTAGAATAGGTCTTCAGCAACCCATGCTTGCCGTAGAAAGGTGACTTTGCTTGTCGTAAAAGGCGACTAACGGGATCGGGTGGTCCGGTTTTGCTGACTTGGTTAATGCATGTCATCGATGCCAATTGCGTGGATCGTTGCTCATGATACTAATCACTGGATTGTCTGGTTCAGACTCGATTATTTACAGACCGTCGTCATATAGCTGGAATATTGCTGAGTGCGGCGTTAAACAACAAACCAACCAACCACCGCCCCCTCGAACCAAAGATCATACGTTTCAGACATGCATAAGGGACCCAACTCTACAAGCATGCGGCGCCTTAGACGACTAGGCTACCCATGCCCGCATGAAAACATTAACATTAACATTATTAACATTATTAATTATTAACATTATCTAACAAAAAGTATAACATACCCTTTTCTTGAAAACAACAGAACTAAGTACACGTTATACACGATTTTGGAATGATATATTGACATAGAAACCTTTCTTGGATAATTTCGTTGCAGTGAGCACCAGGCGCTATGGCTCTAAAGACATGACATAGGCAAGAAAACTGGGTCATAGGTCATAGCTAGTCTATACAGACAGAGAGACAGACAGGCTTTATACCATGTAACTATGGCAGTTGACATTCGTCACCTCTCGCCCCATCTGTAACTGTAACCTTCAAATTCGGCTTGTCCCGGAATGACACAAGTGGTCACGAATAGGCAAATGAGTGGTTGATAGCATGGCGAACGACCATGACCCACAAAAAGTCACAGTGCCAATGTTCCAGCATGTATACTACCACTATCACATTACTGTGGCTGCAGGAGTCATTTAAGTCCACAGTTGTTTTCCTGTTATGTTCGTATTCATTATTCGCTTTTGAAACCGAGTTCATTGTCCTGGCAACGGTGTAACCGGAAGTGGGGAACTGCATGACGAAAGTGGCAGACGTGACGCAAACATGTTTACGACAATAACTGCAGGATACATTGACATGCTGACACCTGTGATAAAAACCTGCACAAAGGAAGTTAATTTTCCTTCTCAAAAATAACATGACAACTTATCGCCATGGTTCCATAAAAGATGGCTATATGAGGCTGATTATAGCTAAAGTAGAGTCACATTGGTCGTAATATATCTATACACTGCAGTGCATGGCGACCGAGCGTGACTAAGGTTTAGGGTAATAGAGTAGAATTTTATTTCAACAGTAAACACATTTACAACACATTCACCCTCCTATATATTACACGTTTTCACATTAAGAGCCAACAGTGAGTGACCTGCATAGGTTGGGCTGCGCAACATTTACGACATTTGAAACAGGATGTAAAAATTCTTACGCAAATGTATAAAAATTGAAAAAGATTTAAGTGTCCTGAAACGAAACAACGTGACTTAATGTCACAGCATGATATAGGACGTCCATGTTTTACCCACTCAACAGTGTTCACAATTTCACGAAACGTTAAATGTTTGGCGTATGTTTATAATAAGTTACACTGCCACACGGGGCACGGGTGGCCCAGTCGTCTAAGGCGCCGCGGTTCGCTGTGCAGAGTTGCGTCCCTTGGGCACGCCAGAAACCTATGATTGTAGGTTCGAATCCTGGTTCGGCCCGTTTATGTTCCTTGGTTTGTCAGCACCATACCCGTGCTCGTGGGTTTCACCGAAGTGGTAAACGTCTGAGACCTGCATCACTTCGGGCTTTCCTCCCACATTAAGCTGACACGCCGTGATATAACTGGAATACTGTTAAAAGCGGCGTTAAACCCAACTCACTCACTCACTCACTCACTCACTCACTCACACTGCCACATCCTTACAGTAAAGAGCGGTAGGGTAGCCGAGTGGTTATAGCGTTCGCTCGTCAAGCTGAAGATCCGGATTCGATATCCTACATGGGTAAAATGCGTGAAACCAATTTTAGGGTCACCTGCCGTGATTTGGTTGGAATATTGCTAAAAGCGGCATAAAAAACATCTTCACCCACACACAGTAAATATGTAAAATATGAAAAAAAACTGGCGGTTCGGATA
Source organism: Haliotis rufescens (assembly GCF_023055435.1). NCBI lineage: Eukaryota > Metazoa > Mollusca > Gastropoda > Lepetellida > Haliotidae > Haliotis > Haliotis rufescens. The sequence continues at coordinate 18,913,343 of NW_025963890.1, read as the reverse complement.
CTCTATCAAATTCACACGAGTAAACCAATAGATTTGTCTGTCAGTGTGCCATAACACACTCATTTTGTTCGAACCAACTGTATCTCCCTTCCTGATTTCCCTTACCCAACGGAAAGATTACATGTTTTAGAAATAACACCAAGAACAGGACATGAAAAGGTTGTTCTATAGGGCGCAGATTTTCCTGAATCAATGTCTTTAATTACCATTATGATCTGTTTTACTATTTAATCATTACATAAAAAAACTATCAATAATTCAATTCATATCACTTAATGATTAACTGAGTTAAAAAATGGGTAATAAATCGCAGAATGTGCAGAAATTATACAAATGAAAAATCTAAATTTTTCATAACATCAATTTCAGCATTTTTTCCCTATTTTTGCTCTTTTGGCGTAATCAAAGTAATGAGAAGGCTTTTTTTTATGTAATAGTCAGTCTGACATGAATAAGACTTCGAGAGAAATCGTAGGTATATCGACTCATGAAGTGAGACCCAGTTGATCTTGTACCTCGGCTATACAAGCTGACTTACATGGTAGTCTGTCCGAAAGTTAGACTAACATTTAGTCTCTGAAATCTTATATTACACAATATCCTTCTTGACTCTAAAAATATAAAAAAAATTCCCTATGCTGATTTCAGAATGTGGAATAGAGCTAGCTTGAGCTGGCTAGACTTGCTTTTGTATGCATTTATAGATTATTATTTTTTCATAAAATAAATATATTCCACGGTCATGGTGCAGGACTATCCCACAGTCCTTGAACCATATTATTTCCCTTTCGCCTAGACCTACTCCAATGCAAAAGCCCTAAATGAAGCAAGTCTAGATTCTCCCACTTCCAGAAATTCCCATTTCACCGACGCTCTCTTTCAGTTTAAATGTAGTTGCTTGTTTCTATCACAATTACACATTTTCCGAGACTGACCAAGCGAAAGCCTAGAGCTGACTGTTTAGCCTGCACTCTGGCCACGTGTTCATGACATATCGCATGTTCCCCATCCCAAATTCAACATTGTATCACTTCGAAAGAGAGTAGGTTGTTTTACGCCACCGTCAACAACATTACAGCTATATCACGATGACCTGTTTCTGAATAATCGATTCAGGGCCAGACAAGGTGGTTAACGACACCAGCAACGTCCCACGACATCGGGTCACGGTGACATCAGCAAGGTCACGCAATGTAACTACCATATACATATACTATATATATCGCAAAACAGAAAATCGATACTGCACACGAGTGAAGTATCAGTTTTTAACCGACCTTCTTTCATTATGCCTTAACGACACTGTGTTTTTTAGAGTAAGCTCATGAAGTTCACTACTTCGGAAGATAAATAATCAATAGAACTTTTGCATGTTTGTGTTAATAAATAACATGCTTATTTAATCTCGTAAGCTTTCCGTGTTGCAATACTCATGAAAATATCAGCTTTGTAAGATCAATCGATAAGATACACACGTGATTTGTTATTTGACAAGTAAGGTGAGGTGAGGTGAAATTGGGTTTAACGTCGCGTCCAAGATTATTGCACTTATATAGCGACGTGCATGCACGTGTATGTGTGTGTGTGGCTGCTTGTACTAGTCCGGACTGATGCCGATTTATAGTGCTAGCTCACTGAGATACCATGCCGCAGTTTAACATCAATACCCCACTCAGACACAGTATACTGACTCCGAGCCGACCCGTCCTTGTTTTAGCACCTTAATGCCGAGCGCCAGACAGGGTAACAACAAGTACAATCTTTTAACGTCTTTTTGTATGACGCGGCCGGGGATCGAACCCTGGACCTTCCGCTCTCCGGGCGGACGCTCTACCACAAGACCACGGAGGCGGTCATTTGACAAGTAAAGCCAAATATATGTAGAAATAGCTTCTGCTTTGAAATTCGGCCATATATACTGACAGGCAAAAGAAAGTACACACCCATGTTGATGGCGGCTCAAAAGGAAACAAACAAGAAATGGTTATGCGGTGGTGATATATTTGATAATAGTTGTGTTTTGGACCTTAGGTTTGTAGAGTTTCGGCGACTGTTTTCAGCCTAGTATTTTGATAACGTTTGTTATTTTTGGTCAAATCCAATTTTCAAGTGTATGCTGTCTTTTGCCCGGTATAAAATACCGGACCATTAAATAACCATAAGATAACCATAAGATATCAACTCGGTTATCTTTGTGAGAGTGGTTGTGTATAAAACATAACTTTTCTTCCGGAATTTCGGAATAATTCCACAAATAATCTCTACTCTTTATAAAGTCTCAATCCTAGGCATCTATCTCAGGCGTTTATTTTCCTTAGCGAGAATTTCCTATTTTTTATGTTCCTGGATGTGAATATGGGTATCTTTATAGTACAATAGTTGGACGTTGGAATGGATGCACGTGTCAACGCGCGAACAATACACATTCACATGCAGCATGGATACCAGTGACATGAAATCCAGTTCCCATAAAAGTAACAGCACAAATCTTATTTAAACATGATGACCTTTTGGAGGCTTATCTGTGGGAACCCTTGACTTTAAATAGATAGATAATTTCAACACGTGTTGTCTCAAGATACCGGACCCGGTTTGGGTTCTTATCGAGACCGATCTTGGCTTCGAGAAAAATTTATGTGAAGTTAACTATTTCTGTGATATTGGATATTGTCAAATAGGACCGCGTGGAAGAAATCGAGAAAGGATATAAGTTCAGCACCGGTTTGTGAACACTATATTTGTTTACATTTCACATGTACAGTGAACCCCTGTTAATTCGGACGGAACCTTAAAAAATAATCGTCCGGATAATAAGAAAGGTCGAGGTTAGATTAGGGCATTTATGTCAACTAGTACGGCAGGTTTTTATTTTAGTTAAAGGGGAGGACATCAAAAGTGATGGTTGTAAAAAAAACAGACAAGAAATAATTATTCGATGATGACGTATTTGATACGTGCATCACATTTCTGTATTGAACCTTAAGTCTGCACTGTTCCGGCGACTGTTTTCAACCTAGTATGTCCTTTTTTTGGCCAAATCCAATTTTCAAGGGTATACTTTATTTTGACAAAGTTAATTAATTACATTAATGTAAGTTAAAGTTTTCATTACACTTGAAGAGCCGTTGAACGGCGAAAGATCTTGTGTGGATAAAGGAGTTTTTGACAAGCACGAATATCTGGACTCTCTCTCTCTCTCTCCCTCTCTCTCTCTCTCTCCCTCTCTCTCTCTCTCTGTTAAAAAAGTGACATACCGATATTGACATGCAGAAACTGAAATTGATTATCTTATGCCATGTTGCTACAGAGATCAAAAAGCGTGACATTCAGACCAAATTGGGACGCTTTGTGACCTACCGTTTAATATAAAATAGACGTGTCACATGCTGTATTAATTGATATCATTTTAATATTGATATAAAAAAGTAGATGCAATATCATAGTTCCACACAAAAATTCAATACACATACAAAGAAACTAAAAAAACTCACGTTATTTTTAAACTGTTTGTGAAGGGTATTTTTCATCTACATGTCTAGGGATAGTTTAGTTTCGAGTTTCAAATTATAAATCAATTTAACAGACGCATTTGATATCATTCGTTCGTGTCATCTCTATGACCAGTTCTAAATACTCCTTGATAAGATCTGTTATACCCCAGCTGTTGCACTATTGCACTGATGCAAATAAAGTGTGTTTTAGATAAAGTCGGGGGAGGGATGACAGCTTACATGAAACTACCCCGCAGAATCGATTGTGATCGAACGTGCAACATTTGGGCTCACTCAATTCCGTTCACACAAATCAGCAAGTTAATTCTCTTTTGGAAACCTGACGATAGACACCTGTTGCCTATTTGCAGGGGGTGGCCACGAGACCAGTACCAGTCGCGAGCCGGGCGCGTGGTTAGAGTGACCAGGGGTCAGTTAAATGACCTTTATCGCAGCAGCTGGCCGAATCAGACTCTCCCCAGGGTGTGGGGTCATCCCCGTCTAGATGTGCATCTTCGGATGGAACTATTTCAGGGTCCTGTTGTGGCTCTTCGGCTTTGAATCGGGTGACCCCTTTTTAAGTTTAAAGAGGGTTTAAAAATTATGAACGATAATACCTCACCAGGACATGGGGCAATTATCACACGAGTGCGAGGAAATTCAAGGATGATCATTAATTTTGGTCAAGGGGTTTAAGTGGGTGAATAAAAGTCGCGTGGACAATGCAAATTACACAGAGCAACCCCTCGAAAGTAATGTCGGCTTTAAACTTGCATCACCAACATGTCAGCGATGATTTCAACGATCACATCTGCCGTCAATGATAGAGTTATTTTAGCCTGAGTAGGGTGGAAGGTCAGGAAACAACACACATCACTGTTTATACGGGCACCGTCACTAATTATGTCAATTAATGTTACTCATACCAAATTGAAATTGACATCATACCAAGCAAACATCACAGTAATTAATAGAGCACGATGGTTCATTACGCTCTCAAACCACATGGCTGTGATCACAGGCCATAATCAAATTTCTCAGAAACATAAAAGGGAAAAAAGCTTTATTGTATATTTTATGTACATGTAGAATTATTTATACTACTCCAAACAAGTTAAGAACTCCCGATTGTGTGACGGTTGGCGGGTATTACAACTCACAGCCTTCTGGGGTTCCTTGACTTGTTTTGATTAGTATACTTTGTGAATGTTTCCCAATGCCTGCATGCCAATTCATATACTCATTAATTACAGTTAAATATGCCTATAGGTCTACAGGACACAGCTTATCAACTCATTACAAAAGTCGCCTTATAAGCCGTGCTAATAGAAAGGTCCTCAGTTGTACATAATCATATAATTACGTTTGGGGACAATGTTAAATCAGACAATCCATCATGTGCCTGGTTTCGTTTGATTATATAGTTTATATTTAACTATGTCGTTTGCAGGTTTAAGTTGAATATCAATTTCACTCACACAATCAATGAATAGGGGCCACCATTGCTGAAGCTATAGCTGTAGTGGCGTGGTTGCTGCATGTAGTGAGTGTCGCTGTAGTGACGTGGTTGCTGCATGTAGTGAGTGTCGCTGTAGTGACGTGGATGTTGCATGCAGTGAATGTCGCTGTAGTGACGTGGTTGCTGCATGTAGTGAGTGTCGCTGTAGTGACGTGGATGTTGCATGCAGTGAGTGTCGCTGTTGTGACGTGGCTGCTGCATGCAGTGAATGTCGCTGTAGTGACGTGGTTGCTGCATGTAGTGAATATAGCTGTAGTGACGTGGTTGCTGTATGCAGTGAATGTCGCTGTAGTGACGTGGTTGCTGCATGCAGTGAGTGTCGCTGTAGTGACGTGGTTGCTGCATGCTGTGTTTGTCGATGTAGTGACGTGGTTGCTGCATGCAGTGATTGTCGATGTAGTGACGTGGTTGTTGCATGCAGTGAGTGTCGCTGTAGTGACGTGGTTGCTGCATGTAGTGAGTGTACTGCATGCAGTGTTTGTCGATGTAGTGACGTGGTTGTTGCATGCAGTGAGTGTCGCTGTAGTGACGTGGTTGCTGCATGTAGTGAGTGTACTGCATGCAGTGTTTGTCGCTGTAGTGACGGGGTTGTTGCATGCAGTGAGTGTCGCTGTAGTGAGGTGGTTGCTGCATGTAGTGAGTGTACTGCATGCAGTGTTTGTCGCTGTAGTGACGGGGTTGCTGCATGCAGTGAGTGTCGCTGTAGTGACGTGGTTGCTGCATGTAGTGAGTGTACTGCATGCAGTGTTTGTCGCTGTAGTGACGGGGTTGCTGCATGCAGTGAGTGTCGCTGTAGTGACGTGGTTGTTGCATGTAGTGAGTGTACTGCATGCAGTGTTTGTCGCTGTAGTGACGGGGTTGCTGCATGCAGTGAGTGTCGCTGTAGTGACGTGGTTGTTGCATGCAGTGAACGTAGCTGCAGTAGCGAAAGTTTTTGACGCCTCGTGTTATGTGGTAGGAAGATATTAGCTGGTCTGTCTCACAGTTCCTGGCCCGTATTATTTTCCCTTCCGCCCGACCCTTACTGTAATGCTATAGTCCTAAACAAAGCTAGATATTACCATGTGTTCACGATTATCCCAGCAATGGAGTGATGAAAATTTACTCTCATAACTCATTTTTAACCTTTTATGACCTTTAACCTCCACTGAACCATGCCAATCTAATGGGTGTTATGTTGCAGATTCTAAAATAATGGACCCTCATGAATCTTGTTTATGAAAACAATAAATTCATACCAAATCCATCTCAGAAATCGTATCATCAGCAGCAGCAGCAGCGGCAGCAGCATCATCAGCATCAGCATCATCATAGTCGTCGTTATTATTATTGTTATTATTATTCTCAAATTGCATGAAATATCAGTACACACACACACACACACACACACACACACACACACACACACACACCAACGAATCAATGTGCATGAAAATTACATTCTCAGCTTCCTTGGGAGAATGCAACCCATACTGCATGTGACCAGACTACCAGGGACCAGGATACCAGGGGCCAGACTACCAGGGGCCAGACTACCAGGGACCAGACTACCAGGGACCAGACTACCAGGGGCCAGACTACCAGGGACCAGGATACCAGGGACCAGACTACCAGGGGCCAGACTACCAGGGACCAGACTACCAGGGACCAGACTACCAGGGACCAGACTACCAGGGGCCAGACTAACAGGGGCCAGGCTACCAGGGACCAGACTACCAGGGGACAGACTACCAGGAGCCAGGCTACCAGGGGCCAGACTAACAGGGGCCAGACTACCAGGGCCTACACTACCAAGGTCTACACTAACAGGGGCCACACTAACAGGGTCTACACAACCAAGGGCCAGTCTACCAGGGGCCAGACTAACAGGGTCTACACAACCAAGGGTCAGTCTACCAGGGGCCAGACTACCAGGGCCTACACTACCAAGGTCTACACTAACAGGGGCCACACTAACAGGGTCTACACAACCAAGGGCCAGTCTACCAGGGGCCAGACTAACAGGGTCTACACTACCAAGGGCCAGTCTACCAGGGGCCAGACTAACAGGGTCTACACTACCAAGGGCCAGTCTACCAGGGGCCAGACTAACAGGGTCTACACAACCAAGGGCCAGTCCACCAGGGGCCATACTAACAGGGCCTACACAACCAAGGGCCAGTCCACCAGGGGCCGGACTAACAGGGCCTACACAACCAAGGGCCAGTCCACCAGGGGCCAGACTAACAGGGTCTACACTACCAAGGGCCAGTCTACCAGGGGCCAGACTAACAGGGCCTACACTACCAAGGGCCAGTCCACCAGGGGCCAGACTAACAGGGTCTACACAACCAAGGGCCAGTCCACCAGGGGCCATACTAACAGGGCCTACACAACCAAGGGCCAGTCCACCAGGGGCCAGACTAACAGGGTCTACACGACCAAGGGCCAGTCCACCAGGGGCCAGAGTAACAGGGTCTACACAACCAAGGGCCAGTCCACCAGGGGCCAGACTAACAGGGTCTACACTACCAAGGGCCAGTCCACCAGGGGCCAGACTAACAGGGTCTACACAACCAAGGGCCAGTCCACCAGGGGCCAGACTAACAGGGTCTACACTACCAAGGGCCAGTCGACCAGGGGCCAGACTAACAGGGTCTACACTACCAAGGGCCAGTCCACCAGGGGCCATACTAACAGGGTCTACACTACCAAGGGCCAGTCTACCAGGGGCCAGACTAACAGGGGCCAGACTATCAGGGCCTACACTACCAAGGTCTACACTACCAGGGGCCAGACTACCAGGACTTTTCTGGGAGTCCTTGACCTCGACGCAGGTTCAATCTATAGCCAAAGGGTCCGAGTTCAACACTTTTAAATTACAGCAACTGATGTTTCGTGGTATTACCTGTCTGTTTCAAAGGCAGCAAACATCTGCTGTCATTGTCATGCAAGATTATGCATTGTCCGATCTCGTGTAATCTCGGAGTTTTCCGTGAGAATACGTTCAGTGTACTGATGTAATCGGATGGACTTTGTATGAAGAGCTTTACTTGCACGGTATAACACATGACTTAGCAGTTTTGTGGGCTGTAATGCTGACGTCGCATATTTGCATCCACGTAAATAAGAGTCCAAGATCTACCGTATTTTGTAGTGTAGTGTAGGCCCTGGTAGTGTAGACCCAGTTAGTCTGGCCCCTGCTAGTCTGGTCCCTGTTAGTCTGGCCCCTGGTAGTGTCGACCCTGGTAGTGCAGACCCTGGTAGTCTGGCCCCTGTTAGTCTGGCCCCTGGTAGTGTCGACCCTGGTAGTGCAGACCCTGGTAGTCTGGCCCCTGTTAGTCTGGCCCCTGGTAGTGTCGACCCTGGTAGTGCAGACCCTGGTAGTCTGGCCCCTGGTAGTCTGGATCCCCCTGTAAGTCTGGCCCTTGGTAGTGTAGATCCTGGTAGTCTGGCCCCTAAAGTAGTCCCTGGTAGTCTGGCCCCTGGTAGTGTTGACCTTGGTAGTGTAGACCCTGTTAGTCGGGCCCCTGTTAGTCTGGCCCCAGTTAGTCTAGACCCTGTAAGTCTGGCCCCTGTTAGTCTGGCCCCTGGTAGTCCTGCCCCTGGTGGTCTGGCCCCTGTTAGTGTAGGCCCTTTAGCCTGGCCCCGGGTAGTCTGGACCCTGTTAGTCTGGCCCCTGGTAGTCTGGTCCCTGGTAGTCCTGCCCCTGGTGGTCTGGCCCCTGTTAGTGTAGGCCCTTTAGCCTGGCCCCTGGTAGTCTGGACCCTGTTAGTCTGGCCCCTGGTAGACTGGTCCCTGGTAGTCTGTCCCCTGTTAGTCTGGCCCCTGGTAGTCTGGTCCCTGGTAGCCTGGCTCCTGGTAGACTGGTCCCTGGTAGTCTGGTCCCTGGTATCCTGGTTCCTGGTAGTCTGGCCCCTGGTATCCTGGTCCCTGGTAGTCTGGTCCTTGGTAGTGTAGACCCTGTTAGTCGGGCCCCTGTTAGTCTGGCTCCAGTTAGTCTAGACCCTGTTAGTCTGGCCCCTGGTAGACTGGCCCTTGGTAGTGTAGACCCTGTTATTCTGGCCCCTGGTAGTCTGGTCCCTGGTAGCCTGGCCCCCGGTAGACTGGTCCCTGGTAGTCTGGCCCCTAGGTCTGGATTACCAGGGGCCAGACAAATAGCGTCCACATTATCAGGGTCTAGACTACCAGGGACCAGACTAACAGGGTCCAGCAGGGATACAGGGCCCAAACTATCAGGGTCTAGACTACCTGGGACCAGACTAACAGGGCCCAAACTATCAGGGTCTAGACTACCTGGGACCAGACTAACAGGGTCCAGCAGGGATACAGGGCCGAAACTATCAGGGTCTAGACTACCTGGGACCAGACTAACAGGGTCCAAATTATCAGGGTCAAGACTACCTGGGACCAGACTAACAGGGTCCAAATTATCAGGGTCTAGACTACCTGGGACCAGACTAACAGGGTCCAAACTATCAGGGTCTAGACTACCTGGAACCAGACTAACAGAGCCCAAACTATCAGGGTCTAGACTACCTGGAACCAGACTAACAGAGCCCAAACTATCAGGGTCTAGACTACCTGGAACCAGACTAACAGGGACCAAACTATCAGGGTCTAGACTACCTTGGACCAGACTAACAGGGTCCAGCAGGGATACAGGGCCCAAACTATCAGGGTCTAGACTACCTTGGACCAGACTAACAGGGTCCAGCAGGGATACAGGGCCCAAACTATCAGGGTCTAGACTACTTGGAACCAGACTAACAGAGCCCAAACTATCAGGGTCTAGACTACCTGGAACCAGACTAACAGGGACCAAACTATCAGGGTCTAGACTACCTTGGACCAGACTAACAGGGTCCAGCAGGGATACAGGGCCCAAACTATCAGGGTCTAGACTACCTTGGACCAGACTAACAGGGTCCAGCAGGGATACAGGGCCCAAACTATCAGGGTCTAGACTACCTGGCACCAGACTAACAGGGTCCAAACTATCAGGGTCTAGACTACCAGGGGCCATCAAGGACACGGGGCCAAAACTATCAGGGTCTTGGCTACCAGAGGCCAGACTAACGGGATCCAAACTATCAGGGGCCAGCATTGAAATAGTGCCCAAACTACAAGGGGCCAGACTACCATGGTCAAGACAAACAGGGGCCAGACTACCATGGACCAGACTAACATGATCCAGGGAAACAGGGTTCAAACTTCGAGTTCCAGACAAACAGGGGCCAGACCACCAGGATTCGAACTACCAGGGACCACTCTTCCAGGGTTCAAAATAAAGAGGTCCAAACTAACGATATTTCACTGACGTACAATAATAAAGTACCATGTTGTTTAACCTAGGTGTTCTTCGAACACGCAATACGGACACTTTCAAAAGTGTTGAGTCATACTCTTAGTGTAGCATGCTGTTGTATAACTATTAATACTCAAAGGTCTGTCTATCGCCGCTCCTTGACCTCTGACTTTGTCATATGCAACAGTCGTGATAGTGGGTTATATATCTCAGCGTAAACACAATCTCTGCTAGCTGATTGTATATGATTCATTGTGAGAGAGATATCCTGGGGAATCGAGCATCTCCGATTGTAAGACAATGTGGTGCATTGTTTCGCATCTCATATATATGATAATGATACTTTCGTCGAAACTGTCGTCTGCCTGACGCCCGTGTAATGTCGTCTGCCTGACGCACGTGTAATGTCGTCTGCTCCCCGTATATGAAGAAGCCCCAAGACAGCCTAAGTCGAATCTCGAATGGCGCGGTCTGGCAAGCGGTCAATGACTTGGACGTTGCTTCTTGTTGGTCTGGAAGACAGTACAGGCGGGATTGCGGTTGTTTGTTTGTTTGGTTGTTGTTGTTTTTTGTGGTCATTAAATCTACGTGTCTATATGGGTACTTGTCAAACATAACGGGGACCAATCGGTTTATACATCACATTTTACTTCTGATTGTGATTCTCGTGTTGTCTGTCTCTTAAGAAACAGGCGCGTTTGGAAACAAAGATGGTTGAGACTTGACTGTGACTTGACTCTGACTTGACTGAGACTTGACTGTGACTTGACTGAGACTTGTCTGAGACATAACGGACACCTGACTGCGGCTTGACTGAGACCTGACTGCAACTTGACTGAGACCTGACTGAGACTTGACTGAGACTTGACTGTGACTTGACTGAGACTTGCCCCGAGACATAACTGACACCTGACTGCGACTTGACTGTGATTTGCCTGAGGCCTAACTGTAACCTGGCTGCGACCTGACTGAGACCTAACTGAGACCTGACTGACACCTAAATGACACTGGCTGAGACTTGACTGTGACCTGACTAAGATCTCGCCGAGACCTGGCTGAGATCGGATGGCCAAGTAAATAACCAACGACGATTTGACTGCTGTTGTCCCCCTGCATCCACAATATACAATCAAGGCAGTGGACATGCCGGCTAGCGAAGTGATTTTACATACGGAACCAACCACACCCTGGTCAACGCGTGCTCCGCATTGGACCAAGTGGCAATGGCGATGCAAAGAAGATGCAGAAGAAGACATTATTAATTTCGTCATTAACTACAAAGATCTTATCAACTCAGAAACTTCAACAGACGATTTGTCTCCCCGCTTGTTAGTTAAACTAAATGTACGTGTCGCGAAATAAAAAAACAAAAACAAATTAATATCAATACTGACTTTGTATAGCTTTGGCAGAGTTCGTGCCTGTCAAAACCAACATGCGTGCAATAGTAAATATTAGGCCCCTCCGGCATATAACCATGTGCATTGTGAACATACATGCTCCGAGGAAGCCACCAGGCATCACGCACATTTCTAAGTGTACAGTCATTAAAATAATTGCGCAGGAATGCACCTTTGATTTGGAGACCTTCAACATAGCTACTCGATCATGTTGATTTGTGAAGTCAACACATAATGCAAATTTTCAGCCAACATGTAAGTGAACGCTCCAGAATGAATTTTGTGACTATCAAATATAAACAGAAAACACTCACATGAATTGTCTAGATTTCACAATGTGAAATAGCTGCACAGTTTAGATGCAGCGTGTTTTCAGAAACTGAAACAGATGGTATTTCGTAGATAATTATTTTCACGTTTCTAGGCTTAAAAATCAATCTGACTTTCGCATAAAATACACTCCACACACATCCTGTTACAGTTATACTTAATAGAGTCCAACATGTGCCATTGTACCAGCTTGTCCTTAACAGAACGTAGATGAAATGGACTCTCTCCCTCATCCTCACAAAAGAAGAGATTGGCTACAAGATCGATAATTCAAATCAATCGGCCATAGAAATATATATCAATACAACAACCACGTGCAGAAAATGGGAGCATGTTTGTAAAAAAATCAGTGCAACGATACAGTCTGATTATATAACATGGTTTTAATCGTCAACGCATTCCGAGATAATTGGGACGTGTTTGTACATAACAGGTCCTAGAAAAGGAGTGGCGCTTGAACACATGAGTCAACAACGCTCCAGGAGAAAGAAGTATTTAAATGATTTTATATGAGCCCGTGATTTGTTTCAAGAACAAAGGATTATGACAATTTCTTATGTATATCTTTGGATTTTGTACAGAAGATGACTTTCAAATGAACGTGCTTGTTGTTGTTGTGGCAATAAAAATGAAAGTCAGGTATTATTTCGTTACAGAAAAATACAATGAAATTGTTAGTTCGTTTTCCTGCAACTTCCCTGCACGTTTTATTAGGGACAGGTGATAACTTGATTAAGGAACCAGTCAGTTGTTTGGGGAGAGTGTTTGTTTGTTTGTTTGTTTGTTTGTTGTTTAACGCCGCAATATTCAAGCTGTATTACGGCGATCTGTAAATAATCGAATCTGGACCAGACAATCCAGTGATTGACATCATGAGCATCGATGCACGCAATTGGGATCGATGACATGCACCAACCAAATCAGCGAGCCTGACCACCCGATACCGTTAGTAACCTCTTACGGCAAGGATAATCGCCTTTTATGGCAAGCATGGGTTGCTGAAGACCTATTCTACCCCGGATCTTCACGGGTCTTGGGGAGAGTTAGTTAATGTTGGACAGCGCCACAAGATTCTAGCTAGTTCAAGACAGCCTGTAAAACATCAAGTTTAGACCAGGCAAGCCAATGGTTGATAGCATGAGCAACGATTAACGCGTTCCGATGAAATGTGATCTGCCATGTCACCACCTAGACACCCGATCCCCATTTTAGTCGAAAAGCAAAAGTGAATGAATGTTGTCAAGGGATTTGTAAATTAGCTAGTCCAACGCTGTCTGGGTGCGATGACGCGCAGTCTGCCATGCCACAGAGTCTGTCCTACCAATCCATTTAAATTATATGTCAAGCTCGGTTACCTCGGACCGTGTTTAAGCGGTCTGGTGGGTAGAGCGTCTGAGGATCTGGTGGTTCGATCCCCGACAGCGACATACCAAAAGACGTTCAGAAATGGTACCCTGCCTGGCTCTCGGCTTTAAGGGAATAAAATAAAACTAGTACAAGCGCGCGCGCGCGCACGCACACCTCGTTATATTAGCGCAATTATCTTGAACGCAACATTAAACCCATTTCCCATTACATAAGAAACCTTATTTAAAATGCACACACATCAACATATTCAGAAAACCTTTGAAGAACAAAAGAAATTTGAATTTATTATTTCACCTACTGTCCGATTTTTCACCAAAAAAATCATAGAAATGAAAAACGTCATGCTTCATGTGATATATACAAGTTCCCATTGGGATTCATGGAGCCATTCGAATGATATTTCTTGTAGGGCCACTGAATGTTGGTTGGCTGGTTTGTTGTTTAACGCCGCACTCAGCAATAACCCAGCTATATGACGGCGGTCTGTAAATAATCGAGTATGGACCAGACAAGACAGTGATTAATATCATGAGCATGCATCAACCAAGTCAGCGAGCCTGAGCACCCAATCCCGTTAGTCGCCTTTTACGACAAGCATAGTCGCCTTTTACGACAAGCATAGTCGCCTTTTACGACAAGCATAGTCGCCTTTTACGGTAAGCATGGGTTTCTGAAGGCCACTGAATGAATCAAATGAAACTTGTAACAGTGTTTTTTCACTACACATATAAATACAATGTGGAGCCGACAGAAGTTTAACTGCATCATCAACACCTCTTTAATCTGGCCAGGGCACCTTCCTCTCCAACTACTGTGTCCCTATCCAGTGAGTGAAGAGTCGAAGTCACCACTATCCATACACTATCATGGTGTGCTCTAAATAAACAAGTCTGGATCAGGCCAACCGGTGAGTGATAGCATAAGAAATGATCAGTCAGGGTACGATGACATGCAGTCACCCAAGTCACTAGGGTTGCTGCGGACTACTTCTGCCCTGGAATGCCCCTGGTGTTGCTTGCAGTCAGTCACACATCAAATACTATTCACAAGCCATTGTGACCACACAGGCCAAATATGCCCATCAAATCCTCCTTCCAATCCACAGTCATCTCCATCAACTGTTCTATAAGTGTTGCATGTGTCCAGATTTAGAAGAAAACAATATTCAAACTCGCATAAATCATTCTTTATTTAGTCTTGATGTCTTCCAAGACTGAAAGTGATATTTACAAAGACATTAGCAATCAAACAACTACACACATGATATCGAAGCCATTCATCCATACCATACAACACAAACAAACATTTGCTAACAATATTTGAAAAATATATGTCCAGATCTTAGACGCTATAGGCATATATTCATTGACAATGTTATATTTGTAAGTATTAGAGCATATATAATAAATATGCCCTTTTGACATGTCCCATTTACGAAGACCCAACATGGTCCAAGGGAGACAACTCCTTGCGTTTTCCAGTTAGAAATAAAAGGGAGAAGTTGCTCTGTCAATTTGTAAGTCTGAGTAAAATTGTTTAAAGTTATTCAAAACACCACTGTGTCTGTTTACAACTGAAATATTAACATATAAGTAAATCTAGCAGTTGTCTCAAACTCAAGTTATAGTCCCTAGAGTTAAAAATCAGTTAAACATTACCCTAAAAATATTTGAAAAACACAACTTTGCACAACTTAGAATTTGTATCAAGTATAATGGACCAAACACTTAACAATTTAATAGTATATGCTATGCAAACTCAAAGACAGGAAAAAGGTAGGAATGGGAAGAAGCAAGGCTGACCAATCAAGCAAAACACCTGGCTTAACCAGGGTATGGATCAGATGCTTCGACTCCTCACAGGGTAACCAGGTCATCAGATGTCTCAAATTCTGGATAAGTTAAACTACTTCTCAGGTACCCCAGCAGTTGAGGACAACAGTGTTCCACTGTATACCCTGGACCCATTCGCCACTTTAACTTAATTTCGCAGAATTTCTCCCACTTAACAACAACCATTCAAACTGCCTTTTTTGAATGCAAGTTCGTCAAAGAACTACTTTCAAAATCACGCCTCAATCAAGTGTTCCCCTCGAAATATTTAGCCAATTCAGAAGACATAAATAAACTTTTAGTTGGAAAAGTTGTTTTCCTGAGAACTAACACAGGGGAAGTAAGTCACTACAAGACATTCCGGCTGTATTTGAAACGGCACACAACAATCGAGATGAGTACTGGTGACACTGCTGCTTGAGTGAGTGATTGATTGAGTGAGTGATTTGGGTTAAATGCTACTTTTAACAGTATTCCAGTTACATCATGGCGTGTCTGCTTAATGTGGGAGGAAAGCCCGAAGTGATGCAGGTCTCAGACGTTTACCACTTCGGTGAAACCCACGAGCTTGGGTATGGTGCTGACAAACCTAGAAACATAATCAGGGCGAACAGGGATTCAAACCCACAATCATAGGTTTCTGGCATGCAACTCTGCACAGCAAATCGCGGCACCTTAGACGACTGGGCCCCCCGTGCCCCCCATTGCTGCTTGAAAGAACATTGTAATTTGATTGTATGTCTATCATTAGCATTGTCAAAGAAACCGGCCTCAAAACAAAGCTGTGATGGCAAATCCGTCCATGGTATTTATCACAATAGAATGAAGACTTAATACACAGGATTATCGAGGACTGGTCCAGCTGACATGATCACTTATATCCACACACACCATCAACTTTCTTTCATCATTCATCAGTAACAGAACCACATCATTGTGTGGGAATCTGGGACCCCACCGAGTCAAGAGGGAACCAGCGAGATCTCTCCAGAGCTTCGAAAAATGCCTGAAACAAGCAGAATGACTTGGATGTTATACAAATCAGCTATCAAAATCACTGAAACGAGAGTTTGTTATACAGCCTCATTTAAACTTTCTTGAAAAACTTAACAGACTTGAGTTAAGGTCCTTCTTAAATGGAGATATGTTATAGATGATTGATAAACATAATTTGGTCCAATAGAAATTGTACACTTGTCCTGTGACAAGCTTTTCATAACCAAGTCCTCCATAAAATTCTAATATTGCTGCAGTGGCCTGAAAGAACATGCACTTGCTCACCTCGCTTGATTCCATAAATTCTCTGTTCTCTTTGTTGATGTTCACTTCTACACATGGATCTGCAAAAGAAAAAATAGTGCCACAGCACTGTAGCTCACCTGGATATGTTGTCAATAGTTTACAATGTCAACAAATACAGCCACTTACAAAAAGTTGCAGTCAGCTTTGAAAACAAAATATTTCTGCATAAATACTGGACTAAAAACTAACACTAAAATATAGTGATCAGCTCCTTCAGTTTGTTTGTTATTTAACGCTGCACTCAGCAATATTCCAGCTATATGACAGCAATCTGTAAATAATCGAGTCTGGACCAGACAATCCAGTGATTGACAGCATGAGCATTGATCCACACATTCGCGATACAATGACATGCATCAACCTGGTCAGCGAGCCTGATCACACGATCCTGTTAGTTGCCTTTTGCCGTTGCTGAAGACCTATTCTACCCCGGATCTTCACAGGTCCAGCTCCTTCAGACTGGCAACTTAAGGCCAGGTGAGTTTATAATGCCATAGAATCTATTGTTAATACTTATGGCCATTCAAGTACAAAATTAGACAATCACTTAATAAAAATAGAAGAGCCACAAGACTCACATGAATGTGTATTCATATACTTTATTCACATACTTTATTTTTGTTCAAAATTTGCATCAATAGATCTTTGAGTGTATTATAGCTCCATTTCATAAGATTGGCTAAACGATACACTGGATAAGCTAGGATGCACCCTGGTACATACAGGTCAAAGTTATGCAAATGAAACAAAATACACACCACTTGTTGATAATAATACCAGATACCATATCCTGTCATATGCTCTCTGATAATACTACATACTTACAGTATACCGGTATTCAATTTCACAATGATATTTGCAGAAATGATTGAGTAACGGGAAACACATTCATTTCAATATGGCTGCAATAGTAGCCATGTTTAAAATGAAATTAGATTTGTGTGTGCAGCACAACTTGGGCCACATACAGTCACAATGTGCAACAGAATATGCTCACATTTCATAATTTCAAACTGTCATTACATTATAGATAAAAAGTTGAAACCATTTGGTTCTCAAGCAAAGACTGAAAATGTGTGCTAGTACAGATATGCCTGAGTGTAGGAGTTTCAATACCAACAAACAGAAATAGAATGACTCCAAGTTTTTGCTGAGGCCATTTATGTTATATCTGTTGAGATCTTTTTGACCACCTACATTAGATTTTGGGTAAAAACCTTTGTAAATAAACAATAGATAATTGAGATTCCTCCACATCAACTCCTTTTAACATTTCAAAAAGATATATCCAACAAGTACAGCTTCATAATATATAATAATAACAACAATGTTATAACAGAATAAATAAAAGTAAAGAAAACAACTTTAACAAAAATGTTTAAAAAGAACAGAAAAACAGGTTTACCTTCTAAAGCCTCCATGTCTTCATCATAGGACTGCCCATAATAGTCCTAGTGAAACAATTAACAAATCACCTTTAAATTAAGATAGAGAGACTTTTAAGTCATCATCTGAAAAGTATTCAACTTTATCACTTGAACACTCAAGTGACATTGACTCTGGATAATTGAGTGAGTGAGTATGGTTCTATGCCTTTTTAGCAATATTCCAGCAATATCACTGCAGGGGACACCAGAAATGGGCTTCACACCTTGAAACAATGAGGGGATTTGAACCCGGGTCTTTCGCATGATGGGAGAGCGCTTTAACCACTAGGTTACCCTACTGCCCCAACTGTGGATAAGTAAGTGAGTGAGTTCAGTATTTCAGTCAGCCTGTGTTGAGAGACAGCTCTCGAAAAAACATGCCTAAGATGTTTACCACTTTGCAACCCACAAGCATAGGTTTCTGGCATGCCCAAGGGAGGCAACTCTGCACAGCGAATCGCAGCGCCCCCAATTCAAATTAGGGCAAACCTGAACTCAAACCCATGACCTGTGGGTATCCCAGATAGGAATAAATGTTCCCAGCAACCTATGCCTGTCATTTGTTTGTTGATTAGTTGTGACATCCACGCTGTCAAGGTACCATGACATGCACCCAACCCAATACCCGAGCCTGACCTCCTCATCCATTTAATCGCCATTAATGACCAGAATAAGTTGCTGCAGACCTACTCTAACCCGGAATCCCCATGGGGTACGCTTGTCATATGAGGTGACAAAATGGATCAGGCGGTCAGACTCGTTGAGTTGTTTGATTGCATGTCATCTATCCCAGTTGTGTGGATCAATGCTCATGATGTCAATCACTGGATTGTCTGGTCCAGATTTAGTTATTTTCAGTCTGTTGCTGTGTCATTATCAAACATCATTAATCACCATCCGCTTCAAACATTATCATCATCATCATCATCATCATCATCATCATCATCATCATCATCAAATAACACACATCACCAAGACTACTTACATGGGCATCTGGGTGGTGTGAGGAGCTGCTGGGGTGCATGTGGTTGTAGTTGTACATGTAGGAGCCCCAGGAGTAGGGGCTGGGGTAGTAGCTGTTGTAATGAGGGTAGTAGCCGGAGGATGAGGAGTAGGACCCACCTCCATCGGACAGCCTGCAGCAAGTCAGTCAGTTGTGATCATACTGATAGTACATAGAGTGTATATATAGTTTGCTAACATAAACCTGAAGCACATTAACCTGAAACATATTCTAGTCCGAAGTGATAACCCAAAAAACCCAAAAAGTCAACCCCTGAAAAACATGAAATTCCACTAGTCCTCAGGATACCTTTAACATTAGTAGACAAACTGACTCAGACTCGGTTAGTGACAGTTTGCTTCTGTGATAAACTCATAAGAAATCTGCAGGAACTGATTGTTTGGGATAGTCAACTTGACAGTTTGGGCTTAGGCTGACCCAGGCTTGTTCCTCACCTTTTTGGCGATGCTAGACTGACTCTGATTGGTTTACGCCCTATGCCGGTCATGTGCTGCATCTCGATGAGAGCCCTCTGCTGGTCAGTTTCCTCAGAGAAGCGGACAAACCCATAGCCCTTTGTAGCACCAGTTGAATCGAGAACAACTGAAGACACAAATACATACTGACTGATATCAAGACTCCAGTACCACACAGCCAACAACATGAAATGCTGACTTAATATTTCCTGAAAACTGAGACATTGGTCAAGGAAGATGAGCAGACTCCTTAACACTTTATGAGCCTGGGCATTTCTAAAAAAATATTTAAAAAAACTGTTCGTAAATAACATTTTCTACTGGTAAGCCAGGATAAGTTGAGTTGTCACCTGACAATAAATCCCATAAAACTATGTATGAGGTCCGCCCACTGGCGAAGAAAGGGGTAGCCGGTGATCCGTGACAAGTAGAACGATGGATATGTGCGTGTCCTGTCTCGGCTAACAACTCGTCACACGGATCTCTTTATAGTCTTATGAGCAACATGTGTCCACGGAAGCGTAGTCAATATCATCGTCATGACTTGCACATACACCACATGTGTGACTCCTCTACCTGTAACAAACCAAATATGTTTGCCCAAATTCTGTGCACTGCCTACTCAAATGTTTTGCGAGTTGGTTCAACATTGAACAGGGGACTGAAGTGTAGTGCAACTCGGTGCATGGAATGCAATGGAGTGTTACGCTGTGTACGGGATGCGATGGAGTGTTACGCTGTGTACGGGATGCGATGGAGTGTTACATGGTGTACGGGATGCGATGGAGTGTTACGCTGTGTACGCTGTGTACGGGATGCGATGGAGTGTTACACTGTGTACAGGATGCGATGGAGTGTTACACTGTGTATGGGATGCGATGGAGTGTTACACTGTGTACGGGATGCGATGGAGTGTTACGCTGTGTACGCTGTGTACGCTGTGTACGGGATGCGATGGAGTGTTACACTGTATATGGGATGTGATGGAGTGATACACTGTTTTCGGGATGCAATGGAGTGTTACGCTGTGTACGCTGTGTACGGGATGCGATGGAGGGTTACTCTGTGTATGGGATGTGATGGAGTGTTACACTGTTTACGGGATGCGATGGAGTGTGACCCTGTGTACGGGATGCGATGGAGTGTTACACTGTGTACGGGATGCGATGGAGTGTTACGCTGTGTATGCTGTGTACAGGATGCAATGGAGTGTTACGCTGTGTACAGGATGCGATGGAGTATTACACTGTGTACGGGATGAGATGGAGTGTGACCCTGTGTACGGGGTGCGATGGAGAGTTACACTGTGTACGGGATGCAATGGAGTGTTACACTGTGCATTGGATGCGATGGAGTGTTACGTTGTGTACGGGATGCGATGTAGTGTTACGCTGTGTACGGGATGCAATGGAGCGTTACACTGTGTACGGGATGCGATGGAGTGTTACGCTGTGTACGGGATGCGATGGAGTGTTACACTGTGTACGGGATGCGATGGAGTGTTACGCTGTGTACGCTGTGTACGGGATGCGATGGAGTGTTACACTGTGTACGGGATGCGATGGAGTATTACACTGTGTACGGGATGCGATGGAGTGTTACACTGTGTACGCTGTGTACGGGATGCGATGGAGTGTTACACTGTGTATGGGATGCAATGGAGTGTTACACTGTGTACGGGATGCGATGGAGTGTTACGCTGTGTACGGGATGCGATGGAGTGTGAAGCTGTGTACGGGAAGCGATGGAATGTTAAACTGTGCACATGCTACTGTGGAGCGTGACACAGACATTCGTCAAAGCACCACGTCAACTCAACACATGCACTGTAAATGTCAAATCCTAAATTAGGTTTGTTTGCTGTTTTAAAGCTGCACTCAGCAATATTCCAGCTACATGACGGTGGTCTGTAAATAGTCCAGTCTGGACCAGATAATCCAGTGATTGACATCATGAGCATCAATCTACTCAATTGTGATCTGATGACATGCATCCACCAAGTCAGCGAGTCTGACTATCCGATCCCGTTAGTCACCATTTATGACAAGCATGGGTAGCTGAAGACCAATTCTAACCCAGATAGATATACCACAGGTCCTAAATTAGGGAGCTTTCCACTCCTTCTGTTGTTATCTACTGCATGGATTATATAGCCAGGTGGGTTCTGATGTTTAAGTCTATTTAGCAGTACACAACTGCTCTCAGTTATGAGTTCACCCTTACCTTTGGCAGCTCTGACAGATCTGTACCTCCTGGCGAAGGCATTGTACAGCTGATAGTCATCCACATCACTTGACAAATCACCAACAAACAAGGAAAACTCGGGTCTGCAATGGAAAGTCAATACAGATTCAAAAATCACAAACGTTTCATGTTCTGCTCTGTTACATACACAGATCAACAAAAGAAACGCATTTAAGGATGTCTGCTGGATTGTTTTGAGTTCACTGCACATGCCCACATGCTGTAGTCGAGTGCTTTAGTTCATGCTGAAGTCAGTCAAACACAGTTTTGAATCAATGCAGCTGAGAAACCTTCACTAAAAAACACATCGTCAAAGACAAAGCATCATATATGAAACAAAAAGTGAATTAATTCGAATTTAAGGACAAGTCAAGCAGTGCTTTCTGATGAAGAGAATTGGAGTAGCACCATTCTACAAACTAAGACAATCCAATACTGTAAATCTGGTTGCCTGACATAATAACACTGCATGTTGTTATCGAACTGTATTTCTTATTGATATTTCTTTTTCCAGGTAAACATGGACATATATAATCACATTGTACAATGGATTAATAATAAGGCTAAGTTCATATCAAATTTGTATAACAGATAATTTAGATATGTTAAATGTATAGACTTTGTAAGTGCACTTCTAAAGATAAATCAGTGGATCTATGCAATGGTTACTTTTATTACAACAAAATAAACATAACATTGACCTTTGTACCACGATAACAGAAATAGAAGATAGTTATTGAAACATAAAAATGACATAAAAACAGAATTTCATGAATGTGGTGTATTGAAAAAGCAGTGAACTGTATAATGTTCTCATGGTTATTCGAAATTGAGGGAAATACAATATGCAAATGTTCCAAGAAATGAGGGTTTTGCAATGTTTGTAAAAAAGGTTTTGTTGAGGATGAGTATCATTTCTTGTTTGTATGCACGGTGTATGCCGAATTGCATGAACAGTACCTTCCGAGAAACTACTATGTATTTCCAACATTACATGAATTCAATGTCTTGATGTTAAGCCACTAATCTGTATACTGAGATATGTAAAAACCTTTGAGAAATGAGATCTTGCTAAAAATCCTCTGACAACCCAGATTTTGAACATTTTTTATTCAAAGATTTCAAAGACTGAACATCATTCGTCATCAAGTCATGTCAGGTGATGGTCAAGGGGAGATAACTTCTGAGCTGATATTGAATTCATACAAGCATAACTTCAGCAATGTGAAACTTGTCAACTCACAAGGTTTTCCAAGAAACAATATATTTAAATTTACTACAAAGAAACATGCTGCAACAAGTTAGGCAGAGTAATATTACATCATAATAAACATATCTAGACAGAGCCCTCTACTTACAATAACATGTGTTCTTTTCCATAACTAGCTGGGTTTAGCTTGAACCGTCTTGGCTGAAAAAAACCCACTTATGTATCAATAATGTGCATTAAAAAAAAAAGCCATAAAGCATTTTTGACATGAACAAAGAAGACTGAAAGAAATGTTCTGCTTGAATGACAAGGCAAGAGTTACCTCCCCCTCATCACTTCCAACAGTTAAACGACACAACAAAAAAGAAAAATGCTCTTAAAATGCTTATTCCATGTTTGGGAAACTTCTTTAAACAAGTAACAGATGCAAAAAGCCAATTAAAGGCAAAGCCAAGCATGGAAACAACTACAGGACAAAGAAGGTGCATTTTGTAATTGGGCAAATCATGTTCAGGAATTGTGTAATTTTGTTTCAAATATACGGCCAAATGAGAGAAACATTGTTGTCATACTTCTACCCTCAGTATCATCGATCACCTATCTGAGTGAACAAATTTTTAAGGGTGCTTCAAAAAGGGCAGTGCACCCCAGCACCCCCATCTGGATCTGTGTGGGTAAAGCCCTGGGGCTACTTCAGGGATGTGAGCAGGTTTTCCCGAAAAAAGAGGAAAACTCTTGCCCCCCCGCAAGAAATGTAAAAAGTCAATAAGTCAAATAAATAAAGATGGCGGATGCAGTAAAATTTCATGGTTAAATCAGTACATTTAAAAAATTGGGCGACGGTTGTCCGGTTTTCGATAACATTTTTCAGAGTGTTTTTTTTTAAATCTTTGATCATAATATATTTTTACGCGGAAGATGATTTTTTCCAAGGACTACTGTTTTAAATAACACGATTTTCCGCATTTCTGTGGAAATTTCACATTCCTGTACTTACAGGGTTGCTCCCAGGGATGATCTTCCCATTGAGTTTCAACATGGCCCTGTTGGCTGCCTCTGCATCACCAAACTCAACAAAGCAATATCCAGCCAAGGCACTGAAAAATAGAATATTACATAGCAATGAGGCAGCCACGGTGAAACCAAATGTGACAGCAAGGCTCCTTTAAAAATATTTCATACAAAATGTGATTTATTTGACATTAGAAACACACAAACCCTTACACATACAATGATATCTCACTCTTAAACTTGTGTAAGTGATGTAGGACATTGCAGGTCTTAGGCATCTATCTCTCCAGTGAAACCCCCACACACAGGTGTATCATCATGGTGCTGAAAATCCTGTGAGACTTCCCCACATAAACATATATATATATGCTTAAAGGATTGAGGGGCAATGCATACATATATAACTTTTGGAGGAGGGATACAGGAGTAAGTCTTTCCGAAAATCCAAGAAACATTCATGACGATTCTGAGATTCGAATTCATGATCATAAATTTCTGGCACGCCTAATAATAATATCAACATAAAATTAACATATGTGAACAAAAATCTGAAACTTGTATTGAATAAAAGATAGACTAAAAACACCATTGTACACTTAATATGTTGAACACAGTAATACACACTTTCTATTTACAGTGATTCGCATGTATCATCACATCCGAATCCGTATTTTACAAACACTATTTAGAAAAGCCTTTCAGCTTATAAAACATTTTAGAAGTTAAAAACAACACTTACGCACATATTTCATTCATTCATTCATTCATTCATTCATTCATTCATTCATTCATTCTTTCATTCACAAGAAGTGATATAATTTATTTTAGTGATATGACTGTTTACTTCACTGTATGAAGATTAAAAAAATAAGATAGAAACTTTTATATTATATACATTTAGTTTACTTAAAAAAACCCACTTTAAACATACTGTATTAATTTAATACAACGTAAAGATTATGGACATTTCACTAATCTGATTATGATAATAATCAAGGATTAAGATGGCAACTTTACCCTTTGCTGATCTGAGCAGTACTGTCATGTGCAGTATGCAGGTTGATCAAAACATGCAGTTTAACAATAGGTAAACTCAGGTGCTAGCTTGACCAATCAGTACATGGAGCTTCTGGACATGGGACAGTTTGCAGGTTACACAGAAGGACAGATACACTGTGTAACAGCTGGCTGATTAAGCCATCTTCCCGAGGCAAGGGAGATAATGGGCGTCGCCATTTTGTTTGAAGTGACATGAGAGGTGGATCTCATTGGTCAATAGGAGGGACATAGAAGGGACATTAAATTCCAGCCTAGTTAGGCAAGGGTGGAAACTGGACTTTTACAGTCAGTTAACTCCCTTTCCTCAGGAAAGAATGAAAAAACTAAATGAAACTAGCAACTGATTACTAGCAACTGCATATCTGATAAATATATGTAAAATAACAGGAATGAAATTGAAACAACTATATACAAAAAGTACATCAGCCAGATTAGACTTACCTTGTGTTCTTGTGTTTGATGAGTTTCACATGCAGCACATTTTCTCCCAGCTGTTGAAATGCCCCACTGATAAACAATTCATCCATGTATGTATCCAGCTGCAAAATATGTGAAAATGCATACATTGCACAATAGAATAGGAAATGTCAGAATGTGTGTTGTTCAACATATTTCACACGCTCAGGCAGTGAGTAAGTGTGTTGGTTTTAACACCGCTTTGAACAGTATTTCAGTTATATCACAGCGTGTCAGCTTAATGGAAGGAAAGACCAAAGTGATACAGGTTTCAGATGTTTATCACTTTGGTGAAACCCACGAGCACAGGTTTGGTGCTGACAAACCTAGAAATATAATGGGGTGCCCCAGGATTCGAACCCACAATCTGGCTTACCTAAGGGATGCAACTCTGCATAGTGATTTACGGTGCCTCAGACAACTGGGCCACCTGTGGCCCCTACACTCAGGTTCATAACCACTGATGACTAACAG
Organism: Haliotis rufescens; assembly: GCF_023055435.1. NCBI lineage: Eukaryota > Metazoa > Mollusca > Gastropoda > Lepetellida > Haliotidae > Haliotis > Haliotis rufescens. The sequence continues at coordinate 18,887,454 of NW_025963890.1, read as the reverse complement.
CCTAAAATCACATAATTGATATATTTTATTTTGAAGTATAACAATGATATCTGTCGATCCCAGTGAGTGTATGACTTTCAAAATAAAATATATATTATTGAAGATATTAATAGGGTGAGTGTGTTGGGTTTAAAGCCTATATGAACAGTATTTCAGCTATATCTTGGCAGTATTACTCTGGTAGGAAAGCATGATAGTGATGCATATCCTTGATGTTAACCACTTTGGTGAAATCAGCGAGCATGGGTTTGTACTTGATGTAACCAATGATAATAGGATTATTGCACTGTTAAGGGACACAACACTGCACAGTGAACTGCTGCACTTTAGACCACTGGGCCTAGATTTTCGAAACGATCTTAGCTAAGATAAATCTTAACAACTTACGTTTAAAGATAAGATATCTTAAGGTTAAGATAAGATAGATTCCCACAAGCAGGTTTTTATAACAATCTAAGCTTGTAAGGTTTGTTTTGTTACTTATGTATTCAATATATTTCACGAATTAACCAAGGACTTAAATTCAATATCAAGCTATTAGTATTTAGATGATGAAATTATTTTTTTATCTATCTAGATCCATAATTATTTTCAAAATTTAAAAGTGACTCTAATTTTCGTTCGCAAAGAGAGATAATTTAGGAATTGTCAAGTTATGTTGTCTTATGGAACGCCACAAGTTAACGTGAACATACATATGTAGTCATTTTCTATCCTTTTAAATTAAGTAGAGCTAATAAACTGATTTGTCTGATTTCATTTAAATCTGGCTGAGGAGCGAAATACTTTGTAATGTGTCAAATCTATTCCAGAATGTAGTTCAATGATGTTTGGCTTGTCTGAAGGAATTGCTGAGGATCATTTACTAGTATTTTTCCGAAGACCCTATACAACGATTTTATTGTCTGAATGATCTCAAGTATATAGATAGATATAATTTAAACATAAAACGGGAAGATGTAGTCTTAAATATTAAAAAGACCAAAATATTTTAAAACCGGTTTATTGAATGCAAAGATTATTGTGTTGAAAATGTGTATTTTATATTGATCAGTAAATTTCATTCAATAAACTTTTTTTCTGCGAACATATATTGGAAAGTGAATTTTGGACCTGTTTTTAAAGAACGCAATTGTTCAACAGACTCTTTAATCACTTTTTATCAAGAGGATATAGATAACATAGGTATTGAATTTAAAACGAAACAAATTACAATTACTGTTGCAAGAAAAATATTGAATATTGTATAGAAATATTTGACCACATGTATTTCCTTGTTAAGTTAATAAATACTACACTGTTTAGTTAAAATTCAATTATTAAAACCACCCGTCCCACACGATTTTAGATGTAAAAAACTTATGCGAAACCTTTATGGGTTTTTTTTCATATGTAGAGTCATATCATTTTATAAAATGTGAAATAAAGACTAAAGCATTGACACAAATGCGATCCAGAAAATATAACAGCGGAACTCTGCGCTTTATGAAAACTGTAACATAGAGCAAGGTGTCCCAGGCGAATACAAAGGGAAACCACTCTCAACTAGAGTTTGAACTAAGATTAGCTCCCCCTGAGTTATCAATAAGGTCACGGTCATTACTGTTGCCTGCCGACACCTTCTGTTTTTATCCTTCCCAAATTATCGAAAAGGTATGTTGTTTTACACTTCTTCAGCATGGACTCGGATAGAAAAATATTGTAAGCTATCGACTCCACAGTTATGTGGATCGCTGTCGCGATTAAGAACATTTTTGACGTGAAATCCTTGATGCTTTATTCGTGTTTTCGAAGTCTCAATTTGAATCACTCAGTTTTACAAAATGAAATGTCAATGTTTAAACATAAAGCAGACTTATTGTTTGGCAAAATATCTATGGAAAAGTATGCCGCCATCTTGGATGAAGATAAAATAAACTTAAGACAGGTATGGGGCTATCTTAGATTTACGACAATCTTAAGATATCTTAGAGCTACGATAGTTCCGAAAATATGCTACGATAGCCTACGATTTCCTTACGATAAATTTACTATAATTTTAGGGCTACGATCGTTTCGAAAATCTAGGCCCTGGGTTACATATGCCCCCAAAGATATCTATGAATATTAGAGGCTTACAGGGGAGCTGCTGTAACCTCTTTGGGCCTGGCTTCTTGCTGTGATTCAAATATCCAATAATGAAGACAGGAAAATGTGCATTAAATAGGGCCTAGTTCTGTGACATCTTATTTATTAAATATCCCAAACTACTTGAGCTGATCCATGCTACAAACATCACCATAAACACATGCAAGTTAAGTGCTTGACACTTTTGTTGGTTGTTCCCCATACAGTTGACCGAAAACATGGTGTTAACTGCTGAGCCCAGAAAATGGACTAAAAACAATTTGAATTTGTAGCCTTGTCGGCTAGTGTACATTTGTAAGTCACAAAGTTCTAAATCTACAGTGAATGATATCTAAATGAAATTATTTCAAGAGATCATTTTGTTCCAGGTCCTTTTATTTCCAGTTTCAATATCTTGGATTTAAATAAGTTGATTGGACTGCTTAGTGCTTGTACTATGATACTGGTACTATCATATCTAAAGTATTATTCATTTTGCGTCTATAAAATTGTCATTCACAGAGTGCCACCATATGCTGGCTCGTCATTGTCATCAGCTGTTTTGGGGTGCTTTTCACCAAATGAAATGGTTGCGAGGTGAAACATGCATGTGGTTAAGAGTTTAGTAATCAGTCTTTGACAAAGTACACACGTCACCCATCCACAGCGAACTGCTGAGTGCCATACTGCACTGGTAAATTCTTGAAAACAGCAATTTCTTGAAACCGGAAACGTGGTATAATCAGATCTCTTTAGTTGAAGAGTTCTACACCAGAAATGGTGACGTTTTATAATATGAGCAATGACGCATTAATCTTCTTATTATGAAACAAATAACACAATAGCCTGATCTAAAAACCAATTCTTTGATTATTTTGTAATGAACAGCTGATGACATTATCTATTGATACTGCAACTATAATAATAATAATGTTTGCCAACGAGGCACCCAAACAGTTACCTCCCTTGAATTAAACTCAAACTGATGACGACACATAACTTGGTCGAGCACATGGCCGAAATGGAAAGCAAGGAGTTAGAAGTTGTGGTGGGAACGTACGAGGAACTTATTCTTGGCTATCGTTTATCACTCGAACCTGATGTATGCATTTGTTTGGTCTATACGACTATACTGCTTGTCTCAATGCGACCTCGAGCGCTTTCTGTTCATGTCCAAATTCCACGTTATGAAGTCGTTTTGGGGTTTCTTGCTCCGCTGTTAAGCACTTGTTGATTCAATTCAGTGTTTTTACCTGATTGTAAATGTAATTATAATTCGAATCCTTTACATTGAAGTTCTACATTAATGTTAACTGAAAATGTAAACACTATCGCTACCGGAATAGCATAGCTATCTCGGACATAATTTAAGAGTCAAACTTTTAAGTGCATACCGTACTTGTGGAACAGACAAGGCGAGCATCCTCTGAGTTGAGCTTGGCTATATAACTTCTAATTTCTTCCAGTATGATGTCAAAACTATATATCCTTACCCTTTGAGCCCCTTTGAGTGTGAGTTATAATGTTAAGTTACATCAGCGGTATATCCGCCATATTGTGACATGCACACCTTTTGCAGATTCCCACAGTACTACCTGGACCTGTGGTTAGTCAGTCATGTGATATATTGTTTAATGGCATAAACTCACTATAGCTCAGTGATTACACTACAAGTGGCTAATGTTCGCATTTCTTTCTGACAATGCACACATTCCTTTTAGATTGTATATGTTGAGTAAAGATAATATTTCAGTCAAGTTCAGTGTACTTATGATCTGATACATAGTTTTTGCCAGGGCTGCAGTAAAACAATTTCCAGTCAGACATTTTGTTCCCAGCTCTTGAGATCTACAGTGGGTACCCTAGTAGGGTCGGGCAAATTTGTAAAATTTGGACCCAGCCCTACTAGAAATATTATGTTTAAAACAGTTAGATGGGTCCTCTGACCCTATATATGAGGTATATTTCTGAAAGTACTTTGTCATTTTCAGTTGAAGACTGGACAGGTGACACCTTGAAATTCAAATCAATCTAGTTGCTTGTTTATAGGGCATTCATTGCTCATAATTTGTCAAGGTGGTCCAGGCACAAAATGTGCTTATGAATCGCACTTTATAATTAACTCTTAAATATATTTTTCCTGCATAATAATATTTTCAGGCATGTTGCATTGCATAGAATAAAAATAAGTTTATTTTTTCAGAATCATGCATTCAGCCAGAGCTTCACAAACCATTCCCACAGTGGGTGCATCAAGGCACTGGCACTGTCCACAAAGGGTATTTTGGCTTCTGGGGGCACTGATGAAATGGTCCGTGTGTTTAACTTAAGGAAAGGAACAGAGATCGGTTCACTTGTACATCATTCAGGTAAAAAAATGACTGAAATTTGCATCATGAGTGCAAGAGTACTGATTGTGTATCATTGGACCCTGATAACCTGGATTGTTGCCAGTTCATCTGGACCAGACAATTGTTTCAGGTCCATCTGCTGCTCACTGCAGTGTAAAATTATATTCATTCACTCACAAAGTATAGGGACTGTAGCAGTGTGGGTACTAGGCCTGGGTATTGGGGTGCCCTTTTGATACAATATCTGATTTGTTGACACAGTATTTCTGGTGTTACATGCTCACGGTAACATCTTTGCGTATGGAAAACACATAAAAATTCATTGTATGCATGTGCTGGGTGCACTGCCTCTACACAACTGTATTTTAAAAATATGATGCTGTATTTATTAACTGATGGTGTTTGTAAAATAAATGTTAATTTATCTGATACACACAAGACTGTATTGGTTTATCGTATCAGCATCAACATGATCAAGAATCAATGTCTACTGATATATTGATCCACACCTAGTGGGTAACCTCAGGTGTGTTGATCTAGCTGGTTTAATCTTTTGTGATATAGCTTGAATCTTCCTGAGGCGATAAGGCACAAATAATTGTTTCTGGTTTCTACCCTAATCTGTAGCTGTCGTCACTACAGATCTTTTCTTGATGTTCTCGGGTTGCACTAGATCTTTCCATATTTTGTGCCACAACCGTAATGTGTTACACTTCACCATGTTTACTATTGATAAACCAATCATTATCTCCAAGACAAGACAAAGTTGGCCAACCAGGACAAGGCTAGTATGGGCATGTGGTGGCAGGTGTGTGTTTTATATGTCAGAGCTTGAGTTTTCACCAGTAATATCAGATAAGGAAAATTGTCCAGTATGTTAATTACAATTTTTGTTTGAAGGTACTATTACCTGGCTAGATTTCTACAAGAACTCCCACCTGTTCAGCACTTCAGAGGACCACAAAATGTGTCTGTGGAAGACATTCTCCTGGGAGTGTCTTCGAACATTCAAAGGTCACAAGTGAGTTCTTCCGAGCGTTTTCATTCAGATAGTATTGTTCCAAATATGTTATCTTCTGAAATTGTGTCCGACATACCAAAAGAACTTGACTGACTCATGTGTTCTCCACTGTTTTGTCTGCGTCGTGGGATCTGTGGCAGAGCAGGCCACCAGCTTCTCATGCTTGTAACTGGTAACAGATGTATAAAAAATGCTTTTTGGGGGAAATATTTGTTGCAGATTTGTCTTACTCGGATGGGGATCATGTATTTTTCAATGGGTACTTTACCGACTACGTGATCTAGTGGATAGACCTAGGGTGGTTCCATCCCCTGGCTGCGTCATACCAAAGAGACGTTGAGATCGTACTAGTCTTTACCGGGCCTGGTGTTCAGTGTTATGGGTATGAAAGGGACTGGCTGGCTTGCAGTCAGTATGTTATCTGAGTGGGTTATTCTTGTCAAAACTGTAGCATGGTAGCTCAGTGGGTTAGCACTATTAACTGGCAGTAGTACTGGACTAGTACGAAAACACGAATGCACTTGCATGTTACTGTATAACTCTTACAATAATCTTGAACTTGACATTAAACCCCATTCCTCCTCACCTTTTTGACTAGAATTGATTATCTACAGGCTGTTATGTTGTTCCTTACTGATCATGCTGATTAGTAAGCTCTTGCGTCGAACAGGATGCTGGGGAGCTTTTTATCCACAGGGTTGATAGAGGTTATCATGCGAGTTTGTTTGGGGATGGTAAATATCCTGCATTAGGAATAAACATTGTATTTAGTGAACCTTGGCGAGCTAAATACATAGTGTTTATTCATAATACAGGATATTTACCATCCCAAAACACACAAGCGTGATAACCTCTTTATCATATAATGTCATTCTTTAATTCTGTGCTTTCAAAATCGCTTTTCCTCTCACAAACATTACCGAAACATTGTGAGTTTTCCTGGAATGCGCGCATTAATATTTATTACGTCACAGGGTAAGTGATGTGTCATTCGGACAGTGACAGTAGCCAATATAGTTCCAACTGAAATCTGTTTCTTATACAGTGGCGAAGCAACATATACGCAAAACAACAATTGTTTTTAATTGCCTTTCACGGCACTCCATCGGTCTGTCCGCTAGAGTAATTGCCCTTTGTCAAAGGGAAGCTACTCTAACCCTGGTCTATGAGACGTCACGGCCACAGTCAGACGTTGTTGACAGTCGGTCTGTCCTGTCATAACGTTAAGAAGTGTAGTCAGATGTGCACACAGCGACAAAACGAAACAAGGTTACAATTCAGACATATTTCGGCCAAATTCAACTATTTAGATTTGTTGAGAAGGTTTCAAGCCGCAGAGGTCTACAAGCACAGATATGGCTACTGATCCTGCTTGGCTAGGCCTCATGCCCTCGCAAAATTGTTTCGAAATTTATATCTCCAAAGTTGCCCAAACTTATAAAATGCCTTAGATACGTCACAGTTAGACACTGATTTTCAGAATATTAGACTGTTCTTTTGATAATGATAGCAATTATCCCTGTAGTTTATCCAGATTCCCGATGGTTAATTCTGACTCGATCGCCGAATGACGAGGGCAACGCCATGTTTAATTATAAACCGTGAAAGTAGTCCCAACTTGACCTTAGATATTTGCATCTCTATCCTCATATGGCCCCAACGGATATTGTTTTTATCCGTTGGCTTTATCCTGCCGAGAAATCTACCCATTATATGATAAATGTGTGATATTGGTTCTCCCAAGCACCTACAACTTAATCTGAAACATGACACACCAAATTATAAGTGATATAGAAAGCCTTAAATTCAACTAGTCCTTGGGATGTCTGTAGGAATAGTGCCAGTTTAAATCCCTGGAAGTGATTGTTGAATGCGATTGTGGTTTCTGCTGTTCCCAGGGATGCAGTTAACTGTGTCGCTGTCCATCCCTCAGGCAAGCTGGCTCTGACAGTTGGGAAGGATCGCTCACTTCACACCTGGAATCTCGTCCGAGGAAGGTCAGCTTATATCACAAATATCAAACAAGGTTTGTTGTAAAAGATGTAGAGTGGTTTTTTTTGTGATACAGCTAGCACAGCTTGCAACTTAAGTCAAATGTTATATATTTTGGTCCAGTAAACTCAGATCACATCACTACCCATACTAAGACTAAAGTTTGTTGAAAATTTTGCAAAGATATTTGGCCTGGTAGATCAGAAATTGCTGGGCCTTATCCTACAAAGCGTAACTCCGACACTTTTATATATGCTTACAGCAGCCATTGTGCTGAGATTGTTTTGTGTAATGGAGCCTATTTCTTAAGCAGTAAAGTAATGGTACAGTTTGTTTACCTTAGGACCTTGTGTCAAGAACTCTAAATTGTGTTCATGTCAAATCTGCTGCTTTTGTTTGTCCTGAGTTATATTTTGAATGTTTTCTGATATACTTCTATTATTTCCATTCAATACATGATGTCACAAATTAGGTTAATTTTGTTTTTCAGCGGCTGATATAGTGTTATGGTCACCCGATGGAACAACTTTTCTCATTGTGTTCAGCAACAGAATTGACGTTTATAAGACCGAGGTATGTACATTCAGTTCTGTATTAGTCAAAACTTTGTGACAGGAACTAGAATTGAGTTGTCTCCCCATTACCTTCATATACTATTCTACATGTGATAGGGATGGTCTGAGTGTCCAAGTGGGGGATAAATCTGACTGGATGTCGTACCATTAGAATGTTATTTGGGCTGGACCGAACACATGTTAAACTTCATTTATGCTGTTGTCTCCTGACTTTCGTTAGAGTGTGAGCTAGTGTCCCTATCAGGAGTTGAGTAGAATTGTTCAGACTCGCACATTTAAGTGAACTTAGGACTTATTGTCATTTTTTGAGAGAAGTGAGGCCTGCATGCAACAAAGATTATCTCCTTCCCAATAAGTGTCTCAAAACAAACACCCACTGTTTGTACTATGTGACATCTATTGCGATATTGCAGAAATCTTCGTAAACTTGCTGTATGCTCCCATGTTTACTTCTGTTTATTATGACTTGAAATTAAGCTTGCCCATGCCCAAATTGCATCCTATTCGTACTCCAACATCTCTGAACATCCAGTCAGCATGATCCGACTTCTCTCCCGCCTCGAAACTCAGAATATCCCTATCAAATGTTTTGTGGTATATGTTGGTATCATGATCGTGTGTGTATAAACAAGTTCCTCAGATGTTTTGTATGAATTCATGAAAACATTCTGTTTGTCCTTCCAGACGTCCTCTGTTTATCACAGTGTCAGTGTAGACAGGCGGGTGAATGCTGTAGTGTTCCTACGGGTGAGTCATCTTTAGCTGTTGGATGGATCCCTGTGAAGATCAGGTTAAAATTAGCTTTCAGCAACCCATGCTTGTCATTAGAGTGGTCAGACTCGCTGACTTGCCTGACGCATGACTGTATTCCAAAAGTGTAGATCAGTGCTCATGATGTCAATCACTGGACTGTCTGGTTCAGACTCGATTGTTTGCAGCCTGACGTCATATAGCTGGAATATTGCTGAGTACAGCGTTAAACAAAGTGATTGGATGGAACAAATCTTCTGTGATTTCGGATAGAAATATTCGGGAACACCAATACATAACTCAATGGGCATAGTCACCTAACTGGTGTAAGTCAATATGTTGGAGCAATCAAGTATGCTGATCTTTGTGTTTGTTTTTTGTTTAACACCGCACTCAGCAATATTCCAGGTGTGTGAAGGCGGTCTGTAAATAATTGAGTCTGGACCAGACAATCCAGTGATTGTCATCATGAGCATTGATTCTCGCAATTGGGATACGATGACATGCATCAACCAAGTCAGCGAGCCTGACCACTCGATCCCATTAGTCGCCTCTTACGCTGATCTTTGTGAAGATGTACAATTGAAGCAGATCCACGTGAATGTTACCCTATCATTGAAGCAAAGAGCCTATTAACACTTGACTTCAAGGCATCTTGGTATATACACATGGTATCTTAATGATAGATGCCATGTATGAAACACGTGATGTCAGTAAGACACTTTAAGTAATTGACAATGCATGAACTTCCTATTCACTTACATGACCCCCATGGACTTTTCACAAAGGGATTACAAATTGAGCATGGTGCACCCTGTAGATGTTTGTGGCAGAATTAGTTCCCAGGTATTTTGTAACAAGAAATTTAGCTGCACTAACTAAGCCGGCGTTGGGTCTATATGTTGGGCACAGGGTGGTACACGGTGCATAGAGAAACACACAGTGGGTAAAAGACTTCTTGACAGATGATAGGTTGTCTTCACTGTTGTGGACATTCAAACTGTTACTTTGGTCATTTGAAACAATCCAGGTTCTGTTGGTTTTGTTGATAACATGTTGCCCTTCCTGTCCAGTAATGGCTCCCTGCGTAAAGTGTGTTTGTTGGACCTCCAATCATGTTAAACTTTGGTCTAGCTGCTAGGATATGGTAACCATGGTAACATGAAGAAAATAAGAAATATTTTCTGTTATCCAGGTAATACTTTCATTCGACGTCTTAATCCTATATAGGAGATAAATGAATAACCAGTATCACTTTTAACCTTCAACCAGATCACCATGACATGGCTAGACAGTGGATATTATACCCGGTAACCAAGACTTGTATGGAAGGACATGGATTCTTTTCCGATTCTCAGATCTCGGGCTTATTTCCTTTTTGTGGTAGATTTTTCTGTGACATGTCCACAAATGTAATGAAGTTTGATTTGTATGAATGTCCAAATCCTAAAGATTAAAGCTTAACTTTATAGATGGATGATCCCAGGCACAGGAAGAAAATGCTTACCTTGATATCACATCAGCATACCATGTGTCAATGAACCCATCACACACTTGACATTATGTAACAGTTGTAATTGTTCAATTCTACCAGGGTCGGTCGGGTAGCCTAGTGGTTAAAGCTTTTCATCACGCTGAAGACCCGGGTTCGATTCCCGACATGGGCACAATATGTGAAGCCCATTTCTGGTGTCCCCCGGCCGTGATATTGCTGGAATACTGCTAAAAGCGGCATGAAACCATTCTCACTCAATTATACAAAGAATTGGACAATCACGACATTTAACAGAAACACCATGACCAAAAACAAAATGATAATCATGATTGACAGGATTCCAGACAAAACATGCTGACCTTATCACAAATGATTCATTCGGTGATGTGAAAGTTACCTGCACTAACTAAGCCGGCGTTGTGTCTATATGTTGGGCACAGGGTGGTACACGGTGCACAGAGAAACACATAACGGATAAAAGACTTCTTGACAGATGATGGGTTGTCTTCTCTATTGTGGACAAAAAATAAAACAAAGTGTTTATTAACAATGTTTATTTACAAACATTGTAGCTACATCAGTGGTTTTCACTGCACAAGTTGAATGGCTTTCATGAAACAACAAATGACAAGAATGAAACTTACGGTCTCCCTTGATGACATCACATCTGGGCCATTACAATATAAGACCACAGTTATGAGGCTGGCCATTAGAGCAAAACACTGCCGACTGTCTTTCAGCCAAAATTGACTTTTGGTACATGTTCAAAGATACTATTAACATGGTTAATACATGGACCATCATTATTTGAGCTTATTGGACAGGAAGATACAATCCTTGCCTAAAAATTAGAGTGTCCATTTATGATGCTAAAAACCACTTTGATTCCCTCCATGGGTACAATGAGTGAAGGCCATTTTTATGTCTTCCAGCCTGCCAACAGAGCTCCAGATAAGCTTTTGGTGTTGTGGGTATTTTACCCATGCATTTTAAAATCATTGGGTATCAGTAATTCTATCTGGGTATTCAAATTTCTGTTACCCACTAGTTTTTACACATGTGGGTATTTAAGTTAAATATTTAAAAACACTATTCATCGAGTCCCTGCAAACTGGTGTCGTGTGGGTTCAAGAGCTTTATAGGACTCAAAAAATACCACGATACATCCACAAGAAAGTGTGAAGGCAAATGATCATGATGTAACTCTCATTGTGGGGTTTGGCAAGGTTGACGGAATGCCTGTTTATAATTTCAAAATAAGTTGCTGATTTGCTAATTGAATACGCAGGGTTACTTCACAATATTTTGATGATACACACAAGTTTTATTTTTGTAGCGTGTCTGTAATGTTCGTTGCGTATTTGATACGCTTGGATTTTAAAATACTGCATATTTCTGCATTTTTGATGCGTATTTTACGTAGATACGCAGCTTATCTGGAGCTCTGGCCAATATGTAGCTGGAATATTGCTAAAAGTAGCATAAAACCGTGCTCACTTATTTACTCAAAACAACACTTCAGCTACAGACTTTTTACTCCTTCATATTTAAAGAACTTATTCTTGACAATTCCTGTTTAAAACTTGCTGTCCTGTTCATCAATGATTCAGGATACCTGCACTAACTAAGCCGGCGTTGTGTCTATATGTTGGGCACAGGGTGGTACACGGTGCACAGAGAAACACACAACGGATAAAAGACTTCTGGACAGATGAAAGATCGTTATTACTGTTGTGGACAGAATCCTTGAGCAGTTATTTCCCAAAAAAACTATCTTGATCAGGTTGTCAAATCAAACTTTTCGCAGTTATTCTGTACCTTTTTTAGGACTGTCCTTGTCTTGAGGCCATAATTAATTTGTTACCGTAATTAGATTTTCATCTCCGCCTGCCTCGCAATCATATATCTGACCTTACATCAGTTTTTTTATCCTCATGCTGCTGCAGACAAAATTGCTGTTTGGGTGGGGTTGGGAGTGTGGGTGGTTGGGTGTGAGCGCAGCTACCAAATAGTCTTGCTTCAGAAATATATTAAGATATTAAGCTTCATAGACATACATGTCATATGACAAAAATAGTTTGATGATAATCTAATCATTAATTTGTGCCCTAAAGCAGCATTAGAATTTTGTTAAAATAATAGAACTTCATTAGCTATGTAAGCTAGTCGTCACAACCCATGATTCTGGGTCTTGATTGTTCCCTGGGCACCCGATGTTGGTCTAAAAGGATTTAGAGGAGCATCAGAAGATCCCAATATGTGACCTGGCAGATTGTTAGTCATATGAAAGTAGTGATTTGTTTAGCTACCTACATGATTGTACGTGTTTCAGTCGAACCTGATTGCATACGGAGGAGAGGGTGGGGACATCGTCGTCTACAACATCAAGGATGAGAAGGAGATGCAGCGTATCAACACCGACACCGTCAGGTACACGGAGATGCAGCATGAGACCGACAAGTTGTCATGTGATTTTCTTGTGGTGGCACATGCTCAGAGTAACAAAGCATCGATTTCCATGCAGTTTGTATTGCATGGTCACTTAGATGTATTTACACATGGGTTTATGGGGCTTACATGGACACACAGCCACTCGTCCCGTTAGTCCGAGACTACAGAAAATCTATCAGGATTAATTTTGTCCCGAAAATCTAGTTATTTTACAGAAACCACTAGCCTTAAATTAACTTCTGACGAGTTGGAAATGACTTATGGTGTCTCTCCCTTGGTTGATATGTTGAGGACTGTTATGTCTTGCCCCTATTTGCAATACAATGTTCTTAGATATCACTGTCTACTGGTAATATCATACTTGAGCTGTGTTCTGATGTTCACTGTGTTTAGCCTGTTTATCATGTCAAGTAGGGTAGTTCCTTGCCATAAACAGAAGAGGGTGATGATTCACACATTCAATTGTTAATGTACATCTGAAAGCCAAAAGGGACATTAGAGTATACTGTGTTTAACTCGTGTTCATTCCTATTGGTTTACTTTTCTATGTTTTTGTCATTGTACAGTGGGACCCTGAAGACTTAATTTCTTACACCGGTACTGAGCTCTGTACTCGTCTTGTTCTTGGGCATACAACTAATCTGTACATATTTTTTTTTCAACCACAGAGTTCGTGACCTGAAGAAAGTGAAAACCACTGACCAAGACTGCCCCCTGGTCCTGCTGTCAGCCTCCAGTTGTGGTCACATCAAAGCCTTCAGGGTCACCTTCTCACAGGTAAACACGGGCTTCAACTAACAACTTGGGAGAGTCAGTGGGGGCACAATTCACCCAGTCTAAGGTGACACAATTGGCTGGGCAGGGTTGAGTCCCTGAGATGTGCCACAATCCTTTGTTGGTTCAGATCCCAGATTTGCCCTGATTCTGAATATTGGTTTGTCAGCACCAAAGTTGTAAAAGTCACGTCACTTCATGTTTTAGTCTTTCCTCCAAAAGTAAGCTGACACTGATGTTACATCGTTATTGTTCAAAGCGACATTTCCCATCTTACTCACTTTTGTTCAGGTTTCATATGGGGGGGGGGGGCCACCTCTGTGGTCTAGTGGTAGAGTGTCCCCCCGGAGAGCGGAAGGTCTGGGGTTCGATCCCCAGCTGCGTCATACCAAAATATTTAGAAAAGTTTGTAGGCAGCACTAACTAAGCCGGCGTTGTGCCTATATGTTGGGCACAGGGTGGTACACGGTGCACAGAGAAACACACAACGGATAAAAGACTTCTGGACAGATGAAAGATAGTCTTCTCTATTGTGGACAAAGAGACTTGAAGTGGTTATTTTAAACATTGTACCTGTATATTGTCAACCAATAGTCATGGAGTGGTTTTCACTGCACGTGTTCAGAAGATGACAATGAAACTTGCAGCTTCCCTTGATGACATCATCTGGGTCATTACACTATAAGACCACAGTTGTGAGGGCTGCCATTAGAGCAAAACACTTTAAAATTTATCATTCTTCTAGCCAAATTTTTCTTTTGGCATTGTTTTCCGTAGATACTGTTAACATGGTTAATATATGGACCATCATTACGTGAGATTATTTGACATGAAGACACTTTACGGTACTTGCCAAAGAAGTTGTCTGCATAAAGGCCAGGGACTCCCTGGAATGTTGCTGAAAGTTGCGTAAAATCCTGTTCACTCACTCACAACTACTTAGGCTGCAGTCTTTTAGTCCTTCATATTACAAAAACAATTAATCATGATGTATTTCCGACTTGCTGCCCTATCCATCAATGATTCATGAAACCTGCACTAACTAAGCCGGCGTTGTGTCTATATGTTGGGCACAGGGTGGTACACGGTGCATAGAGAAACACACAGTGGGTAAAAGACTTCTGGACAGATGATAGGTTGTCTTCGCTGTTGTGAACAATGATTGTGTGAATTGGTCATCAACTACTTCCATTACTCACGTTCTGTGTTTCTGAGGCTATTGTGGAGAGTTGGGACACTTCCTGTGTTTATGCCTTGAGTTTGTAATTAGGTCATGCCAGATTTATGTGGAAGAGTTTCGGATGGACTTCGCAGTTAATGTCATACACCTTGAATATTATTTTATACACATGCATGGCTGCTGAAGTTCCTACCTATCCAGCTGGCAGTAGCCAAGTTCATGTGATGCATTCTGTCAAAATGTGCTCTTTCTGGCGAATAAGGTACTCTGAATTGAAATTAGATGGGACTGCCAGACTTAATATACTAGGGTAGTTGTGTAGGGCTGGGTAATTAGGCATCTCTCCATGGTCACGCTTGCACACAAAATAATAATCTTGATCATGGCCAATTTCTCCTCTGATGTAAATATGTACGGGTATGAAGCAAACTCTTAAAGTGGATATATTGATACAGTGTTGTGATTAGCCAAGATGTTTTGATGCTCGTGTCACTCACAGGATTGTCTGGTCCATACTTTATTATGTGTAGAACAGTCTATAAGGTGAATGGTGAATGCAGCTTGGAAAAGAGAAAGCAACAATGTCTAGCCTGATGATGCTGATGTACCCAATGTTTATGACTTGTACTGAGTCCTGTAAGGATCTGATAAGAATTGTTTCCTATTTACCTGTGAATGTCACAAAAGGCAACTGAATGGATCAGGTTGTCAGGCTTGGTTACTTTCATGTGAGGCCCGTGAAGATCTGGGGTAGAAAAGGTCTTCAGCAACCCATGCTTGCCATAAAAGGCGACTATGCTTGTCGTAAGAGGTTACTAATGGGATCGGGTGGTCAGACTCGCTGACTTGGTTGGTGCATGTCATCGATCCCATTTGCATGGATCGATGCTCATGATGTCAATCACTGGATTGTCTGGTCCAGACTCGATTACTTAGACCGCTGTCATATAGTTGAATATTGCTGAGTGCAGCGTTTAACAACAAACAAACTAAAAACCAAAAACTTGCATGAAATCGTAACCCTGTGTCCTGGGAAGGTCATAGTATCAATCTAGGCCAGGCTGGATTATTTACGATATTTTTAAGTTCAGCTCAAACAACAAACATTGTATTCTCGTATCTAGAACTTTGTATCCTTGTTTGTGCAGGATTCAGTGAGCGCTGATCTGATTGCCTCCCATGACACCAAGTTCCGTCTCACGTGCATGGCTGCAACGCAGATCAAGACAAAGGTGAAGGTCAAAACAGAAGAGGAAGATGTTGATGTTAAGACGGAGGACACTATTGACCTTGATGACAGCATCGAAATTAAGATAGAGAAGACCAGTGATGAAGAGGAAGAAGAGGAATGCAAGAAAACATCTGGTGACAATACTTCCGAACAAGACAGTGGCCATGAAGAGGACTCCTGTTCTGATTCCGATTCTTCCAGGGAAGAAAGGTCAAGGAAACAGTCAAGGTCATATCTCGAGTTTAAAAGGGCAAGAAAGATGAAACGGAAAATGGGTGCTGAGAAGTTGGAGGTGGAGGGAAGGAAGAAGAAAAAGCCAAAAGTGAAAGGTACATGATAGATAGCTGAGCTGTGGGGCAGCTTGGTCCAGACAGCATTGCACTAACTAAGCCGGCGTTGTACCTATTTGTTGGATACAGGGTGGTATACGGTGCATATAGAAACAAGAATTGGAAAGTTTGGCTGAATGAAAGATTTAGTCTTTTTTCGTTTCTTGACATTTTCTTCTTTCCTTAATTTACATGTTGATCTATATAGAAGTATAGAATATAAAACAATACAATAAGGAACACTAGAGTCTCTTAATTACAGAGTTACAGCTGAGAATGGGATTGCTTTGTAAATGTGTTCTGGGGTCTGCAAGAGATAGTTGTTCAGGCAATTTCAACTTAACTAAATTAGCCAGTCCTTATCCAAAGAAACCCATCTTTTTAGTTGAACTAAGATGTTGTACATGTCTGTTTCGACCTCAGGGATGTGAAATCTCTGTGGAATCGCGGAAAATCATGTTTTTAAAACAGTAGTCCTTGGGGAAAAAAACATCTTCAAAAATATGCCCCCAGACCCCCCTAGAGTTTTCCTCTTCTTTTTTTTTCCGGAAAACCTGCTCACATCCCTGAGACCTCCAAATCCTTGTTAAGAAATAATAATCTATTTTGAAATGTCATGATCTTTGCTCAAGTCCTATGCCTAAAATATATGTTAGAAATCTTTTCCTTTGCATTACCAAAAAGTATTTTCATTTCAGAGACTAAGCCTGACAGACGCAGCCCAAAGATTTTGAGAAAGAGCAAGAGAAAAAGCTGAAACCCTGAAACCCTGAAACCCATGAGGTTGAGTACGAACTTGATACTCTTAGGAGTATAGCAGACCTCCTAGGACTGATAATCCCAGGAAACCTGTAGACGTTGTCAGATGGTGAGGTCCCTCTGGAGGAATGTGGTGGCTAGACTTCTTTCTGGCTCAACACAGGTTATGTGTCATTCAGCACCCCATTGTTGTGATCGTTCTCCGATACCAACTTTGTTCTGTCCTGCTTCTCATGCAGTTGAGAACTCATGGCATTGGGATTGTGTGATGTAAGGGATTATTTGTGAATTAAAATGTGATACTATACCCTTATTAATGTTATTTATTAAACAATATAGACCAAAAGACGGACCTGACCTGACCGGACCACAGTAAAAAGCATGGTCACTGCTACTGCATTAAAACCAGGGCTGGGACGAGTCCAAATTTACTACCCGTGTACTCGACCCCCAATTTCCCAACCCTCCCGAGTTTGGACCGCCTCCGTGGTCTAGTGGTAGAGCGCCCGCCCGGAGAGTGGAAGGTACAGGGTTTGATCCCCGTCCGCGTCATATCAAAAGACATTAAAAGATGGTACTTGTTGTTACTCTGTCTGGCGCCCGGCATTAAGGGGCTAAAACAAGGACTGGTATCTCAGTGGGCTAGCACTATAAATCAGCACGCACGCACACACGTGCATGCACGCCGTTATATAAGTGCAATAATCTTGGATGTGACGTTAAACCCCATTTCACCTCACCTCTCGAGAGTTGGGAACAAAATGTCTGATTGGGAATTGTTTTACCGCAGCCCTGGCAAACACTATTTAGATATATGTATATATATATCAAATGATCAGATCATCGTACACTGAAATTGACTGAAGTTTTATCTTTCCTCAAACGTATACAAGTCAAAAGTAATGTGCGCATCGTCAGAAAGGAATGCGAACATTAGCAACTTTTAGTGTAACCACTGAGCTATAGTGAGTTTTTGTCATTAAACAATACATCACATGACTAACCAGGGGCCAGGTTACACAAGTACCCAAGTTACCCGTCCCAGTCCTAACTAAAACAGTGATTTAGTTGGTGGTAAACAAAATAGTTATTTTTGAAAGTGGACATCATGAAACCCATGTTGCCTTCATTAGGGGAGTCAAAGTTTGTTCAAGGTTCACTAGAGTCCGTAAAGACATCATGGGTTTAATGGAAAATAATTGTGAAAAACCAGGTGCCAAAATGCTGGTTGAGGGACTATAGACACGACCTATGGAAGAGTTGTCAGAATTTCATTTAGAGGTATTGTGTCTAGTCAGCAATCTGATGTTGGTGAGATTGTGGTTCTTACATACACCACTTCTGTTATCTCCAGTGAATACATATGGTTACTGTGTGATGTATTTATGTATAGCTTAATCCTGTGTGCTTTTATTTTGAAACCCGTGAAGATCCGGGGTAGAATAGGTCTTCAGCAACCCATGCTTGCCGTAAAAGGCGACTATGCTTGTCGTAAGAGGCAACTAATGGGATCGGGTGGTCAGGCTCGCTGACTTGGTTGATGCATGTCATCGTATCCCAATTGCATGGATCGATGCTCATGATGTCAATCCCTGGATTGTCTGGTCCATGTAGCTGGAATATTGCTGAGTGCGGCGTTAAACAACAGAGACTGAAGCACGAGCAAGGATCTATGCCATCAGGATACACTTACATGCATCTGCCCAGGGGAAACTTGATCCAAATATTAGTCTGCTTATGTCAAGCACGAGCTACTATTCTGACCTGGAATCATTGATTTGAATATTTACAGACCGCCGTAATATACAGTTGCTGGAATATTTCCGCGTGCTGCAGTAAACAACAAACCAAAAACAAAACTTTTATTTGGAAAATCACCTGTTTCCCCACCTTACATAACTGAGCCACCAATTACACAAGTTCCTCCACCTTACATAACTGAGCCACCAATTACACAAGTTCCCCCATCTTACATAACTGAACCACCAATTACACAAGTTCCTCCATCTTACATAACTGAACCACCAATTACACAAGTTCCTCCATCTTACATAACTGAGCCACCAATTACACAAGTTTCCCCATCTTACATAACTGAGCCACCAATTACACAAGTTCCTCCATCTTACATAACTGAGCCACCAATTACACAAGTTTCCCCATCTTACATAACTGAGCCACCAATTACACAAGTTTCCCCATCTTACATAACTGAACCACCAATTACACAAGTTCCTCCATCTTACATAACAGAGCCACCAATTACACAAGTTCCCCCATCTTGCATAACTGAGCCACCAATTACACAAGTTCCTCCATCTTGCATAACTGAGCCACCAATTACACAAGTTCCTCCACCTTACATAACTGAGCCACCAATTACACAAGTTCCCCAAACTTACATAACTGAACCACCAATTACACAAGTTTCCCCATCTTACATAACTGAACCACCAATTACACAAGTTTCCCCACCTTACATAACTGAGCCACCAATTACACAAGTTCCTCCACCTTACATAACTGAGCCACCAATTACACAAGTTCCCCCATCTTACATAACTGAACCACCAATTACACAAGTTCCTCCATCTTACATAACTGAACCACCAATTACACAAGTTCCTCCATCTTACATAACTGAGCCACCAATTACACAAGTTCCCCAATCTTACATAACTGAGCCACCAATTACACAAGTTCCCCAATCTTACATAACTGAGCCACCAATTACACAAGTTTCCCCATCTTACATAACTGAGCCACCAATTACACAAGTTCCTCCATCTTACATAACTGAGCCACCAATTACACAAGTTTCCCCATCTTACATAACTGAACCACCAATTACACAAGTTCCTCCATCTTACATAACAGAGCCACCAATTACACAAGTTCCCCCATCTTGCATAACTGAGCCACCAATTACACAAGTTCCCCCATCTTGCATAACTAGCCACCAATTACACAAGTTCCTCCATCTTGCATAACTGAGCCACCAATTACACAAGTTCCTCCACCTTACATAACTGAGCCACCAATTACACAAGTTCCCCAATCTTACATAACTGAACCACCAATTACACAAGTTTCCCCACCTTACATAACAGAGCCACCAATTACACAAGTTCCCCCATCTTGCATAACTGAGCCACCAATTACACAAGTTCCCCCATCTTACATAACTGAGCCACCAATTACACAAGTTTCCCCATCTTACATAACTGAGCCACCAATTACACAAGTTCCCCCATCTTACATAACTGAGCCACCAATTACACAAGTTTCCCCATCTTACATAACTGAGCCACCAATTACACAAGTTCCTCCATCTTGCATATCTGAGCCACCAATTACACAAGTTCCCCCATCTTACATAACTGAGCCACCAATTACACAAGTTCCTCCATCTTACATAACTGAGCCACCAATTACACAAGTTCCTCCATTTTGCATAACTGAGCCACAATTACACAAGTTCCTCCTTCTTACATAACTGAGCCACAAGTTCCTCCATCTTACATAACTGAGCCACTAATTACACAAGTTCCCCCATCTTACATAACGGAGCCACCAATTACACAAGTTCCTCCATCTTGCATAACTGAGCCACCAATTACACAAGTTTCCCCATCTTACATAACTGAACCACCAATTACACAAGTTCCTCCATCTTACATAACAGAGCCACCAATTACACAAGTTCCCCCATCTTGCATAACTGAGCCACCAATTACACAAGTTCCCCCATCTTGCATAACTGAGCCACCAATTACACAAGTTCCTCCATCTTGCATAACTGAGCCACCAATTACACAAGTTCCTCCACCTTACATAACTGAGCCACCAATTACACAAGTTCCCCAAACTTACATAACTGAACCACCAATTACACAAGTTTCCCCACCTTACATAACTGAGCCACCAATTACACAAGTTCCTCCACCTTACATAACTGAGCCACCAATTACACAAGTTCCCCCATCTTACATAACTGAACCACCAATTACACAAGTTCCTCCATCTTACATAACTGAACCACCAATTACACAAGTTCCTCCATCTTACATAACTGAGCCACCAATTACACAAGTTCCCCAATCTTACATAACTGAGCCACCAATTACACAAGTTTCCCCATCTTACATAACTGAGCCACCAATTACACAAGTTCCTCCATCTTACATAACTGAGCCACCAATTACACAAGTTTCCCCATCTTACATAACTGAACCACCAATTACACAAGTTCCTCCATCTTACATAACAGAGCCACCAATTACACAAGTTCCCCCATCTTGCATAACTGAGCCACCAATTACACAAGTTCCCCCATCTTGCATAACTAGCCACCAATTACACAAGTTCCTCCATCTTGCATAACTGAGCCACCAATTACACAAGTTCCTCCACCTTACATAACTGAGCCACCAATTACACAAGTTCCCCAATCTTACATAACTGAACCACCAATTACACAAGTTTCCCCACCTTACATAACAGAGCCACCAATTACACAAGTTCCCCCATCTTGCATAACTGAGCCACCAATTACACAAGTTCCCCCATCTTACATAACTGAGCCACCAATTACACAAGTTTCCCCATCTTACATAACTGAGCCACCAATTACACAAGTTCCCCCATCTTACATAACTGAGCCACCAATTACACAAGTTTCCCCATCTTACATAACTGAGCCACCAATTACACAAGTTCCTCCATCTTGCATAACTGAGCCACCAATTACACAAGTTCCCCCATCTTACATAACTGAGCCACCAATTACACAAGTTCCTCCATCTTACATAACTGAGCCACCAATTACACAAGTTCCTCCATTTTGCATAACTGAGCCACAATTACACAAGTTCCTCCTTCTTACATAACTGAGCCACAAGTTCCTCCATCTTGCATAACTGAGCCACTAATTACACAAGTTCCCCCATCTTACATAACGGAGCCACCAATTACACAAGTTCCTCCATCTTGCATAACTGAGCCACCAATTACACAAGTTCCTCCATCTTGCATAACTGAGCCACCAATTACACAAGTTCCTCCATCTTGCATAACTGAGCCACCAATTACACAAGTTCCTCCATCTTGCATAACTGAGCCACCACCTTAGACCAGAGCCACCAGTGAATGCAACTAACAGGATTGGGTGGTCAGGGTTGCTGACTTGGTATCCCATCTACGTGGATCGATGCTCATGATGTTAGTCACTGAATTGTCTGGTCCATATAGCTGGAATATTGCTGAGTGCGGCGTTAAACAACAGAGACTGAAGCACGAGCAAGGGTCTATGCCATCAGGATACACTAACATGCATCTGCCCAGGGGACACTCGATCCAAATATTAGTCTGCTTATGTCAAGAACGAGCTACTATTCTGACCTGGAATCCTCATTAATTTTAACCTGTCTGTGAATTATAATGTTATGTTTGCCACCCTACCTCTACCTCATGTATAGTTACGTATCTCAATGCTTAACTGGTGCTGTTCAGAATGAAGATATGCAGTCTGGCAGACAGGAGGTTCTTGCTATGAACCATTTGGTGTAGAACTTGCATGACTGGTTAAGTTCTTACATTTAAAGGAGGGAGAGAGCCCTCAGAACCCCCCCATCTGGATCCATCACTTATGTGCCTCATCACCTGTCATACGCAAATTGTTGAATCTGATTGTGATATACAAGTCAAAGAGAGAGTGAGTGAGTATGGTTTTACGCCGCTTTTTGCAATATTCCAGCAATATCACGGCAGGGGGACACCAGAAACTGGCTTCACACATTGCACCCATGTTGGGAATCAAACCCGGGTCTTGGGCTAGGCCACTAGGCTACCCGACCGCCCCCAAAAGAACACAATATTTTTACATGATCTGGTTCATCTGTCTTGGCTGCTGGGTATTAACACACAGCCTTCCAATTGTGGGTGTCCTTAAACTTGTTTTGCCAAGTATATATAGTTTCACACTGGCATTTCAGCCATATGGCGACAATCTTCCACTGCCAAGTGTTGCTGGGACAAATCAAGGTAAAAAAAGCTCACATTTTTTACAAATCTTTATTATTTCTACACTTGCATACACATTTCAACTGCACACAAATGTGAGATGAAGGTACCACAGAAACCATCACCATCTGTACGAAATTAACACTGTATTTAATCACAACAATATACAAATAAGGTCCATCACTGGACATTTCTTTCATAAACAATTATTTAAACCATTAGGACTTCATGGTATTACTGGTATGCTGCAATATACACATTACAATATCCTTTTCTGTGTTCCAGCATATTGGGTAAAAACAACACAACAATTTTTGTTATTTGTATCACTTAACCTAAAATCTGCACAGAAATTTATTCACAAACGAGGTTTCCTTTCAAAATCAATTGAAAAAATCCCGGAAACACAGAAATGATTTTTTTGTCTTTATCTCCCCTGTATCCATAACTACAAAATGGCGGCAACTGACCATGCTGAGTAAAATTTACATTACTATGTAGAAAATAGTATCTGAATGGACAGTCAGTGTAAATCACTGTCAAACACTTTAGCTACCAATATATCATACGATGTATCGCAATATAGACACAGGCAACGTATATTTTGCAATACAATTTGTTTACCAATACACAACCCTACAAACCATTTCTTTAACATACATAATCTCTATCAAAATCTGTGATCTGCCTCTTTCTCAGTAAAACAAAAGATGCATGGTGACCTAGTCATTCTGCAAATAAGCCCCTGAAGATATTACTACTTTCATGGCCTAATGTCTCATCAAGCACCAGGGCATGGGCCAAGTGAACCCTCATTGACAAAGGAATGTGATGAGATTTGATTGATGGGATAATATTGGCAATCTTATCTTTTTGATGCCTTTTGGCATGAGTTAGTTGTGTTTCATGCCGCTTTGAACAGTATTTCAGTTGTATCATGGCGTGTCATCTTGATGTGGGAGCACTGCCCGAAATAATGCAACGTGTACCTCTTTGGTGAAGTTGTGTACAGTACTGACAACCAAGAGTGAGTGAATATTGTTTTACGCTGCTTTCAGCAATATTCCAAAAATATCGCAGCAGGCTGACAATCAATAATTATAATCAGGTCTCATCTGGGATTGGAACCCATACTGCAGATCCAGGCATGACTAAGGGCCACTACTCTGTACAGAATGACAGCAACATGAGTGGCCGACTCTGACCCATCTTGACACAGAAGGTTATAAGATGTTTTAAATTATCTATTATAGAGATACAGAAACAGGACTACAGTTGTCTTGCCTTGCGGTTCACGGTTGTTGCAAAACAAAAACTAGAGAGTACCGGGTAAGACATTCTTCTACAGAGAAAGGAAATTTGGCAAAAGGCATTTTGATGGTGTAATAAAAAGAGAGCAAATTAGTCTAAAAACAGTCAAGTCCTATTGACTGAAAAATATAATCTACTGTTTATTGTCACAGACAATGACATTTCATGGAGGTTGATGATGAAGCGATGATGTTTCCACTTCGAGGTCCCTGACAGCTCACTGAGTTAGTCGATACCCGTACCTCATCAGCATTAATAAACTGAAAACAGAGGATATGTAGGGTGTCAAGATACAACTACATCATGCTTGTCATTAAAGGTGGGCAACAAATCCCATTTGTGTAGATTGATGCTCATCATGTCAATCACACAATTGTCTGATCCAGATTTGATTATTTACCTTGTTTACAGATTGCTATGAAATAATGTATTCGACATAATAAGCGCCCAGGGCGCTCTCAAAATTAGAAATAGGGGGCTCTTATCAGAATATAATTTTGGTGAAAGAGTTGAATGATAGTAAATTTTGTGGTTTATGCCTACAGCCTGAAATGATACAAAAGAAAAGTCTGTGCGTTTTATAAACGACAAATATATTTTTCCAGAATATAATTGCCTGAAATTAAGAGTCCATATAACACACGACTGCGTATTATACACGAATATATAAGGCTTGTGTATATTGATCAATCGGAAGGGTGCTAATTGGGATTGTTCACTAGCCACTATATTAGCAAATATCGCTGCAGGCGCTTATAAGGGAAGGGCGCTTATTACGTTGAATATGGTAGCTGGAATATTGCAGCGTGTGGCATTAAACAACAAACAAACACCATATCATGATCCTCAGTCACAACACAGTACATATCAGTATATAAATTTTCCACAATTATCATGTTACATTTTATGTGGCCTGGGTGGTTGTGCTATTAACTGTTTTCTATTCATTTCATCACCTTCCTGAGGCAAGGGAGTTAACAGACTATAAAGTCCAGTTTCCACTCTTGCCAAACTAGGCTGAAATTTCTTGGTTCGATCGTAGCGCCACTCGTGGCCATTACAGGTTATGTCCCTTTTATGTCCCTGCTATTGACCAATCAGATTCCACCTCTGATATCAATTACATTTGCTTCAAACAAAATGGCAGCATCCGGTGAAGAAGATCTGATCGATAATCAAGATCTATATTGTACCTAGATCAAAAACATGAAAAGATTTTAAAACTATCTGTTGACGCCCAGTTGACAGTACACATGCTTTGCAAATCCTGCAACCAACCAAACCTGCACGGTTGTTGATTTCGCTATGTGATTTTGACTGGACTATGCATAGACAAAATATAACTCCATAATTCCTGCCTAGTTCCGCAAGGGTGGAAACTGGACTCTTATAGTCAGTTAAGTCCCTCGCTTCTAGAAGATGTTATTTCGTATGACTGACTAATCTATGCTCACTCTGATAACAAATATAATACATTTTGTTTAGTAATAGGCAATAAGGTAATGCCAGCCTGAGTAAATACTACTTTGTGAAAATCAACACAGAATTAAAACAATGGAAACATGGGAAGGTGTATTGAGTATCATATCACCAGAGGAAGATTTGTTATACATCAGTGCCTCAGTACATCAGTTAATCATGACAACCCTACATCCTTCCATAAGCTTCCTGACATTCAATGGATTTAAGTTTCCACTTTAACACTTTCAACAATGAGTTTTTACCTCAAAGATGCTACCATCCCTGCTGGCATGAACTTGCCCGAGCTGATAAACCTGTAGCCCATGACGCCCGTCAATAGCGCACTTGTGGCTGAAACACAATTTCATCAACTAGTCAGCATTCAACATTTACAAAATCTAGCCTTGTCTTATATAGGTGAGGTGAAATGAGTGAGTGAGTGAGTTGGGTTTAACACTATTTTTAACATTATTCCAGTTATATCACAGCGTGTCAGCTTAACGTGGGAGGAAAGCCCAAAGTGATGCAGGTCTCAGACGTTTACCACTTTGGTGAAACCCACAAGCACGGGTATGGTGCTGACAAACCTAGAAACATAATTGGTCAATAGCGCACTTGTGGCTGAAACACAATTTCATCAACTAGTCAGCATTCAACATTTACAAAATCTAGCCTTGTCTTATATAGGTGAGGTGAAATGAGTGAGTGAGTGAGTTGGGTTTAACACTATTTTTAACATTATTCCAGTTATATCACAGCGTGTCAGCTTAACGTGGGAGGAAAGCCCAAAGTGATGCAGGTCTCAGACGTTTACCACTTTGGTGAAACCCACAAGCACGGGTATGGTGCTGACAAACCTAGAAACATAATTGGGGCGAACCAGGATTCGAACCCACAATCATAGGTTTCTGGCTTGCACCAAGGGACACAACTCTGCACAGCAAATCGCGGCGCCTTAGACGACTGGGCCACCCGTGGCCCCTGAGGTGAAATGAGGCTTACCGCATCCTCTATACTGCCAGGGCTTGCATTTTGGTAAACATAAGAATAGGTTCACCAAAATATGAGCCCTGCAGATATGAAGGATGTCACGTTCAAGATTATTGCACTTACCTAGCTATGTGCATGCCACTGCTTGTACCAATACGGACAAATGCCGGTTTTGTAGTGCTAGCCCACTGAGATACATGCCACAGTTTAAGAAGAATACCCCACTCAGACACAGAATACTGACTCCGAGCCAACCAGTCCTTGTTTTAGCCCCTTAATGCCAAGTGCCAGACAGGGTTACAACAAGTACCATCTTTTAACATCTTTTGGTATGATGCGGCCAGAGATCGAGCCCCAGACCTTCCACTCTCCGGGCGGACGCTCTACCACTAGACCACGGAGTCAGTCAAATACAATTTAGAGGTCCTGACACAAGTCCCCTGTCACACCTGTGAAGATCCGGGGTAGAATAGGTCTTCAGCAAACCCATTCTTGTCGTAAAAGGCGACTATGCTTGTCATAAGAGCCGACTAATGGGATTGGGTGGTCAGACTCGCTGACTTGGTTGATGCATGACATCGTATCCCATTTGCGTGGATCGATGCTCACGATGTCAATCACTGGATTGTCTGGTCCAGACTTGATTATTTACAGACCGCCGTCATATAGCTAAAACATTGCTGAGTGCAGCGTTAAACAACAAATAAACAAACAAACAAACTGTCCCCTGTCAACTAATGGTGAAAGTTCTTTGCCATGTCCATGAGGGATATATAACCTTTACTTCCCTATTGCTCATAAGTTATTCTCAAATTACAACATACATACATGTCCCAGCTGTAATAATGAACTAGTCCAGGTAAACTAGTGGTTGACAGCATGAGCAACAGTCCATGGTGTCAGGTGTACATGCAATCATCCAGGTAACACAAACAGTCGCTATTGTCATGACTCATGGTAGCCTCAATACTTTGCCCAGGACCTTCAGTCTTAAAGACATGAACAGGCTCATAACAACAAGAAAAACTTACCAAGGGATAAGGACACATTTTTAGGATCATTTGTTGTCTGGTAGGCTCCAACTCCCATCACTGCTCCACAGGCCACACCCATTGCCAGAGAGGGCATGCTCCCTGCAAGCCATTACATCACAACTTGAATAAAAATTCTGGATATACATAATCTCATTACAATCAGACCTATTACTCCGAGTGTTACTCCGATTTGTCAAGATCTTAGGTCACTCCATGGAAGGTCTCTTCAGGTGAACCCTGACCAAACTTGGACCTCCCAATCTAAAATAAGGATCCCTGTGGGTTCTTGGGCCAATCAGCTGTCAGCTTTCTAAAACGATTTGGGTTCATTGTTTTTCCAACTCACCCAATCCTTTAAGTTGCCTCTTACAACCAACATACTTTGATAGGAACCAATTCTAACCTGGAATCCCCACGGGAAGGTATCACTTTGGAGGTAAAAGAGTCGGTTTTAAGAGACTGTACAGCTGGTAAAACATACTTGTATTCATGGGCTCCACTGCTGATGTCATCAAACACACTTCTGATTGTCACTTCTTAACAATTGATTGTATCATGTAAATGTTAATACACCAAGATGCACAGGTAAGCTACAACACTGTGGCTGTAATGAGGGACTTTGTGTTTCTTCTATCATCAAAACAAAGTTACCACAATTTCAATCTAGAATCCAGAGTGAAGCTTGTCCAAATTAGACACTTTTTACTCCATCATCAATCTCATTAAAATCAGACCTTAGTTCTCACTACCGCTAAACAAAGATCTAAAGACATCCCATTAGGGGTCACGTCAGAACGACCTTTCATCCAATCAATCAGAGCGTTGCTTACCAGATTATGAAAGTGACAGTTGGAATGTGATTTCTAATCATGCAATTTCAAAACTTTAACACGGGGTATTCCGAACGATGGTTACGGGTTTAACGACTGAATCCATACAATCTAGACCATCTATCAGCCATTCCAGAATGTTCTTTTGTTCAGGTTTCAAATTTGTAATCGAGGATTTGTCAAAATATGTTTCGAAGCGTAGTTGCCAATTTGAAATTAGTGCCGTAAAGCAGGAGAAAGCTTCCTTCTGATCGGTCATTCCATTGGTCGGTCAAAGTTCACGCAAGGTCAGTCTGACGTGACCCATAATGGGATGTCCTCAGATCTTTGTTTAGCAGTAGCGGTAATGAGATTGACTCCATCATAGAATTAACATGGCAAATTACGGATCAAGAATTAGGTGGATTATTCAAGAGTAATTTAGTAGGGCTGCAACGATACAGGATGGTCACGATACGATACGCATCTCAATATTCTGGTCACGATACGATACGTATCTTGATACGGAATGATACAAAAACAAGAGTTAAAGTAGTCAAATTTATTTTATAATAACAAAACTACTGAAGTTGTTAAGCTTCAAAGTGGAATTTTCTCTAACTTTCCTTCAAAACAATTCAAAATTCAAACACCAGAAAATAATTAATGTACACCAGTGATACAACTTCAAAGAATTTTGATGCAATGGTCGAAGAAATTGTATCTGAAATTATTGTTTTATCAGGAATAATATATTCCAATATCGTGTTACTTTAGTTGCAGCTTTTACTATATATATATTTAAAATTATAAGAACCACAAGTGTAGCATTTTGGTACTGGTGATTGCTGTTGCAGGATATTTTTACGCATGGAACAACTTGACCAGTCACCGTAGGGACTTCACACGCTACATGTATTTCAATTCCGAAAACGTTGTGTTGCCATATATTAGCCAAACTGCCACAAATATGACTTTTAACAAGTCAAAGTATGGCATTTTTAATATATGTATCCATTCTTTAGCAACTAAAGTTTGTTTCAATTCGTCAAAAGCGGTAATCTGACCGTGATTGCTGTATCTCTTCACACACGATTTCACCTAACTTAATGAAAACAACATTAAATTAAATTTTGAAAAAAAATATATATATATTACAAACACAAGTCCAGATATACAATGAACACATTTTAATAACAAGATAGTATAAAAATGGTTTTGAAATGCGTACTTCAGTTCGGATTTGCTGACTGGTATTTCCGGTGTTATGTGCTTGCGGTGATCAGCTGATAATGTTTTTTGAGATGGGGAAAAACATCTGTCAGTGTAAAACCTGAGCTTATTAAAAATGTAAGTACGTTTTGGGAGCCCTGCATTAAAACCAAGCCAGCGGTTTATTGAAAGGTACAATGGCAAGGAAACGCTGTACTTGAGATTTGTGTTCCGTATCGTGGCATATCGATAAATGGGCCCACATTTATCGTATATCATATCGTGGGTCAAGTATCGCGATGCATCGGAATATCAGTGTATCATTTCACCCTTAGTAATGAGTGACTTTGTCTTTCTTCTATCATCAAAACAAAGTTACCACAATTTCAATCCGGAATCCAGAGTGAAGCTCATCCAAATTAGACACTTTTTACTTGATCATAGAATTAACATAGCAAATTTCGGATCTAGAATTAGGTGGATTACTACTCAAGAGTAAACAGATTCCACTCTACTGAGTACAAGCAGTTTCAGTAGAGGGATACTTACCGTTCTCATAGATCTCAATGTGTGGAGTTGAATTTGAAACTAGGAGTGCAACATTAAGTTTCACATGTTAAATTTAGCTATGTCAAATCTACAGGTAACCTATCTTTACATTTAACAATGTTCAAAACACAGTATGTCTATCTCCATTCTACCATGACAATATTATACATAAACTCTTTGATGTAAGCAGAGATAATGACTGTCTGGCAGTTAAATTTAAGGCTCCTTACCTATTCAGTTATATCATAACTCCTCATACATTCTCAAGTAATTGTTTGCATTATTTCAGCCAAATCAAGATGCAATTTGTCTCTTGTTTTTCGCAATTTTTCAATATTCATACTGTCTGAATGCGGACAGGTATCTTTGAAGATGAGCAGGCACCCTTTATGGGTCACCTTGCCAACAGTCTTGTTGGGTTTTGAAATCATTTCAAACACTGGTCAAATTGCAAGCTTTCCATGTACACTCCCTTTGTCGATTACTATTGGCTTTTTAATATTGCAGTAACCACATAGGCATTTCTTAACCTACAATTGTAGATATCCTTATTTAAAAATGCCTAACGAAAGAGATTGAGAAATAAGTACTTTTCTTGCATGTATTAGCTTCAGTGATGGCGTGGCTGTCAAAACAACTGTTTCAGTCATAGTGATTTGAAATGAAACCTCAAATTCATCCGAAATATTTAAGAATTACAGTCATTTGAAGCACCTACAATCTGGTGACAGCAGTACTAATCGATATTAGTGAATCAAATGAATATTGAAGCGCATACACACTAACATCAGAAGCCTTACCAAATGTTTCATCCAATTTGCTTGGCGTAAAAGAAACTACAGACATTTGAAATTCAGTAATTCAGGTGACAGCTTACTGCCAAATAATACAATTCATATTCAATGAAGAACAAGTAGAAAAGGCAAAAACTTAACAGAATCCAGTGATGATACAATGATGTGGTTAAATGAATACTTGTTGGCAGGCTATGAGTTGATTCGAAAAAAACATGTATTTTTCTTGAAACTATCAAAAAAACAGTTTTACTTACTACTATTTTCAAAATCTAAGTAATGTTCTGGTTTCGTATTCAAAGTTATTTAATACATATCAATTGTTTTAGTAGTGTCATAATCAGGGCTTGGACGAGTCCTAATATACTGCCGAGGTACCTGATCCCCACTATCCAACCCTACCCGGGAACCTGCTGTAGGTCTCAAGAGTTTGGTACAAAATGTCTGATTGGAAACTAATTTACCGGAGCCCTGGAAAACTGTTTAGATACATGTATAAAAACATCTGATCATGCATACACTGAAGCTGACCAGGGATATGTCTAGGATTCCAAAACTAAGTTCCCTTAGCAGTCAAACTAGGAAAAATAAATCAAGTTATTTTGTTCAAAATTGGATTTTTCTACTGTTCACATTTTCGTAAATTGAAATGTGAAATAAGAAATGTTAATTTCAAATTGGGATTTTTTTCTGTCATTTGCTGGAAATTTCGTTATATATTTACTCAAACATAAAAAAAGTTAGAAGGAATGCATGCATAGTCAGAAAGAAATGCAAAGAAATGCAAAGAAATGTAGTGTGACCATGGAGTTATATTGGTTATTGTCACTGAACAATCATGTGAATAACCACGTCTGTGTAGTCTTTTGGGTACCCGTGTCCTATTCAGAACCCACCCAGCCCAGCCCTACTTATAATTCACAAAGGACATTAAAGGTTCATCAAAAACCTAATGGAACAAATAAATTGTTCAATATTCATGAATGTTATATTAAGTCATTGATTGGGCTTATAACATTTTACTAATTGCAGCAAGACAAGGCTGGTATTTAAAGACTTTCATTCAAGACATTTTAACCCCAATTGGCACAACAATAATTCTCTCCTACACCTGATAATATTTGCTCCCTGCTTATAGTTCGTATGTCAAAATAAATACAGTGGGAAGTTTTTTTAAGTCACAAAATGCTAAAGATAGTCAATATTGTGTTGCATTTATTTTATTCTTCCCACATAAAACTAAAATTATCGGACTGCATATGTAAATTATAACTGTGCAACCCAATAAACGACCCGACCATAACACTTGAAGGTTCTACATTCTGAACTTATGCACATCCATGATGGCACATCACTTGATAAATGAAAATTTAAATTAACGACTTCCCTGTACTCGAATATTTCTTAGGGAATAGATGTTGTCAGTTCACCAAATTCATTCGTCTGGGACTTTATACAAACATGGTAAAACAAGCGAATATATTTACCTGCTTTAACATATCCTAAGACTCCGCCAGCGGCAATAGTCGCAGCATAAGCAAAACTAATGATGTCGATCGCCATCTTGCCAGCAGGTGCTTGTTGGAAGAGATATATATACAACTAATGTTCTTGGCATATATATTATGTTCACAATTTTAGAATGGAGAGTGAATAATACAATATGTTACATAGGTAATACAATGAACGCTTATAAAAGTTTATATAAATTAGTTATTCTAAATAAGTGTATTACTACATACATGTGTGTATCACAATCATTAACTTAATAAGAGCAGTTGTAGTGCAAGTATGATTGTGAAAATAAAAATGGCAGCTCCCATGTCGGCAGCATTTCCAGTGATGACAAAACAGGTACACACATTCTTGATCAAATCCAATGTCGTTACTGACGTCCTTTTCCGGATGAGAGTTTCTCTGTTACAGCTCTAAGAAAGTTACCTTGTAGTGGAAGATTGTGGTTGTAGGCCCTGGATAAAGCAGGCTTATCTGCTGATCATGACAGTCATGTTCAATTATTATTGGCTGGATTCCGGAACACGGAATCCAGGTTGGATATGACATAACATTGAATAACATGATTCTCTCCAAACACGTAGTGGTTACATATACCATGCCCACGTGAGAACACTCGCGGGTATCATGATGTTAATTAATCTCAAGCCGTTGACTCGTGTCAACCTCTCGGGTGTCGAAGAAAACAAACTAATATGAGCATGATGAGCCGACTAACGAGGAATATTATGGATAGCAACCTCTGTATTACGCCTATACATACACACGTTAGAGGGCTAAATCTTGACCTTTCTGAGTTCTTGAGGTGAATAATGGGACTGGAGAGCATGACATGAATGTACATAGAAATGAGGCAGTTTTTAATAACACACACACACATAAAGTGATGAGATTCACTAGTGTACAGTAGCAAATATATAAAGAAATCACAAAATAATCACATTTGGTGTTGTGTGATTATTTTGTGAATTTCTTGTATTGTTAAGGAATCTTAACTGTGTTTGTACAATAGATTAGGTGAGTAAATTCATAGAGTTGATTGTAAAGTGAATTAAAATTAAATGTCTGGCATGCACTGGAAAGGAAAATTCCCTAATCTGGCCACCAACCCGTAATCGCACCAGTTCTTGCCATATTTTTATGTGTTCTTTCTGAACTAAAATTCACACCTTTATTTATATTTGTCTTTTCCCTGGCTATTGTTTACCTTGATGCGCATGCGTAGTACCTTTTTCTCTCTCTGAGCAACCCAAAACTTGAGACAAAAGTTTGCAGATTTTCCACTAATTAGTATTACATTGGATGCATTTGTTAAAAGAGATGGGACACCAAAACCCTTTCTAACTTTCAACAAACCCGAAGGATCATACAGGAATGTTTGATTGGGCTAAGAATAAGAGTTGAAGGGGGGTGAGTGGGGAGGGGGGCCTCAGCCAGCAACCAGCCAATTAGCCCTATAAAAGCAGCACCCGGAAAACTGCAGTCTTGTCCCAAAAAATTCCTCCTGATGAAAACGAGCAAAAGTGAAAACAAGTGGTAATTATCAGATTATGTGCATGCTAAGATGGAGTATTGGTGAAAATAGGTCCTTGGCGATAACTGTTTGACAGCCAGTACATGTTTTCAATAATCATTTTGCAGGTGACAAAAGTGGTGAATGACAACCACACTGATGTTCTATGCAGCAGGTTTGATGACAGATTGCTTCTGGTGGTCTCTCAGCTTCAGAAGTTTGGCACTATGGTGAGGGTTATATGTGTTATTTAAATGGACACTGATCTACAGCAATAACCCAGGACTTCTTGTTGCCTTTGTTATTGTCTTTCCTTGTGAGTACCCCGATGATATCCTAGAAATCCTGACTAGTTCATGACCTGTGCTGCGCCAGCAGTAAGCTCATTTGTCACTTTTATTGATAGTATAAGGGCATATCGTCACATTGATCAACAAAATACTATTTTATCTTTATTTTTGCACGTAGCATCGGTAATGGTTACAAAGTTTTGATAAGTCACTTCTTGGTATTAGTTAGTATTAGTTTAAGTTTTAAACTTATCCTATCTCACAATATGACTTTCTTCCTCTTTTCTTTGATCCTATGTGGAAATGTGCTTGAACAGAGATAACAGCTTCTAATAAACAATCCACCCGAACACACCCCAGCATCCCCATGGTCACCTCCCAAACAAATGGATCATGTGCGTAATCCTGCGCATAGCGACCTACACAACCTGATCACATGCCTCCTTTGTCTGTC
The DNA here is from genome assembly GCF_023055435.1 of Haliotis rufescens. Taxonomy (NCBI): domain Eukaryota; kingdom Metazoa; phylum Mollusca; class Gastropoda; order Lepetellida; family Haliotidae; genus Haliotis; species Haliotis rufescens. The sequence continues at coordinate 18,852,487 of NW_025963890.1, read as the reverse complement.
ACTTCATTCTCTTTCTCACCGCCACGCCGGGGTGACATGTTTGATCATGAGAGAGTGCATTTTGGTTTTGGTTTTTTTTCAATTTGCCTATACTTAGCGCAGCTGTTTTTATACCATGCTAAGGGGAATGGAAAAGAATAAGGAAAACGCAGCTGATAATCTGCATCCTGCTTCTGCGCAATGTTGACCTCTGACCCACATTAAAAGCGTTGTGATTCTCGCTGATGGTACAGCCTTGAATCACACTGTATGGAATGCAAATTTTCTGGAGGCTGCATTCTCCATTTATCTCCATAAAGGAAGATCAGGTTCGATATCGCTCTTCACTTACAGCCTAGAGTCCACAAGCGGCTTGATCAACTACTTGCCACTCTCCTGATCACTCTCCTTGGGATCGCTGTTCTAAGGTTCCACGAACGGACTCCTCCACCCGATCCAGGGATCGACGTTCTCCTGATGAACACTCCAAGGCTTGGCGCTCCCACGATCGGCATTCAGACTCAAATTGTGCCGGGATGGATGCTCTGGCTCTCACGAATGACCTTCAAGATCATGTGACTGCTCCCGGGTTTACTGCTCTTAGGTTTGGAGCTCCCGCGATCAACACTCCAAGGATCGGTGATATCACATTGATGTTACCCAGTCGTTCCTGTTGGTTCTACAGTCCCGGTCCCATTGGTTGTGGAATATGTGCCAGCTACTGCTGTTATGGACCATCACTCTTCTCCGGCTTCTGGAAAGTTTTGAATCTGACGATCCTACTTCAGTTCTACACTGGATTGCTGATCAACTACATCTGGATTGCTTTATGTAAGCAGATGATCGTTTGAAGGGTTTCATGGACTCCGCAGCAAGCTCACTGAATATCTACCCCCCTCCTCAACTGGTGCTGTTAGATATCTGCGACCCGTGAAGATCGGGGTTAGAATAGGTCTTCAGCAACCCATGCTTGCCGTAAAAGGTGACTATGCTTGTCATAAGAGGCGACTAGCAGGATTGGATGGTCAGGCTTGCTGACTTGGTTGATGCATGTCATCGATCCCAATTGCATGGATCGATGCTCATGATGTAAATGACTGGATTGTCTTGTCCAGACTCGATTATTTACAGACCGCCGTCATATAGTTGGAATATTGCTGAGTGAGGTGTTAAACAATAAACAAACAAACAAAGATATCTCTAATAATCTGGATTAGGCTTTTGGTTCATTTCCTCGCTTATGAGATTGGCTTCTGTCTCCCTGGTTTGTCTTGGAGGATGACAGCACCCATGGTATATCTGCTCCTGTTTCTTTTGTCTGGATCCATGCTCTGGATGTCAAGAGGGTTCCGTTTCAACTGTCCGAGAATGAAAAACTATTCTTGGGACTTTGCTGGGATTTTGTTGTAAACAACCAGCTTCCAGGACAGCCTGATTGCCTTTTACGATCCCATCGCTGTTGTCCATCTTGGGTTCGGAAGACCTCTCTTTGTGATCAGTGAGAGTAAGTTTAATAATTTGGAAATATTTTCATAAATTTTATATTTATATATGCTTATCCTATCTCACACACTATGCCCACCTGACCATCCCTGCATCTTATCTCCTCTAACCTGTTAGCTGTGACAAAAGAGAATGAAGTGACAAAGGAGGCACATGATCAGGTTGTGTAGGTCACTATGCACAGGATTACTTGTGTTACCCATTTGTTTGGGAGGTGACCATGGTGATGTGGGGATTGTTTGAGTGGATTGTTGCATAAGCTGGAAACTCTGTTCAAGCACGTTTCCAAGTAGGATCGAAGAAGAAATTAGGCAGTTACCTTGTTCAAGAAATGTATCCGTCAATATCAACACAAAGAAAATATCCCCTATGTCTGCAGCTGTACAAAGAAACTTGTTCAATGTCTCATGTCTTTGTAACAATCTAATATAATAAACTATGTATATAGCATTTCTGGATATTATAACTCATATTTGTTTCTTAACTGATCACGTAAGTTTGTTTGGGGTGTTTCACTTAGGTGTCATATGTCTCATTGGTTAGCTGAGATAGCCAGTGTCACAGCTATTTTCATGATGTCCAAGGTTCTTTAAAAAAATCCATTGAGTGAGATAACAATTAGCAATCAATCAACATATTATCAGTTAATCATTCGAACAAAGTATGTTGTTTTTACATAGGCACTTCACGCCCAGATATGGTAGTATTCCATCTGCTTTAGTAAACCTACACATGTAAGCACTTTCGACAAATCAACTGTACAAAATAACAGTGATTAATCAATCAACATATTATCAGTTAATCCTTTAAACAAAGTATGTTGTTTTTACATAGGCACTTCACGCCCAGATATGGTAGTACTCCATCTGCTTTAGTAAACCTACACATGTAAGCACTTTCGACAAATCAACTGTACAAAATATCAGTGATTAATCAATCAACATATTTTCGTTTACTCCTCTGATGGATGTTATTTTTGTAACTCTCATACTGTGCTATCACCTGCATATTATATAACATACATTTCATCCCACTTCAGATGGATTTAGATTGAATAATTACCCCAGACTCAAGAAATGCCAAATGGGAACCTTTGTCTGCTACTCTGAGTGGTTCTACCATTAATTAGACCTGTAATAAATTCATTAACTGAGCATCAGGTGAATTTCGACAAATACACAGGTGTAGGGTTATAGCAGGAAACATGGATGACAACAAGGGAGTAGTCATTGTATTACATGCAATTTGAAATCCCAAAATACTTTGACTTCCACCATTCATTTTGTATGTTTGTTTAGGTTAAGGAAATTAATAAACATGCACCCTTTGTGATATTGAAATCATCCTAGATCACGGGTAGCCAATCGGTGTTCAGAAATGCCAACATAGATAAAGTTTATTTATGCTACAGACAGTAGCCCAGTCTCTTGGTCTCTTGTCACGCTCAGTTGCGTTTGCGAGCAAATCGACTCGCGGCAGCTAGTGTGAGTCAGCAGGGAAGAAGCCAAAGATAAGTGCCCCTTTAAAGTTAAGGTTAATAATTAAAAGCGAACACAATAATTTAACAATCACTATTCTTCTTATTCTGCCAGCTGCAAACGTACATGTTAACCACAAGAAATGTGCATACATGTAAAACAAATTAAAGAACTGGATTAAAGATATGCTTCACAGGAGGTTAGTGTCATATTCAGATAACTTTGTGATTAAAAAATCATATTGATAAAAATATGTAGACCAATAGATAAATAAAACATCTGAACCATTCATGTATATTATGATCATAACTGTTTAAATAAGGTTATAAAATATGTTACTAAAGTTGCAATAAATGGTGTTGTGATGACAGTTTCACCTGGTCTCACATAGAGGTACATAAACAGCATGCTCACCTCTCCACAGTGTCCTCTATTTTGCTTTTAGTTGTCCTAGAACAAAGTTAGAAACTCTGAGATATCCATCCCAACCAGAGGGGTCAGGTGTGGCAGTTGTCTGACATGACTAAGATGCTACACTGCAGAGTTGCCTCCCTTAGGCTTGACTTGCCGGCAAGATAGCTGTAAGATTGGTGATTGTGCTGTAAGCAATACTCACTCACTCACTCACTCACTCACTCACTCACTCACTCACTCACTCACTCACTCACTCACTCACTCACTCACTCACTCACTCACTCACTCACTCACTCACTCACTCACTCAGACTTGCATGAAATATGTGATAATGGCTTGGAATGAGTATGATTCTAGGTTTTTCAGCATTATACCTGTGCTTGCTTCACTAACGTCCAAGGCCAGCATCACTTTGGATGGTTTTTCCCACATCAGTCTGATACACAGCTGTGAAGTACTGTTCAAAGCAGCTAAACTCAAGCACTCCATCCGACCGAAGAACCTGATAGTTTTGAGAAATAAAGTTTGCTGAAATCGGCAGATTAGATTATAGCAAAACCTGTATTTGCATCCATCCAACACTTGTGATTCCGAAATACACCCCTTCTTTTCTACTCTATCCTCGCTTGCACATGATTTTTAGTGTAAGCCCTTATTGTTGCAGGTACAGATCAGTCGGAACATTGTCCTGGATGAGATGCAACAGTCCACATCGGTATACTCCACAAAAGTCCTTCTTGGGTCAGATGAGGTGAGATTCTTATTCATTGCCACATACTTTCTATTACTCATCAAAACTGAAACTCATCCTTTATTTGTGTCTGTAAATTCAAGAGCAGAATGGAATGCTGGTGCGCAAATGTTAAATACCCTATTCAACGTAATAAGCGCCACGCTCTAATTAACACCCACGGCGATATTTGCTAATATATTGGCAAGTGAACAATCCCATTAGCATCCCTTTCGATTGATCAATGTACACAAGACTTATTTATTTGTGTATAATACGCACTCGTGTGTTATATGCACCCTTGATTATGGGCAATTAAATTCTGGAAAAAAATATCTGTCGTATATAAACAGTTCAGGCCGTCAGCATAACCACGAAATTTATCTTTCAACTCTGTTTTTTCCACCAAATAATTTTCTAATAAGAACCCCCTATTTCTAATTTTGACGCTTATTACGTCGAATACGGAATTGACCCTCAGCATTTCTGTAGTCATGCATAGTGGGTTTGCGGAAAGCGTGCACACCAGCTTTAAGGTTTGACAACATATGTCAATTCTTAATAATATGTGAACAGTATTAATTTCACAGGCTGCTTATGTAATCCTTAACACAGAACCTGGAGACAACAATACAAAATTAGTGCTATCATTCTGTGCAATTATGCACAAGCCCCGCCCATTCTATTTTCAACCAATCAGTGAACAGTTGTCCATCAGGATGTGTGGTCTAATTTTTTTTCGATTTGTGGTAACATTGTGGTAACAAAACAAATTGCTTTTTGAGCTAACCATATGCCATGGAATCACTTGCAATTGATTTATTGTGAATTGGATACTCTTTAAATATTATAGAATAATCAACTTTGTTCTGACCAATCAAATTACAGTTCTCGGGCTGAGTTATTTAGAAACATAAAACGAATTAACTTTAACAATGCATACATCTCTGATTTAATTGAAATGTAGTTTTTGTGTATTTATTTAATTAAATTTTGATGTAATATCATTTTGTGACTTTGTTCTCATCATTTTGGTTTAGCCTTTAGTTGCCTTAAAGGTGTTAGGAGTACACAATGGGAAGGACTCAAGAAATATATTTTCTATAATGGTTCTAATAAGTGTAATTGGTTTAGACCCAAAAAATTTGTAATGAACATAATTTTCTAAGCAATATGAAGAAACATGGAAGTCAAATTATAGGGATAAAAAAAGATTAAAATATTTTACATTTATCTCAAAATTGTTTCTTTTGTAATTTTTTTCCAATTTATGGATTGTCTGATTCAATAAAAAAAAGGAAAAGAATTTATGCTTCTGTATAACCTGATTTTATATCCTAAGCCTTTGTGGTAATTACATTTTTTTCACTGTTTCAGCCTCTTACCCATGTCCTAGCTAAAAATCTAATAGCTGAGGTGAAAACAACCAAACCCATTATCCTAACAATGTCTCTGAAAGATACCACCCCACAGACAGTGAAAGCTCTAGCTGCATTGGTCAAGGAAGTTGTCAGCTGACACAAACAGCCAATCAGTGATGAGATACCATGTAAAGAAATCCAACCCAGTCTCATGAAGTATGATGGGTCAATGACTATGTGAAGTCAACCGTGAACACATGGCTTATACCTATCATTCCTAGGGAGGCCTAATTTGACAGTTATGAATTGTGTTTGTCAGTGTACTTCCAAGACGTCACGTACGACACTGTGTATGAAGTCAAATACCAGGACATTGAGAGGTATATAGTTGTCCTCATTTCTTATGCAGGAGTAAGAGTGAATGAATGTTGTTTTGCACTTCATTTGTAATATTTCATACTGTTGTGTATGACTCAAAGGATGTAGAAAAGTGTGGCATATCAACTGGTCACACATTAAGCTTGGAAGTCAAGTTGTCCTTGTCATGGCCCCAATGTTAAAAGTTAAATATTTAGGGGCCCCTAGATACAAATACTTAGCAGCAAGTCTCAAGGATCCCATCTGATTTCAAACACTGCTTTATCCAAGTGTTTGACTCACCTCAACATAGTTCACAACAACAATAGAAGGATATTGTATGTGAACTACATTAGATTGTATAGAAAAGTTCAGAGGTCAAATAAATGATGAAATTTGAAGGAATGTGCTGGGAATTGATAATCAGTTCAACACAACTGAGACTCATCAAAGCTCAACACAACCGAGAAATCTCACGATCAAGACTACAGTGTTCAACTGTATAATGAAATGCTTGCCAATACTCTGGACTCATCACATCAGTGGTATATAGAGTGAACAACTGTCTATGCCATAGGGGTAGGGGGTCACACTAGGATGTTTTTGAGCTGTAGCACTTGGAAGTTTAATCAATTAGTCAGTTGATAGTTTATCCATGCTTTGAATATGTAGATCTGTTAATCATGTTAATCATTCAGTCAAAGATTGTATGATATCAATAAGCTCCAAATGTTTACATATTTGAAAATGAAGACCATGTGTACATGCAGTGCCTGAAATAAGCATGTTGGTTGAGTTAATGTTGGCCATGATGTAAACAGCTTGTTTCTCATCTGGAAGTGAGTGTTGGTTTTATTTAAATGCATATACACTTAGTGGTACAGGGTCTCTGAGATCCTCAAAGTTAGGAACAGCTAACTGCATACCACTCCCACCAGAACTCCCACTATCTGCAGGAGTCCTCTTGTTAGTGTGTCACAGCTGATTAATGACCACAAGCTCTTCTGTACCAGATGACATGTGTGTCTGTGTGCCTGCTTGCACGTGCAGAAAAAAATTGTCTGCTTTTAAAATATTGATATTTGGGGATTTTGATGTACTTTCGAAACACATTAAATGTTCTGCAGATTAAAAAAAGGATATTGGTCAACTTGAAGCTAAACCATTTAAATTTACACTTATTGTGCATACTATAATGGTCTTATTAATGCTTTCAAAAGAGGGCAAGACATGTTACAAAGTATAACTCTTTTACCATGAAACATTTATCAAGTCAATTATGTACGAAAATATCAACAGTACAGTAGATCGATGAATAATTAACACAAATGTTCAAAATTAACAAATTAAGTTTTTACATGTACCAGAAACAATACATACAAACTGGGTTCATATCTGCTCCTCAGCCAAGCCCCTGCTCTATGCATCAGCCTAAAAGGGGCCAGGAACCAGTTCAGTCACCTAAGTTGCATGAAGGATGCAGGGGCACAGATGCAACTTAACCTGAAGCCTTTAGGGGCAAGGGTAGCCCAGTCATATCAGGCACCACAATTCGCTGTGCACAGTTGCTTCCCTTGGGCATGCCAGAAACCTATGATCGTGGGTTCGTATCCTGGTTTGCCCCAATTATGTTTTTAGGTTTGTCAGCACCATACCCGTGCTCTTGGGTTTCACCGAAGTGGTAAACGTCTGAGACATGCATCACTTCGGGCTTTCCTCCCACATTAAGCTGACATGCTGTGATATAACTGGAATGCTGTTGAAAGCGCCATTCAACCCAAGCCAAGGGACGCAACTCTGCACAGCGAATCGCAGCGCCTTAGATGACTGGGTCACCTGTGCCCCCCCCCATATGGATGAGCCCCATTGATGCCCTCATTCAAAGAGGAACACAATAATATCTTCACTCTTTTAAAGTGTGATGCCCCAGCTCTTGGTGGCAGTTGTGGTTTTTGTTAAATGCATGCCTGGAATCTCCACATGTGTTTGGGGTGAAGCAGTTGTGTGTTTATAATGAGCAAGTGTTGATCTGTTAACACATATGTGTTTCATTCATTTTTTTATTTTGTTTAAAAAAATAAATGAATTAAAAGAAAGACGTCAAGTGTTGTTTATTGGGTATCCTCAGTGGAGTGTGTGGATACAGTTTGAATGTACAAGGGAGACAACTGTTGCATCTTTGTTGGTTTTCATGCCATTTGAAGGAGAAGCTCTTCTACATTGTAAATTAAATAAGTAAATTTGATTTATATTTTCTTTTATGGCAAAGAATATTTCACAAGAGAAAGATGTGAATACCATGCATGCCCTAGACTGAACTATGGAAGTTCTGTGTCAGCGTGTGGAGGTAGGTCCTGTGTAGAGCACATAGGTCACATATCAGGCGAGGAAAGTAAATGGATGGGTGACCGGGTGCAAGTTTGACTCCTGAGAGTTTCTAGGGCTTCGGTCCTGCACGACATTTACACACATGTAACATGTGGTGTCGCCTTAGGCACGAGGCAAGTGACTTTTGTTTGAAATGTGCCTCTGTTCACCCAGCAGTGAATGGGTGGTAATGTGACAGCCTTCTAACACCTCATAGACAGCTTGGGTTGTATAATCCCCAGGGAGCTGAGAATGACATTCAAGAGCACACTGATCCATTGATCGGGGTAATAATGGTGTAATGCTTTGAGCTGGCGCTAGTTTATGGAATCTAATGCATAATACATGCTCAATATTATTATCCCCCCAGTTTGAAAAACGGGGATATAGCAATCACCATGTTCATCCATCAGCTATCTGTTTTCCATTTCCAGAGCAGAACGCCAAAACTGTTCAACATTTCTTGTTGAAACTTTGTATATACAGGTCAGTCTAGTGGGGAACTGGTGCCTTTTGATGATTTGTGATTTTGTTGTTGTTGATTTTTTTCATTTTTCCAGGATGATAAGTTTGAGTAATACTGAAAATGAGAGTTGTACTCGTTTCCTGAGCAGACCTCCATAACTGTTGAATATTTCTAGATTAAACTTGCCATAAAGATCAGTCTGGTAGTGAGCCAGTGCCTTTTGATGATTTCGGATTTTTAAAAATACTGAACAGCGTTAACTGAAGGTATCCAATTGCAATGAACCAAAAATGGGGTATAAGTAGCCAAACTCCATTTCCAAATTGCACCAGACTGGGGGGATATGTCATCTCCCGATGACTCTTGTGATAAATTATTTCCACTTTTCCCGAAAAAGAATTATTGTGAGTAGGGAGATTTATCAAAAGCAACCAAGATTAGCCCCCAAGTCTGCGGCAAATGTCAGTACATATACCCTAATGGGAATAAAAGAATTCCTAAACTAATGTGATGGCTTGGACAAGATGCCTTATATTTCACTTATAACAGGACCAATAAAGAGACTTCAATGCATAAATTTACTTTATTGCACTGAATGCTGTGTGAAACTACAATCTTAAAACACCTCCAAAATAAAAAAATGTAAGAACTTTTAAAAAGTCCCAATTTTGAACAAAATACAATTTTATTGTCAATTTGCAAATGAAGGCACATAGTTCGGAATCCTATAGTTATCCCTGACTTACATATCTTATAGCATCACTTTTTGACCTGGTTTTAGATTGTGGGCATGAAACTGCATTATGAAAGACTCCGGCTGACCATGACTATCACACTTTGAGGTTGTGTTTTTCTAACTAAAGGAGCTTTCATTTCCAATGAATTTATATAGTCTGTCAGTCCATTAAGCTTCACTTCAGATCAGTCCTCCCTTATGAAAGTTGATATATAATTATGGTACTCACGAAGTGATGACAAGACCTACCTTGTGACCCCAAAGAATGTGTGAATGTCCAAGTTTTGCCAAGGATCATGGGTGTGCTATGGTGTCCATGTTGAATTGCTCCGAGGGCTTGATTATTATGTGTACAACAAATATGAATATATAGAACACATAATATGCATCACCCTTTGTGGGGTTCCAAGTTAGAATACAACCCTAGAATGACTGGATTGTCTGACCCAGACTTCGCTGCCATATGGCTAGAGTATTGCTGAGTGCAGTATTAAACAACGAATCTGTAACAGGAGGCAGTATATGTAACTTGTTACAAAAGCTTGAGACAATGTATGGAGCAGTCCTTTCATGAGATTGATGTTGACACTTGTAACGGTGTCATGCTTGTGGTTCTAATATGTACATAACAGGACCTGCTAGTCCTGCACCATGACCGTGGAATATATTTATTTTATGAAAAAAACATAATCTAGAAATGCATACAAAAGCAAGTCTGAGCTGGCTAACTTTCATAAGGGAGGACTGATCTGAAGTGAGGCGTAATGGACTGACAGACTATATAAATTCATTGGAAATGAAAGCTTCATTAGTTAGAAAGCTCTGAAATCAGTATAGGGAATTTTTATTTTTAGAGTCAAGTAGGATCTTGTGTAATATAAGATTTCAGAGACTAAATGTGAGTCTAAGGAACTGCCTAAACAGGTCAAATACCTGTCAAAAATTTTGAAATTATCTCTGCATATGTTCAACACATTTCTATCTACCAGATGTGCCCTGTGCAGCCTTTGAAATTTATGCTAGTCAGCTAGCCCAATACTCCTAAATTGTGAGACCGCCTCCGTGGTCTAGTGGTAGAGCGTCTGCCCGGAGAGCAGAAGGTCTGGGGTTCGATCCCCGACCGCGTCATACCAAAACACGTTAAAAGATGGTACTTGTTGTTACCCTGTCTGGCGCTCGGCATTAAGGGGCTAAAACAAGGACTGGTCAGCTCGGCGTCAGTATACTGTGTCTGAGTGGGGTATTCTTCTTAAACTGCGGCATGGTATCTCAGTGAGCTAGCACTATAAATCGGCATCAGTCCGGACTAGTACAAGCAGCCACACAAACACACACACGTACATGCACGTCGCTATATAAGTGCAATAATCTTGGACGCGACGTTAAACCCCATTTCACCTCACCTCACCTCACCTAAATTGTGCTGAGGAAAAGTAAAATTCAATGATGGTAGTCGTCAGTGACAAGTACTTAGCATTTGAGGGCTGTTATTCTGAACCAGTTCTGAATGCTTCAGTCCTGCTACAAACTGGAACAGTATAATTGACATAAAATCTAAAAATAGTGAACATTTTTGTTTGGTTCAAGCAGAACAAGCTACAAGCTCTGAGCACTGGTGAAATAGGTCCCCACTGGTCTCAACCCGTCACCCCCACCCGCAACTTTAAGGCTGCTGTGCTCTGGCAAACTTTGCATGTAGTACAAGGATGTTACATGGATCAGGCTCTGTGACTTGGTTGATTGTGATTCATCATACGTCCCCAGGCCACATGGACTGTTGCTTGTAATATCAACCACTGGTTTGTCTGGTCCAGAATTGATTGTTTACCGTCCCCAGTCATCCTGCTTGCATACTGATCTTTGTGGCTTTAAGAAAACATGACTGGAACATGTAGGTAAAATTTCAAATATATGTGTCGGAATGAGATACGGAAATTCTCAGCTCTCAACACAGAATAAAATACATCCAAGAGAATCCACACTGAACTAGATTAAACAATTTGACAGAAAATTCCGCCATTTTTTCCTTTTCTGTGGTGGGTCATATTATTTTTGCCATTAAAATCAGACTTAACTCCATGCATTGAACACTTGATGCTTAACAAACAGGAAAGAGATTTCATCAAAATGAGAAAAACATTCCAAGAATTTATATCTGTCAGGTTATTTTTCATTGGAATATCATCATATGTTTTATTTATGCTAATGTGTAATACTAGCTTGACAGGATGGTGAAAACATTCAGTCAGGTCAGTGAGGGCCCAAGTCATATTTTCTGTGTTACTGGGAACATTTTATTGTTGAAAAAACACTGTAGTGATGCTGTTGCAAATTTGGTATTGTCATCATAGGGAGAGAAATGTAGTCATCAATGGGCAGTATTATAAACTGATGGACAAAACTGTTTTCCACACGACTGAATGTACTATGTATTAATATTAATATGTTGTTTGTAAACAGTTTTTTGTATGTGTTGTTTTAGTTTTAAGGTAGTATTCAAGGGAAAAGAAATATTTAATTTGTCCAGTATTTAAAATATAAATCCCATGATTTGAGCTGTATGGAAAGCATCTGAGTTATGCATGATTGAATTCGTCATGTGCAAGCAGTTTATATATTTGAACAATCTACAAGGATTAGGTAGGATAAGGGTCCTCTTTTGCTCTCTGGACATGTCAACTTTTATAGTTACAGAAAATACTATGAAACTTATCAGACATGTTCAAATGACTAACCTTTTTCCTTTCCTACACTTGGGATTGCCTCCGTGGTCTAGTGGATAGAGTGTTTGCCTTAAGAGTGGAAGGTCTTGGGTCCAGCAGCACCATACCAAAAGACTTTAAAAGATGGTGCTTGTTACCCTGCCTGGTGCTCGGCATTTAGGGGTTAAAATAAGGACTGATCGGTCGGAGTCAGTATACTGTGTCTGAGTGGGTATTCATGTTAAACTGTGGCATGGTATCTCAGTATAAACTATAAACTCGGCATTAGTCCGAAATAGTACCCTATTTTCGATTGACACCTATTTTCGAACAGCCATATTGAAAGTGATTTTGTTACGTAGAGGTGGGGCGTCAACAAGGCTGTCGCCTTGAGAGTGTACACGTTCAGTCTGTCAACATTGGCCTCAAGTGAAGTATTGTACACCTGTCAGAACAGTCCTGTCGGCATTCAGAATTTTGGTGCCTGTGCTATGATGAAAAGGAAGAGTGTAATAGTGTGAACATCATCATTTGACAAGTATTCATATTTTGTGACTAGGTTTCAAACTTTCAATTACTGTTTGAGTTTTAATGCCAACCCGCAAGAAATATGTTGAGAACTGCACCAAAACATGTCTGTACATTCATGGAAACCCCGCTAAAGTACTAAAACTATCAGGTGTTCGAAAATAGTTGACGTCACTCGAGTGCAGCGGAAGTTTACAGACCATGCAAATGAGGGCATGCCTTTTATCGAGGATTGTTTTTTCGTTAGTAATGGAGCTGAATTCTATTGTTGAAGACTTCACCTACTGGTGTGAAGCAGAATTTGATTTGCTCATCCCTTGAAATATGAGCAATGCCACCTTAACTGTTCTAAAATAGGGTACATCAGGATACAATCAGCCATACACGCACGCACGCACACACGCACGCACGCAGGCACGCAACCCCATTTCAACTCATGTCACCTTTGCTGCACTTGAAAGTTTTTAACTTCTAAAGAAGAACACAAATGTGGCTAAAATGTCTGAAAATGGCCAATTTGTCAAGTTTCAAGAAAACATTTGAACTATGAGCAAGTCAGTGACCCAAAATTATTTTATGATAATATAAATTATTTTTTGTTTCTATCTACATCTCATAAGAAATTCAGCTTTTGTGAAATAATTGCTCATGTTCAAATAGTTAAAGAGGCTTCCCAAATGTCTCTGAAATCATCCTCTTTGAGACATTTTGTCCTGACCCATATTTAAATCTCTGAAATCATCCTCTTTGAGACATTTTGTCCTGACCCAAATTTAAATCTCTGAAATCATCCTCTTTGAGACATTTTGTCCTGACCTATATTTAAATCTCTGAAATCATCCTCTTTGAGACATTTTGTCCTGATCCATATTTAAATCTCTGAAATCAGCCTCTTTGAGACATTTTGTCCTGACCCATATTTAATTCTCTGAAATCATCCTCTTTGAGACATTTTGTCCTGACCCATATTTAAATCTCTGAAATCATCCTCTTTGAGACATTTTGTCCTGACCCATATTTAAATCTCTGAAATCATCCTCTTTGAGACATTTTGTCCTGACCCATATTTAAATCTCTGAAATCATCCTCTTTGAGACATTTTGTCCTGACTTATATTTAAATCTCTGAAATCATCCTCTTTGAGACATTTTGTCCTGATCCATATTTAAATCTCTGAAATCATCCCCTTTGAGACATTTTGTCCTGACCCATATTTAAAGCATATTTCAAGCTTTGTTATTATGTAAGTCAAATACATGTAAGTGTTCAAATGACTAAAATAATTTTTCGAAAACAAGTTCTTAAATTATGTACATTACGCAGACCAAAAGTGCCCTTATCATACCCTGTCCTAAACAACTTCCAAGCCAAATGATATTTGCCTCATGATGAAAAAGCAGATAAAAACATTACATAAATTACATTCAGTTTTTCCTGCAGAGGAATTTATGTTTTCGAAAACTCCTCGTAACAACTGTGTGCTGATAAGACATGATAGAACAAAAATAAATCCCAACACTTCCAATATGGCTTACACAGCCAGATTGCTGATGGTAATTCAATAACACCATGATAAATGCTACACTTCTTCCCTGTTGGGTCCACACTGCAACAACAGTGATAAGCTCATGAATGAATGCTTTACAAGCCCCACTTCAAGCCTAATGCAAAGGGTCATGTTTCCTTTCCACAAACTAGCTACCTGCTGAAGGCTATTACTACTAAATCCTCCTCGGTTTTCCCTAAAACCAACCCCTGTGATAAAACCTGTTTACTAGGATGATGTCCTGGATAGGCAGGCTGCTTTCAAATGTTAAATGTGCCATAAATTCTCTGATTTTACTACCTATGTATATTCTAACTGTATTATCTAAGTAGAGGGTGATCAGGAGAGGTTCTGTGCATGTGGAGATGAGGGATGGGTCTCGGAGGAAACGGTGTTATCGCGGGTTGGGAGGCACCTTGCATTCATGGAAGTGTAGTGATGATAGGGAGACGTAACCGACTTGTCAGGTGTTGCTGGTAGATAACGCTGTCATGTGTGTGCATCTTTGTGGTGAATATGGTTGGACGTTAATGCATAAAAACTTCAGTGTACGTGAATAAATTGCAAAATTTGAAAATTGTTTTAACTTTTTATTTTTCTGTCTGTGATAGGCAGTGAACTTGATGTAAGTAATGACAAAGACCATATGTGGCCTCTGGTCATGACAATAAATAGTTTGGAAGTCTATGTTTTATTTTGTATGTTTTGTATACCAATAGGTGTTCTAATATAGAAAGTGACTCAAGTGTTTGTATAGACCTTGTCATCAAACCTATTGTTCTTAATTTTTGGGAGGGCTACTTTGGCCTAGACATTTATGGAGTTGCAATTTGCTCTGCACAGTGCGCCCCTTAGGCCTACCAGAAACCTGGGGATCGGTTTGGAATCCCAGTTCTGCCCTGATTGTTTCTAGGCTTGCCTGCACCATATTCGTACTTGTGGGTTTCACTTGCATTACTGTTGCCTTTCATCCCACATCAAGCTGACACATTCTGAAATATTGTTATGAAAGACATCAGGCCAAACTCACTCACACTTAATTTTCATTGAATTCTCCGCACCATACTATCAGTCATAATCAGCAACACAAGGTACCATGATGTTCTTGTGATACCATTTGATCTTGGTGTAGCACCACAGGCTTCAGGCCTGCAATAGAACACTAACTGTAGAAGTGAAATGCTGTCAGGATGTTGTTTCAATGTGTGGAACGCAGAGGCTTGTGAGCTAATACTTTCTTTATAAATCATTTTTCATTTCCTACATATCCTTTGGAAAAGGTGGCCCACTGGCTTTCATCACTATAAGGTTCCATAGACACACTGACTCACTGAACAAGGTACCATCAACACACTGAACAACAGTCTAAGGTACCACTGACACACTAAACCATAAGGTACCACTGATCCACTGAACCATAAGGTACGATTGACACACTGAACCATAAGGTACCATTGACACACAAAACCATAAGGTGCCAGTGATACACTGAACCATAAGGTACCATTGACACACTGAACCATAAGGTACCAGTGACACACTGAACCAGAAGGTACCATTGACACACGAAACCATAAGGTACCATTGATACACTGAACCATAAGGTACCATTGACACACTGAACCATAAGGTACCATTGATACACTGAACCATAAGGTACCATTGATACACTGAACCATAAGGTACCATTGATACACTGAACCATAAGGTACCATTGACACAATGAACCATAAGGTACCATTGACACACTGAACCATAAGGTACCATTGACACACAAAACCATCAGGTGCCATTGATACACTGAACCATAAGGTACCATTGATACACTGAACCATAAGGTACCATTGACACACTGAACCATAAGGTACCACTTACACACTGAACCATAAGGTACCATTGACACACAAAACCATAAGGTGCCATTGACACACTGAACCATAAGGTACCATTGACACACTGAACCATAAGGTACCATTGACACAATGAACCATAAGGTGCCATTGATACAATGAACCATAAGGTACCACTGACACACTGAACCATAAGGTACCATTGACACAATGAGCCATAAGGTGCCATTGATACAATGAACCATAAGGTACCATTGACACACTGAACCATAAGGTACCATTGACACACTGAACCATAAGGTACCACTGACACAATGAACCATAAGGTACCATTGACACAATGAACTACAGGGTACCATTGACACACTGAACCATAAGCTACCATTGACACAATGAACCATAAGGTACCATTGACACACTGAACCAAAAGGTACCATTGACACACTGAACCATAAGGTACCATTGACACACTGAACCATAAGGTACCATTGACACAATGAACCATAAGGTACCATTGACACACTGAACCATAAGGTACCATTGACACACTGAACCATAAGGTACCATTGACACACTGAACCATAAGGTACCATTGACACACTGAACCATAAGGTACCATTGACACACTGAACCATAAGGTACCATTGACACACTGAACCACAAGGTACCATTGACACACTGAACCATAAGGTACCATTGACACACTGAACCATAAGGTACCACTTACACACTGAACCATAAGGTACCATTGACACACTGAACCATAAGGTACCATTGACACACTGAACCATAAGGTACCACTGACACACTGAACCATAAGGTACCATTGACACAATGAACCATAAGGTACCATTGACACACTGAACCATAAGGTACCATTGACACACTGAACCATAAGGTACCATTGACACACTGAACCATAAGGTACCACTTACACACTGAACCATAAGATACCACTGACACACAGAACCACAAGGTACCATTGACACACTGAGGTAGCACAGTTTACAATGCATTATGTAGAGCACCTTGCTCCTGTTGCCCAGTGCCTACCTAGCTGCACCTATTGAGAGGGAATAACTGATATCCTTTAAAAAAATTGCCTCTGAGATGCAACACGGACCCATTAGGTACCATTGACACAATGAACCATAAGGTACCATTGACACACTGAACCATAAGGTACCGTTGACACAATGAACCATTAGGTACCACTTACACACTGAACCCTAAGGTACCATTGACACACAAAACCATCAGGTGCCATTGATACACTGAACCATAAGGTACCATTGACACAATGAACCATAAGGTATCATTGGCACAATTAACTACAGGGTACCATTGACACACTGAACCATAAGGTACCATTGACACACTGAACCATAAGGTACCATTGACACACTGAACCATAAGGTACCATTGATACACTGAACCATAAGGTACCATTGACACACTGAACCATAAGGTACCATTGACACAATGAACCATAAGGTACCATTGACACACTGAACCATAAGGTACCATTGATACAATGAACCATAAGGTACCATTGACACACTGAACCATAAGGTACCACTTACACACTGAACCATAAGGTACCACTTACACACTGAACCATAAGGTACCACTTACACACTGAACCATAAGGTACCATTGATACAATGAACCATAAGGTACCATTGACACAATGAACCATAAGGTACCATTGACACACTGAACCATAAGGTACCATTGACACACTGAACCATAAGGTACCACTTACACACTGAACCATAAGGTACCACTGACACACTGAACCACAAGGTACCATTGACACACTGAGGTAGCACAGTTTACAATGCATTATGTAGAGCACCACTCTCCTACCCAGAGTTCCATGCGGCCGGTAGCCAGCTAGCATAGTACCTCTGCCACAGGCCAGCGCCATGTGACGATTCGTCACATCTTTCACAGTCCATTCAAGATATTGCATATGCTTTTCATCCGTTTCATGTTTGACAAGTCTACACATTTTCATAAACAAATGTCAAAGAATGGTTAACTTTCATTGAGAAAGTATGCAAATACGTCAAAATCTACTTGTTTTTGCGTAGTTATCCTATGTTTACATTGGTTGTACGGCTCCACGTGCTGTCATCGAAGCCCAACGGAGAGCTAGCGACACGGTCACTTTGATGCATAAATATATATTGTCATGCAACTCACTGTCACAGTTGTAGTAGCATATCTATATAGTTATGCAAAACAATATGTAAAGCGCCCCCAAATACTTGCATTAGTCCGTTCTATACTGATTTCTGAAAAAGCGCGTTTGTTTACAAACAAGAGAAAAGTCCGGTCACGTGATATGCAAATTAGCCTGTGGCAGTGGTGTTATGCTGAGTCACCACTGCGACGGAGTGTGGTAGAGCACCTTGCTCCTGTTGCCCAGTGCCTACCTAGCTGCACCTATTGAGAGGGAATAACTGATATCCTTCAATAAAATTGCCTCTGAGATGCAACACGGAACCATTGAGATATAGTTCCAGGGTTTTTTGTACCAGTCTGTCGTACAATTGAGGAGCATTTCCTGTAGATATCACCAGAACCCGTGCTGCAAGACTGCAAGACATTAGCCCAGCATCAGTTCTGACACCACAATGTCAATGGCATCCTTTATTATGGTGCTCAGCAAGGCTTTGAGAAACAACAGTGTTTTGAACAGATGGTAATATGACGGAGTGGGCTAAGAATATTCAGTTTTATGTTTCAAGTTATTTTGATGATGTTGTGGTTGGGAGGAGGAGGATGGAATTGGGTAAACTTTTAACAGTTAAACAGACTAAAGCCCAAATTAATGCACCATACGCAGGTCCATGCAACCCCATTTTTATTTAATCATACTGAACATGTATACATTCGCAAATTTTATTTGTGTTCAGGTATACTAAAAGTAGATTTATAAAAACACTCATTTAGTGATATATATTTACAAAACTGCCAATTCTGTCATAGCGACTGATTTATGGCACCCATTGTCTGAAGATGCAAAGGCTCATTACCCTGGAGCCATGACATCTATAGGCCTTGAAACACTTAATTGCTGTTATTTATAAGATGCTAATCCTAATTTTTAATCCCCATTTTTTTGTACATCGACTGTCTGCCATCCTGAACGAGATGTGCAAGTATGTCACTAATGAATTTCTGTTTACATTTATATTTATTACTTACTAAATGTCAGGTGACCTTGGCTATATAAGCCTTGGTCCAGAGAGATTGAGAAAGGAGGAAAAGAAAGGTCTTACCCTTAGCCTAGCAAGGGTTGGGCTGGGTCCTCTGGGGCACCAAGACAACAACCACAACCACTATGTGCTGACCTGGCACATAGTGTCTTTTGTATGTATATATCTACATGTATAAAGTAAAACTGTATATACCGCAAGCCATCTTCTCCAAGTTGTCACTTCCTACTGAGAACCATAAGTCGGCCCCTTGCATATACGAGTATGCAAATTATTCATTAATCAACGTCAGACCACGCGCGTTGTTAATTCACTAAGCGGGCACCACCGTTTCCCAAATGCTGTTTCTGTACTTTTGTATGTTGGAGAGATTTATGACTTTGGAAAAAAGACATTGGACAGGTCTGTGCTGATCGATCAAGGATCATAATCTCGACAAATCTGGGGTTGAAATACGCTACTGGGGTATAAGGGAAGCAACTCTGCAAGAAGAAGCATCCCTGGGCAATTAGCAGCATGTGCCCAAATGACCTGGCACTATGAGCAGGCACATATACTGATGTGCATAAGTTAAGGAACTACTGGAGAGTTTCTAATTCCGTGACTGGAGAATCCTGTGGGGAATCTGGGTTAGATTAGGTCTAGAAAGGTGACAATGGATCAGATCGCCAAGCTAGGTGACTTGGACAACTGCTTGTCATAAAGCATTGACACTGTGGACAGTTTCTCATGATATCAATCACTGTTTTTTCTCATCCAGACTCAATTATTTACAGTCCCTGTCATATAGCTGAAATATTGCTGAGTGTGGCTCTAACGAAACAGGTGTAGGTGTAGGTGTAAGTGTAGGTAAAGTATCAAATATATATCTAGGAATAAGACTTGCAAAGATTGACATTGTCACAGTGTTTCATCTTAAGCACAATGAAATTTATAGAAGCATTATTAGATATTGTTGAAAATATACTTTACCCTGCTCTGTGTGAAGTATTCTTGGTGTTATACATGGTAGCCATGATGAAACTCCTGTCGTGCATGCAGGTTAAACATGGATGAAAAATTAATAACCTGTGTCTACATTTGGTAAGGTGATATCTTCATGGGCAGGGTTTCCTTGCAGTCCACTTGAGTTACAACCTTTAAAACATCCTTTAATTCCTGTCTGTCTGTCTGCCTGTCAGTTGTGCATTATTGTATATTCAAAGAGAAATGTTTCTTCTACATGCTCATATTAGCATGTGTACACATGAATTAAGCAACACCTGATTCAAATTGGGGCACAGGTGGCCCAGTCGTCTAAGGTGCCGTAATTAACTGTGTAGAGTTGCGTCCCTTGGGCACGCCAGAAACCTATGATTGTGGGTTCAAATTCCGGTTTGCCCCAATTATGTTTCTAGGTTTGTCAGCGCCATACCCGTGCCCTGGGTTTCACTGAAGTGGTAAACGGCTGAGACCTGCATCACTTCAGGCTTCCCTCCCACATTAAACTGACAAGCCGTGATATAACTGTAATACTGTTAAAAGTGGCGTTAAACCCAACTCACTCACTGATTCAAATTCCAAAAATTAATGACAAACAATGGAACACTAAGTTGTCAGCATGTTGTATAAATATACTGCACATGCTTCACACAACCTGAATGAACTGACCCAGGCTCTGCACCTGAAATGACAGGATCCCAGTGTTGAAACTCAGATGTTTGATCAGCAGCAGGAGCAGACGCCTTTCGAATGTCATCCATGAGAGGGATGGCTGCTCCACATACTGATTGCAGAGACAATGGTGATTCCTAGGTTGACAATACTCATTTTTCACAACATGTCACAGTCCGATTCATGGTGTGGGCTGGGGGCTGATACTTTTCAGCATTGTTGAAATGAATGTTCTTCAATAAATAAATCGATAAATAAATAAATCGGTACCTTTTGGTTTGGTTTGGTTTGTTGTTTTACGTCCCACTCAGCAATGTTCCAGCTATATGATGGCGGTCTGTAAATAATCGAGTCTGGACCAGACAATCCAGTGATTGATATCATAAGCATCAATCCACGCAATTGGGATCGATGGCATGCTTCAACCAAGTCAGCGAGCCTGACCAGCCGATCCCGTTAGTCGCCTTCTACGACAAGCATAGTCACTTTTTACGACAAGCATGGGTTGCTGAAGACCTATTCTACACCGGATCTTCACGGGTCAAAATCGATACCTTTTGCTAGTGTCAGCCTCATTAGTTGTGTGATGGTAGTGTCAAACATTCTGTTTGTCAGTTCACAACTCCTTTGTTGTGTTTCTAACAATCAATTACACCATTTAATTTTCAATGTAACACAGATACATTGAAAATACATGGAACTGTGACCGTCCACCCCCTAAGGTTAATAACATTTTATTCTGCATGTTAAATATGTGTTTCCTGCATGAGAAAATGTATATTGTTTCTTTTTTGCTCATTTCAATGTTTTATATGTAAAAACAATGTTGAAATCAATCTTAGATAATATACAGTACCATACATAAAGAAAATTTGTATGAAAAATAAAAACCTCACAAGACACTCTTTATCCAAAGGACTTTTTATGCAGTTTCTGCCAGTTTGTTTCAAAATGTTTAATGCTGTGACAGTCAGAAACCTTATACATGATAACAGCACATGTGCTTGGTTGGTTTTTATTCATTTTTTGCCATTTTTTTTCTGTGATGCAAGCTTTCTGCACTTTCAAGTAGCAGGCACGGGTCAGTTACCGTGCACTCAGCACATTCTGCATCTGGAACATATTTTTTCAGTAAGGCTCCAAAAATCCATGAGGTTTTTATTTTCTTGCGAACTGAATTAAACTGAATGCTGCATGTTGTGCTGTCTGTAAATCATGCAGAACCCCTTTAAATGGTGTTAACAGACATACCGTGGAATGGTGAGGAGAATTTGACAGTGGCTAGACGGAATGGAAGTGTCTTGGAGTGAATTTTCATGAATGTTTCCTCTGAGTTATTTTCTTTGAATGATATGAATTCTAAAAGATTGTGAATAAAACAGATGTCATTGTGAATATGTTTTATCAGGATGGTTTATTTTGTAGTAAATGGATGAATGGATCTTATATACTGCTCAACATATAATAAGGATAGGGTAGACCTGTTGTTAGGTGTCACTCACAACACTGAAGACCCAGGATCTATTCCCCCACATGGAAGGAACATAGTTAAAGCGTTCGCTCGTCACGCTGAAGACCCGGGTTCGATTCCCGACATAGGTACAATGTGTGAAGCCCATTTCTGGTGTCCCTCGCAGTGATATTGCTGGAATATTGCTAAAAGCGGCGTAAAACCAAACTCACTCACTCACTCACCCCTGATTGAGGTTTTACTTTCCCAGCAAGACCTGATTCAGATTTTACTTTCCCAGTAAGACCCGATTCAGATTTTACTTTCTCAGTAAGACCTGATTGAGGTTTTACTTTCCCAGGAAGACCTGACTGAGGTTTTACTTTCCCAGTAAGACATGCTTTGGACATGTTGAGATTTTACTTTCTCAGTAAGACCTGATTGAGGTTTTACTTTCCCAGTAAGACCTGATTGAGGTTTTACTTTCCCAGCAAGACCTGATTGAGATTTTACTTTCCCAGCAAGACCTGATTGAGATTTCACTTTCCCGGTAAGGCATGCTTTGGACATGTTGAGGTTTTACTTTTTTAGTTTAACTTTGAATCATATGTAAGACCTGCTTTAAAGTTTACGTTTGAACTGTATCAATTCATTCACATCTAATGTTGATTTTTTTGACTGGTTAAAAGTCGAGATTTTTTGCAAATGAAAATTCCATGAAGTGAATCGAACCTGCAGCCACATATCATGTTTATAGTACTGTAACCTCGTGTCTACCACTGAGCCAGTGGCAGGTGATGAGGTACCAGTATAGGTTCACTTAGCACATGGTTTGTGACAGCAATGCCGTTACTGCACTCACTCACTCACTCACTCACTCACTCACTCACTCACTCACTCACTCACTCACTCACTCACTCATTTAGAACAAACTGTACTACGACACCTGAAAAAGACATAATGCGTATCAAAAGTAATTTTCCATGGCACACTCTTTCTTATTTGAACTCTCAGAGACAAGGATGATGGCACTCTGGAATGTCATGATGCGATGATACATGTACAATGGATGACAACTTATTGTTTCTCTGAACCTGCATTGTTAACAGAATGAGGAGAATAAACACTACATCAAAGTTGTGCTGATAAATGTCAAACATGATATTGATGTAATGTTCAGGTATCCATTTCAACAAGCTGAAGATTGCATTTTTCAGACTTAAGAAAAGTATTCATACTCAGTGAAAAGATTATAGATTATTTGTCCCACATGAATAAATGTTGCAAGTCCCTCGCCAAACACCATTTATTCAATCAGGGCAGATGATCTGTAGTTCCTCGTAGTTTGTTAGTTATTCTCTAATTATTTTATTATGAACATCACAACCTGTAAAGAAAGAAAACAAATCAGTCTTCACTAACAAATAATTCATGAAAATATTTAGTATTCATTAAAAACATTTTCTTTAGATATCAAAAAAAACAAATCAAACATACATATATCTGTACAACAGGCAATATTGTCCTGTCAAAACATACAAAACATAAAATAAATACCCAAAGACCTCTCGACAAAAATATAAAACTCATTCACCCTTTGATATCGGACATGATTAAAGTTGTACCATATTTTGATCACATTAACAGAAACTGATCCCGACCCAGCGCAGGTGCTGATCCACCAGAGAGAGGCTCAACATGGCCGCCTGGCGTGATTGCATCTGCTCTGATATTATTACATTACACAGCCTGGCTGTTCCTTTTGTTGATGAAGGCCTGGCTAAATATGGCGCACATTAGAGTCATCACCTTGGATGCACAAGTCATGTTTACAGGCTCGGGTACAAACAACAACATAATATTTGACTTTATCTTTTTGTCATTATTGATGAATGTTGTATGGAAAATAGACTTACTGCCAGATGGTTTTGGTTTGTCGTACAGATAAGCCTGCCTTATTATTGAAAAGAAATACTTTCAAAACTATGTTAGTTCTGACCAATTGAGAGACCGCCTCTGTGGTCTAGTGGTAGAGCATCCACCTGGAGAGCTGAAGGTCTGGGGTTCTATCCCTGGCCGCGTCATACCCAAAAAACGTTAAAAGGTGGTACTTGTTGCTACCTTGTCTGGCGCTAGGCATTAAGGGGCTAATACAAGGACTGGTTGGCTCGAAGTCAGTATACAATGTCTGAGTGGGGTAGTCACTGCTGGATGGTATCTCAGTGAGCTAGCACTATATAAATTGGCTTCAATCACACACACGCACGCACGCACATCGCGTAGTTTAAGAAACAGCAGTGTTCCATGGTAGCTTGTAGACAAGGCCTTATTGGCATAGATGTGTGTATTCAGAATTAAGCTTTATTCCTTGATTGTATACAGGCATTAGGATCTAATGTCAACCTTTGGATCATTTTATCAAACAAGGATTTGAAATAATAAACATCTTATCTTTTTCCAGGTTCATAAGTTGCTGTTTTCATATTATAACAGATGTTAATAGCAAGACGGCTCTAGTTACCACCATATTTTTTAATGGTCTACCACATGGAAATGATCCCTGGATTATCTCACTTTCAGTTGGTAGCCATTTTGGCAGTCTCAATTAAAATGAAATTCTAACCTCATCAAGTATCCGTCTGTTGCTGATTCCTTAAAACCTTGAGCATGAGCAGTTTATCAAATGTATGAGATGATCAAATTAAGTGCAACTGTAATTTTGTGGAACAAGCTTTCTGGTTGTGCCTGGAGCAGCCATTTTGTTTATAAGTCCTCTTAGTGACCCTTCACAGATCTGTCAGATGTAATAAAGCCTTCTCCATGCACAGATTGCTTTGGTGAAGACCGGTGGTGTTGTCTTGATAAATGTATCCATAAATCTATTTTGTGTTTGGTGATGTATGAAACAACAAAGACTGATATTGTTTATGATTCATGCTGTCAGGTTAATGATTCACAAGTATAATACTGTAATGAAAATAATACATTCATTATTGATTCCTTACTATGTTCACAAGCCACTTACATGTCCCATACATTCATTAGGTTTTCAACATGACACATGTAAATACCAGAGAGGGGGTTCGATCCCTGCCCGCTTCATACCAAAAGACATAAAAAGATGGTACTTGCTGTTACCCTGCCTCACGCTCGGCATTAAAGGATAATACAAGAACTGGTTGGCTCGGACTCAGTCTACTGTGTCTGAGTGGGGTATTCATGTTAAACTGTGGCATGGTATCTCAGTGGGCTAGCACTAACAATCAGCATCAGTCCGGACTAGTACAAGTAGACACATATACACACGTCGCTATATAAGTACAATAATCATGGACGCAACGATAAATCTTATTTCACCTCAGAAGGTCCATGATTGGAATCCCATTTGACGCATGTAAATATCATTGAGCGTGATTTACAGATTTTATGGAAAAGGAGGGGTGCCTTTAACATGCAACGTTACAGATGAATGCAATAGATCACAAAACAATATGCATTTGGGGTAGTTAAATTGTTTTTTTCCAAAATACCCCGGTATGTCATATAGTTCTTTTTTTAAATATATGTTGACAATTTGTCTGCCGTCTACCTACCATAGGGATTCTGGGTAAGCATACAGGTCCCCAGCAACCCATGCTTGTTGTAGGAGGCAACTATAGGGGTAGGGTGGTCACACTCGCTGACTTGGTTGATGCATGTCATCGCATCCCAGTTGTGTGGATCAATGCTCATGATGTCATTGGATTGTCTGGTCCAGACTGATTTAATAACAGACTGCCATTATACAGCTGGAATATTGTTGGTTGTGGCATGAAACAACAAACACCAACTTTGTCTACCATTGTATTAATACATTACATACTTAAAGAAATTGTGGGTTGGGGGATGGAAGGCGCACCCCTGCTCTCTGTCTGGATCTGTGTCAGATTAGGGGTACTTAGAGGCTGACTGAGATCTCTAACTGTCTCAACTTTCGCTAACGTCTGCTTGTGCTCAAATCAGACTGAAAAACAACAGAAAAGCATTTCCTATTTCTTTCTTCTCAAGGCTCTGTTTACCAAAGTGAGGATTATTTCATTTTATGGTATTTGCCAATCAGTAAAAAACAGCTGAAGAGCACATGTATTTTCCCAATAAATATCTTATCACCGGATCAGTTACCTCTTCTGATGTTGAATTTTATTAACTGAGGCCTTTTTTCAGTGGGGGTGTTCCGTAAGGAATCAGAAATTGTGATCAGTAATGTACAGTATATGTTTGTTCCACCATAGGGTCAGCGTGGTAGCC
Organism: Haliotis rufescens; assembly: GCF_023055435.1. Lineage (NCBI taxonomy): Eukaryota > Metazoa > Mollusca > Gastropoda > Lepetellida > Haliotidae > Haliotis > Haliotis rufescens. The sequence continues at coordinate 18,825,853 of NW_025963890.1, read as the reverse complement.
TTGTCGTTAAAACCTTCACTCTTAACACCAAAAGCACGAGTTCTCAACTCCCAGCACGGGTACTAAATTGTGAAGCTCTGGTGCTGGTGTCCCCTGTGATACTGATGGAATAGTACTGACTGCACAGTAAAACCATACTCACTCCTTATACTTATTACTAAAGACTAATATGTAGTCTATGAAATGTCATTATCTCATATAAGAAATAAACAATGAGTGGGAGTTGTTATCGTACAATAAAACACTGCAGGGAGAATAAACCATGAGGGGAGCAGTGTTTTATTGTACGATGAACAACTCCCACTCATTGTTTATTTCTTATATAAGATAACGACATTATGTTCAGCCTCATTATGGATGATGATGAAATGCACAAGCTTTACAAATATTTACCCATATTTAATAATGATGACTCCCTCAATGGAATCCGACCTCGGCAAGTCATACAAGTCCATTTTATGCACAGGTCGATATTTCCCGCATATTCTTACAATCCTCACATCAATTACCTGTACCTTTTCTCCCAATGACAATTGTCACATCTCTCCCGCTTTTGAATGCGATCGTTCAGCCATCGCGTTTATCTGCGTTGTTTTGCTACATCTATGGGGAACAACTCACTAGACACTCCCCACTAAAAAATAACGTCGTCAAGTATACGATGCCATCAAGTTGCGAGCGCATGTTCGAATTTCAAGAAATGACATCATGATAGACGATGTTTTATCACGAAATAAACCACACTTCGTTTTTCATTGTTCTGTGCCATATGGTGTAGCCATATGGTGTAGCCATCTTATATTATACAATACATTTCTCTCCTCTTAATTATATTTTCCTAATGCTGAATTGGGCAGCCTTGACTTGCTTTGTTATAATCTGGTTTTGGTTTCGTAAAATACATGTATTCCACACTCCTGGTGGAGGACTATCCTTATACCACTAATTGAACTTTTTATGTAAATACTGAATTCAAACACTTTGAATTCGATTTTTGTAATATTTGGCAAAATGGCCACAAAAATATGAAAAATTGGGCATGAGATAATCAAACACAACAATGTTGTCGTAAAGGTTCTAATTTCATTCGATGAGTTTGAAGATGGATTTAAGCACGAAAACATATCTGATTTCGAGTTGATTATGCGTTTTCAATATATGTCTGACATAGCCCTACATGTAATAAACTTGATGCATGTCTTTATTTTTTCTTTCTTTGTCTGAGAATGATATTAACATTGTTTAGAATTTGATGCCTGTGTGAACCACAAAGACAAGTTAAAAAGAATAAAGTAATTATTCTTTATCAGATTGTTAAAAATTTGACTGACATGCACAGACCTTACATATTCATTTTTTTCAAAGTAAAAAAACCCTGAATGTCTGTCTTTTGACATTAATACTATCTATCAACATAAAGAATAGATTATTCTGCCAAGAAATATGGCCTTGATTACATGATAAACACAATCTATGTGGATTTATCACTTCTATTTCTCAAGTATGAAACGTAAAGTACATTTAAATATTTGAAATCGCTATCAGATTCTCAAAGTTTGTTTTTCCAGTTCAACGCAAATCAATTCACAGTCCTAATATGCTGATCTGCCAGCTAATCTGCTCCAACACTAGCAAATAAAAACAGTTTCTCTTTATCGCTTGTGAGAAATTTATTTATAAAAGATTTAAGTAAATATATCTGCCAGAAGACAGGGGAATGCATTTCACAATGGAGGTGTAAATTGCACCATTGTCATGTGGCTGTAATACTCCAGGTGGCTTACAGAGCACTGAATTGCCAGAGGTATTTCATAAATGCTATCAAAACATGGCCCTCAGAAACCTTTGCCTTAGCTGTATCATGTTCCTATTGTCAATGTTATTCGATGACATTTGATGACATACTTCAATGACATATGATTAGAATAATAAGAAAGTATGACAATAAATAAACAAATGTAATATGAATTTTGAAAGATAAGACAACCTCCCATGATTTATGATGTCACTCTTTTCCTTAATTCTTTGTAGATTAAATCTTGTGTAAAACCTTTTTTCACTGTATCTTTAATTAGTATGAAAGTATGAAGCATTTTTTGAAGATTTTCTAGGTCAGTAAGCCTTATTTGAATTCCAGAGGCTAAATGAAATGAATATATTGTTTGTGTTGATTTAAAGTTAGTAAAAACCTTGAAATAATAGTTTTAATAGAAATACAAATAAATAAATTTGGCAAACATTTTAAGTCAAACAGTATTTTATTAAAAAAACTCAAAACTTTTTCAACTAAGAAACAAAAAAATAATTTGGTCTTACCTAAATGCTGATGGCTGATTTGAGATTCAGTTGCAAACAAAGTCTATGGAAAAAATATATTTTAGCACGTAGCGATGAAGCGTATAGCACCAAATGTACCAAGACCCATTTGGTGCCAGTCTGACACCAAGATTTGTGAGAGTGAAAGTTCTCTTGTACAAGACAAAGGGGAATCTCCCCTCTAGGGTTAATGGGACATCGAGAGACAACGCTATCAGTATTCAGACAACACTGATTCTATCTGACATGATGTCTGTCTTTCACAGTGGAGGTAAGATATACGTCCATAGTGAATTTAACCCATGTTACGGCTATCTATACCTTTACTCTCAGACAAAGCAATCTGTGGCAACGATCACATTTTCAGACTCATCTTATGAACATTGGACATTGAGAAAGATGAATATACTTGTTGAACACTTAGGAAATAACTCACAAGGTATTAGGAATGATGAATTTTCCGCCCCGAGTGAAATTTTAAATTCATGGATAATACATATTTCTGAGTTGCAAGTAGGTTATTCTATATGTTACCAATAAAGAAAAACATGAAAAAAAGTGAGTTTAATAATACAGTAGAACACGGATATGACTAACACAGATAGAGTGAACAAATGGATAAAACGAACTGTTACAAAATCCCCAATTTATCTCCTTGTGTTTTGTTTTATCCTTGATGGCGGACGTTTCCGAGCGAAAACATATATAACATATATAATTAACTGATTTCTCCGGTCCCTTGTTGGTTATCGCCATGTTCTACTGTATAAATAACAATAGCCCACTTGTAAAGCGCATATCTCCACAGGCAATGTATGCTGAAAGCACTGAATTATTACCCTATTACAGTGGATCCGTGTGCATTCAGTTTTGTTTCTCAGCTTCCAGCAAGACAGTTAACAGTCACATTACTATCTCAGCCTACCGGGTATCCATTCACTGCTGTGTGAACAGAGGCATGTTTTGAACGAATTCAAGTCACTTGCCCGAGGAGACACCACATGTGCTTGATCACAAGTGGAAACATCAGGTCAGTCAATCTGTTGTTGAAACTATGTCCCATGAAACATGAAACTGACTGTGACATCATGAGCAATGGATGACATCACGAGCAATGGATGACATCACGAACAACGTATGAATCATCTTTTAGTGTCGTGACAATGAATTGATATGACACCAATTTAAATTCATTATCTTTATACTGAGATCTTTTGCTCCCATTACTGTACCTCGCTGAATAAAGATAGGAGTTTGTGTCCGATCACACCAGATGAACTTTCTAATCAGTGTGTCTATGTGAGTGAGTGAGTGAAGTATTCAGACAAGCATATCTGATTTTTGTATCTTGAAAATGAATATAATCAGTTTCTGATTGCAAAAACATAAGTCTAACACAATCGGGTGGTCAGGCTCACTAACTTGGTTGATGCATGTCATTGTATCCTAATTGTGTAGATTGATACTTATGATATCAGTCACTGGATTGTCAGGTCGAGACTCAATTATTTAGAGACTGCTACCATATAGCTGGAATATTGCTGAGTGAGGCGTTAAACAACAAACCAAACAAAATGTTTGATTAGCCAGAATTATGAAACTTGGGCGGTCAGTACTGTAGCTATGGGTTGAGTCTTATATTATGGGTGGCCTAGTGACATAAGGCACTGCAGTTTGCTGTTCTTCAGTTCGGAATAGCACATGCAGCCACACACACAGACACATGCATGGGCGGATACAGCTTTTTTGAAAAGGGGGGGTGCACAATTAGGATCTATTTATTGTCTTTGGTGGTAATTTATACAGAAATAAAGATTTTTTTCGAAATAAAAAGGGGGGTGCGCACCCCCGCACCCCCGCACCCCCCCTCTGTATCCGCCCATGCACATGCATGCACGTTGCTATATAATTACAATAATCTTAGACGCGACGTTAAACCCCATTTCACCTCACCTTTCCTCCTACAGTAGCTGACATGCTGTGGTATTATGTCTCCTAAATATTGTTCAAAGTGGCATGAAGTGCAAGTTACCTTGAGAGTTCTTAAAATAACAAAAACATGGAATTTAGACAGTGATGCTACCGTGGTGTTGACTCAGTTCAAAGTGATTTTATCTCTTTACACTCAGCTCCTCTAGGAGGTATTTCACAGCATGTAGATATATTCAACATAATTTAAATTAAAATATCTTCAGTGGTAATTAGCTCAGTGGACTAGCACTATAAAACTATCGACTCAGTTGACTGTGTCTGAGTGGGGTATTCATGTTAAACTGTGGCATGGTATCTCAGTGGGCTGGCACTATAAAAACGGCATCAGTATGGACTAGTACAAGCAGACACACACATACACATGCATGCAGGTGGCTATATAAGAAAAATAATCTTCAATGCATCATTAAACCCCATTTCACCTCACCTCTTCCAAGTAATGCCACAGTTTATCTTTCCAGGGTATGGCTAGTTTGTTTTATTCAAATGGGGAAGGTGGTTAAAAAGAAATGAAAGGAAACATCTATTTACTCATTTTACTGATTCTAATTATTCAAAATTTCTTAACATGAGAAATTGTTTTAGCAATTAGACATTTCTCTTGATATCTTTGATTTCATTTTTGATGTCATTTTTTATACCAACATTTAGTATCTGAAGTTAAATATTTCAAGATTATTTTTGTTGATTGTCATTTCATATATGAAAGAAAGGGTGTCCTGAGAATGTCTTCATTTTTTTAAACTTCAGAAATCTAGACTTGCAAACTAGATGTTTTATGTTTATGGAATTAAAAAGATAAAATGTTTTTTGTTAAAATTTATTTTTCTGGATTTGGAGGCTGGACCCAAAATATGAAATAAAAAAGTGTTATGAATTAAGCTGACATTTTAAATCAGTTTGGAATAAAAGTTGCAAGGGTTAATGTTAGTAGAGACATTACTATCAGGTAACCACTGGGATGCTGTTGTCAATTTCCTTCTCTCCCTCTGTGATGCAACAGACGAGACATAGGCATCCTCCCAGTGCCACAAGAGCCTAGTTTGGGCCAGGTGTTGTGATAGGAATGGCGATAGTTTACTGCAACTAACAAGCAACATGACAAGTTGAAGATCCTGACATTTACACAGGGAGGATCCATGTCCCTTTCAACTGATGTACATGTGCTTGGGGTGGGCTGTGGAGGGGAGGGGCTGGGTAGAGTGAAATTGTGGACTTTATGTTATTCCAAGTTTTTGTATTACCACTGTGGCCTTCATTGTCAAGTTGAAAGAGATCCTGGATCAGTCGAACCCCATCCATTCTGTGGGTTTGAAGGTATTTTTTATCAGATGGATTACAAAAACTTTTGCCCTAACATTCAATGTTGGTGGTCTATACAAATATTTTGACTTCCTGATTGGTGCTGCTACTGATGAATGGAAAGCAAACAAGTTTTAACATGGCAATATCAGTGAAAACCATGAATCCAAAAATGCAATGAAAACATGAAAAGAAATGCACCAGTTTGGAATACAAGAATCATAAGCCCATTTGTTTGTAAGTTTAATTATTACAGAAACCCTTCAGTTTGAGGCTGGACTGCCAGGAATGCACATGCAGTGTTTAACACCTCCCTTTCTTAGCCCTCTGAAAGATGAAATGTTTTAATCCTATGGACTTTATTTAATTAAAACTTGGGTGGCCAGATATGTTCAAAAATATATAGTAGAACAATAATGCATGGTACATGTTAGCCAGTCCCACAGTGGGAGTGCTGTTGGAGGATTCCTGTCGGGGGCGGCACTTCATGTTGGTGTTATTCAAATTGTTTAAAGTTATTTCATTAACCTTTAACGCCAAATTCTATGTCATGTTTTTTTTCCAACATCCATGTGTTTGTTTTAAGCCCAGGGACTTGTTCCACAAAGTGATCATTGTGCTATGATGATCGTAAATCCCATACTTCAACATAGACTTAAGACAGTCGTAGCGCTAAGATCGTTTTGTGGAATGGGTCCCAGGGCTTTACTTTGAATAAAATGTTACTTGGAATAGGTAAAACCAATAGTTAAGCCAAAGAGATAAATAGTTTATATATTTTATCTCTAAAATCAAAAGCTTTGGGAGTGTTATGATGAAGTAAGATCACCACAGCGGAGTTAAAAGATTAACAAACATTTAGGGAAGGTAACCAAAGAATGAAAAGCATTTGGGAAAGCAATGCTTTTGTAGCACACTCATGGAATCAACCATCACCCTTTGAAAAAACATGGATTCCTCAAAACAGGATGGGTGAAAGAATATGGATGCTCACAGGATGATGAAGTTCAGCATCTGGTGGAGTACATGTTGGAACATGAAGTCTGTTTTTGGAATGACAGAAGGCAAGAGACTGGAGGAATGTAGGAGGGGGACGTGTATGGGTAGCATTCTTGTCTGTGTCATGGTAACAAGTGATAGAGAGATAACAACCGTCAGAGGTGAAGGTCACTGCTTGTCACTTTATGCAGTTGTTGCATCCTTTCCCATTGTGGTTGATGGGTTGTTGAGTTATTGATGTCTTTTTGTGAATATTTCAGCTATAGGACAGCCTGTAAATAATCATGTCTGGATCAGACAAACTAGTGATTGACACTATGAGCCACATGCCACACCATGGGGTTACAATGACATGCAATGAACCAAGTCATCTGATGCATTTTAGTCTCTTCTGACAAGCCAAGGTATCCTGGGACCAGTTCTATCCTGTTATGCCCCGGTTAGATGGCAGCTTGGTACTGTGTTAAGGGACCTCACTGCCATTGATGGGAGAAGCAATGACAAGGATAACTGCAGCATTTTATATGGTGCACCTGAACTTGTAATTGGTTCAATTGGCTGTGCAGAGTTGCATCCCTTGGTGAAACCAGGATCGGATGATCATGGGTTCAAATCCCTGACCTGATAGTGACCTTTTGTTCATCACACAAAGCCCTGCTGGTGAGATCACTTTAGGTTTCTCTCAGAAGAAGGGAAGGGAAGAAAACAGGAAAAAGCAAAGAGAAAATTGTAAACAGGAAATATATGGTCAAGGCCACCTCTCCAACTTCCATACAATAAATTGTCAGGTTTGGACAGGAAGAACCTCACTCAGCTGGTCATGTGACTAAAGTGTACCAAGATAATCTTTCAAGGACATGTTTGATGATAATCTCAAGTATCTGATGCATATATACAAGAAAAAGTATCCTTAGACTTGAATCACTTCTATCAACTGTTCATCTCAGATAACATCTCCTGGTGTGTCCACAGGGAGTCCATCCTACCACCGACAACATCGCTATACATCTGAAATATCTCTAAAATGGCTGCAGCTTTGCCTCTTATCAACTCTTCTTGCAATATGGTCACTGAACTGATCAAATAAGCCTCAAAAAGTCTTGAAAAAGAAGCAGTCAGGTTTCTTCATTATCTGCCATGGAAATGTTGTGACCCCTTCACTGATGTTGAAGACGTTCTTATCTTAGAAAGCTCAGCCTCGACTGATGGCTCTCCTGGCTTCTCATGCGTATTGGATACATAAATATTATGCCAAAAACTTTTTAATTTCGCAGGTTAAACTTAACAAAATTTGATATAAGCAGCTTATTGTATATCATAATGATTTGCCAGTGGCTTCATTTATGCCAGGAATGTGTGCTGGGAATAGTTTTTGTGACGCTTTTTTCAATGGTGGAATATATTTCTGGTTATGATAATAATCATGGTTTTATAACCAAGAAGCATTCTGGTAGATCTAGACAACATGTCTCCTTAGTTTTTATCCATGGCATCTTGAGATAATCGTCTTCTTGTTGTCTTCTGTAAACTGTTTTAAAATGGCTCCCTTGAATAGAATGTTTAATGTTCTTCAAGAATCCTGGTTAAAAATATGGGATGGGCCATCAATGTTATGTCTATAGAATACTGTCAGAGATATTTAATCATAGTTTGTTTAGTTTAACCCTTTCATCATAAAAAAGTAGTTAACTACCGCATTCGACGTAATAAGCGCCCAGGGCGCTCTCAAAATTAGAAATAGGGGGCTCTTATTAGAATATTATTTTGGTGAAAAAAACAGAGTTGAAAGATTGAAAATTTCATGGTTTATGCTGACAGCCTGAAATGTTTATATACGACAGATATATTTTTCCATTGCCCATAATTAAGGGTGCATATAACACACGAGTGCATATTATACACGGATAAATAAGTCTTGTGTACATTGATCAACCGGAAGGGGTTCTAATTGAGATTGTTCACTAGCCAATATATTAGCAAATATAGCTGTGGGTGCTTATTACGTCGAATACGGTATACCATTTCAGATTGCAACTGTAAAAATCGTCATCTAAACATTTTCTTTATTTTTATCTTGGTTATATTTACTTGAAGGATTACAAAGATTGATAGTGAGGGTTGTGACATGGTTTGATCTGCAAGACCACCTTGGTGTCTGTGTGATCTTCATTTTAACAGATCTAAAATAATCCTCTGTATATACTTTAAACAGAAATGATCACAGGAAATCTGTACCTTCAAAGACGTATGTTTCTTCAGCTGTATTTCAGATGATCTGTATTTGGTAGGAGATTCCTATCAAGGATACTGGATCACATGCTGTGTAAAACAAAGCCATTTATGTCAGAAAAAAATTCAAACACCACACAAAATAAAAGCAAACATGAAGAGGTTTCAGTTTCTGAACATTCAACACATACTGTCAATCAGCAGGGTGAAAGATTGTGTGTGTAAACACTAGACAATGGTTTATCTAAGTGGCAGTTATAGGTGGGTGATATGGAAGACTGTGGTAATTAGTGTGGAGGTATTTCCGGTTTGGTGCTTCTGTTACACCTCCCTCCCACCCACAGGCAGAATTCTGGGCATCTCCCCTCGCTTTTTGCTGCTGATGAACAGGACTGATCTGGGAGGAGGTGGATGGAGAGAAGGAGGAGATCTTGTGGAAAGATGAGGATTGCTATTAGAGGGTGAGGAATTCTTGTGCATGAGTACCTCCAGCAAGGGATGAGGAGTTGCAGTGGAGGGATGAGGTGCTTCAGGATGATTATCTCTAGTGCAGAGTGGAGGGATGAGGATCTCTAGTGGAGGGGTGAAGAGCTCTAGTAGGGAAAGAGGAGCTCTAGAGGAGGGATGAGCTCAAGTGGGGGAGTAGGAGCTCTTGTTGAGAGGTGAGGATCTCTAGTGAAAGGAAATAGGAGCTCCAGTGGGAGAGCTGGATCTCTAGTGGAGGGAGGAGGATCTCTAGTGGATTGAGGAGGATCTCGAGTAGAGGGAGAAGGATCTCTAGTGGATTGAGGAGGATCTTGAGTGGAATGAGAAGGATTTCTAGTGGATTGAGGAGGATCTCGATTGGGGGGAGAAGGATCTCGAGTGGAGGGAGAAGGATCTCTAGTGGAATGAGAAGGATCTCTAGTGGAAAGATGAACTCTAGTGGAGAGGGGAGGATTACTGAAGGAGAGATCTAGTGGAGGGATGAGGATATCTAGTAGGGAGGAGGATCTCTCGTCTGACCAGTAACTTATACTCCAGTAGCCTGATGAAAGTTTGCAGCAATTTGATTTGCTGTTTCAGCTCAATTTTCATCGAAACTAATTTTGGATCAATCGATTCTGTACTCTTTCATTGACATGGGACTCCTTGAACAGGTTCGACATTTTGGGTTTGTTGGTACCTGTTCCATTGTCTGCTAATCACAGACTGTGAAACATTGAACGTACTGGCTACTGCATGCTGACTTCTGCCAGTTTCCAGCTTGCGAATAGCCCGAGCCCCCACATGTTGCAGACACCGCATCACTAGTTCTTTCACAAACAATGAATTAAATCAAGTAAATAACAACCGTATGGTAGGCAGAGAATCAATAAGATTGACAGAAATAATGGTCCACAGAGATTATTCGACCTTCCTTGAACGTGTCAAAATCAGGAATGAGACCCTACACATATGTGGCGCGTGCAAACTATCAGATGTGTTTTGGTGTTATGTTGTACAGACATAAACGTTCTTGCACAGGATGTTTGTCATCAACATGTATTTTTGGTATTATACTTGTATACTTGGTATTAACATTTATAATTCATGATCCCGTACATTTTTATAATGTCATATGCAATGTGTTTGTAATGTAATCATTGTATCTCTCTTTCACATCTGCATGTATCTATTATATTGGCTGCATGTCTGGTGACATTTTGCCTCTCTCCCACCCAGACACACCTCTCATCCCCTGTTCAAGTTGTTGCCTTGTGGATCTGTTGTGAGAGTTGGGTTATCAACTGCTCTGTCTGAAGCCGACATCTTGCTCATATCTAGTACCTTTCAACATGCTGACATCATAATATGGGTGCTGTAATTGAAGACTTGACATTATCCCAGTCTGCCCTATGTTTGTTAATGTCAGAAATTCAGAATGGGACAAAAGACAAGTGTTATTTATGAAGGCAACTCAGGAAGGATAAGGCTCTAAATCAATCAGTCTCATACTACTGTTTGCAAATGCTGCAAGTGTTCCTCAATTGCTGCAAATGAATTCTGATTTAGATTCAGTGTATTTTGTCATAGTCTTGATAACATAAGAAGAGGTCATCTACCTTGAATATTACACTTCTTCTTGGTGTTTGGTATGATGGACCTTGTTTGTCTGCTTCTTGGAATGCAAATCAATTTGTAAACATTGTCAACGCTGGGGCAAGTTAAAATCTGGGGTGGAGCTCCAAACCTCATAGCCTTGATATAGAATCAACAACTGAGCATCCCACTGGAACATCTCTGAACATCTCTTACCATGTCCTCTAAACATTCATCATGCACTGAACATCCACTCTTTACATCTCAAAATATATCCGCAAAACATCTGCTCCAAATATCCACTTGGAACATTCACCATGAAGTCCAGCCCCTTAACCACCACCCACTCATTTCACTTCACCACCACTCATCACACCTTCACCACCACTCATCACACCTTCACCACCACACCACTCATCACATCTTCACTACCACTCATTACACCTTCACCACAACTCATCACATCTTCACCACTACTCATCACACCTTCACCACCACTCATCACACCTTCACCACCACACATCCCACCTTCACTACCACTCATTACACCTTCACCACCACTCATCACACCTTCACCACCACTCATCACACCTTCACCACCACTCATCACACCTTCACCACCACACATCCCACCTTCACTACCACTCATCACACCTTCACCACCACTCATCACATCTTCACCACCACTCATCACACCTTCACCACCACTCATCACATCTTCACCACCACTCATCACATCTTCACAACCACTCATTACACCTTCACCACCACTCATTCCACTTCACCACCACTCATCACACCTTCACCACCCACTCATCACACCTTCACCACCACTCATCACACCTTCACCACCACTCATCACACCTTCACCACCCACTCATCACACCTTCACCACCCACTCATCACACCTTCACCACCACTGATCACACCTTCACCACCCCTCATCACACCTTAACCACCACTCATCACACCTTCACCACCCACTCATCCCACCTTCACCACCACTCATTCCACCTTCACCACCACTCATCACACCTTCACCACCACTCATCACACCTGCACTACCATTCATTCCACCTTCACCACCCCTCATCACACCTTCACCACCCACTCATTCCACCTTCACCAACACTCATCACACCTTCACCACCCACTCATCACATCTTCACCACCACTCATCACACCTTCACCACCCCTCATCACACCTTCACCACCACACATCTCACCTTCACCACCACTCATCACACCTTCACCATCACTCATCCCACCTTCACCACCACTCATCACACCTTCACCACCACACATCCCACCTTCACCAACACTCATCACACCTTCACAACCACTCATCACACCTTCACCACCCACTCATCCCACCTTCACCACCCACTCATTCCACCTTCACCACCACACATCCCACCTTCACCACCAACTCATCACACCTTCACCACCACTCATCACACCTTCACCACCACTCATCACACCTTCACCACCCACTCATCACACCTTCACCACCACTCATCACACCTTCACCACCACTCATCAAACCTTCACCGCCACTCATCACACCTTAACCACCACTCATCACACCTTCACCACCCACTCATCCCACCTTCACCACCACTCATTACAACTTCATCTCTAATCATTCCACTCTTTACATCTCAAAATATATCCGCAAAACATCTGCTCCCAATATCCACTTGGAACATTCACCATGAAGTCCAGCCCCTTAACCACCACCCACTCATTCCACTTCACCACCACTCATCACGTCTTCACCACCACTCATCACACCTTCACTACCACTCATTCCACCTTCACCACAACTCATCACACCTACACCACCATTCATCACACCTTCACCACCACACATCCCACCTTCACTACCACTCATTCCACTTCACCACCACTCATCACACCTTCACCACCACTCATCACACCTTCACCACCACTCATCACACCTTCACCACCACTCATTCCACCTTCACTCATCACACCTTCACCACCACTCATCACACCTTCAACACAACTCATCACACCTTCACCACCACTCATTCCATCTTCACCACCACTCATTCCACCTTCACCACCACTCATCACATCTTCACCACCAACTCATCACACCTTCACCACCACTCATTACACCTTCACCACCACTCATCACACCTTCACCACCCACTCATCACACCTTCACCGCCACGCATCAAACCTTCACTACCACTCATCACACCTTCACCGCCACTCATCACACCTTCACCACCACTCATCACACCTTCACCACCCACTCATTCCACCTTCACCACCACTCATTCCACCTTCACCACCACTCATCACACCTTCACCACCACTCATCACACCTTCACTACCATTCATTCCACCTTCACCACCCCTCATCACACCTTCACCACCCACTCATTCCACCTTCACCACCACTCAACACACCTTCACCACCCACTCATCACATCTTCACCACCACTCATCACACCTTCACCACCCCTCATCACACCTTCACCACCACTCATCACACCTTTACTACCATTCATTCCACCTTCACCACCCCTCATCACACCTTCACCACCCACTCATTCCACCTTCACCACCACTCAACACACCTTCACCACCCACTCATCACATCTTCACCACCACTCATCACACCTTCACCACCCCTCATCACACCTTCACCATCACACATCCCACCTTCACCACCACTCATCACACCTTCACCACCCACTCATCACACCTTCACCACCACTCATCACACCTTCACCACCACTCATCACACCTTCACTGCCACTCATCCCACCTTAACCACCACTCATCCCACCTTCACCACCCATTCATCCCAACTTCACCACCACTCATCACACCTTCACCACCACACATCACACCTTCACAACCACTCATCACACCTTCACCATCACACATCCCACCTTCACCACCACTCATCACACCTTCACCACCCACTCATCACACCTTCACCACCACTCATCACACCTTCACCACCACTCATCACACCTTCACTGCCACTCATCCCACCTTAACCACCACTCATCCCACCTTCACCACCCATTCATCCCAACTTCACCACCACTCATCACACCTTCACCACCACTCATCACACCTTCACCAACACTCATCACACCTTCACTACCATTCATTACACCTTCACCACCCCTCATCACACCTTCACCACCCACTCATTCCACCTTCACCAACACTCATCACACCTTCACCACCACTCATCACATCTTCACCACCACTCATCACACCTTCACCACCACTCATCACACCTTCACCACCACTCATCACACCTTCACCACCCCTCATCACACCTTCAACACCACTCATTACAACTTCATCTCTAATCATTCCACTCTTTACATCTCAAAATATATCTGCAAAACATCTGCTCCCAATATCCACTTGGAACATTCACCATGAAGTCCAGCCCCTTAACCACCACCCACTCATTCCACTTCACCACCACTCATCACACCTTCACCACCACTCATCACATCTTCACTACCACTCATTACACCTTCACCACTACTCATTCCACCTTCACCACAACTCATCACACCTTCACCACCACTCATTCCACTTCACCACCGCTCATCAAACCTTCACCACCACTCATCACACCTTCACCATCACTCATCACATCTTCACCACCACTCATCACACCTTCACCACCCACTCATCACACCTTCATCGCCACTCATCACACCTTCACCACCACTCATCACACCTTCACCGCCACTCATCACACCTTAACCACCACTCATCACACCTTCACCACCACACTTTCACAACCACTCAACCCCCCTTCACCACCACTCAACCCACCTTCACCACCCACTCATCACACCTTCACCACCACTCATCACATTTTCACCACCACTCAACCCACCTTCACCACCACTCAACCCACCTTCACCACCACTCAACCCACCTTCACCACCACTCATTCCACCTTCACCACCACTCATTCCACCTTCACCACCACTCAACCCACCTTCACCACCACTCATCCCACCTTCACCACCACTCATTCCACCTTCACCACCACTCATTCCACCTTCACCACCACTCATCGCACCTTCACCACCACTCATTCCACCTTCACCACCCACTCATTCCACCTTCACCACCACTCATCACACCTTCACCGCCACTCATCACACCTTCACCACCACTCATTCCACCTTCACCACCACTCATTCCACCTTCACCGCCACTCATCACACCTTCACCACCACTCAACCCACCTTCACCACCACTCATTCCACCTTCACCACCACTCAACCCACCTTCACCACCACTCATTCCACCTTCACCACCACTCATCACACCTTCACCACCACTCAACCCACCTTCACCACCACTCATTCCACCTTCACCACCACTCATTCCACCTTCACCACCACTCATCCTACCTTCACCACCACTCAACCCACCTTCACCACCACTCAACCCACCTTCACCACCACTCATCACACCTTCACCCCCACTCATCACACCTTCACCACCACTCATCACACCTTCACCACCACTCAACCCACCTTCACCACCACTCATTCCACCTTCACCACCACTCATTCCACCTTCACCACCACTCATCCTACCTTCACCACCACTCAACCCACCTTCACCACCACTCAACCCACCTTCACCACCCACTCATCACACCTTCACCACCACTCATCACACCTTCACCCCCACTCATCACACCTTCACCACCACTCATCCTACCTTCACCACCACTCAACCCACCTTCACCACCACTCAACCCACCTTCACCACCCACTCATCACACCTTCACCACCACTCATCACACCTTCACCCCCACTCATCACACCTTCACCACCACTCATCACACCTTCACCACCACTCATCACACCTTCACCACCACTCAACCCACCTTCACCACCCACTCATCACACCTTCACCACCACTCAACCCACCTTCACCCCCACTCATCACACCTTCACCACCACTCATCACACCTTCACCACCACTCATCACACCTTCACCACCACTCATCCCACCTTCACCACCCACTCATCCCACCTTCACCACCACTCATTCCACCTTCACCACCACTCATTCCACCTTCACAACCCACTCATTCCACCTTCACCACCCACTCATTCCACCTTCACCACCACTCATCACACCTTTACCACCACACATCCCACCTTCACCACCACTCATCCCATTATATTTTTTTATTTATCCAATATATTTTTATTTGAGAGACGTAATGTTAGACTCCCTCCTTCCTTCATCAGCCCTGGCAGACCCCCGGCTGCTGCAAATGATAATGCCCCGGAAAATAGCATTACCCACATAATAACCATGATAGTGCTGTGCCATTATTGCTGGGAGGCACTCTGATGTTGATAAGCCAGACAGGCCATGATGAAGTAACACTGTGTTCTACAGCCTGCGAGGCAAGTCAGGGCATAAAACTGTCATACACCATCCTCCCAAGAATGCAGAGAGAGGCAGATGAAATGTGACAATTTTGCACCAGGCTTTATCATGGTATATACATGCTTTCAGGAAGCAAGTTTGTAAAAACTCAATGGTGCTTTCAAGACCCATATCAGTCTCTATGAGCTGTATATGACAACTTCACACGTGAACATGGTGGTAATGAATGTCATTCTACATGTCGACATTGCATGCTGTAGAAATTACCATGGAGCCAGCAGGGATTTTACAATGATTACCTTGTATGTTTTTTTTGCTTCAGTGATCAACCAGTTAGTTGTGGCACAGGATTTTTTAGCAAAATTCATCACTATTCATGCTTGAAGGAGATGCTTTGTGAAAATGCATTCGTATGAGGATTCTCCAGTTCTATAAAACATAGGTGCTCATCAGGGGGGATGTGCAGGAGTGGTAAATGTTTGAGTACATTAGAATCAAGTTTGCTTCTATAAGATTTGTAACTTACTAAAAAAATATAGTAAAACAAGTAAAATCCTCCCTCCTAGACTATAAAATATATACATTTTCACTTTTGATAGAAGTGAACAACTACTTTTAAATTGAAAACAGATCCGAGTGAGATGGGAGTTTTGAGAACCTGTGGAAACTCTTGACTTCATGGCTTCATATATGGTTTTAACATTACAGTTAGGCTGGGCAAAAGGTGACATATGGCTCAGGGACTGTCCTCCTCCCTATCAAGTCAGTTTTGAAAAAAGTCATGAAAAACAATGATATTTCTTTAAATGGCCTTTTCTAAATCGCCAATGAATTATTGATAACAAAATAACACACTCCATTTTCTGAGACCCTTGAGCCTGTGCAAGTCTGATAAGCTTAATGATATTCTCTTATCAGGTCTGCTTTTATTATCCCATGTGTGACTCTTAACCTTTGACATTAACCTGCGACACTAATTAGTTTATCAAATTCCAAACATTGGATATAGCCCAAATCATTACACTGACCTTATCACTGACCCTGTGAAATTTTTGCATCCCAGATAACGGAGTGTGATTTCAATAAAGATAATCTTTTCAATTTCATTATTTTCTCACAAAATTGTAAACTGACACCTGCAACATGAACCACGAACTCTAAATATTTGCAAAATCTAGTTCATTTAAATTTTCAACATTAACAGTTTCTAAAGCCGTGTAACCTGTGTCCGACACTCCCAGATAGCATTAATGGGCTTTCAGTGAAGATAACATTATCTGAGGTGAGACTCAGTGAACAAAATAAACCTAACCACTAAACAGTTAACAAAAGTCAACCCTGCCACAACCAAAATCCATCTCTGAAACAATGGTCTCTGGACCTGTGCATCCCAGATACCACTCACACACAACCAGTTGTCAACAAGATAGTCTTATCTGGAAGGAGCTCTTCTTACACAATGTCTGAACCTTGCCTATAAACCTATCACCCTGAATGTGTTTACTACCTCACATGGGGAATAATTAGTCAAGTCTAGTGGTTATCAGGGAGGAGTTGGACTTGGAGAGTCAGCTGATGTGCAGGTTCAAGCTACTGCTGATAACGCACAACTGTCCCTGTACGTCTATGATGTAACCCCTCACTTCAGAGGCCATTACAGACTGGCAGTGAATGGGTTCACAGCTGGAAGGCTTGACACTTTAACAGCCCCTCTGATGCTTATGGTGACCAAGTGAGATGTTTACCCAGAAGCAGGGATAAGTCACTCCAAGGATCTTGTCGGACACGTTTTTTTACAGGTTAACAGAATCCCAGACAATACAAAAAATAAATCTGAAAAGCACTTTTTTTTGTATTATTCAACGCAATATAAACACAACAAATAACTTGTGCATACAACACTCTAAACTGCAACACAAAAGGTTACAAGGAAACAGGGTAGGTGGGTAGACTAAATCTAGTCTCTGAAATAAACATATCATACAGAAACAAAAACCAGTTGTTAAATTATCTTTAAAAAAAATAATAAAAAGGAGCCCAGATACTCTCTTCACTTTCAGACACTGCAGTAATCTAGACTTGCCAAACATTATAGACTTGCCTTGGCTGTATTTGATATATTTGTAACAGGGTCTGTAAGACAGTCTAGGGTGGTGGGGTAACCTAGTGGTTAAAGCGTTGGCCGATCAAGCCGAAGACCAAGGTTCAATTCCCCACATGGGTACAATGTGTGAAGCCCATTTTCCGGTGTCCCCTACAGTGATATTGTTGGAATGCCATACTCACTCACTACAACGGAACAAGCTTAATCAACACTGCAGAGATGGCAACATATTCAGGTAACTTGTATTGTTAAAAAGAAATAGGGGAATATCTTCTTCTTTTTCAACAACCAAGCATCTGTAAACCCAGAAATAAACTTGTCTTGCCTGTGATGTGTTTGTGAATATGTGAGCAAGACTTCACTGGCAGGGTTCTGCTACACTTTGGTTTTGTTAGGTAATATTTGAAATATTTTTAAAAAATAAATATACCCTGTTACCTGAATTGGCTTTCTCCTGTTTTCGGCGAAATTGGTTTACTCAAGGACGGGCAGTGGGGGGGGGGTCTGGTTGGGGAAACATTCACTCATCAGGCGATGACCAAGGTTTGATTCAAGACTGGTCACACTGATTGAAGTCAGTACATGAAAGTGGGGCACGGGTGGCCCAGTCATCTAAGTTGTGTCAATTGGGCACCTCAGAAATCTATGATTGTGGGTTCGAATCCCGGTTCACCCCGATTATGTTTCTAGGTTTGTCAGCACCATACTCATGCTCGTGGGTTTCACCAAAGTGGTAAACGCCTGAGACCTGCATCACTTCAGGCTTTCCTCCCACATTAAGCTGACACGCTGTGATATAACTGGAATACTGTTAAAAGCGGCATTAAACCCAACTCACTCAGTACTTGAAAGCATTACATGACCAAGTTTTGATTCAAGACTGGTCTCACTGTTTAAAGTCAGTTCTTTAAAGCAATGCAAAACAATGCTCTCTAAATAATACTCTTCTGTAAGTATTATACCTGTTTGCTATAATGTATCTCACACACATTCATGAAACAATAATCATATTCAGGTATATAAATATCTATATTTTGCAAATGCAGCTAGTCTGGCAGTTTTATTTGCTATCTTCCCCAAGGAATTTGTTGTATCAGGTAGGCCAGAAGATTGTTATTTCTTGGTTTTAATAAATCAGATTTTGTTATGTCCCTCAAAATATTAACTTTATATGTTGCCATGTGTGCACTGAACGTTAAACCTTATCTTATTAGTCTTGCAGTCTAAGCCTAATATATCCACATAATTTCATTCTGCAAAATAATAGATACTGCTGTTCAGATTTCTCTTTTTTATATTATATAGGATCAGTTGAACTCGGAAGCCATTTAAAAAGCCTATCTTGCTTTAGGTGTAATGGTCCATACCTGCCTCGAGAGCTCTGCTGCACACCAAGACATTCCAGGTCATGGCTCATCTCCAGTGCAAGACATGCCATTGGGGAACCTTGACCTGAACATGGATCTGGTCTGCTGATGCAGGCATACCATTGCCGAACCCTCATCATGCCTTGACTTCAACACTGTGGGACTCTGCTGATATACAGACTACCATCAGTGCCGGGGTGTTGCTTCAGTCAGTATTCTCAACCAAGGAAAACCTGTAGTCAGTCATCCATGTTTGTTTGTCAAGAGGAAGGATATGTTAAATGCAGTACATGACATTGTGAGGGTGTAAGGGTCAATCCACATCCTCCTTCACATTTTGCTGCATTTCAGTTATGCTGTAGTGACAAAGCATCCTCTATATCTCCAGGGCTAGCATTTCGGTAAACCTACACTAACTCCTGGATCCATTCCTCGGGTTCTCATGATCACAAATTACCTGCCCTTGATTTTCGTTAACATGTTATCGACCAATCAAACGTCGACAGGGTAAGGCAGGTAACACAAATTACCTAGAAACCAAAGCCACCACCAGTTTTAATGGACATAAAGACATCCTTGCCATCAAAAAGATTTTATATTCTTTTGCGTGTCAGTCAGTTTTTCAATGTTGAACTTTTCGCAAACTCATAATCATTTGGAATGGCCAACCCAACATTGAGGCAGGTTTGTAACTCGCATTCTGATTGGCTACGTTTCTAAGTCCAACATACCAATCAAATTGGCAAATGAAAATCAAGGGCACGTAATTTGAGATTACGAGAACCACGGGAATGGATCCAGGGGTTAGTGTGAGTTTATCGAAATGCTAACCCTGGAGAAATAGAGGATGGTGTTAAAGATGAAGAGACCATTATAGAATGTATTCAGGAAAGTTTGGTTTTGAGAAGTGTTGCTTTTTACAAAAAAATTAAAATATAGACATGTTTTTTTTCTTTTGTCTTCAATGGCATTGTTATTTGTATAAATGAATATATGATAACATTATCTTCGAAAGATTTTTTATACTTCTAATTTGCCCTTTCCACTGATCAATATTTCAGCAAGATTTTTCAGAAATGTAAAAACAATAAAGCAATGTTTTTTTACTCAGTGTTTATCAGTTTTCCTGACATCTAAAATGGAAGCACAAGATGCATGAGGAGATTTGAGACTTTTATCACCACTTTTTCCAAGATCAAGTGAACTGCAGTTCAAGTTAGAAGGGGAATAAAATATTTTTTACAGACACAGAAAAAGGCATCCTTATATCTTAGAAGCATGCTTGTCCCATATTCTGCCCCCTTCGTTTTTTCCCAAGTATTAGTTTCCTCTGGCCATTACTCTTGATGTTTTAACTCATGAATCTGTCATCACTATATAAAACGTGAAATGTTTTAAAATTCATTTCCAATTTTTTTCCCTATTTTTTACTCTGCAGATTTACTAGTTTACTCTTCCAAGACTGTAGATTTCAAATCGAACCTGATGTCACGTTTTTTTAAATCGCTTCCTCTGACATCAGACACCAGCAGATAAAAATCTGTGATCCAACAAATAGAAAATAATGGCCTTACGTTTCACTGAACCTACTATCAGGAGAAAACTGTTGGTCATCTAGGACAAATCAACACACAGATGTTTCATGTTTTATTCCATGCAACCATTAACTGCTTCACTCTTCACTCCAGGATAAATGGAAGGTCTCATCTGAAGATTCATGAACATCTGCTGTCTGACTTGACATCACGGCATGTGTTGAGATTTGTACGAACTGGACCAAGACTAGATGTCATCTTTCAGAAAAAGTACCCCCAGACTGACTGAGCCATCTTCCCGAGTCAAGAGAGGTAACTGACTATAAAAGTCCAGTTTCCACCCTTGCCGAACTAGGCTGGTATTATGGAGTTACCTTTTGGCTGGACTAATAATTCTATGCATAGTCCAATCAAAATCGCGCAACGAAATCGTAATCCGGTTCGTAAACTGTTGTGCAGATTTCGGTCGATTGCATGATTCGCAAAACATGTGCACATGTGTTGTCTTTTCATGTTTTTAATCAAGGTGCTCACTGATTTGATGCATTTCGCGATCTAAGACACAATATCACAATATAGATCTTGATTAACCATCAGATCGTCTTGACTGGGCGCCACCATTTTGTGTGAAGCAAATGCAAGTGATGCGAGAGGTGGAATCTGATTGGTCCATAGAAGGGGCTTAGAAGGGACATAACTGGTAATAGCCACGTGTGGCGCTATGATCAAGCACAGTACTTCCAGCCTAGTTCGGCAAGGGTGAAAACTGGACTTTTAAAGTCAGTTAACACTCTTGCCTCGGGAACATGGACGGAGCTGGGTGAATCCCCCCAACAGACTGCCACCAGATGGCATGGTAACTGTGAACCCAATAGCTTTTATAGTTTACACTAATAGTTCCAATAGTCTTTCAATGATGCTGGAAGAACTAAGTGAAATGTGTCTCTGATCTTCAGTCGTACAGTGAGTTAGCAAATGTTATTTTATGCCAGTGTTTAAAATACCCGCCTGCCCAACTGTGATGGTCTATTTTACTGACGGACAGTCATTTTTCATTTTTTAAAGTTGACAATTGATCAGTTTATTGTTATTTTCTGAGATCTAACAATAAACAGTTCTATTTTTATGTTTATCCTTTTGTTACTTTTGATCCTTAGTCTAGAAAATTCTGGACTGGAAACATTTTAGTTGGTCTGGTTACTTTGCAAAGTTGCCAGTCTGGTTGTCTGACTGAAATTTGGGGGAGTTTTATACACTGTTCATGCTAACTCAGCATTATTTATAGAGGCAGTCTGTACAGTCAAGTCTGGCCGAGTGAACCACGGGTCAAGTGCATGAGCAACAATCCACACCATCAGGGCATGATGGCACTTGATCAGCTTGGTCCCATATTGGAACCTATTCTGTCCCTTAATCCTCAACTTGCACAAGATGATATTTATTACTGCTTTAGTTAATGTTTGGAACTGCACCAGATTCAATACAGAAAGATCTGGTATAAATCATAAAACAAAATTTTCATTGACTTTGGAGATAAAGGTACACTGACTGTAATGTAGTTGAAACCAAATACACAGCTAACTGCAAACCTCTTATAAAGAGAACAAAGTATTTCCAAAAAATATATGTGACCACAAAAACATCCTGCACTTTTAACAATATAAGCATTTATTTTGCCCCTCTAAAACCAACTGTCTCAAACAAACTCATGTCATATTAAATAATAAATATTAGTCTATACAATTTTTGTTTTAGGACAATCGACCCAAGCTAATAGGATAGACAAAAATATATGTTACCCATTGTTTGGAGCATACTGTCCACCATAAAATAGAATGCTTGACAACTGACACGGTATTAGAGGGCTGAGTTCAGTTTGTCCCAGTTGTGTTTTTTAGTATTCTTGGTGGGGAAAAATAACAATTTCCCCAATCATTTTAGAATTCAATAAAAATCCAATCACCCTCCTCAATTTTCAGAAAATTGTGGCTGAAAAACATTCAGCAGTGAGGTCAGACCCCCAATAGTAATAACTCCATAAATCCTCCCTTCTACCAGATCCACACATCATAAAGTCCAGTAACTCACTGTGATGTACCAAGTCATAACTTTTGTAAATAAAAAAACAGAAAACAATAAAAATGTTCATATTCACCAGTTCAGCAACTCCAAACATTCTGTACCCATTGTTGTAGGTCATGCTTCCAAGTGGAAGCCTGTTTCTGGTTACAGTACTCAGAAACATTACTGGATATACACCCTCACCAGTCGTGAATCCCAGTGACCTGAACAATAGTAGTTCTGGAATGTTCAATAGTTCCATATACAACTCATGTACCATTGTGCCAGGGCTCACAGTATCAGTGACCCTAAAATTACACATGATGGTCTAGTGGTAGAGCGTCAGTCTGAAGAGCGGCAGGTCCGGGGTTCGATCCCAGGCCATGTCATACCAAAAGACATTAAAAGATGGTACTTGTTGTTACCCTGTCTGGCGCTCGGCATTAAGGGGCAAAAACAAGGACTGGTTGGCTCGGAGTCAGTACACTGTGTCTGAGTGGGGTATTCATGTTAAACTGCGGCATGGTATCTCAGTGTGCTAGCACTATCAGTCCGGACTAGTACAAGCAGCCACACACACACACACACACACACACACGTCGCTATATAAGTGGAATAATCTTGGACGCGACGTTAAACCCAATTTCACCTCGTCTCACCTAAAATGACACATCACACAAATCAGCCCAAGTTAATATTCAGGATGTTTTATCACAGTTCGACAGGTAAAAAACATTCAAACATCATTCATTATATTCATCTGTATTTCCAAATTGTCTTGTTTTATTCTTCTGGGGCCACTGATGGCCCAGTTGTCTAAGGCATAGGAATTTGCTGTGCAGAGTTGCATCCCTCAAACATACCAGGAACATACGATCATGGGTTCAAATCCCATTTTTCCCTGATTATATTTTTAGGTTTGCAGGCACCATACCATGCTTGTGGATTTGACCAAAGTGACAAATGTCTGATACCAATGTCAATTCAGGCTTTCCCCAAAATCAATCTGACATGCTGTGATATAACTGTTAAAAGCAGCATTGAACCATGTTACTCATTCACTCTTGTTTTTTAAAATTCATTTTATTTACTGTGAAAGCTTGTAATTCTGGTTAGTGACGTTTCTCATTAAATTTCCAAGATTAACTGATTTCAGGTTTAATGCATCAAGGGTGCCTAGTAAGATCTTAAAAATCATACATGTATATTTTCTCTAGTTAATACCCTCAAACAACCTTATCCATCAATTCTAGATACCATCTGTTAAGATGACAAGATCGCGAAAGGCGTTATCGCGGAGAATGACTGTACTTAGTTTGTTTATCCAACATACTCGTTCATATGACAAAATCATGCAACCAACCATGTCAGATTAACGGGAGTTGACTGTATATTAAGAGAAACTTGAACAATATTTTCAGTTCAGAGATGAAAAGCCAGCCTATTAGGGGAGTATCCATCACTGCTGACTAACTCCAAGGTGAAACTTACCACACCCTTCATATATCATCTGTACAGAATCTGTCTGCGAGGTCATACTCTCAGTGACCAGAAAGTCACTAACATACTGCCAGAGTTGCTCCAACACTTGCAGCTATCAGACCTGACATCTGACCCCTGTGGCAATAAGCTGTGGCAATGAGCCGTGGCAATGCGCTATGCCACTCAGTGCCGCCTCATACTGAAGATGTCTCAATTGTTGCTGATGAGGAATTGTGGACAAGTGGTAGCACTAAAACGCCACATCCACTTGGTTGACAAGTCTCTCCCAAACACCAGACAAAAGCACATCTGTCTTTAAGAAACTGATGCAAGTTTGGATACCTTTGGCTGGATGTTGTGTAGTTAAGTGTGGTCAAAGGCAAAAGTAACTGTGATTATATATACTACTCCAAAGAAGTTATGGAACACCAGATTCTTTCATATTACTTTTGTTAATCTGTCATGTTAATCTGTCATGCCATGTAATGACATATGAAAGAATCTAGTGGTCCTTAACATTTTTTGAGTAGTATACATTTTTGATGACTGAAAATATAACAGAACAACTGATGCACAAATTAGATTTACTGAATTTAGATTTAAGTTTCTATCTGTGTGCCCAGGGACAAAGTGTCAAGACAGGCAAATTGATGTGAAAATAAGAAAGTCATGTAATAGTTTCTTTCCTTTGCTTAACACTGTATGGCACGATTTAGATATATTTAATAAATATACTCCTCACATACCTCACAACTGACTCCACCTTTCCTCATACCCTCCCCACACACCCCTGCCCACACACCCCTGCCCACACACCCCTGCCCACACACCCCTGCCCACACACCCCTGCCCACACACCCCTGCCCACACACCCCTCCCCACACACCCCTCCCCACACACCCCTCCCCACACACCCCTGCCAACACACCCCTCCCCACATCCCTCACCACACACCCCTCCCCACATCCCCTCCCAATACACCCTCCCTACATCCCCACACACCCTCCGCACATCCTCACACCCCTCCCAACTCACCCCTTCCCACACACCCTCCACGCATCCACTCACACCCCTCCCCACACAAACCTCCCCACACAAACCTCCCCACACACACCCCCAATACACCCTCCCTACATCCCCACATACCCTCCACGCATCCACTCACACCCCTCCCCACACAAACCTCCCCACATACCCTCCATGCATCCACTCACACCCCTCCCCACCCCACCCCACCCCTCCAAACACCCCCCTTCCCACACATCCCTCTCCACACACACCCCACACATCCCTCCCCACCCCTCCCCAGCACACCCCTCCCCACTCCCCTGTACACCCATCCCTAATCACCCCCTTCAAACACCTCATTCAGCCAGTCACTGTATGTTCTTATCAGCAATTAACTGCAAACCCCTGAAAGGACTTATAAACATGACACAAACACAACAATGATAACAATCTCATGTAATATCTAAATCTTATCTCACATATTCTTAGGTTAGTTGTTGTATCACCTTCACAATTTTTGATGTTTTTCCATGAAGTGACATTTTCTGCTTTCATGAAGCCACATGCTTTAATAGAAATACCATTTATTTTCTCCTTCACACAGCATCAGTAAACAGTTGTGCAGTTCCTTCATGGAGACAATAATATTTCACTGTCAGAGCTGCTCATCATCTGATCAGTGTCCATTCATCACAGCACATGTTCCCTGTTCCACGATGAACGTACATGTTCCAGTGAGAACAGCTGACAAACCTTTCACCCACAACACCACACTTGCAGATATAATGATCAGCCTCACAAATTACCAACAGCTTGAAACAGATTTATGTAGGGTTTTCCCAACAACTACTAAAGACAAGTTATCTCTGACTCTGCCAAACTGATGTATGCAGGGTTGTCCTAAGCACTATTAATGACCACAAAATCCATTCTTCACCAATAATAATAGCGTTCTGCCAGGTGTTCATGCTATGTTAGAGTGGCCTTCCTTCTGTTGATAATACTATCTTTCCAATAAACAATAGTTGAACATGTGTTTAGGATAATATTATCAAAACAAACAACCATTTGTAAATTGTGAACATGCTTTACAGATTTATTGTAAATACCATAATAAACAAGGCAAGTTGTTATTTGGACTGCTAGTATACAGTATATATTAGGTGCATGTTTTGGGCTGTATGAAATGTTCATGTATAGTGTGAATTTAGACTTAGTGTGCATTCTTCATAGCAAAAACAGTCACATATGTTATGTAAACATTATGTATTGTTATAAGCTCCATTATATGAAACTTATTACCGTATTCAACGTAATAAGCGCCTAGGGCGCTCTCAAAATTAGAAATAGGGGGCTCTTATTAGAATATTATTTTAGTGAAAAAAAAACAGAGTTAAAAGATAAATTTTGTGGTTTATGCTGACAGCCTGAAATGTTTATGTACGACATATATATTTTTCCAGAATTTAATTGCCCATAATTAAGTGTGCATATAACACACGAGTGCGTATTATACGCTAATATATAAGTCTTGTGTACATTGATCAATCAGAAGGGGTGCTAATTAGGATTGTTCACTGGCCAATATATTAGCAAATATCGCGGTGGGCCCTTTTTAGAGCTGGGCGCTTATTACGTCGAAAACGGTACTTATGTACTGGTCATGTATCACATTTTGCTGACAACCCCCATTTTATGTAACATTTTTTCAAAGTCGTAGATTTGACACAATTCACTGGTATTAGTCCAGTCTAGTACAAGCAGCCACACACACACATACATTCATGTATATAAGTGCAATATTCTTGGACGCAATGTTAAAGCCTATTTCACCTCACCCCCCTAACTAGCTCTTGATAAACACTCGGAATCAGATCACCGACCAAAGTAAAATCACATTTTTTTTCATTAACTAACCATGCTGGGCCCAGCAAATCATTTGGCCTGCAATACAGATCAAACAGAAGCTAGTATTGCATTTCATGAGATTAATATCTCCTCTTTTTTTTTTATCCTGACAGATAGAAGATCACATCATCCACAACCAAATCTCCTGCAGTAAAGGATACAGAGAAGTGATCTCACCAATCTGTGATTTTAACATAGGAAAACACTGAGTTGGATAAAGATAGGCAATTACTGCTTTGCCGAAACTTTAAGACGTGTGAACATAAATAAACTTTTACATTTAATGATTTGAGGCATACAAGCTGTAGGGCTGGTCTATATTCTGACAACATTGAGGGGAGGGGGCCAGAGATTCCTGCCCATCTTGTTATCTACATGTGAAATAAACTTTTAACACTTGTCATGATAATGAATTTTTATCATAGATTATTTTTCACTTTGAAGTTATCATGTTGAAGTTATCATTTTTGTGGAGAAACTAGCTTTCTTAAGAATCCTTAAAGTTGGAAGAATTTGGTAAAACTACTTTATTGACCAATATTTGTTTAGCTAACGAGGTCCAAGTTTATTCTATCTGTTCTTTTACTCTCCTATGAAATTGCTGAAGGGACAGGCCTTAATCCTAAGGAGGATGTGAAATGAAATGAAATGAAATGAAATGAAATGAAATGAAATGAAATGAAATGAAATGAAATGGAAATGGAAATGGAAATGGAAATTGAATTGGAATAGAATAGAATAGAATTGAATTGAATTGAATTGAATTGAATTGAATTGAATTGAATTGAATTGAATTGAATTGAATTGAATTGAATTGAAATAAAATAAAATAACTAAAAAATTAAGGGAATGTAGTTGAGACGTTTTGTTGTTTTTTATCAAATGAAAATATATTCTTCAATTGCAGAAAATGTTAAAAAAAAGCATCTTCTTCTCAGATAATAAACGTCTGCAAGATTCTGATATCTGAGTTGAACATGTTGCACAACAGTGGAGTTCAGATTGAATCATGACCTTTGACATTCATGAGGTATCAAGATTACATTACTAGATTTATCAAATGTTTGCAAGGATACTTCTTTCAATTAATTTGAAACATTGTAGTTACATGGAATTGACTGTTTTAACTTCTGCTAAAATGTCACTGTCTAAACTGGACTAAACTTTAGGTTACGCCTATGGTTTACACTGATTCCACTGTTCTCTGAAATGTCATTTATAGAATTCAATAAAAAAAAATGTATCCACAGCATATTTTTCGAAAACCTTCCAAAATAAAATATTAAAGAACGTGTATTATCAAAATACATGAATATTTTACAGTGTTTGATATTTACATAAAATTGGCAAATTAAAGAATACTTTTTACTCCATACATAAACACAACAATCTGTTTAAAGTGTTGTGTTGAAACTATTTTCCCAAAAAACTTATGTAAACAAATTTCAGGAAACAAGATATCGAAATAAGAAAGTGTGACGGAAATATATGTCAAGGACATCAAGGGAATTTGAAAGGTGGGTCCAAATTTAAAAAATGAAAAGAATATATTCATTTGAGTTGAAATTTCATTACCAGATGTGTACATAATTTAAAAAAAGAATGGAGTTCTAGAAACGCCTATGTTTATTCTCATATGAATCCTTTTTTTTTCTTTTAAACGACCTGTTCTATCCCTGTCACAGCTAGAAGATCTTCTGCCCCTTTAAGAAATTTGCCCACCATATGGAAGCAGTTCTAGCACTTCAAGTGATAACATGAATGGTGTTTGGAGTTCACAACACTATGGGCTAGGTGGCAGGATCATAGAGGGGAGCTGTGTGGAGCCAATCGTTCCTAATTAACCAATAATAGACAAGCATGGCCAATTTAAAAATCACTCCACGATACTATCTTCTCTACCACATGGCATCATTTGACCTTGCAGGTGAGAGAGACTTCTTTCTACCAAGTAGGTCAGTGTAAATTTGTATGTGGGATGGCGAGCTTGTCCTACGAGGTGAGGTGAGGTGAAATTGGGTTTAACGTTGCGTCCAAGATTATTGGACTTATATGTGACGTGCATGTACGTGTGTGTTTGTGTGGCTGCTTGTACTAGTCCGGACTGATGCCAATTTATAGTGCTAGCTCACTGAGATACCATGCCACAGTTTAACATGAATACCCCACTCAGACACAGTATACTGACTCCTAGCCGACCAGTCCTTGTTTTAGCCCCTTAATGCCGAGCGCCAGACAGGGTAACAACAAGTACCATCTTTTAACGTCTTTTGGTATGACGCGGCCGGGGATCGAACCCCGGACCTTCCGCTCTCCAGGCGGACGCTCTACCACTAGACCACAGAGGCGGTCTGTCCTATGAGAATGGGTATATGTTGTTGGGGGATTTGGATGGAGAATCTTGATAGAATCGAGTCTTCTCAGTCTGTAGCTGATGACTTCCTATTTGGTGATAGGTATCTCTTTGATCATTTTTAGAAGCAGTATTTTTTAGCCATTTTATTTCAGAGCTGATAAATCTGAAATTGGATTTGGAAACACAAGTTGGCACATGTGGATGCCTGATAAAGTAGACACAGTGCAGAAGAGATTAAACTAACATTAATTCTCAGGAAACTTTTAAAGATTATTTTGGTATTGTCTTTCAGTATATAATAAAATACAGGGCAGGAAATCTCTTCATTTTCCGACACTCAGCAACTGAAGAAATATAGACTTGCCAAAGTCTTGTAGACCAGAATGAGTGTTTTCAGATATTTTCTTTCAGGATCTGTATTAGACCCTAGGAATATACACTGCTGGTTGAACTGGAAGCAACACTTGTATTATCGTACTAAACTGTCCAACTGCACTGGGTTTGTTGAAGCATTGGTTCGTCAAGCTGATGATACTGCCTCCCCTTTGCTAGTGTACAGGGACCCGTTCCACAACATGATCTTAGCGCTACGACTGTCGTAAGTCAGTGTTAAAGAATAGGAGTTACGACCGACTTAGCGCTAAGAAAGCTTTGTGGAACGGGGCCCTGGATGGAACATCTGCCCTGAGAGCAGGTCATTGGCTCGATCCCAGCCGCATCATACCAAAAGACATTACAAATTGGTACTTGTAACCCTGTCCGGAACATGGCATAAAGGCATACCGTATTCGACGTAATAAGCGCCCCGCTCTAATAAGCGCCAACGGTTGCTAATATATTGGCTATTGAACAATCCGAATTAGCACCCCTTCCGATTGATCAATGTATACAAGACTTATTTATTCGCGTATAATACGCACTCGTGTACTATATGCACCCTTAATTATGGGCAATTAAATTCTAGAAAAATTATCTGTCGTATATAACATTTCAGGCTGTCAGCATAAACCAGGATATTTATCTTTCAACTCTGTGTTTTTTCCAGCAAAATAAAATTCTAATATAAGCCCCCTATTTCTAATTTTGAGAGCGCACTCGGCGCTTATTACGTCGTATACGGTAAAGGCATAAAGGCATAAAGCACGGACTGGTTGGCGGGGAGTCAGTATACTGTGTCTGAGTGGAGTATCCATGTAAACCTGCAGCATGATATCTCTGTGGGCTAGCACTATAAAACCAGCATTATTCCGGAACAGTACAAGCAGCCACAGATGAAGAAGCATGAAAGCCCAGGCTGTTTATAATCTTGAATGAGATGTTGAAACCAATTTCACCTCACTCATCATGCTGAAGGTTCATTTCCCGACATGGGAACAATGTGTTACACCCATTTGTTGGGTGATGGGACAATGCTGAAAGTTACGTAAATCCCAACTCACACCAGTCTAGAGAGCCTGATTAGGGTTCAGTTCATTCAATGTGTGAGGAAAGCCCAAAGTCAATCTGATCATGCTCGTACCACTTTATTGAAACCCTGAAGAAGCTGACAGACCAAGGAACACAGGCATGGATTCAAACCCATAACAAGCAGAAGAACGATGATGAGACACACAATTTGGGGATTCATTAAAACTATTTAAAAAAATTAATCCATGTTTGTGGCTTTTGTCTCTAGTCAGTCCAAGGGTGTTGGGGTATCCTTGTGGTTAATGTGTTCGCTTGACATGCCAAATATCCGGGTTTGATTCCCCACATGGGTACAATGTATTGTTATACGGCAGTGAAATTTAGTGTTAAACAATGATTGTAACTGTTTTACATTGTAAAAAGATTTGGAATAGATATGTTCCCACTAAACTGGCAGTACACATGCTTTGCAAATCCTTAAATTGACCGAAATCTGCACGGCAGTTTACGAACCAGATGTTGATTTCGTTACGCGATTTTGATTGGACTATGCACAGACTCGTTAGTCCAGCCCCAAAAATCCTTCATAATTCAGGCCTAGTTCGGCAAGGGTGGAAACTGAACTTTTATGGTAACTCCCTTGCCTCAGGAAGATGTGCTTCGTCAGGTCCAGATTTAATTATTGACAGGCTGCTGTCATATAGCTGGAGTGAGTGAGTGAGTTGGGTTTTACGCCGCTTTTAACAGTATTCCAGTTATATCACTGCGTGTCAGCTTAATGTGGGAGGAAAGCCTGAAGTGATGCAGGTCTCAGACGTTTACCACTTCAGTGAAACCCACGGGCACGGGTATGGTGCTGACAAACCTAGAAACATAATCGGGGCGAACCGGGATTCGAACCCACAATCATAGGTTTCTGGCGTGCCCAAGGGACGCAACCCTGCACAGCGAATCGCGGCGCTTTAGACGACTGGGCCACCCGTGCCCCCTCATATAGCTGGAATATTGCTGAGTACAGCGTTAAACAACACACGGGCCTATCAAGACTCACAGACACTAGTAGTGGAATCCAACAAGATGCATCCATATTTGTTTGGTGTCATTTCAGTAAAACAAACACTTTTTTCACCAATTTATGTCTTCATCTTTTTTCTCTCACTAATTATTTGCTGACGATTCAGTCTTGGAAGCCTTGGTTGTCTCTGATATCACAGCTTGCAATAATATTGAAATTATTTCTGTCAACATTTGAACTCATCTTGGGATAAAAAAATATATCTTGCTAAATCCCAACATCATCCAACTCAACTTGCTCCTGCAGTGTAGAACCATCTGTAGATAATTGGACAGAAATTCTAGACTGTCAGTTGACAGATTCATCTTGCATGCATTAAAAGATAAGTTGTTGAAAAACTTGATGTCAAGGGAATAGCATTCAGAATCTTCAAGATATATTTTTTTGGTCATAAGGGAGAGATAGAACTCACCTCCAGTTTACAGAGTTTTCCATAAAGAGGCTGTCAAGCCTGGTTGTGTTGTGAAATATCCACGTCCCAGTTAATTCATTTAGTTTCTGTTGGCATCAACTTTGGTTCTTGCTTCTGGAAATGTTGTTGGCAATGTTGGACAATAGTGCCATGATCAACTGCTGAAACCAGAATGGCAAGATCATCACTCTGTTGCTGCTCTCACAGACCAGTAAATTCCTGGACCTGACGGAATGCTTTATTGTGTGACCTTGACTTTACGGAACACTCCATTCCTTGACTTTACAGAACACTCCATTCCTTGACTTTACAGAACACTCAATTCCTGGACTTTACAGAACACTCCATTCCTGGACTTTACGGAACACTCCATCCTGGACTTTACAGAGCACCCCATTCCTTGACTTTACGGAACACTCCATTCCTGGACTTTACAGAACACTCCATTCCTTGACTTGACAGAACACTCCATTCCTTGACTTTACAGAACACTCCATTTCTGGACTTTACAGAACACTCCATTCCTGGACTTAACAGAATACTTCATTCCTTGACTTGACAGAACACTCCATTC
The DNA here is from genome assembly GCF_023055435.1 of Haliotis rufescens. Classification (NCBI taxonomy): domain Eukaryota; kingdom Metazoa; phylum Mollusca; class Gastropoda; order Lepetellida; family Haliotidae; genus Haliotis; species Haliotis rufescens. Next base: position 18,792,229 of record NW_025963890.1, on the reverse strand, counting down.
CTGGACTTTACGGAACACTCCATCCTGGACTTTACAGAGCACCCCATTCCTTGACTTTACGGAACACTCCATCCTGGACTTTACAGAACACTCCATTCCTTGACTTTACAGAACACTCCATTCCTTGACTTTAAGGAACACTCCATTCCTTGACTTGACAGAACACTCCATTCCTGGACTTTACGGAATACTCCATTCCTTGACTTTACAGAACACTCCATTCCTTGACTTTACAGAACACTCCATTCCTTGACTTTACAGAACACTCCATTCCTTGACCTCACATAACACTCTATTGACCTTACATAACATGCTATTGCTTGACCTCACATAACACGCTATTGCCTGACCTCACATAACACACTACTGCTTGACCTCACATAACATGCTATTGCTTGACCTCACATAACACGCTATTGCTTGACCTCACATAACACACTATTGCTTGACCTCACATGACATGCTATTGCTTGACCTTGCAAACATGCTATTGCTTGACCTCATATAACACTACTGCTTGACCTCACATAACATGCTATTGCTTGACCTCACATAACACACTATTGCTTGACCTCACATAACATGCTATTGCCTGACCTTACATAACATGCTATTGCTTGACCTTGCAAACATGCTATTGCTTGATCTCACATAACATGCTATTGCTTGATCTCACATAACACGCTATTGCTTGATCTCACATAACACTATTGCTTGACCTCACATAACACACTATTGCTTGACCTCACATAACACACTATTGCTTGACCTCACATAACACTATTGCTTGGCCTCACATAACACACTATTGCTTGACCTCACATAACACACTATTGCTTGACCTCACATAACACGCTGTTGCTTGACCTCACATAACACGCTATTGCTTGATCTCACATAACATGCTATTGCTTGATCTCACATAACACGCTATTGCTTGATCTCACATAACACTATTGCTTGACCTCACATAACACACTATTGCTTGACCTCACATAACACACTTTTGCTTGACCTTACATAAAACACTATTGCTTGACCTCACATAACACACTATTGCTTGACCTTACATAACACACTATTGCTTGACCTCACATAACACACTATTGCTTGACCTTACAAACAAGCTATTACTTGAACTCACAAGCACCATATAGCGTGACCTCACATAACACACTATTGCTTGACCTTACATAACACACTATTGCTTGACCTCACATAATACACTATTGCTTGACCTTACAAACAAGCTATTACTTGAACTCACAAGCACCATATTGCGTGACCTCACATAACACACTATTGCTTGACCTTACATAACACACTATTGCTTGACCTCACATAACACACTATTGCTTGACCTTACAAACAAGCTATTACTTGAACTCACAAGCACCATATTGCTTGACCTTACATAACATGCTATTGCTTGACCTTGCAAACATGATATTGCTTGATCTCACATAACACCATTGCTTGACCTCACATAACACCATTGCTTGACCTTACAAACACAATATTGCTTACACGTACAAGCACGATATTCTTGACCCCACATAACACTCTTGCTTGACCTCACATAACATGCTGTTGCTTGACCTTACAGAAGAGGAACATGGCAAAGGCCTTAGGAAAATCATATATTTAAGAATATTCAAAGAGGTTGACTGCCCAGAGAGACGTAGGTCGGTGGATCCCTGGCTGTGTCATACCAAAACTGTCTAAATATGATAGTTCTTGTTACCCTGCCAAGCATTTGGCATCAAGGGGGAAAAATGAAGGAAGGTTGGCTCACAGTCAGAATAATGTGCCGGAGTGTGGTAACATGGTACCGTATCTCACTGGGCTAGTACTATAAAACTGGCATTAATCCGCAGCCATACAGACACACATGTACAAGTGCAATAATCTTGAACGTGAGGTTAGACCCATTTTCACCTCACTTCTTGCTGATGTCACTGTTCGGGCCAGCAGACATTTTGACTTAAGTGAGTTGGGATTTAATTCTGCTTTAAACAGTATTCCATTTTTATCATGGTGTGTTAGCTAAATGTGGGAGGAATTTTGAACGCCCGAAGAGATGCAGGTCTCAGACGTTTAACACTTTTTGTGAAATCCCACAAGCATGGGCAGGATGCTTACAAACTGCACAGCAAATTGCAGCATCTTTGATGACTGGGCCACCCATGCCCCACATTAAGAGTGGTGTTGTTCGGTTTGGGGAACTTGGATTTCACTTTCAAGACAGATATTTTTTTAAGGTCATTGGAAGGCCAGTTTATTTATTGCTTAATGGATGACACTCCCTTATTTTGCATGAGTGAAATAAAAAAAACAAATGTTTTGTTTGATTTTGTTTTACATGTACTTATAAAATCAACACTATTTGGCAAAATTTGAAATATTGATATGATTAAGGTTTCAGGTAAACGTCTTTCCACCTTAATGTGACACAATGATATAACTGAACTACTGTTTGAAGCAGGTTAAACCCAACTTACTCACTCAATGAGGTTTTACAAGCCAGCCTCTCATTGAGATATTTTTCATGAACACATTAAAAGACTGTCCGTATGCCTACAAGTTTGCTTGTTTGTTGTTTAATGTTGCAATCAGGAATATTTCTGGGTGTTGGACCGGTACCGATTATAAAAAAACCCAGTTGTACCATAACTGACGCCTAGGGACTGAGACATCGAATATTTCGAATCACTGAAGCAAGTTGGATCTTTTGATTGCAGACTCTTGCAATGGCGGACATGTAAGATTGTAGGAAGTTCAATTTGTGAGTAAACAATTTTTTTGTTATGGATAAAGAGCTAAGAGTAAAGCACTAAGATTTGTTGGTAAACTTTAATCTGCTGGGACTAAGGTGCCTAACTTGGGTTATTGTTACAATTAAGTAAGGATGATCAACTTGTAAGTTAACTGAGAAGTAAAACACAAAGTTTTTAGAAACTTTAATCTGATGACTACAGTGCCGCACACCATTAAAATGGGGTTATTGTTACACGTGAGCAAATGGCTTTATTTTGTCAACACACAACAAGAGGCTATTAATTATCATAACACTGTGGCAAAAAATCTATGTTTCATTAAGTGCTATACAGCGTAAGGTATAAGTAGTAGAGATATCTGCCAAGAGTTACTTGCACAAGTAATGCAGCTGCCCAGGTGCACGTTACCTTCATCGCGTCGCTAAGAGGGAGCATGTTCATATATCATGGCAAGTAGAAGTATCGTGAATAAGAAGAACAAAGTTGAATGGACCCTGGACAGATCCTCCTGGGACATGCAGATACGTTAACATCGATGCCAGAACCTGCATCCTGAAGGACAATCTTATGAATCATCTCACGCGGCAAAGGAGTATACAGATCATGTATCCAAGTTGCTACATCTCGAGTAAATGAACTGAATCATGTTGTGATGCTATGGACATACTGAGAATGAATACCTTGCTGTTGTATCTTAGAGGTACGTTTTTTAGGTAATATTTATGTTATTCAATATTATACCAATGAAAAAAACTAAACATAATAAAGTGACATTGAAATCATTTGTATAAATGTACATATTCATGTACATTCATACATTCCTTCATTTCTACTGCCTGCAATAAACGGTGTCCACACTTTAGAAGTTTCGTCTTGCTGTTTTCACGATATCCTGGAGTGAGTGAGTGAGTGAGTTTGGTTTAACACCGCTTTTAATAGTATTCCAGTTATATTGCGGCATGTCAGCTTAATGTAGGAGGAAAGCCTGAAGTGATGCAGGTCTCAGACGTTTACCACTTCGGTGAAACCCACGAGCATGGGTATGGTGCTGACAAACCTAGAAACAAAATCGGTGCGAACCGGGATTCGAACCCACAATCATAGGTTTCTGGCATGCCCAAGGGACACAACTCTGCACAGTGAATCGCGGCGCCTTAGACAACTGGGCCACCCGTGCCCCCACGATATCCTGGAACTGGGACATTATCAGATTCACTCAACCACAGAGGGTACAGGGACAATGAACAAACCTCTTCCTTCCACAGTACAGATATTTGATGTCCCGGTCCATGACTTAATCCAGCTATTTCACAGAGGTCTTTAAATAATCAAATCTGGTCCAGCAGAAACACTGACTGATATAATGAACATGTGTCCTATGCCGTTAAAGTACTACGACACATTGTTCAACCAAGTCACTGAGACTGGCCATCTTATCCATTTAGTCACCTCTTACGAAAAGGCAGGTTACGGGGATCTATTCTACCAAGAATCCTCACAGGATCACTCGCCAATGAGACAGGCTGTCAAGCTGGAAGTAACCATGTCGGCTATGTCAGGAAATAATCACAACAGAAATCATGTAATACCATTTCTTCCTCATCTAGGTCCGGGGTTCGATCCCAGGCCGCGTCATAACAAAAGACGTTAAAAGATGGTACCTGTTGTTACCCTGTCTGGCACTCGGCATTAAGGGGCTAAACAAGGACTGGTCGGCTCGGAGTCAGTATACTGTGTCTGAGTGGGGTATTCATGTTAAACTGCGGCATGGTATCTCAGTGAGCTAGCACTATAAATCGGCATCAGTCCGGACTAGTACAAGCAGCCACACACACGTGCATGCACGTCGCTATATAAGTGCAATAATCTTGGACGCGACGTTAAACCCCATTTCATCTCACCTCACCTCTTCCTCATCTGGTTTTCAAAAACATATCTGTATTGAAATAAATAGCTCCTCGACATTGCAGCTTCATCACCTGAACAGCATGAGGTGTCAGTCAAGTAGCTTGCTTCAAACCCTTTGAACGTATTACTGCACAAACATTTAAATTTAGATTAATGAGTTCAGTCAATCTTAGCCCATTACACTGAGTTCTATCAGCTCATTTCCGTGGTTCTCCGATACCACATAGACTTTATGAACCCTGTAATCAGAGACACAGATAGCCCACATACCCAAGTTGATAGAGCATTGGATCCATTGATTTTATTTAATGTCAAGTGCGCACCATCTGGGCAGGGATGGTTGTACATCTCTGGACAAACATCTCATACAATGACTCAAGATGATCTAAATGATAGGTGAATGAGCGCATTCAAGTACTGCAGGGGGATAATAGCTCAATCTTCAGTACCCTATGCTTGTCTAGGTGGCTAATACGGGTATTGCAAGAGTGTGTTGCTGGACAGATTGTTTGTCATCTTGGATTGGTGTTCATGCTGTCAACCACTGGTTTGTCCACAGACATATTATTTCATTATACATCCGTGGTTTGTCTGGTCCAGAAATGAATATTTTAAGTCTGTGATGTGACTTACATGTATACTAGACGACCACCATTACTTTACCTGCAGGAAACTAGACAGCCATCACTGCTTCATCTGCAGGAACTAGACAACCACCATTGCTTCACCTGCTGGAACTAGACAGCCACCACTGCTTCATCTGCAGGAACTAGACAGACACTACTGCTTCATCTGCAGGAACTAGACAGCCTTCACTGCTTCATCTGCAGGAACTAGACAGCCTTTACTGCTTCATCTGCAGGAACTAGACAACCACCACTGCTTCATCTGCAGGAACTAGACAGCCTTCACTGCTTTATCTGCAGTAACTAGACAGCCTTCACTGCTTCATCTGCAGGAACTAGACAACCACCACTGCTTCATCTGCAGGAGGTAGCCAGCCTTCACTGCTTCATCTGCAGGAACTAGACAACCCCAACTGCTTCATCTGCAGTAACTAGACACCACCACTGCTTCATCTGCAGGAACTAGACAACCACCACTGCTTCAACTGCAGTAACTAGACACCACCACTGCTTCATCTGCAGGAGGTAGACAGCCTTCACTGCTTCATCTGCAGGAACTAGACAGACACTACTGCTTCATCTGCAGTAACTAGACAACCACCACTGCTTCATCTGCAGGAACTAGACAGCCTTCACTGCTTCATCTGCAGGAACTAGACAGCCTTTACTGCTTCATCTACAGAAACTAGACAACCACCACTGCTTCATCTGCAGTAACTAGACACCACCATTGCTTCACCTGCTGGAACTAGACAGCCACCACTGCTTCATCTGCAGGGACTAGACAGCCTTCACTGCTTCATCTGCAGGAGGTAGCCAGCCTTCACTGCTTCATCTGCAGGAACTAGACAGCCTTCACTGCTTCATCTGCAGGAACTAGACAGCCTTCACTGCTTCACCTGCAGGAACTAGACAACCACCACTGCTTCATCTGCAGGGACTAGACAGCCTTCACTGCTTCATCTGCAGGAACTGGACTGTCTATCATGGAAGCAGTAGTGGCAATCACATATGTTGTGCTACTAAATGCAAAATCTTACACACTTTTAAACTTTTCTTGTAATTAGGATCGGACTAATTTCATGATAGTTTTGTCATTCACAGGGAGACATGCATCAAATGTAAGGGTATTCTACACTCAAATCCACTCAGGCAGGCACCAGCATGTGTGAGTGAGTCTGGTTGGAGTCTTTTTTTAGCAATATTCCAGCAAATCACAGCAGGGGATGACAGATATGGGTTCACACATTGTACCATGCAGAGAATTGAACCATGGTCGCCTGCACCCCAACAAGCACAAGAGTGAGTCACATCAGCAATATTTCAGTCATACTGTGACTTGCATAAGTTATACATCAAATCTAAAAACCTGTCAACAACGGACACAATAAAAACTAGAAAATCTCAAAATTGTATATACCTTGCATGAGAGCACGAAAAGGTCCTACTGTTACATGACAGTACAATATAAAGCCGTGTGGCAAGCACAAGAAGACAGTTGTTAAGTGTATATTGGTTTAATTAAGTAATACCAAACATTACAGGTATGTTTAAGTGAACACAACATACGTGACAATACAACTAACACAGGTCTACAGCTCTCACAATAAGGCTGGCATCTAGAGGTCCATCTCTTCAAATGTATTTTAGGACACATGAACTGAACACAAATTTGTCCTCAAAGTCAGCACTAAGTTCATATACAAATAATAAATAACGAAGGCAATACTAACTGCGGCTATTGTACAGCTGTTGCACATGCACATATCGTCGTGGAAACAACGTGGACACAAAAATCTAGGGAGCAATCATTACTGCTGGAAATTGGGAAGATTTGTTACCATGGTGACAGAAATGGAATCTTTTGGAGTACAGGCAACTGCTTATGATCCAGTTCTTTTTGCAGCATATTATTTTTTCACATGACAATGTAACTAAATCTTGAGAATTTGAAATTCATGGTCTGTAGATCGTAATTAAAGACAGGGTTGAGCACCAATATTTCCTATTTACACAATAACCTAAACAGGCAATGTTGAGTTTCATTGCTGAAAGTCTCCATTGGCAAAATAAGTATCTTTGACCTTGACCTTGACCTTGACCTTATTAGTTTCTATAATTGTTGTGATACGTTAATATATTAAAAAAAACTGATGACCAATGTGACACAATAGTGAGGGTGTTGAGTATCGAGGTTGTTGAGTATCCCAAGGGTGTTGGGTATCGTTTGTTCTGACATAGTCAAAACAGATATCCATCACCACAAGACTGTCTCAATGCAGCTTGCAGACTGAAGGAAAGGGTTGAAAGAGGATGCATTACTAGTGCCAAAGATACTAGGAACCAAGATGACTGAATATTGTTACATTTTAATATTGAAAAGAAAATTAAATAAAAGGAAATAAAATGTCACAATTCAAGTGTTAACAATTTTCTTAATATTTTTTAACTATTATGGATAACAATGAATTCTCACCAAAGCATGGTCGATGCTTTGTTCAAAATGATGCCCAAAATGAAATTTCTTTATTGTGTAAAGTGATTAGTCCTGATTCTTTATCTAATAAACGCAAGGTCCAATAGTTGGCTGAAACACTTCACCCAGTGATTTTAAGATGAATATAGCCTGTTTCTAGTCTTTTCTAAAAACAAACTTTTCATATTACTTGGATCACAGATCTGGCTCTCTGTTTCTTTGAGGAATTATTTCTTGTCATGTAAATAAAACCTAAAAACTTTATTTTTTATATATGTGTTTTATTTTAACAACAGGATATGATCTGATTATGTCTGCAATCAAAATAATGAAATGAACATAATTGAATTTTGATCTTATTTAGCACTGAAAATGTAAATATAAGATGTTTCTTGAGAACAACCAGTTTATACACCAAAGCCAAGGAAGTTTGGTACCATAAATGCAACTTTGGTCCAACCCTGTCTTTATAGTTCTACTGATGTCATGGTAACATACAAGAAATACCAATTGTCAAAAATATGTTTTCTGTATCCAAATAAAAGACCTTGTTTCTTCCTCTTCCCATTTTCATCAACTGACAGAAATCGCCATATTTGGTATCATTAGTTGTTGACCTTGAACTAATACAAAATGGACTCCAAGGCGGTTCCACACGGATAGGCACAACATTAATAACAATCTGTACAAAATCACAATTCATTAGTAGAGAGTCACTGTCTCGGATATCACCCTGGCAAATATAGCTTCCTCATTGGTCAGTTCTAATATCTTACAACCAAACACAAGGCTGCAGATATCTCATTGGTCAGTTAAAATACTCAGCAACCACAGCAAGATTTGCTGCAGACTTCCTTTCCTTGGGAAGAGGAGATAGTGCAGCTAATCAAATTTCACCAAATCTTCCTTATTGGTCACATGGGATTTGAATCAACCAATCACATTCTCTAGATTCTCCATGTTGCTCAGCTGTTGTAGATGCATTAGCCCACCTTTCAGTTTCTTCCAAACTTTAATAAATGGCAGTCTAAATTTGCTTTGCATTTAACTTTTTTCCATATTTCATCACTCTACAAAGCCTTTTATGTTCACAAGTTCATTTCTCAAGACAATTATTATGCTTTGGCAAAAGATGAAATTTGACAGCCATTTTATGTCAATCTGGGATTACCATAAAAAGAAACTTAGAGAAAAATATGTGTAAAGATATGTAGGTATTCCTTTAAAATGTGAGATTTTGTTGTAATTTCAATGTTCAGCCATTGTATTCATAGTTAAAATGCCATTAAGCCGCAATATCTCTATATGAAATATCACAAGCTGTCAAAGTTGTCGTCGGTTGAGGTGCCATATATGAATATTTGAATGTAATGTTCATTTCTTGTCCAACTTGTCAGGATCCAGAGAACAAACACTCCTTATAAATCACATGGTAACATGGTAACGTCGTCTGGGAAATATGAAAATTATATATATGATTCGATGAAGCGCTGGAAAAATGATATGTCTTCATGAGATTGGTCAAAGGTCAAAGTGAGTCTTAGTTCTCTGTTGGGAATAATGATGACGTATTCCTCGAGTCCAAATCACATCAATCGTGATTGAGATAAAGTCTGTGATGGTTACCCTCCATCACAAACCTCAGACCGACACTTTCAAGTTTTTCTTTTTTGAGCACTCTTCATAAAAGGAACATACAGATTTGTGAAGCGATTGGAATGAGGGGCGACTTGATGGTTTTTTATTCCAACAATTTTTAATTAACTCATAAACAGGGACAGGAGTACTTTCGGGCTGAGCGAGGATTTTCCCATCCTTAACATATTTCACCACTTCTTCATGGGTCATGCCGTAGTACGGCTGTAACGCAAATGAAAAAATCTCCCACAGTACAACACCGAATGACCACACATCCGACTCCACAGTGAATTTGTTATAAAGAATAGCCTCCAACGGCATCCATCGGATAGGAATAGCGTCATTGTCGCTGCCCTTGTAATAGTCAACACTATGAACACTCCTCGCCAACCCGAAATCTGAAATTTTCACAATCAAATTATCACTCACGAGACAATTTCTAGTGGCAAGATCCCGATGAACGTACCCTTTCTGAGATAAATACACCATCCCAGCCGCTATCTGGGTGGAGATGTACAACTGGTCAGCTGTGTCCAGATTGGCCATTTCCTGGCAGTCTGTCAGAGAGCGAGACTGAGTGATGAAGTGCTCGGGACTGCACAGTCTTAAAAACTCATTCAGATCGCCTTTACTCATGTACTCAAACAACAAACACATCGGCTTGCCGATAGCGCACACCCCCAAAAGTTTCACAATGTTGGGATGGCTAAACTCCGCCATCAAAGATGCTTCGCGTTCGAAATCAGCCTGAAGGTCCTCTGATGCGTCTTCTTTAAGCATTTTAACACCAACCAATGTGCAGTCTTCATTTTCTAACAAATTAGGCACCTTAGCCTTAAACACACGACCAAAGGCTCCCTGTCCTATATCACGGATATATATGATGTCGTTGCGCGGATACTCGAGACTTTCTAGTTTGGGGTTGAGTCGGTTCTTCTCCTTCATCAAATGGTAGGACATGTTGGGCGGCAGTTTCTCAATGTCAATGTCAAGGTCCTCCTGGGGCGTGGCATTGTACTTGATGTGATGGTTCTGGATCAACATGTTGAAGCAGAGCCCCACAATCAGCGCCAGGACCAGGATGCCCACGGACGAGACGATGGTGATGATGAAGATGGCCAGGAAGGTGAACTTTGGCTCTTCCTCCAAATTATCCAAAGATGACGTTTTGTTTTCTGAAGTATACAAACATTCATCAACATCATTTCGATAAAGACCTCCAATAGTTCTGGATGATCTGTTATGCACAACACAGCATCTGCTAAAGACCACATCATTGACTGAAAATGACTATTTTGGTCCTAAACAAATGTTGAGTAGTATGTATGTAATACTGATTACATGCCGGAGTTCGGAAACTTCTTCTTATAACACAAATGTTACTTAATTGTAAGTCGGATATATTTTATTCAAAGCTTGTTGCAATATACCAGTGATATCAAGCAGGGGCTATCAATCATGGGTTGTTTCTTTTCAGGAGTGCTATTCAAAGAAGAAAGCTGATGGTCTATCATATCTATATTTAGTTATTCAGTAAAAACCAAGTAATCAATAGGAATGTGTGTATTTATATCACTTTCTCAAAGAAAATAATCCTAAAATCTTCACTCACTGTAAAGACATTGTTTAACGGTTCAAGAGCGATGGGCAGAAAAAATGTTAACTCAAAACATTTCTTGCTTGTAAGTGAGTGAACTGGGTTTAATGCCGCCTTGAACAGTATTTTGGTAATGTCACGTTGTGGCAGCTTAATGTGGGAGGAAAGCCAAAGTAATGCAGGTCTCAGACGTTTACCACTTCGGTGAAACCAACGTGCACCAGTATGGTGCTGATGAAACTAAAAACATAATCGGTGCCAACCAGGGCCCACTTGCACAAAGCAATCTTAGCGCTAAGATGATTGTAACTCCCATACATTAACATAGGCATACAATAGTCTTAGCGCTAAGATCGCTTTGTGCAAGTGGTCCCTGGACTCAAACCCATAATTATCCCCAAGGGATGCAATTCTGCACAGTGTAATGCGGTGCCTTAGACAACAGGTTCTTGCTTCTTACTATTTCCCTTCTGTTCTGCAGATATATCCGGTTTTAAAATTGCAACAGGTCTGGTAGATGTAGCAAGTTAGTTCAAGACTTCAAAGCAATTAATGATTACCCTAATACTATATTTTCTGCTCCATTCGATGATTATGTGGTAAAGAACAAAATGGCTACTGTCTAACTCCTAGTTGTGTCACAGATTGGAATGTGAGCTAAACACAGAGAATCAAGACCTAGACTAAAAGCTAGAAGGGACAGTGGAACAAAGTTCCTCCTTAAATGTCCTCAACCTACCATATCGAACACACTTGGGTATGTCACAAAACTCCCATCTCTTGAACTTGTCCGTTGTGTAGCACCATGGCTGGGCCTCCTCGGAACCTGGGTTCCGACAGTAGTTCTCCGAGTTCTCCAACGACACGAAAACTTCAGGAGGACGCTGGTGCTTCTGGGGTGAGTTCATTGACCAGTGCTGGCAAGTGGCGCCGGATATTGTTGTGTTGACCGTCCCATTGTACCACTGACCAGAACCCACATAGCAGTCACCTAGAACAGAACATCACACACTGGTTAGCTGAGGTGAGCTGAAATGGAGTTTAATATCATATTCAAGATTATTGCAGCTATACACCCTGTGTGTGTGTGTGTGTGTGTGTGTGTGCGTGTGCGTGTGCGTGCGTGCGTGCGTGCGTGCGTGTGTGTGCATGCAAGTCTTTTGTTGTGTGTGAGTGAGTGTCTGTGGCTGCCTGTTCCCGTGTCATAAAATCGAATCATGATTTGTGAGTGAGTTAGTATGCTTTTACCCTGCTTTTAGCAATATTCCAGCAATATCAATATCACTGTACCCATGTCGGGAATCAAACCTGCATCTTTGGTGTGACGAGCGAACGCTTTAACCACTGGGCTACCCGACCGCCCCTTCAGCATGATGAGGTGAGGTGAAATGGTATTTAACGTTGTGTGTATGTGTGTCTGCATCTGCTTGTGCTAGTCCAAACTAATGTCAGATTTATAGTGCTAGCCTGCTGAGATACCATGCCGCAGTTTAACATGCATACCCCACTCAGACACTCCCACTCCAAGCCAACCAGTCCTTCTTTTATCCCTTAAAAGCTACCATCTTTGAACATCTTTTGCTTTGATGTGGCAAGGACTGAACCATCAACCTTCCCCTCACCAGGAAGATGCTCCATCCACTACACCACAGAGGCAATACTGGTTAGCTGAACCACCGATGGAACAATTGGTAAACTACTTATTTGCTCCAGAAATGAGCTAGCTAGGCAGCATTCATCGAACAGTGTATTTAAAGAATTTCTTCAAAGCAAATTCAGTGCTATGGCTGTTTCACTCCTTCTGTTACGTATTCTCTGACATAATATACAGGGCCCTGTTCCACAGAGTGATAATAGCACAACGATCCATACTTAAGATTTAAGACAGTTGTAGTGCTGAACTTGTTTTGTTGAACCCAGTGTTGCGCCAGAACTATACCAATACTACCTCCCCCTGCCAAGAGCATATAACTGGTCTGTTTCTGGTTTGTGGACATATTGGTCACATGTGTGACATGATGGCACTTGGTACCTTTCCCTCTCAGCTATTGTTAATGTTGAACCATGATGTTGACATAGGTCTGGGCTGACACGCTTAGGTCTGTGTTGAGGTTATTTGTGTCCTTGTAATTTTAAAATAATATTATTTGTTATAAATTGTCCGGCGAATTAAATTATTTAAATTTAAACTATTCAAAATTCATCATATTATGAATACGTAACAACTTGTAATGTGTGTGAAAAGTCGTACTAAAATACGCTATTTGAAGGGGGCGTGGCCTAAATGCAAATGTCCGATTGGGATTTAAAAAATTTCGGACGCCTGGACAGAAACCACAGTCTTGAGGAGTAAGTGAGGGGTGAGTGAGAGTGTGGTATAAGCAATATTCAAGCAATATCACACGGGAGACACCAGAAATGGGCTTCACATGTTGTATCCATGTAGGGAATCGAACCCGGATCTTTGGCGTGACAAGCGAACACTTTAACCACTAGGCTACCCCACCGCCCTATTGCAGTTCTAGCATGGTGTGGGATAAAAGCCCTAAGTAATGCAAGTCTTTGTACCCATTAGAAATATCAGGGAAAACTTGGAAACACCACAGGGTCCTCCATGTGTAGATAAGTATGTCCTGGGCCAATTACAGGTAGCTCACTAATACATCATCCATGATAAAGTCACCATGGCCCACAGTAACCCAAAATAAGTTGTCTCACTTGAGTTACACCTGAAATTTGACCAAAGCCAGATCTCCTGACCTGACCCGAGCCATGACCACACCCGATGATATAACCCCCGTAACCTTACCCCTACTAAGGCATCTGGTCCACAAAGATTGTCTCACGTTGGGGGCCACCCACTCGGTTCACTGCCGAGGTTTGGGGAGTACGCTTCTGTTTCTACAGTATTGGTGCAAATTGGTTTGCCTCCCATTCAGATGTGATTAATGCTTGACAGGTTTGTGAAGAGGGGCGAGTATATCTACTCCATGAGAAGTGCTCCACCAATGTACCTGCATGGATCATGTTAGTTTATGAGTGTTTGCCCACTTTACACACCCAATACACAGACAGTTGCAGCTTCTGTGCCAACATACTGACACAGTTGCAGCCTTGCTGGCCATACGGGGATGTATTTTGACATCTGTATTACCAGTTATGGCTTCTCTAAGTCGAAATGGTGGCTCATGTGAGACTTCCACATCAAGGACATATTACCGTATTAAGCGCCCAGCTCTAATAAGCGCCCACGGCGATATTTGCCAATATTTGGCTAGTGAACAATCCAAATTAGCGCTCTTCCGACTAATCAATGTACACAATTCGTGTACATTTATTCGTGTATAATAGGCACTCATGTGCTATATATGCACCCTTATTTACGGGCAATTAAATTCTGTAAAAAATCTGTCGTGTATAATACGCACAGACTTTTCTTTTGTATCATTTTAGGCTGTTAGCAGAAACCATAAAATTTAAGATCTTTCGACTCTTTCACCAAAATTATATTCTCATAAGAGCCCCCTATTTCTAATTTTGAGAGCGCCTTGGGCGCTTATTACGTCGAATACGGTAACTATCCTTCCATGCCAAGAGTTTATCAAGTTTAACACAAGTGGTGGGTAAAATGGGGTTTAACATTGTGTTCAAGATTATTGCATATATATAGCAACATGCATGCAAATGTGTGTGTGTGGCTGCTCGTACTAGTCCGGCGGACAAATGACGGTTTTATAGGGCTAACTCACAGAGATACCATGCTGCAGTTTGAGTGTGTGTGCATGCGTACGTGCATGCAAGTCTTTTGTGTGTTAGTATCTGTGGCTGCTTGTTCCCTCGTCAGAAATCGAATCTAGACCTTAAGCATGATGAGGTGAGGTGAAATGGGGTTTAATGTTGCGTATACATGTGTCTGCGTCTGCATCTGCTTGTGCTTGTCCGGACTAATGCCATATTTATAGTGCTTGCCCACTGAGATACCATGCTGCAGTTTAACATGCATACCCCACTCAGACACAGTATACTGACTTATAGCCAACTAGTCCTTGTTTTATCCCCTTATTGCCAAACACCAGGCAGGGTAGCATCAAGCACTATCTTTTAACATCTTTTGGTAAAATGCATCTGGGACAGAACCACCAACCATCAGCTCTCCTGGCACATCCCCTATCCACTAGACCACAGAGGCAGTCCACCTTTGCAAGAACTACTTCATATTGTTGCTTTAACAGTAACAGTGCTGCTTGTATTGAGTAACTTACTTGTGACTTCATGAGGTTCTCTCTCAAACAGATTGGCCTTGGTACAGCTGCCCTTGAACTTGCTGGGCAGCAGGCTACAGTTTGGGAGACGGAAATAGCCTCTCTCCTTGAAGAAAATGTCCTTCTTTTTGTTCTCATCAATGGTTGTCCATTGCTGGTAGCAGAACAGATCCTTCACAGCCAGACAACTTTCCCTGCAACGTAAATAGGGTTGGAGGTTAATTTTGTTCAATGTTCAAACCACTGAAATGTGTCACTTGATGTCTTTTTAGCTTCAAATTTCTACTGAATAGGTAGATATGAGGTCCTGGCATTGATGAGGGAGAACTGGGCATTGCATTGAGATTAAGATAATAATGATGATGATGATGATGATGATGATGATGATGATGATGATGATGATAATAATAATAACGACAGCGACGATGACGAAGAAGACCACTCACACCAAGAATAAGACCAGTAGTTGACACTATTTAAGAAGTTGACAAGGCAAATTGATTCATCTAAACGAAAGGCCTCCTTCCTCATGTTAAAACTGACAAGCCTGCAACAGATGTTGGAACGTTGGACCATGATAGAGGGTCATGGCTTTAGTCCAGAATCAGCAGAAACTTGATCAATCACTAATTAACATGTTTTTGGATTGAAAAATAAAACCCCTTTCTAATGATACGTTTAGACCAAAATTGAAACTTTAAATTTCCTTATCACGACATACAAGTGCTTCCCAATATCAGGACTAACAAACACTGTCACTGTGTCTTGTCAGAGCACGGAGGAGAGGCTGGGCCTATCTTGCCATTTTGTTTTGACAGTGCATGTTGTGAAGGCGGGATCTTACGCTCTTCTGTTGACATAGGCCAGAAACAGAATCTTTCCCAATAAATAGATAAGCTTCCATTTCAAAGAAAAAACAAACCCACCGACTTATCAGATACATTCAGAAGCAGAGATAAGACATGTCAATTGCTGTTTCAGACTTGTTTTATGTGGAGAAACAATGAACAGTAGTTGTAGGAGGATAGCATGGAGATATAACAAGTTGTCAGCAAATAGTAGCAATTGGAGGATCAGCCATTTTAGAAAGTATACAACATATAGTATATGTTCTTCACAAAGTGTCTGATGTAACAAAATACTCAGCGTACTTTCTTTGTGAAAATGGCTATTTTGCAAATTGCTGAATTGTTGTTTGATTTGAAGGCAATTATAAAAAAATACTTTGATGATTCATACATTATCCTCAATTAAAATTTATCATCTTAAAAAAACTAAAGGTTTTAAATTGCCACTTCCTACACATTAAAGACCACTTCCTACACATTAGGGAACCCTCACAGACATTTTACATTTCCTATATATGGGATAAAATTAGAATTATATTTCCAGCATGGTGACTCGTTTCCTCACCAGTAATGAAGAACAGGTTTACACATCCTTAAATTTTCCAATAAACTTTATTCCAGAAATTGAAATTTGATCTTAGAATGCAGTAATAAAGAACGAACCAATTAAAGCATGATTATAGTTTCTTCTCTTGGACCATAAACCCTACTGACTGAAGAAATCACTGCCTTAGAACCATTAACCAATTCTTAAGGCTGAGATGACATGTATTAAAAGATGAAAAGGATCATTTGTTTCATAGGGTAGCCATTGATTAAAGTTAGGACTGTAAATGGAGAGAAATGGCTGTCTATAGGCTGAGACTGATTCCTTGCACCATGTTACATCCCCCAATGAAGTAGTAGTTCCATTACTGTCCCTGCAATATTATATTTCAGCAATGTACACAGTAATTGTAACTGTTAACATTTGTTAACATATATTTGAAAAACATTCTAAAGCATTTTTTTTTTACTCATCATTGTTATTAAACATTCACGACCTTTGGGTTAATACATAATCTCACCTGAGTGTCTTTGATATCAAACATATAGCTTAATTGTCAGCTAATGATTTAAAAGATCCAAGTCCCGAAAAACATAAGATTTCAGTAAGACACCTGCTAGTAGGAAACTTCATCGCCCTGCTGTTTTGAAACATTGCTTGTCACTGTAATCCGAGACAGTGTTATAATTGAATTTTTTAACTTTTCCGCGTTCCAACTCTCCCCTTCTGGTGACATACCCAAATAATCAGAATAACATTAGTTCTGATGATGTTCCCGTTATTTTAACATATTGCATTACCTCCTACGCAACTGTTTCTCTCAACATGGACGCACAAGACAGCAGGAGTTCTGTCAAAGTATTCACATGAAATTTGGGCCACAAAACGTGATATGAATCTAAAAGTCTGTCTGTTCCCCAAAATAGAAGCTTCCAACAAACTTTAATGTTTGAAGAGGGCCAAGCCATTAAAACAGTACTATTTGTCATGGAAGCCCTTAAAGATGGTCAAATGGCAATGGTTGCCTACCAAAAATCATTCACAAATCATCATAATAATTGCAGCCCTTTGAAATTAAATAAGTCAGAAAATATTCAAATATCTCTTATATACATTAAAGATTTTCATTTTCAACGCCCTGATGTTTACAGTAACCAAACTATAAAAGATTCACAAATTTTAAAGATGTGACAACTGTAGTAACCATGGTAACATGCTTCAATTTGACTCAACCTCATCCATTCCTACACAAGTTCCATCATGAAGATCGACGGAGCATAACCACAGTACAGGTTACACCGACATATAGCTGCCGTAGCTATGTCCCAATATGACCTTTTGCTAAATACCACATCAATGACAAGGGTAATCATGCCGATGGTAAAATGCACAACTATGACCTGTCGCAGCAGGCTTGCAATGGACACACCTTTCACTCAAAACATTGTTGGCATACATTCCTGTTTTTCTGGTATCCGACATTGCTGTCAACATTGATGATGATTGTGATACTTATGTCAGAGTTGACCTTGGTTCGTAATGCCTTATTAATATGATAATCACAATATTTTACTAAAGGGCACAACCATATTAATTTATTTGCTAGTTTGCCTATCATAATGTTATGGTTAAACTCAAGGTTACAAAATGGTTACATAAATATTTTTCGCTTAACAACTGACTATATTTTTTTCCTCCATGAAAATATTTAGGAAACTGATTTCCATAATTGCTTATTTCATTTTTTAAAAAATGATCAGTTTATTTCATTGAAACATTAGTTACCTCATGGTCAAAGCTAGAAACTTACTCTTTTTTGACAATTCTAATGAAATGAGATAAAACCAGCTTTGAACAGTATTTCAGTTGAATCACGATACTGTGTCAGATTAATATGGGAGGAAAACCTGAATTGATAAAGGTCATAGAGGATTATCACGACAGTTAGATAGTGAGACCAATCAGCATGATCCTTAAAAACCAAGGGACATAGTCAGGGGGAATCTGAAATAAGAGACCCAAGATCAGAGAATCCTGGCACAACAAAGGGATGCAACTCTGCACAACAAACTGCAGTACAACAAACTGCAGTGCCTTAGCCTACAGGGGCATAAAATGCACCTTTTTCTGTTTAACAAGAAACCTCAAAGTGTTCAAGTCACCCCAAAATAATATTTTTTATGTCAAGGGCGATAATGAATATTGCTGAGCAACATCAAGAGTTCCAATTAGTGAACTGTAATATCTTTGACAAGCATTAATAATACATATCATGAACTCTTTCCCTAGATGGAACAATCACTACTCATAACATTACACAACAGCAACACACAACTTCAACACATAAAAAAGTCTCAGTGGACATTTTTTGAGCTGAGAGTGATTGTAGAGAACTTTTTGCCAAGTCTGGGTGCCCTTCCACAGCATTAGGTTTCTCACAACTGAAAGAAAACAACCCCTAGCAGAAAAAACTTGCCTGGTTTTATTCACATTCAGACACAGAGGACTGGGTTGTTTTTTTATCCTTTTTTTCGTCTTAAGAATACACTTGACATTTTTTCTCTGGAAATGAACATGGGCAACGACTTGAAGAATTTAATCTTTTCTCAAGACTACATCCAAAAAGACTATGACAGTAAAGACAATGTATCAGGTTTTAATTTCAATCAAAATCCATGCAACCTTTACAAAAAAATCCATTAAAACCTATATAAACATGTCAATATACATATGCCATATTATAGCAAGAACCCCATTCAAAATAGGAAACCTAAATTCCAAATTTTTGTTTCAAACAAAACTCTAAGTAAAAACGTCCTGAAACCAAATTTCAAATTTATCAATTTCAAAAATTAACTGCAAGATTCATGTCTTGAATCCCTATCAGATACAGTCAAGAAAATGGTGGTACCTAATACAAAACTGTCTCTTCATTTTTGGTTTTCCCACAAGTTCAAAGGTGCCAAAGACCAAATGTTTACTTCATCACTGTTTGTAATCAAACAATGGACTATAAGGTTTCAAGGCAAAGTGCCCCCTCCCTAGACTGCTTGTATTTGATAATGAAAGCAACATTTTAAGGTGTACAATGTCAACTATTGGCCTTATAGGCTATAAACTCCTGACACCACCTGGGTTCATGACTTGTTAACAACAAATTCAAAATGTCAAGAAAATTAAATTGTGCACCTAACAAAGTTCACCCTCTTCTAAGATTAACATTAGTCATGAAAACAAAAGTCACTTCAGAACCTACAACAAATATACTACATGTATGTTATGAAAAGCTGTTTGCTCGAAAACTGGCAAGTTTTCAACATTTGCTAAGATATAAAGATGGCCACCATATGTAAGATAGTTTTGTAGGGAGTTCACATTAGTGTCAAAACCATTTTTGAAAGCTTTTCTTTGTAACTGTCAAAGGTGATACCTTATCGCCAAGTTTTGATAACAGACAGTACTTTTTAAAAAAAAACAGGATCAAACTTTTTAAATAGAATTTGCTTTTTTAATCCTAAATTGGGAGTGAAAGTGCAGGATGTTTAGTGTTTTTTCAGTAACTTTAGACAAACACAGTCTATGAAATCTTTTATTACACAAGACATTTCTCTCGACACTGTAAAAAAACACATTCCTGATGCTGATTTAATAATGGAAAAGAGCTGGTAGAATGCTTTTTTATAATCTAGTCTGGTTTTGGTTTCATAAAATACATTCCACAGTCATGGTGCTGTACTGCTTTACTTATATAAACATGTACTTACTTCCAAGAAGGCTAACGTCTTGTACATTTACAAGAGGAATGTCATAGCCAGATACATCATACAATGTATTTGATCAATTATCATACACAAAGTGCCATTCTAATTTTATATGATTTTGTCACTGTATCTTTTTATATTTTCATCCTTTAAAGACTGAGTATTTGGGAAAAGAATATATATTCAAACTCTTTTTATTTTTATTTATGTGCTTACTGTGGCTTTTGGTTCTGGTAGGGCAAATCATAAACCGAAAATGTTTAAAAAGAGAGTGGAATTGGCGTCAGCATCCTCATCTTGCTGTTTGACAGCTGGGATGGGGTGTCATATGCACATGTGTTCATAACATCTCAGATACATAACTAGACAAAGAGACGAGTGGCTCTTCAATACCACTATCCAGCAGAATGTACAACATGTTACATGTATCGGCAACAACAAAATTGAATTTGAAATACTGATCGCTTACAACTTTCTATCACTAATTATGTGTTTGAAAACTGCAAAATCTCATTAATCCATATGGTACGATTTCCAGAGAAATCATCTGCATAATCAATTTACGACTTATGAATACCAGTTTTAAGTGATGTCCATTTATTATATCTTGCATTCTCAGAAAGATCATCTGGAAGCATTAATGAGGTTTCACTGTGTATTACTACACAGTAGAGACTGGTCTACATGAAATAGTGCTTGTCACAGGACGACAGGCAAGCTGTTATTACAAACACCAGCACACTTAATCTGCCGGAAATCCTTACACAGGGGATACACACATGAATCTGGACCCTTGGTTAGTCTCTATACTGTTTATATTCAAAACTTTTATTCATCCACCACTTAGGATTTTTTTATCATTAATAAAGCAGCCCTATATCGTCCTCTCTCCATATTTATCTGCCTGGCATTCCTTGCCACAAGACCCAGGAAGATAAGCCAGATTCTGGAGCCACCTGTTGTTGATTTATTGACAGGCTAATTACCAGTGCCGGATGTGTCAGGAAAACATATTTGTTTTCATATTTATGTTCTATTAATTCTGTAACGGAACCTTTCCTTTCCTATCCATTTTCAAGTCTGGTACTTGATTCCTGAATCAACGTGTTCTAGAAAATGAGAAGCCAGTGTGATGTGGTAGGTAAACAGGAACTACTTTGAAAACCAAATCATGCCTAAAGTCTTCAATTAATAACTAAAAAATATGAGAAAAATATGGCACAAAAAAGGTTTATAGAGACTCCCCAAGAATAGGAAGAGGGATTACCTTGTAAAATAGTTTAAATCGTTTTAGAATTGATAAATACGGTTTTTAAGTTCACATAATCTTTACCAATTCCTTAGCATAAATTGCCCACCATGAAAAACATAGTTTTGGTATTGTATACCAGCAATAAATACTCATTTTCTCCCTCCCATACCAAATCGGTTCAACATACCATTTTCGAATAACAATTAAGGAACATTTAAGTGTTGGAACATATTTTCCCACGTTTTGCCATATTCCCACAAAAACTGCTGATCAGTAACGTTCACAGGGCATGTTTTCCATTAAATTTGAAATCCAAACAAGATTTTACCCTCAACACAGGTTACAAATGAATCCCAAACAAATATCTGGAGATGTATGAAGAGCCAATTTACAAAACTAGGGTCTCCTGCACATCATGAAAGTCATTCATGTTACCCTACAGAACATGCTTGTCTGTTTATTGTTGTGCCAGCATCAGGGCCCTGAGTGCAGTTCTCTCACTTCTTGTTGATATAATTCCTACAAACTTTCACAAACCTAAACCACAATCACAGAACATTCATTATCATCAAATCGTCTGAATGAAGCTGAACTTGGAGCACATATTTTTGGAAATATTTATATCAAATGTAAATAGACCTTACACTGAACAAACACGTCTTCATCAAAACGATCCTTTCCTGTCAAAACGTTACAACAAATGTGAAAAACAAATGTCTTCACGTTGAGACGGTGTACGTATGTGATAGTTTCTGATCTCACGTTCATGATAGGGATGCTTTATGGACCGTGAGTCTCCAGCGTGTGATAACTTGAAATTATAAACTGTAATTTGTTCATGAAGGTCATGACCTGGCTTAGAATACGTCCAATGAGAGAAAAAAATCAAGGATTACTGTTTTCTCAAATTACATGTGTTTACGTTTCACTGATATAGTGACAGTAGATAATTGTCCTCTCATGTATATCAAGATCATTTTTGCACGGAAATGGATATTTGGGAAAAAGGTTCCCCTGTCTGGCTGACTGGAAAGTTGGAATATGTTTAATAGATAATAGTATTTATATTCACGCTTCATTATAGCACTCAATGCCTCCAGTGTTCGCTGCCAGGATTTCTATTATGCCATTGATTGACCCTGGAAATGCCCTACAAAAGGTCTAATCAAAACTTTCATGGGACAAGTAGGGGTCTAATTGACAAAACTGGATTTACTTATATTCTCACGGAATAAAATAACACCTTTATCTCCTTTGATTATTTTGATAAATTTAATGACGTGGTTTTATGTAAAACTGAAAAAACACTCCATCATACTCATTGCTGAAATGAAGGGTTTTGGTTCTGTTTCCAAATGTTACGAGACTGTCCTTTACAGTCAGATTTATGTACCTGACAAGGAGAACAAACAGTGGCATTGAGGAGTAAGGACTTTGAATATTTAAAAATGACTCTCATCGGACAGAGTGTGAGATAGACAGTTTTGTGCCACTGTCATGTTTTGTCAGACTGCAAAATATAATTGAGCACTGAAAAGACAAACAGGGGTTGATAGTGTTGAGTCTGGACCAGACACACCAGGCACTCATTTCAGGGCAAGACATCCTAGTGGTTGATAGCATGAGTCCCTTGTGATGTATGATGACACACAATCAACCAAGTAACTGGACAGATCACCCTTTACCATATTAAAGTCAGCACTTATGAAAGGCATGAAATACTGGGGACCTATTCCGGCAGTGAATCCCCGCTTGACTTGCCTTTGATGACCAGCGTGAGTGATCCCGAGGGGCTAAAGACACAACTCACCTGCAGATCGGCTTGTATACGACTTCTCCATTCTTCTCCTCGCAGTCCATGAAGGCATAGTGACACATGAGTTTCTCCGCCGGTTCTTGGCAGGACTGGTCAAACAGCCCAGTCTCCAACATTTCCTTCCACAGAGCCCGGACGATGGCCTCGGGGTCGTTCCGGAGATCGGTCAGGGAGTTGTTGTAGAATACTCGGCGCCCGGCCAAAGTCTTGTTACATATTGTACCATTGTATACTCCACAGACGCCCTTAGTTCTGAAAACAAAACAAGGATAAACTTTCTGAACAACAACACAAAAATAAACTGTCTGAACAAAAATTGTGATTAACTTTCTCAACAGCAATGATAAAATGTCTACAAAACATAGACAACCTGGTTTATAATTGGCTGAAAAGACACTATAACAACCTTTCTGAAACAACAATGATCAATTGTCTGAAAAATAATGACAATCTGTTTGAAGAACTTATATTCCCCCATGCATACAAAATCTGTTACATCATGAATGAATGAATGAATGAATGAATGAATGAATAAAAAAAACAACGCAGATTCTGTTCTCAATGCCATCATTCCTTAAACAAGTGGTCCAGAAACTAGCACTGAACCAGATACAACTTTCCTGACAACAACTTTCCATACCATAATACCTTAGCTGTATCATTTTTTGAAAATAATGTATTTACAAGAATTACAAAAATAAATTGCTGAAATAAAGTCAACAGAGACTGTACTGATTGACTCAGCAAAACTTCCTTTTGAGCACAAACTGAGTGCAAAATTAATTGATAAAGGCCCAAAATAATCCAGACTAGTTCTTATCATCCACTCTATGTAGCAGCCAGGAAGACATCAGTGTTGTAGAGTGCACACAAGCTTAATGCTTCACGACATGGGTAAATATATATTTTGGGGGGCACTGCAGATGGGATATATGCCTATGTATGACACTGCACTCGTAAGTGAGTCACATATTTTTGAAAAACATTATCACAGTATTTTCACAGCAATATCATTGAAAGGGTAGAGCAGGGAGCATGTGCATTATGACAAGTGTACAGATATAGAGTAACTAAAAAAATTGTGACAGCCATTAAACCAAACCTGTCTTCGTTCCTAACGTCTGTTAACATGGAAAGTATGTACAGCTTGAAAGATGTTTGTGTTAATTGCTCATTATGTGCAAGTGTTGTATCAAGATATAACCAACCATGAAATTTAAACAAACTTTAAATCTCATGTTTTTTGTACATTAACGCATGCTTGGGGCCACCTGCATGTTGGAGATTTGATAGCCGATTCTGTGCAACCCATGTGCTGCTACACAACTAGCTCTGCTGTAAGTGTGTTTTGAAGTCTCTTTTGGGGACACTTAAAACAACAGGGGTCAATCCAATGACAATTTTATGTACATCAAATACTCAAAAACACATTCAGGGCAACCCTCCAAAGATCTTGTCAAATTTGCCATGATTCTTCTAGAGGATGCAAAATATGGTAGTTTCAAATGAAAATACACAAATATAATCAACATTTTAAACTTTAAAAAAATTCTTTTTTTCACAATTCTTCAAGTCTGAAATGACCTGTCCAAACATGTATTTCTTATCCGAACAGAAACATCAGATAAGTCGTACCAATGGACTTGATTCAAATTAATTAGTTTCAATCTATATTCTTTTGCATCCAAAGGAACTTTTAGTGGATATTATATCATTTTACACGTTCAGAGGCCCTTTTTGGATCCAGTAAACACTACATCTAAAACAGCTCATAACAATCTTCAACCACTCTACTATCCCATCTACATGGACGTCGTCTTCCATTGCTGCATCAGTTCACATCCTACCAAAGCTGACTGATGGTCCAGCAATTATATTTTGACATTGAAGGTGATAACATTGCCCTACCATATTGCAGAAAAAGCCTAAATACATGTATAAAAGGAAGTTTAGTGCTATGAAAGACAACACCAAACACTTCGTGGCACCACATGCCCATCATTGCATATTGGATACTTGAGTTTCAACATGACCCATGGTGATAATAACTTTGCTTAGTTTCAGTCTGACTGTCAGGAGGATGACAAATGGTCATTAGGATCAACCAGTTTGTGATAACTCATGCAACTGGTTAACTCAGTCTTCATCTAGTCTTATGCAATCACATTGAGCATTGTTTCATGATGCGGTAAGATAAAGCAACCCCAAATACCATATTTGACAGAATAAGCGCCCAGGGCGCTCTTAAAATTAGCAATAGGGGGCTCTTATTAGAAAATAATTTTGGTGAAAAATTTAGTTGAAAGATCGAAAATTTCGTGGTTTATGCTGACAGCCCGAATGATACAAAAGAAAAGTCTGTGCGTATTATACACGACAAACATATTTTTCCAGAATTTAATTGCCTGTAATTAAGGGTGCTTATAACACACGAGTGTGTATTATACACAAATAAATAAGGCTAGTGTACATTGATCAATCAGAAGGGGTGCCAATTGGGATTGTTCACCAGCCAATATATTAGCAAATATCGCCATGGGCGCTTATTAGAGCGGGGCGCTTATTACATTGAATACAGTAGTAGAGCTGTAGTGTTACATATCGACACAAAAATATAACACAAGTAGATTTAAAAGTAAGTATCATCAGATCTAACTTCGTGCTGCACAGACACATTGGTGAATCAGGACACTTGTACCATAACGTCTTCTGAAGGTGAGTAAGTGAATCTAAGATGGTTAAGCTGGGAATCTTGGTAATGCGTCAGATCCCTCTCGGATCACGTAGAACAGTCTCCAGAAAACACATGTATATCTTCACATGCTGGTAAAGATGCTAATCTGATTGGCGCATGGAGCTTTGTATGTATACAAAACCAGTTTAATATCTATCCCATAAGTCCTGATGATGCGGTACACTGCTTCACCATATGGTGGAGAGACAACACAAACATACGATAACGCATGAAATTCATCTTGTAAACAACAACAACCCATCTGCAGGATCTTAAACACAGCCCCACCCAACATTAGTCAGACATCTTCTGGGGATTTGCATCAAATTCGGCTGTCACATACGGTAAACCATATCACTAATTACAAATTAATTTTGACATAGCGAAGCTTCTGTATTTGCAATAATACCACCAGATCGCTTAAACCATATCCAGATATAGGGTGCCACATTGTAAATCCAGCAAATGAAAATGTAGTCTCGAGTAACACCAACATGCTTGATATATGTGCAAATTGGGGTCAATTTTCTGCAAACTCGACTTTTTTGAAGCTGATTAAATCCTCAAATCGACTCAACAACCTTAAATGTAAGTCCCCTCCTAAACATCGAGGGGTTAACAGCTATAATGATGCAAAAACAGGTTGAAATATAAACACATAAATATTTTGCCATTTAACTTCAGTCTACATGACATGTGGGAGCCAACGCTACGATTACTCTGAGTAGCTCTATCTGGAAACAACTTATTTCCTGGCTTGTGGTAAACATTTTCATTTTTTTCTCACAATGTATGTGCCATTAAGCTCAATGAAAAAGGCAATTTTTAATTTTTTTTAACAATTATTTGTTTTATGCCTAACCATTATGCGAAATTTGAAACAGAACATTAATGAAAAAGGAGAGAAGATAATTCTTTGAAGTGTTTTCAAAATATTTTTATCTTTAAGCACACCTGATGAGTATAACTGTTATATATGAAACATATCAAAGCAAATACAATTTTGTCTTTTTTCACACCATCATCAAACGATGCAATTCTGTCTTTCATCTTAGTATTGTGCATTGCACTCAAGATTTTATGACATAAATACTCCTGAGTGCTCTGCTGTGTGTTCAGCTCCTGTGATGCAGACGCAGGTGAAATTGATGTGCAAAAAATTGTGCAATGCGACACTGCGATGCAAGTGCATGCGTAGTTTCTAATAAACTATGGTATATGTTTGCAGGTCTTTTGAGTGTATAACCCTCGTTTGAAATGTCACTACATGTCTTTGAAGACATGAAAGATGTTTGAACCCCATGACCACTTTCTTCTCAATGGAGATGACTATGCTCTTGAGTTGGATTACATCAAAGCTGCTTCATCTGGAAATCTGTCTGAGATAAGTTTGTACCTGAAACAGCACTGATTCTCTTTCGAAAGTTTTAATCGTCTTATTTTGTTAACAGTCATCTTGTAAACGTCTAAATAGTTCTTCTAATCTCGCTCCAGTGAGGAGTGTGTGTCAGAATAGGTCCCCAAGCTTGTCTGGGTTTGTTTGTTTGTTGTTTAACACCCTTCATCAATATTCAAGCATTGCACAATGGCCTGTGTACAAGTAAGTCGGGACCAGACAAACCAGTGATTGTTATTATGAGCAACGACTCTTCCTGTCGGGGTACTGTGACATGCAAGTCACCATGTCACAGAGTCCATCCATTAAGTCGCCTCAAGCATAGGTTGCTGGGGAGCAATTCTAACCTGGAATCTCAATGGAGGCCTTCAATCACCTCCACTAGTTGTGAGAGCCATGTATATGTTTGATTGTTAAACACTGCACACAGCAATATTCCAACAATATGTCAGTGGCCTGTAAGTAATCGAGTCTGGACCAGACAAACCAAGCAACGATCCATGATGTCGTGTTATGGTGACACACAAGCAGCCAGGTTACCAAGCCGGACCACCTGATCTAATCAGTTGCATAGGTTGCCGGGGACCTATTACAACCTGAAATCCCTACAGGGCTAGTGCCACCTAAAATGGGGATCTGGTATGGGGGATCTGGTATGGGGGATCTGGAATGGGGATCTGGTATGGGAGATCTTGTATGGGGGATCTGGTATGGGGGATCTGGTATGAGGGATCTGGTATGGGGGATCTGGTATGGGGGGATCTGGTATGGGGGGGATTTGGTATGGGGGATCTGGTATGGGCGATCTGGCATTGGGGATCTGGTATGGCGATCTGGTATAGGGATCTGGTATGGGTGGATCTGGTATTGGGGATCTGGTATGGGGGATCTGGTATGGGGGATCTGGTATGGGTGGATCTGGTATGGGTGGATCTGGTATGGGCGATCTGGAATGGGGGATCTGGTATGGGGGATCTGATATGGGGGATCTGGTATGGGTGGATCAGGTATGGGTGGATCTGGTATGGGTGGATCTGGTATGGGCGATCTGGTATGGGGGATCTGATATGGGGGATCTGGTATGGGTGGATCTGGTATGGGTGGATCTGGTATGGGTGGATCTGGTATGGGGGATCTGGTATGGGGGATCTGGTATGGGTGGATCTGGTATGGGTGGATCTGGTATGGGGGATCTGGTATGGGGGATCTGGTATGGGGGATCTGGTATAGGTGGATCTGGTATGGGTGGATCTGGTATGGGGGGGATTTGGTATGGGGGATCTGGTATGGGTGGATCTGGTATGGGCGATCTGGTATTGGGGATCTGGTATGGGGATCTGGTATAGGGATCTGGTATGGGTTGATCTGGTATAGGGATCTGGTATGGGTGGATCTGGTATGGGCGATCTGGTATTGGGGATCTGGTATGGCGATCTGGTATAGGGATGTAACACCTGGAGGAAGAGTCAAACAATGTCATTGGAACATCTGATTTCCTGTGATATAGTCAATCCCTGCTACTGGGGGCTGAGGCTCCATGGTATACATTCACCCCTTGCTTTTGTGGGCCAAGGGTTCCTGGTTCCTGCCCCTGCCTGAAGGCTCCTTGTGATATATTCAGCCCCCCTGCTGATGAGTACAAGAGATCAACCATGTCCA
Source organism: Haliotis rufescens (assembly GCF_023055435.1). Classification (NCBI taxonomy): domain Eukaryota; kingdom Metazoa; phylum Mollusca; class Gastropoda; order Lepetellida; family Haliotidae; genus Haliotis; species Haliotis rufescens. The sequence goes on along the minus strand of NW_025963890.1, from coordinate 18,762,932 downwards.
CCGTTGGTGGGTCATGCTTCAGGTCATGTTCACAGAAGCTGTGTCAACATGAGGTCATGCTGGTGTGACATCGCGGTATTTCCCTGGCCTCCCCACTGTGGGGAGATCACGACTCCCAGACCTCTTTCAAAGTAATGGCAGGGAATCTGGCTATGATTAAAGCCATAGGGTGTGTGTTCCTTCAGAGCCATTCTGTAACATCAAGAGGCTTTTATAACATAGTGTGATCTAATGTGACAGTCTTGAAACCTTAGAGTATGTGCAAACCTCATACCTTCTCATGCAGAACACTTTCATAAATTACAGGAGAGAACAGATGCTGCATTGTTAAGCTGCAAGTGTTTCTCCCTGATCTTTCTGACAGACTGGAGCCTGGGATTTGAAGAACAGAAATATTTGAGCCCCTTCACTGATGATCGTTACTAAATGATGTGAAAAATAATGTCTCAACCCAAAACAACAGATGCCAAATGTGGTAATGATAGCAATCATAGTTTAAAAAAAGTTAAATACATGATTTAAAATACTGATTTTGCCACAGATGTATTTATTTTTTAAAGGACATGCAATCATAGTTTTTACGTTAAAACAATAACCAAAAAAATAGTCCCGACCAAAGAGCTCACAAGCTAAACAAAGTGGATGAGTGAGTGAGTGAGTGAGTGAGTGAGTGAGTGAGTGAGTGGATCAATGTATGGCTGGATGGGTGAGCTAGCTTACCCTCGTATCAGTAATCTTGCAGCTATTTGCAGCGAACCAAACAAAGTAAAAAAAAAAGGTAGTAACGATGTAGTGTTTCAGCAAATCAGTGAAAGATTGCTCACAATATCTCGAGTGAGATCATACAAGATGGTTCCTCCTCCTCCTCCCAGCATTGTTCTCCACCAGGTAGTGTAGGTATACAGGACGGAAGGAGGGGGGCCTGGGGATGTATATTTACACAGATTCCCCACCTGCTGGGGAGATGTAAAGCAATATACACCTGCTGGCTCTCACTGCTGGAGTCGCAGCTGGACGCCTTGTCCTCACTGACACACGCTGACCCTGCTTGACCGTGACACCAGAGGCATTGATGGTGATGTGGGAATTCTATTTTCTTATGATAAAACTGTCTACAGATACAGAAAGCCAGACACAGTGAAATATTGGATTTTATAAACCCAATTCTGATAAAAAATGTAAATAGGAAACTTCAGCCTTTACATCTTGATGTTAAACGTTCCTTTATGACAATGAAGAGTGTTTAATGTTGCTTTGTATTTCAGAATATCAGGGCATGTCAGCTTGATGGGGGAGGCAAGCCAAGAGTGATGTGTCAACAGACCTTTACCTTTACCCCAACAAGCATGGGCATTGTGTTGACAAACCAATGATCACTAAGTGAGAGAATATTGGATTTGAACCCATGACAAACTGATTCTGGCATGACAAAGGGATGCAACTCATGCCACTGGGCCCCCAGAACCCTGGTGCTTTGTGTCCAGTGATATTCTCTCTTACAAACCCTAGAGCATATTTTTCAAAAAAATCAATGACCCCCATTCCACACCCATACCATTCCCATTCTCTGAAGTCAATTATCCCCCAATTCAAAGGGGCTTGAGAGTCCTTAATACTCAAGGGTTCCTGTAGAGAATTACCTTTATTCAACCTTTATTCAACCTTTATTCATAACTTTATTTTGGGGACTATATGTTAGTCTAGTCCAAAGCTGACAATACGTATTTCTCTCTCCAAAGGACAAGTTTAACAATGTTCTGAAACATGACAGGCCTTGTGATCTTGATTATTGGGACCAAATGTTTCATTAGCATTATAGAGCTGTTCAAAGACATGATAAACCGGTACCTCATGATCACTGGAAACTTGACATGCAAAGAAACATGAAATTGGGAGCCTCAAAGGGCCGTTTGGAATGCTGAAAATACTCCATGTCACATGCCGTTTCTTGGACAGGTAACCTGGGAGGATGCCAGAACATCATGGTGGCACCATGGTCCACATTCTTTGTTTGATGAAACCTCAGTTCTCGACAGGGTCAGGATATTATCTATGAGATTATCTGCAGGCTACTCTAACACAAATTCTACCCTTAACAAATGCAGTGCACACAAGAGTCGATTTTCTTCCAGGACAACTAGCCCCTAGAATATAATGTAAGCAAAGAAAACTACCTAACAACATCTCATGGCTGAAACCCTACATTGTTACATTGTTTTGAAACACTTCAGCAACATTATGACTCAGGACATCAGAAATGGGCTGGTGTCATCACTGATTTCATTGGATAATTGGTTATTCCTGGCATTAACATTACGTTTATATTTACACATTGTACGCATGTGGGGAATGAAACCCTTAGCATGACATGAAAACAATACCACTGTGGTTAGCATGACAAGCAAACATACTGACCACTAAGATAATCATGACCTGTGTAAAGTATTTCCCCAATGAGTCCTGAAGAAAACACCACTCCTACATCAGGCAACCAATTTAAAAGTATCCAAAAACATTTAGAAGAACACACAGAAAACATTTCCTCAGTTCAACAAACAAAGACAGAAACCTCATGCTGTTTGTCAACTAATGTAAGTAAACACCTTCTACTCATACAGTTCCACTTCCATTGCCCAGGGCAAAACAACCCTGGCTCAAGAGTGTCTGGAAAACACATATCAATTTTTCAGCCTCAAAAAAATAATCCCACAGGGCACACTTCTCAGAAAGAAAGTCCTGTTTTGCTTTCTGGCTAACCCTACAGGACATCCCAGTCCATGGTTTTCTCTTCAGAACGTCCAACTGGTCAGAGCCATAAAACTAACAATTCCATTGGGACCATATATACTGGAAGTGATGCTTGTGAACTTAGATAAACTGGAAATGTTGACTATAACAGACACCGGTCCAATGTGCTTGACACTTGTGTTTTATGGAGAAAATGATTTGCCATATTCACATCAGGGCTCCACATGCTGGAGTTCATTAATCAGCCTCCACCTTAGAGTAGGTATGGCTGGTGTTTTGGATGGTTCGAAACAGGGATGTAGAACCGCTCCAGATGGGAGGCTATGAAAGAACAATTGACAGGAATTCTGGCCTTTATTTGAGGAGAGTGAACACTGGGATTACTGACACCTGAAGGGTTGGTTGAACGTTGTGGAGTGTGACTTGACCAAGGGAAAATAAACCTTGCTACATGATATACGCTTTAACTTTACACTCCCTGAACTCAAGTGTGGACATATTGGGGGAAAATGGGCAGTGACTCTTTTGGATTTTTAATTAACTTCCTATGGTGGAGAAGAAGGGGGGCATTATGTAACACTGACACACACACACAAGGTGAGGTGATAGGGTTGTTGGTTGGGTGGTTTGTTGTTTAACGCCGCACTCAGAAATATTCCAGCTATATGACGGCGGTCTGTAAATAATCGAGTCTGGACCAGACAATCCAGTGATTAATATTATGAGCATCGATCCACACAATTGGGATCGATGACATGCATCAACCAAGTCAGCGCGCCTGACCACCCGATCACGTTAGTCGCCTTTTACGACAAGCATAGTCGCCTTATATGGCAAGCATGTGATAGGGTTGTGGCTGTTAGATCTGTGTACCAATGAAAGCCTGGAGACCTTTGACAATTACATATGCCATACAGAAACTGTCCGTGTTTGTTGGTTTCTGAATACATGTAGGGGGTTTAGTGTGGTCATAATCCTTATTTTTGTTGTAAATTCATCAAAGAAAAACAAAGAGTTAGGTTAAGCTTTCTTCTGAAAGCTGTGAGTGAGTGAGGATGGACTGAGAGAGTGAGAGAGTGAGCGGGTTTGGTTTAACACTGCTTTTAGCAATATTCCAGCAATATCATGGCAGGAACACCATAAATGGACTTCACACAATGTACCAATGTAGGGAATCAAACCAAGGCCTTCGGCATGATGAGCAAATGCCTTAACCACTTGGTTGCGACACTCCCGAGCCTTGCTCCAAGTCTGTACTGAATGGTAAGTCCATGGGTGTATAGCAATTCTATCCTTATAATAGGCAAGTCTAGATAAGCAGACAAGGACGCTAGTCTCTTTTAGGGACAACTATTCTTATTATTTATGTAATATAGAAATTATGATTCAAACTAATAATTATTGCCTTAGAGACTTGTGCAAGTCTACCCACTGCCCCAAGTTAGGAGTGAAATATAAAGGAGAGCCTGTGTATGAGTGAATTCTGTTTTATGCAACAATCAGCAATATTCCAGGTAAACAGTGATTGACACTGACCAGTGGTCCAAAGGACCAGCACCCAAAAACTCTCCTGGTCCTGTTTAATCTCCTGGTCCTGTTGAATCTCCTGGTCCTGTTGAATCTCTACTAGACACAATGGTGCGCAGAGTTTAGGCTTGATCTATCACTGATTTCGTACAAACTTAAATTACTTCTTTCATTCCTAGAATAACACAACACTACATCATCAGACTACCATTTATTTCATTTTAATGGTCCTTAGAAAATATACTAGACTCAGACCAGGGCACTAGCGGACAGTACAATGACACACATTCAATCAGGTGAAACATTGTGGCCACCCAATCCCAATTTAATCCACTTTCATAGTGACCAAAATGGGGAAGTAAAAAATGTTTCTGACATTTATCAAATTGTTACAGCATTCTTATTCAGGAAAGAAGTGAGGTTTCCCACCTTGCGCATGCACAAGAGCATTGGGCAGTAGACTATTGTCTGCACAACTAATTATGGATGGCTGACAGTGAAAACGTCTTCTGTTGAAAATCGAAAGATGTTTATTGTGTGATAACAGCCAAACTTCAGGATTTATGGCAATGACGGACTAGAGGTTTTGTATTTGCGGGAATTATGTATGTGCATACATCATGTACATCCAAACTGGTTTGACTTTGAGATTTGCATTTTTTCTGCACTAGAACTGAACCAGGAACACTCTTAGAAACTTAAGGATTGTTAACATAACATACCATAACATAATTACCCCTCTATCAGAGCAGACTAAAATTCAAACGGCAGCGATGAAAATGTCAAGATAATTCAACCTAAAGATAATTCATGATTCAACCTGAGCTTTTATCTGTACAGTGTCTACACATCCCCTTAAATCAAGGTGAAAGAGAAGTCAGGTCTATGATTGGTAATCTCATCATCATGGTAATATTTTCCACATTCCACGCAACTGTCTCACAACCTCTATTTATGAGCGGTGCTAAGGAACCATGGTTTATTTCCTAGGTTGTTTACAAGCTTGTCATCATTCTGTACCAGAGACTTGACAAATCTGCCACACTTGGATGAACCTAATCAGAAAAGGAGCTCAATATATAAACAATTCTATTAATCTAGTGTAAAGTTGCAAAATAAAGAAATAAAAACATTCATCTTTTCTGCCCAATCCCAGATTTTCAAGCTCCTTCAGCAAAACAATTTACTGGCGATGAACCTCAAATCGAGTCACAACAAAAACACTCATGGCTTTATGCAAACAAGCTAATGGAAATGATCCATTTTACTGGTATTTAAATGATGAATTGAACACTATAACAGCATTCCTTTCCTGCCTGTCAAAATGTCCTTTGTTTAAAGAAATAAGGATAATATGCAAAGAAATATGCTGTGAGATTCACAGTTCGGTAATCTCAGTAGGTTCTGTTTTTAAAATATCAAAACAGATCAACAATATTGGATTCTGTTTACACCAGTGGGCAGAAATGCTACAGAACAGTAACCATGGTGATAGAATAAACATATCTTAATGCTATTTTTTTCTACACGTGCATCGAATATCAAAAGTAGGTTTGGAACTAAATAAACACTGGAATATGTTTGACCAAACTCATGTCTCGGGTTTCTGAGATGCTAAGAGCATACCCATCTGCTGGGTGGAGTCTGAAATCTACAATCCCCATGGCACGACAATATCACTATAGATTAACATGGGCCAAGCAGCTAAAGGGAGATCTTATTTGATGATTTTCAATGGAAACTAGGGCTGGGACTGGTAACTCGGGTACCCGGGTCGGGTTGGTACTGAGTAGGATATATTGTTTAATGACAAAAATTATCCAGAACTCTATGGTTACACTACAAGTCACTAATGTTCGCATTTCTTTCTGACTGTGCACCCATTCCTTCTGATTTTTCATATGGTTGAATAAAGATATAACTTAATTCAACTTCAGGGTATGAATGACCAGATTGTTTAATATGTGTATCTAAATACGTTTTGCCAGGGCTATGCTAAAAATGTTCCCAATCAGACATTTTGAGTCATCTCCTGAGACCTACAGTAGGTACCCGGGTAGGGTCGGGTAACAGGGGGATGGGTACCCGGGTAGTAAATTTGGACTCGTCCCAGCCCTAATAAAAAAACATTAATTATTATGAAAATTTACTCAACTTTAATAACTCATAAGGTATGATACTGCATAACAACTTGTTTGCAAATTATTAAAAATTAGATATAGATATTTTATGTTTCATTACAATTTTCAAATCTGTGAATACATAGATAAGTATAAATAAAGATTGATGTCACGTTGCATCTGAGAATATGTAAGCGAATTTCACATTATCTCATGAAGATGACAGACATGGACTGACTCTCTCTAAGTAATTATTCAGACATGTAGAGGCATATATTATAGAGACATGATGTGGGGCGTGTGGTCGTAAGGGGAATGAGCCCAAGTGATAGCTGTGTCATAATACGTGTCAGGCAGTCTCTGCATATACATATTCATTACAGTGTTATGATTTCCCGATCATGATGGACAGACATTAACCGAGTTAGCTAACTGTATCAGTTGTACCATATTTATTGTAGCAAGGTCAGATTTTTTATCTTATGGCAGTCTTTGAATAATAGAATATGGGCCGGACAATCCAGTGATTGATATCATGAACATCGTCCCACACACTTGGGATACAATGACAATCAACCAAGTCACTGAGTCTGACCATTTTGTCGCCTTGTACGAAAAATCATAGGTTGATGGGACCTACATTCTTAAACCTATACCCAACAAGTGGTATTTGTTCTAAAATATGGAATATATATATCTTTGATAAATATTCATCATTGAACTTTTTTTGCATTATGCGTGGCTACTATGTCAAATATGGTATTACCCAGTACATATTTCCAATGCCGAACCCACTGTGAGGGTCACTCGTCTAAACACAGCGATGGTGAAAATTATGTGTGTGAACACTGCACATAACACATTGCATTGATGGCTAATATTGTAGCTGTCAATCCTTACACGTGGGTTTAAATCTACACGAACCCAGACAGCCCTAAGATACCTATTTGGTGTGAACTGTCTGAACCACTGTTGATCACATATTTAAATTTGTTTAGGTCCAAATGATTATCCATGACTAACCCACCATTAATTTCATTACATTTTGCCAATGTTAATTCATCTTGTCTTCATACAAAGAGGGGGCGGTGAGGTAGCCTCATGGTTAAAGCGCTCGCTCATCACGCCAAAGGCCCAGGTTTGACTTCTTTACATGGGTACAATGTGTGAAGCTCATGTCTGGTGTCCCCTGCCATGATGTGGTGGAATATTGCTAAAAGCTGCGTAACACCATACTCACTCAATTCATACAAAGACAGCCATTATGTGACTTGGAAATAATCCATCACACATGGGTCAAACATGTCTCATGTGTAAATCATATGAGTGATTGAGTGAACGAATGTTTTTATGACAGTCAGTACAATCAGAGCACAATCACAGTGATCTGTAAATAATCCCGTTTGACCCAGACAAACCAGTGGTTGATAGCAAGAGCATAGGTCCACATCATTGGGGTGTGACACATAGAAACACAAATCATTCACTGTGACCACCAGATCCTCACTTTAGCTGACTCTAATGATGGAATTCTAGGGACATTTTCGACCAATCTCATTAAAATCAGATCTTAGTTCTCGCTATCTCTTAACAAAGATCTGAGGACATCCCATTACAGGTCACGTCAGAACGATCTTTCATCCAACCAATCAGAGCATCGCTTACCAGATCATGAAACTGACAGTCGGAATGTGTTTTCTAATCATGCAACCACGAAATATTTAACAGGGGATATTCCGAATGACAGTTACAGGTTTTATGATTATATCCATACAATCTTGGCCATCTATAAGCCATTCCAGAATGATCTTCATATCAGTTTTAATTTTTTTAATCGAGAATACGTCAAAATATGTTTCGAAGAGTAGTTGCCAGTTTGAAACTAGTGTCGTAATGCTCGAGAAAGTTGCCTTCTGATTGGCTAATGTCGATTTCTTGTCAGTCATTTCATTGGTCGGTCAAAATTCGCAAAAGGTCGTTCTGACTTGACACGTAATGGGATGTCCTAAGATCTTTGTTTAGCAGTAGCGAAAACTAAGATCTGATTTTAATGAGATTGATTTTCGACCCAATAAAAAATATATATATTTACACCATTTCTGAAGTACACCTTCTTTTTTAACATCCATGGTGACATATCTAGTGTACATTCAATGCACTTTGTTTTTTTAACCACAATCACCAGACCATAACTTTGATTTACACCTACCAAACATTCTAGCAATTGTTTTTGCTTTTCACAAACCTGTATCAATATTAACAAACCACAGCCTAAACATAACCATCAGTCTAACACAACAGTCTTGAAACAACTTCACAATATACCATCACACAAGAATCCATCTCACTTAGTGCATCGAGAAAGACTTGCTACGTTCTAAACTCGTAGACTGCAACCTTACCACATCAGCTGACGAAGAGCTCAGACAGTTACTAGTATTAGTAAACAATCCATTATGTTTTCATTGAGAAATCTCACAGCGACTCAACGCTTATGTAAAAGTATTTACGCGAAGAACTTACACACAATGGCACCGCTCCAATATAAGCAGACTGCCTGTTCTACACGCTGGCAGGGGAACTGCCTATGTTGGACACCTAATAGTGTTGTGACTACTGATGTTGTTTTACAAGCAGGAGCAGTTAAAGGTTCGGCATCATGCAGAGAGTATTTAACTGATCTGTGGCTTGGAGTGTCGGCTGTCTCGCAATGTTTGGCTACTGATGTTAGTTTACATACTTATCAATTAAAGGTGCACTGTCCTACAGTGGACAAGGTGATTCCATCAATGTAAGATGTAGGAGTGTTTTGAGTGACTTGGTTCTTTAACTGGACCTAATATATAGCATAGTCATGATGCTTGATTTTGGCATGAAAAATTAACCTTGGCTAACCAACCCTTAACATTTTGATCTTAACTTAAAAAACACCCCAGACAATACAAAACCACATAAACTTCATTTTTTCCGAAGCTACCAGTAGCCCTTTACAATTTTTTCACCTTGTAACAGCAACAAGAAAAACTTAAAATAAATGAAACAAGTGAATTAATGGTTCTCTGGTTGGTTGGTTTGTTGTTTAACGCCCCACTCAGCAATATTACAGCTCTATGACGGCGGTCTGTTAACAATCGAGTCTGGACCAGACAATCCAGTAATTGACATGATGACCATTGATCCACGCAATTGGGATTGATGACCAAGTCAGCCAGCCTGACCACCTGATCCTGTTAGTCGCCTTTTACGACAAGCATAGTCGCCAGTTACGTCAAGCATGGGTTGCTGAAGTAATGGTTCTCTGAGAATGTACGTGAGGAACATATTCTGATGAGAATCTGTGGTGTTTGCCTAGCATTCATCTTCATCTTTGTTTCCGCAGTCAGCAACATTCACATGATATCATTGTGGTCTGTAAATAATTGAGTCTGAACCAGACAAACCAGTGATTGATACTACAAGAAATATCCCATGCTGTCGGGGTGAACCCATTTGAGGAATGACAAGTGAATGTCTTAACCATTATCACCCCACCACCCCCATACACCTCGATGTTAAACAAGTTAACAGAGGGAGGGTTATAATATTCTCATATCTAAATAACAATTTCAAAATGTCAACACACCTTGTAAGGAAATAAGCTTATGGAATTAGTGTGGATTGGAAAACGGAATAATGAATAATGCTGCTTCTGCAACTATGATCTCATTCAGAAGTCACGTATAGGATGGGACTCCAAATTACACCAGTGACAAGCCTCATATGACAAATACTGTAGAGTAATAGCTGATATTATCTTCATTAAGGAGGGTGCAAGCATAAATCAACTATCAGTCTTATTATACAAGACAATATCACATAAGCTGATTCACTTCCTTAATTCTTACTGCCTGACGTTTTTTATCGCTTAAAAAAATGTTAAAATTCGAATTTGCACTAAGCTGCGATTGACGAACAGGTGACGAAGTATTTTTATGCTTGGGGAAAATAAACATCTATTGAAGGCCTTCTTTGATGGTGTATCATTCTTTCCCCGTAACAACACATTTCAATAAACTTGTTCCATAATATCAAATTTTCTGCAGTCTTCATGTCTGAATACTTCAAAGACTGTCAAACGAAAATATTTTAATAGGTAAACCAGATGATTGAGGACTCCAACTTATTGATGCATCTGTTAGCATCTGTCCACGACTAGCCTTGTCCCAGGGCCCATCCCGGGTCCCAGAAGCAGCAGCCCGGCCTGTAGAAGAAACCCATGAGAAAACATTGCATGCCAGGTTCCCTTGGGGTGGGGACAAATTGAACACAAAATTTTCATCACTGGCTGAAAATTGTTGTTGAAATGAGCGCCATCTGGGACCGGCTGACAAAGTGGCTACTTTGTGGAATGACTCAGAGCCACTTCCGGCTAATTGAGACATCGGTTTAAATTGATGAACGATTTGAAAGAGGTTTTGGAATTTAATGAATAGAATTTGAATTCCCCTCTGACAGATACTAACAAAAACATCAAGCGATGGAATATAACATAATGTCAAATTAGATTAAATACTAAATGCATCAAATATTTTTAAATTTGGAATATAAGATAATCAGTTTACTGATTTGGGATGCCATCTATCTTAAACTATGAAACAAATGGTAATAGAACAATTTTTCTAATACATTATGTAAAACTGCTTCTGAAGTATCCTTCGAAGTACAAAGATGTGGATATAAGAATGATATTGATGCTACTTTGTTAAAATTTATTTCTGTTATAAGAAACATTTATGCAGTTGTCAAAATAATCTGAATATATCCCTGCTACTTCTTCATCATGGACTTTTTATAAAAACAAATCTCATCAGTACGGGAACTTAGTTTCGTAAAAATAAATGTAATTTCTCCCGACAAAAATAAGGGGTTGTTTTGCTCCATATCACTTCTCATCTGCCAGAGCTAATTACATGCCATTACAAGCGCCTACATAGGAGGCTAACTTCAGATCTAGGTGATTAGCTGCATGTCACCATAACCTTGTAATAGCATGTACATTTCATATCTGACAGATAATTACCAACCAACATAACCTTGCACATTTCACTTCCTTGACATCCAAAGCTGAGAGTGGAAGGAGTGTAAGTTTCAACAGGTTATGCTGACAAACTGATCCCCATTCACTGAGGCAACAACTGAAGCAGATGCGCTGATGTAGCGTGGTACATTGCTTGGTCATTCTGCTTCAACATTAAAGACACACAGAGTGGAAGGTGGCCAGATCAAAACCAGCCCGGCTGCCGTTTACTAACACCAAGAACTGAAGAGTCGGGCTCTACACCTCGAGGATACAGACTTCAAGCTTATACCGTAAAGCACTCTGATGGTGTCGCTGATGCGGGATGAATGTATGCTGGCGTTGGGGGCAAATTTGTCAGAATGTACCAGAAATGGGGAAGGTGTCTTTGACTACAGTCTGATAGCTTTCATGGTGTAATGGGGGAGATATCCCTGCTTTGTTCCAGAGTGCTTGGCTTGATGGCATTTTCTGACATAAGGGGCGATTGCTTGGTTATGACTCGTCTATTTCAGTGGGTGTGTTGTCGTTTCCATCAGGAATCCAAGTTGGGCTTTCAGGTTATCAGTACACACGCAACTGACTTTCATTAACAAGCTTTTTTCTTATCAATGGCACAAATTCAAATGATATATGTTTCACTGAATTAATGTTAAATTGATGTCATAAACACCATGCACCATATCAGTATTTTCTTAAACACATGTTCTAATTAATTATATGACAAATGTTGAAATAAATTACAAAAGCTATCAAGACAGATAAGGGGCATACATATTTTAAGTATGAAATGTCATAAACATTATTAAACAGCCTCTCCTAAAATAAAGTGTGACACCATTACAAACAGAATGATCCTGCATGCAATAAACTTTAGAAGGCAATAAGCCCATCCTCGTCAATCAAGCACCTGCTAAAAGTGGTCATATGCCATGCTGCATGGGAATTAACAGCCATAATCTGTCTGTTCTGATGTCCATCTTTGCATAAGCACTGGACTTGAAAAGAAATCGGAGTGTCCACAAATATTGATATTGACAGTCCCATAAAGATAACGTAAGAACTAATTGATAAAAGTCATAAACATCAAGAAGATTAACAACAGGGGCTGGTCTGTAGGCTCTCATCAAAGTTAATTATGCAACACATTTGCTGATATCTCAGGTAAATATGTCTTGAATGTACCGGTATTTAACTATGGTCAACTAGTTTTCTACCAACTGTGAAGAGAGTTTGTACATAGGTTACACATCGTGCTCAAATATCACTCATCAAGGTCGGAAATAACACAAATGTGTGTATATCATGATACTTATTATGCACATTTGTCTTGAAGGCATTAACTGTGATAAATTAGATTGCTATCAAGCTGTGAAAAAGTTTGTGTCACTAATCAGGGCTGGAAAAGACACACAGGTGCCTCAACCATGGATACTTATACAGATTTTCATACATGTAAAACAAAATGTTGACACTAGAAACAGGAGGTTCTAACACAGAAAGTATATTAAGATATTTGGATGATAGTTATTTAATGTCTTAACTCCGAAATGATTGAAAGGTGGCTCTAACATCTATGATGTTGAAAACAGATTAAACCATTTGTCATCAATTATGAAACTTAACTGTGATTACAGAAACATTGTTACTTTTGTTGATTTACATCTTAAGCATAACAATATTTAACACACCACTTACCTTGACAAAATAGTAACATTCATTAGCAAACCATTAAATTGAAACAACCAAATAAACCAAAAAAGCTTACCTTCCTTGCTCTGGTACTGTTGACATGAAAAAGAAGAAAACAAATGTTTTTGTCAAATCCATCATGACATAAAAATGGTAGAATCCAAGTTCTTCAACAGTTCACATCAACATAAACACATCATTCAAAAAGATTCACATCCAAAACAGTCTTTGCTAAATAGCAATGGCCACTATCAGTTCCATCATCAAAGGACAGGTCTTGTAAAAAATGCTTGGCAAAGTTCCTGGAAAAAACGCCTGGCAAAGATCCTGGTTTGCACATGCAATGAGAACGTTTACCAAGCTGGATCACCTGCCCGAACTGATGTCACGCAAGCCCTATCATGAGGTTCACTGGCTAGAATTATCCCCCCTGACTTGCTGTAACATCACTTCTCCCTCTAACACCAATCTGATCCTGATATCATTGACTGATACTGGATTCTAATTCAACTTGAAGAGATCAGTTCCACAGATATCCTGGTGTGTTTGAAAAAGGCGGGAAAGGCAGACAGAGACATCAATAAATTATCTCCTCCGCACAAACATTTCATTACATCTGTGGAAACTCCAATTTTTTGTCCCATAAACCCGGCAAAGGTAACGCGCTTCAGTTTGTAGGTATGTTCTGTGTAAAAGGTTCTAAAAATATTATCCAGTTTTAACCGTTTCTCACATCACTGCTGTCAAAACGGCTTTCCTTCTGCGTAAGATCCTTGACAATATTGTTCTGTAACTTCATCTAAGCTTCAGATCTTTGCTAGAGTGGGTTCCAGATTCTAAGTGTCACTTTGAAGATTCTTCACAAAAATCAAATCTGAGGGAGTACAATTTTTTGAGGGATGAGTTCATATTTCCAACTGAGGGCACAGATTCTTTCAAGGGTGTCAGCGGAGTCCAATGTTTTCCCAACTGTTGCTCACAGTCAAGTCCTAACAGCCAGGATTACGCACAGTAAAAAGCAGTAGTGGTGGTATGGAGAGATAGTCGACTTGCGGCTCGACAGGCTGCAGGGCTGGTGGAGTGTGCCTGCAGAGAGAGGTTGGCTGGCACAGGTCTGTGGGAGGGAGGGGCGGTCACGGCACACGCGACAGCATGGCGGAGCACAGCTGGGACAGGGGGAGGGGGAGGTGATGGCTGTAGTGGGGGATGGTGGAGGGATGGGGACAGTGTTGATGAACATGTTTGGGTGAGTTTCTGGGTGTGGGTGGGGATGGAACAGGCATGGAAATTGAGCATGATGGGGGGTGAGGATTCTGGTGGTGTATTCTGGGGATGTGATGGTGGATGGGGTGGATGGGGTGGAAGTGGGTATGGAAGATGGGGGTGGTGGTATTGAGTGAGTGAGTGAGTGAGTGAGTAAATGATGGGGCTGTGACATGTAGGGGTGGGGGGTAGAACTGTCATGATGGAGGAGATGAGGGTATTCTGGTTGTCCGTACTGTGGGGTACTGGGAGAGTGCTGGGAGTGTGACAATGTAGGGGGTAGGACGGAATTACAGTGCCGTGTTCAGTGTTGTGGTTATGAGTAACTACAGCTGGAAAAATAGTTCAGTTACATCATGGGTTGTCAGCCCTGAAATGATGCAGGTCTTAGATATTTACCACTTTGTTAAAAAAAAAACACAAGCACTTGTACAATGCTGACAAACCTAAATACAATCAGGTCAAACCAGGTTTCTGGCATACCTGGGAATACAAAACTGCACAACAAACGGCAGCCTAGCAATGTGGTTTTCTAGTGGATAAGGAATGAGGTGCTGGGGTTGAGGGGTGGATGCACCATTTACATTTGAGGGGTGTGGTGTGTGGTGGGCAACAGTCGGGGTACAGACAGTTACATGTAATGTGTGTAACAATGTCCTGTCTGATGAGGAGGGTGAGAAGCTGAGAGTGAGTGAGAGAATGGGGTGCAGGATATTGATGGGGTATGAGCGTGGGATGTTGGTGTAGGCGTGGGATGTTGGTGTAGGCATGGGTATGGTGTGTGGGACATGGGTGTGGGGATGGGTTTGAGGAGGGTCTGGATGTTGTTTTATTGGTTTTTTTGTTCAACGCTGCATTCAGCAATATTCCAGCTATATGACAGAAGTCTGTGAACAATCGAGTCGTACGCCGCACTCAGCAATATGACGGCTTTCTGTAAATATCCGAGTCAGGACCAGAGAATCCAATGATTGACATCATGAGCATTGATCTACGCAATTGGGATACGAAGCCATGCATCAACCAAGTCAGAGAGCCTGACCACCCGATCCTGTTAGTCACCTCTTACGACAAACACAGTCACATTTTACGGTAAGCATGGGTTGCTGAAGACCTATTCTAACCCGGATCTTCATGGGATGTCTGCATGTGTAACAGGTAGGTATTTATTGATGGTACAGTGAGTGAGTGAGTATGGTTTTACGATGCTTTTAGCAACATTCCAGCAATATCACGGCAGGGGTCACCAGAAATGGGCTTCACACATTGTACCCATGTCGGTAATCGAACCCAGGTCGATGGTACAGAGGAGTTTGAGTGTTATAAAAGCAGTTAAAGGATGCCATGATGGGATGGGATTAGCATGAATTAAAACTTGACCACCATTCCAACCCTTTTCCATATCCAGCTGCATTTACCATACTGCACTGTCACCACTTCTACCCATCAGCCCCCAGCCCGCTTTCATCCACAGACTGAACAAAAACACCGGACCAGTGAGGGATGGCCAGTAATGGCAGGTTGAATGTCCCCAGCATAAACACCCTGGTCAGCGGGGAAAGTTTAGTCTGGACACTCCTGTTTATTATTATGGTTGTAAACATGACAAAGTCCGAATAGTGAAACCTGAGTGTGTTTCCACAAGCCACGTGTGCTTGACAGTCAAAGCCGGGAACAATGGGAAGACCTGCCTGTCCAAATAATCAATTAGAAACAGGCGAACAGATACATATTACACTGAAATTGCAGGTGTGTAACTGTGCCGAGATGATGCAAACATCATTATATTGCGGAGTCTGTTATATTGGTGTGTAAATATCCATGTTATCACGGAAGCGAATTCCTCCGGGCCTTCAAGACAGGTGCATAAACAATTCCATCTTACCATTATTCAGCTGTGCCACGAAAAGGAACAAAACACAACAACTAATGAACAGCGAGAAGTGGAGCAACGTTAAATTAACAGCATCATTATTGTCAGATTCCTTTGGTCCTCAGAGACGCTGAACATCATAATTTCAAGCTTATTTTCAAGACTTTGGAATGCACTAGCACATGTGTTTTCATTACATAGACTAATGTTTAGCTTCTGAAAAAAACCATAATGTTGATAGAAATAGGCAACTACACATAAATTGAAAAGGATCCCCACAAACATGTGATTGATGTCATGAGCAACGTCCCACGTCGTCGGGTACAATGACACTCAGTCAACTAAGTCACCTAGCCTGAACTCGAGATTCCTTTAGTCATCTTGTACGAGTAGCATAGATTGCTGGGATCCAGCTATTCTCGCTACCATAATGCCAAACTCATCAGACAGAGAGCACCTTAATGTCAGTCCCTGAACCATATTATTTCCCTTATTGTAATGCTATAACCCTGAATAAGCAAGTCTAGATTTTCCACAGATTCTCCCATCTCGCTTAGGCTCATTTTCAGTTAAAATGTAGTTGCTTGTTTCTATTAAAATTATTTATTTTCAGAGACTAAGTGTTGGTCTAATAGCTCCTAAGAATCAACATCAAGTGTAACCCGAACCCTTCTTTGTCCAAAGTTTACAAATCAACACAAATAAAGTTCCACCTGCGCTAAACAAGCCATCACAAGCAATATCTCCATCTACAGATAAAACAAATAACCAGAGCCACAACTGTTCCAGGAACAAAACATGTCTGCAGACAGGCAGTTAGACTAATTGGTCAGTTAATGGGACTGGTCATAAACAGGAATAATTACAGCCCTGAGGAGGTGGTCAGTCTGGCAGGAACAGCCACAGGCAAGGATAGATGACCAGTGGCCACTCTTTGTCCAACATACCCACTACCTGCCTTTATGGATGAGTTAAATGTTTGGTTGTGAGGGAATGGTCAGCATTAATGTCACAACAGTTCAACTGTTAGATTGGCCAGCATCATGGCCAGAAGTCCTGGGCAAGTCCTGGTCAGGCAATTGATAGGGTCATGTTCTGACAGTATGTATATGTGTATAATGCAGACATCTGGACATTTTGTTTCTTGGCTTGGAAAACAGTACATCAAATATTCAATGCCCTTTGCTGGCAGTATTTGGAACATTATTGGATAGTCAAATTATGTTATGATTTTTAATTTTTTTATTTGAGTTGTAATTTCCAACATGATTGTCTGAATATGTTACTGTATCATATTTCAGTGTATCATCATCATCACCATAATAAATATCACTACTATTATTCCTCCTGTTATACAGAGACGATAAATAAGAATAAACTCATCATCATCATCCTCATCAATATGGCTATCATTAACATCATCACCACAATAAATATCACCACTATTATTCTTTCTTTTATACAAAGCCGATAAATAAGAATAAACTTCAGACTTGGGTTACATTATGCCCTGAACTGCCCTGATTCTCATATCATTTGGCCCTGTCCCAGGTCACCTTCCCAGATCAAGAATATTTGACTTTGATTGATCCATAAAAAAAATCCTGTGTTTACGACCCCACATTGTACTACAAAGTGAAACAGGGGGCAATTCCTTCAATGGCATCCTCTGTCCGCCCTGGCCTGAACTCACCCCCCTCTGGTGTGTGTTGTGAATGGAACTGGGAGGAGTAAGTCTTGGAGAAAACTCCACCACAAACACAGAGTGCAGTTTCCACAACTTGTCCCGTATCACCAGACTCTGCTGGTGCCTCCGTGTTTGTGTAGAGATAAAAACACATCTACACCCATTCAACTTCCACTGCCTTCCCAGCACTTGTACGTTTGTAGTTCAGGTTTGTTCCAGGTCCAGCTTTTACTGTCGCCAGGCCTGTCAGATGGTACATGATACTGAGTCGGCCTTTAGGCTTACAGGAGAAGATTCTTCAACTTTCTTTCCTGTTATTGTGATACTTACTGTTTACATTGTTGAAAGTTACTTCTGAATGCATTTGTTTGTGAGGAGGTCTGTGATACAAGATAAGGGGGCTTGTGCGTGATCATAGAACCACATTTTGCTGGATTGTGGCATTTATTTCGATGGTTGGAGATTTGAGACATTGGGTTCTGGATGCGGGTATGGGTTGTGGGTGTGGGTGTGGGTTGTGGGTGTGGGTGTGGGTTGTGGGTGTGGGTTGTGGGTGCGGGTTGTGGATGCAGGTGTGGGTTGTGGGTGTGGGTTGTGGGTGCGGGTTGTGGATGCAGGTGTGGGTTCTGGGAGCGTGTGTGATTCTGGATGCAGGTGTGGGTTCTTTGAGCTGGTGTGGGTTCTGGGTGGGGGAATGGGTTCTGGGTGTGGGTGTGGGTGTGGGAGTGGGTGCAGGTGTGGGTTCTGGGAGTGGGTGTTGGTTCTGGGTGTTAGTGTTGTTTCTGGGTGCAGGTGTAGGTTCTGGGTGCGGGTGTGGATTCTGGTGTGGGATCTGGATGCGGGTGTAGGTTCTGGATGCGGGTGTGGGTTCTGGGAGTGGGTGTGGATTCTGTTGTGGGATCTGGGTGTGGGTGTAGGTTCTGGATGCGGGTATGGGTTCTGGGTGCGGATGCGGATGTGGATGCGGTAGAGGGTTCTGGGTGTGGGTGTGGGATCTGGATGTGGGTGTTGGTGTTGTTTCTGGGTGCAGATGTGGGATCTGGATGCGGGTGTAGGTTCTGGATGCGGGTTCTGGATGCGGGTGTGGGCTCTGAGTGTGGATGTGGGTTCTGGATGCAGGTGTAGGTTCTGTTTGTGGGTGTAGGTTCTGGATGCGGGTATGGGTTCTGGGTGCTGATGCGGGTGTAGGTTCTGCGTGTGGGTGTGGGTTCTGGATGCAGGTGTGGGTTCTTTGAGCGGGTGTGGGTTCTGGGTGGGGGAATGGCTCTGGGTTTGGGTGTGGGTTCTGGGTGTGGGTGAGTGTTCTGGATGCAGGTGTGGGTTCTTTGAGTGGGTGTGGGTTCTGGGTGGGGGAATGGGTTCTGGGTGCAGGTGTGGGTTCCGGGAGTGGGTGTTGGTTCTGGGTGTTGGTGCTGTTTCTGGGTGCAGGTGTGGGTTCTGGATGCGGGTGTGCATTCTGGTGTGGAATCTGGATGCGGGTGTAGGTTCTGGCTGGCGTGTAGGTTCTGGGTGTGGGTTCTGGATGCGGGTGTGGGCTCTGAGTGCGGATGTGGGTTCTGGATGCAGGTGTAGGTTCTGGATGCAGGTGTGGGTTCTCGGTGCAGGTGTAGGATTAGGACTGAGTTGTGGCTCTGTTTTTTGGATCTGGCCATGGATTTGGCCTGGGATTAGGATTGGGATTAGGATTGGGACTGGGGTTTGGACTGGTTAAGAATAAGAGAATGGATCTGGGTAAGGCATTTCTTCAGATTGAATATTTTGTACACCTGTTGTCAATTTAGAAGTTTCATTAAACTGGAGGTGGAGGTCAACTTTGTGGTTGAGGATGTGAAGAGCCAGGGTAGGTGCTACACTGAAGTACTGGTAAACAGACAGGTGTGGATGATCGACCCCTACTGATATCTCACCCAAAACGTAATGTCTCGCAAGAATCACACACTCATCTCCAGAGGTGAAGCCTTAACATCAAAAACCTGTTCCCCAGACGTCACACTGTGGTTACCTAATTACCAATGACCTTTATCAACAGAAGATAACTTCACATTTCATATCAACCCCAGAGGGACTCATAAAATCCGCCATAACACACAGACCTCATATTCAAAGCAGCCAATCACAGCCATTGCCAAACACACAAACATGAATGAAGAAGTGACTGCCTCATCACAGATGCTGTTACCAGGCGAGGTATATCCCTACAACTTAAAGAACTGAACAGATTCCGGCGCTTCATTCATGATTATGACAGCAGAAATAATGTTCAATTTCTCAAGTAACATAAACTCTTAAATAAGTAATGAAATAATTCCCCAAACACATCATAGAATACCATTCAAAGCATTACTGCTTTTGATGCAGAAGTGAGAAAACACAAACTACGCATCAATTTTCAATTTCATAGTTTCTTAGTTAAGCACTAAATCTGAAACAATTATCTGAATTAAAGAACCGCCGTAAAGAATACAAATATATCCATATGCCACAAAATACCAAAAAAATATTTAAACACCGAAAGAAATCTGATACATCTCCGCCTTATAAATCTCCAATTTCACTGAAGTAAATAAAAGCATTGTAGACTATAAAAAACAAATATTCATCTTTCAAAATCCCAAATTTTAACACTCCTTCAAATTCCAGAGAGCAAAATATATAAACTATTGCCCTTACAGAAAACAAATTCTAAAACTCAATTATTATGATACCATCAGTTGAATCATCAAATGTTCCTCCAGTGAACACAAGCCACCTAGACATACTCCCTGTTGTCTGTCAGACCACACTGATGGCAAGCTTAATCTGTGATAAGAGAATATCTGCCAGTGCATGGCAGTCACCACTGCAGCTCTCCCTTGAAACAAGTTGATGTTAATGCTTGTGTTCGTGTTTCCCCATCTGTCATTCTTCTTATCAGAAAATAGTGTTTAGATGATAAAGTGATATTTCGCATCAGTTTAAATGGGTATTAGCTTTTTTGCCATGTTCATTTTTAACCGTGTTCAAAAATAGCTTTCAAATGATGAAGGGAATATAAACATAAGTGCTCTCTGCTCTGAATAGATTTCAATCAACTGAGGCAAAATTAAACAATGAAAGTACCAGCATGTGATATGAAAGTTTGAAGTCATACTTTCATGAACACAAACACTTATTTAATTTTGTCATATCTACATAATAATTATGTTATCTCATAACACACTTTTACCCATACAACAGATTTTTCATTTCAATATTATGCCTATATACATGATATATATTGGAAAATTAACCTTTTTCAAAATCATACAACAATTTGTTCTATTCATTACAAACAAAATGAAATGTTTCAGAAATATGATTCAAATATTTTTTATAGTTAATAAAATAGCAATATCCTATTCTTCAGGGTTAGACATAGCTTCTAGTTTATGACGAGTGACAATATTCTTTTTTTTCTCGACCCTACTTAAATGTTACACAAATAAGTCCGAAACGTGAGAGGTCCCAAACTAGCGAGCTCTAACTCATGGTGTCAATAATGTCCCTTCAAATATATTTTTTCAAAACTCATCTCCTTTTTTTATGCCACAACAAATCCCCAACCGTTGTAAATTCAAATTTGGCTACTCAGCCCCAAGAAATACTAAAATACTGGGCTTCCTATTGTCAAGCGAAAAGTGTGTTGTACCCACTAACATCCCATTGTCTAACAATACAAATAGGCAGCATGTCTCACCCCGGCAACATACAGTTTATTACAAGCACCTGTTTATGCAACAGGAGAGTTATTCAGCACTGTTTCGACATGCACAACGGATACCCCATTACGGAACTCTTTCATTCCAGCATAAATCTTAACACATGCGTTCCAATTGTCAAACACACTACATTTGGTGAACTACATTTCAACACCTATTGTTTCAAAATAAAGATGGCAACTGCAATCGAAAAAATGGCCATTTGTCATGCCAAAAATTATCTGATTTTCAGCATTTTGGTCATATTTTGACCATACCGACAGTTTTATTTGATGTTCACATGTTTTTGTTACATTTTTTTTATCATTTGCACCAGAAAGTAGGAAAGATTTAACTATGATATGTACAATATTTAAGAGATAATCGAGTGAGCGAGTAAGGTTTATGACCACTCTGAACGGAATTTTCGTTATTTCACAGCATGTCAGCTTAAAGTGGGAGGAAAGCTTAAAGAGATGCAAGTCTCAAACGTTGGTGAAACCCACTAGCATGAGTATGTAGCTGACTAACCAGAATCATAACTAGGGCACATCTGGCATACCATCAGAAAATCCTGTTTCACTCAAGGGACATAACTCTATACATTGAATTAGGTTGTCATCAAGTAGGTTCAACTTGTCAGAAATAAACAAACAATAAATGTTAGTCCAGCAGTAAAAAATATGGTTGGTGAGCAATGAGAAAAAAATAATAACACAAGCCTAGGGACATGTGGTATTACCATCAGGACCAATTGAGTCAATATCTACAGATTTTTTTCAAATTTGTGTCTAGCTTATCTCAACAACCCAGTAAGACATGTTATTAAATCTCCAAAGATCCAGAGCATCTATTCAGAATGAAGGAATTCTTTGTGAGAATTGTGTACAACACAACTTCTCATAATACCATACAATAGCTATGATGAAGGGAGATAACCCATAGGGGCATAACCACATTTGACGGTAAATTGTGAATTATGCCAAAATATGAACATGTGACCTCGGACTAGTTTGTGCCAAATTCATAATTTCAAAAGGATCAGCACCTTTCTCGGCCAACTGGAAATAAAAATTTGAAAGTTAAAGAAAACCTTGAAGTATTTTTATCCAAATTCTTGGACATGTTCAATATTGGACATACTTGTAATTAAGAAAACTGAAAACCATAACAACCTTCATGGCGAACCAAAGATGCAAGAAAAACAAAAACGAAGACGTGGAACATGCTTCAATGTTCTTACAAGACGCAAATAGTCTTTCTGAGATGCATGTGCAGGACCAAGAATTGTCGACATGTCAAGAGCAGGTTGGGAGTACTCCCTGAAATGTACATCCCGAAATGTACGTGTTGAAATGTACATCTGATAAATCACCTGTCAGTTGCTGCTTGCTGTTAGTTCTTGAAACCAACACATCAGGTGATTCTGAGGACATTGTTGGCATTATGTAACACATTTAGAAACTCCCTTCATCATTAGCATGTGTGTATGATATTCGTGATATTTGTAATTAATGGACTGTTCTGCAGTTGGTCTTTCCCTTAAGAAATGAACAATGTGCCTTATTTTAATTCATGACTAATGAGGGACATATAAAACCATGTACCAAATCTTAACAAGGAATCTTATCTTTAAATGCTTTACAGATGGTTTCAATATTAAAGTCCCCATTCTGACCATGTTTCGTGAGTCATGTTGAGTTTCCACACCTCTATGACAAATCAGGGAATGGCCGTTGTTTGTGGGTAACCTTTCACTGAGAGAAAAGAAAATGTCTGTCTGTCTGTCTCATACCGAGAAGCATACAAACAAACTGGGGATTTCAATCATGAATGATTTAAAGGATAGACTTGTTCTGTCTTTTTACAAAAATATATCACATAACCCGATATATTCCTTTTTTACTTTTCAGATAATTTTAATAAACATTCACCAAATCTAAATCTTTTCAAATATTAATTTCATTCATATCAACTCAAACTTATACAGAATAACTGCCAATTATAAGAATGATTAAAAGAAAAGAATTACGCCCCTTTGAAATGAGAGTGTGAGAGAGTGAGTGAGTGAGTTTTGCTTTACACTGCTTTTAGCAATATTCCAGCAGGGACCCAGAAATAAGCTCAAATGTTACCCATGTGGGGAATCAAACCTGAATAGGTCTTCAGCAGGTGGCTATGCTTGTCGTAAGAGGCGATTAACAGGATTGGGTGGTCAGGCTCACTGACTTGCTTGATGTATATCATCGTATCCCAATTTTGTGGATTGATGCTCATGATGTCAATCTCTGGATTGCCTGGTCAAGGACGATTATTTACAGACCGCCGTCATATAATTCAAACAAAAACAGGTGTAAGCAGGTGTGAGCAGGTGTTACTTAATAAGCATCAGTTTCTAGTGAGTGAGTGAGTTGGGTTTAACTCCGCTTTTAACATTATTCCAGTTATATCACGGCGTGTCAGCTTAATGTGGGATGAAGGTCTTAGACGTTTACCACTTCGGTGAAACCAACGGTATGGTGCTGACAAACCTGGAAACATAATCGGGGCGAACCGGGATTCAAACCCACAATCATAGGTTTTGGCGTGCCGAAGGGACGCAACTCTGCACAGCAAATCGCAGCACTTTAGAAGACTGGGCCACCCGTGCGCCCGTTTCTATTTATAACCAACATATAACGTGAGTGCCACAATAAAAATAAAAATAAATAAATGTTGTCATGGGCAGGGAATCTACAGAGAAGCAAAGCAATTTGCTGGCAGGGCGCAATTGTATGCCAACAGCAAAATATCCCATTTACCTCAAAAGTGTTCAAAATAAAATGAGGTAAATGTTTTAATGTTTGGAATTTCACAAGTGTGGAAGTACTTCCTGGCATGATAATGACAAAAGGCTTCTCAACATGCAATTTTCCCCCAATGTTTAAATTTCCCTAGATCCTTTATTTCTCATTGGCTACTCAACACCTCAATCAGCAGCCTCATTTCCCCACAAGATGAGACAAAAGTAAGCATTTTAACTCCAAATATAATGCCAAACCACTTCCCTGTCCCCCAAAGGCTGATTGAAGTTAAGATAGCATCAGCTGAAGAGCTTTTGCCGAGAGTCTAAAATCAACAAACATTGTATCCATTTTAAAAGGGTGATTTCCGTCCTGTCTCTGCTAACAGAATCGCATTCAAACATGGAGGGGCGAAAAAATATGTCTCCATTCAGATATAACATGAATGGTTGCGTATGGCATTAAACAGGTTCTTGGCATCTGCTAACTTGGAGCCAAACCTTTAGATAGGTTCATTCAGGAAACCCTTGCAAAGGTCACAATGAGATTTATACAGCTTTGCTGCAGACATTGGTAGACGCCACAAGCCAAGGATTCAGTCTGCGACAGATATTTTTTTGTCTTTTGTATCAACAATACAAGACTCTTTTAATTAGGGGGAAAGTAGGTACTCTCAAGACTACTTTACATGCAACTGAGATATTTAGCCTTGATACAGAAGTAAGGACTCTCAAAGTAAATAAATTTGGTTCGATTTGGTTCTCTTATTTTTTTAATAAAGTTAAATTTTTTTATCAAAATGATGAAGCCATACAAATCAGAGAGAATTTGCCTGAACATGGGAATGAGTGAGTGAGTTTGGTTTAACAACGCATTGAATGGTAATCCAGTTATATCACGGCGTGTCAGCTTAATGTGGGAGGAAAGCCTGAAGTGATGCAGGTCTCAGAAAATTTCCACTTTGGTGAAACCCATGAGCATGTGTATAGCGCCAACAAACCTAGAATTATAATTAGGGCAAACCGGGATTTGAAACCTTGATCATAGATTTCTGGCATTACCGAAAGAAGCAACTCTGAACAGCAAATTGTGGCGCCTTAGACAACTGGGCCACCCATGGCACTATCTCAACATGAACAGCTAATGGCAAAGTGTCATGACTACAAGACCAGGTTTGTTTGTTTGTTTGATTTAAATAAAACTGGGATACTTGATAAAACTCTTGAAAATCAAATGTGAAAACAATTCCAAGGAAATTTAAGCAAAGCAATAACACTTGAAGCCACTGGACCAAAGCATGGCACTACAGTCAAATTGCCCATGAACAGCTGACAAGTGTCGTAAATAACATGTCTCTATCACACAGTGTGGTTGAAAGTGATTAGGATTCAATCTGTGGTAGGTTTCAATTGCACACTCATGCAACCAGTCACATATACTCCCTTTGTACAGGATCAATTGTCCAAAGTTTTCACATTATTATGTTACCATATCCCTGTGGCTTATGTATATTTCATAAACCTATGCCTTTTTTTAATCCATTCTCAAAATAATTCATATACAGTCCCACTTTTGAGATACTTTTATTTTTCCTTGACCCATAAAACTGATTCTCATAATATGTCATGTGTAGATTTAAAGAGAATCAAATCTCTGATCGCTTTCAAGATTATTGCACTATTATAGCAATGTGCATGTACGTGTGTGTGGGTGTGTTGGTGCGTGTGTGGGTGTGTGGGTGCATGCGTGCATGTGTGTGTGCGTGCGTGACTGCTTGTACTAGTCCGGACTAATGCCGCACGAGCCCACTGACTCCGATCTGACCAGTCCTTCTTTTAGCCCTTAATGCCAAGCACCAGGCAGGGTAACAACAAGTACCATTTTTTAACACCTTTAGGTATGACGCGGCCAGGGAACAAACCCCCCACCTTCTTCTCTAAGCAGATGCTCTACCACTAGACCACGGAGACAGTCTGATTTCCTCTATAGTTGTGTGGTGTATGTAACCCCAAGGATATATCTAGAATTCCAAATTAAGTGCCCTTTGGCAGTCAAAATGGGAAAATGTGGGATTTTCTTCAAGTTTTCTAAAAGAGGTATTTTAACATTGTGTCCTAATACATGTATTGCCATCAATGAAATAAAGTAAAATTTAGCATCAAAGTAGATTCCTCTTTATTGGTTTCGGTATCAGCGTAATACAAGTCACTTCATGCATTCAAGCCATCACATCAGTTAGAACTATATTAACATATTCCCATCAGAGAATTTTGACTGACATTTGCTGCCAAATGTCGGCCTCTCAGCAGGTCTAGATAAATCGCGGAACTCTATCAAGCTATATGTTTTGAGATCAACATCACATAGCAAAAAAAATATTGGCAACATAATTAATCGTATTATCATTATTAATAATCAATGTTATTAAGGCCCCTCCCATCATCAACTGATATTATGTCAATCATTACATACATTATCCATGCTCCATACAGTAAATACTGACCCTTGTCAGCATGATCACTTGAGCTGAAGTCAAATTAGGAATAATCAGTGAGTGAGTTGGATTTTACACCACTTTTAGCAATATTCCAACAATATTAATATCAATATCACACCTTAGGCGTGATGAGCGAACGGTTTAACCACTAGGCTATCCCACTGCCCCTTAGGACTAATCAGATAAACCACACTTGAATATATATTCAAGCAAAAAGTAACTATGATAATGTTTACATTGAATATATATAAAGTTTAAAGATTTAGTGTATTAGAATTTGTTTGAGCTGCATTTAACCTTGTACATTAAGGTACACTGGTAAGAAGACTTATCAGTCCATATAATCACTGCTCCATCATCACTCACATCATCACTCCTCCACATCAGCATTCACATCACTCACATCATTACCCACAAAATCATCACTCACATCA
This sequence comes from Haliotis rufescens, assembly GCF_023055435.1. Classification (NCBI taxonomy): domain Eukaryota; kingdom Metazoa; phylum Mollusca; class Gastropoda; order Lepetellida; family Haliotidae; genus Haliotis; species Haliotis rufescens. The sequence continues at coordinate 18,735,536 of NW_025963890.1, read as the reverse complement.
TCACTCACATCATCACCACCATCATCACTCCTCCATCATCACTCACATCAGCATTCACATCACTCACATCATCACTCCTCCATCATCACCCACATTATCACTCCTCCATTGTCACTCACATCATCACTCCTCCATAATCACTCACATTACTCACATCATCACTCATATCATTACTCCTCCATCATCACTCAAATCATCACCCACATTACTCACATCATCACTTACATTACTCACATCATCACCCACATCATCACTACTCACATCATCACTTATATCACTCACATGATCACTCCTCCATCCTCACTCACATCAGCATTCACATCACTCACATCATCTCTCACATCATCACTTCAACAAAAATATTTCTACTAAAGATCATATCACATCAGCATTTATTTTTTTATTTACTGGATCACATTTTTTCTGTCTAATTCAAAAGCCAAAGGAATGAAAATAATTACACCAGCCTCAACCTTGGTACTCCATGTGTGTGAGTGAAATTTTATCTTTTCTTGGAAAACTAAGGATGTTTATTTCAGGATACCAAAGACAAGGGACGAAACTCTTCATTTAATATGCACTGAATCACCTACAACTGATTTATATAGCGAAATATAGCGTTATGCAAGTGTTATTGATGTGTTTATTAAAACACTGAGTAATCACAAAATATGTTTGAATGTGTGACATGTTAGTGTGACATATATGCACAGAATTTCTTTCTAAACAATCTCCATTATTTAGGGAAGATATGGTCGGCAGATCTGTGATCCAACAGAAAAAAATTAATCATGATCTAAGCTCCATATTAAAATGAATGCATTTTCCAGATAACATACAAGTTCTCCATATTTCAAGTGTATAAACATCAATTTAGGGCCAGAGTGGCATATGCTCCATGTAGAGGACGAACATCCTTCAAACGTCTTCAGCTTGCTGGCATACCTGATGTGTCAAAGCCAGGCTGTTTCATGCAAAGCTTATTTTCTCAAAGCATGGCATTTATAAACTCTCAAAGACCATACCACCTTTACACCAAACACAGGGGAATATGGCCTCTTTTCAAACAAACCATAAGGTTGTCTTTGGAGGCCTGTTATATTCGTTTGAACCCACAACACTGCACATACATGTTTGTATCTGACGAGGTTTTAGCATAACATAACACATGGGGGTGGAGGCTTAAAAATATACCCAGACCTCCCAGAAATCTGAAATAGCCTAGGGTGATAATGACAAGAACAGCTGCATCAAGAGGCCCATTCGGGGATGTAAAATCATAATAATGTAAATTTAATCTAGAAAATGGCATGTGTCGATCTACTTCGAGAATGATTTAAATTTGATTGAAAAATGTCAAATATATTGATAATTTCAAATCCCCTTTTTTAGATGAGTGTGGCATGAAGATAAATTTATGCTTTTGTGATACATGTACCAAATAGTTTTGAGGATCCTCAGGCTGATGCCAAGACATAGTACTAAAACTTGTAAAAGTTGTAGTGAGTGAGTGAGTGAGTTGGGTTTAACACCGATTTTAACATTATTCCAGTTATATCACGGCGTGTCAGCTTAATGGGGGAGGAAAGCCCAAAGTGATGCAGGTCTCAGACATTTACCACTTCAGTGAAACTCACGAGCACGGGTATGGTGCTGACAAACCTAGAAACATAATCGGGGTGACCCGGGATTCGAACCCACAATCACAGGTTTCTGGCGTGCCCAAGGGATGCAACTCTTCACAGTGAATCACGGCGCCTTAGACGACTGGGCCACCCGTGCCCCTAAAAGTTGTAGAACTGCTATGAAGATAAAGTTATGATTATAACACACAAATCATTCATCGTGTCACTATGAATAATCATGCCATGATTCATTGAATCACACTAGTGAGTGTGCATATGAGTGAGTGAGCAAGACAGTGTCGAATAACTTTGCTTTGAACAGTATTTCAGTTGTGAGTGAGTGAGTGAGTGAGTGAGTGAGTGAGTGAGTGAGTGAGTGAGTGAGTGAGTGAGTGAGTGAGTGAGTTGGGTTTAACGCCGCTTTTAATAGTATTCCAGTTATATCACGGCGTGTCAGCTTAATGTGGGAGGAAAGCCCGAAGTGATGCAGGTCTCAGACGTTTACCACTTCGGTGAAACCCACGAGCACGGGTATGGTGCTGACAAACCTAGAAACATAAATTTCAGTTGTGAAGAAAGTGATGCAGATCTTAGACGTTTACGCCATTGGTGAAACCTACGAGCATGGGTATGGTGCTGACAAATCTAGAAACGTAATCAGGGCAAATCTGGATTCGAACCCACAACCACAGGATTGAGTTGAACTTATGGGTTTCCTGCATACAATTCCAAGGTTTTTTATTAATCAAGGGAGGTAATGACGAGGCCACCTGGACACACAGCATGCATGTGTTTCACCGACAGCCAGAACAACAGGAATGTCAAACATCACGTTTTACAGACTGCAAGTTACAACAGCGAAATGTACATCCTGACAGCAAGGGCTTGTATATTTCACAGGCGATGATACCTGGCCACTTTATCAAGAAACCATCTTTCCTCAGTCCAATAAAGATCATGGAATACTGCTGACAGCATCTCTGCATTCCAAGGCTTAGTATCGAATGTTTCATCACATTAAACTGTCCTGCCTCAGCAGCATTTCAATCACATTCATGCCAGGTGAGCTAATAAGACATTATTTTTTTCAGATTCAACAGGCCCAAAATTGTAGATGAAAGCAATAGATATGAAAATTATTATTTTTTTAAATCCACTGCAATGAAATAACCATGTTTACAACAAACTTGTACATACAATAGATAAAACCAACAGAGGTGAGGTGAGGTGAATTGGGGTTAAACGTCGCATCCAAGATTATTGCACTTATATAGCGACGTGCATGCACGTGTGTGGGTGCTTGTACTAGCCCGGATAGATTTATAGTTCTACCCCACAGAGATACCATGCCGCAGTTTAACATGAATACCCCACTCAGACACAGTATACTGACTCTGAGCCGACCAGTCCTTGTTTTAGCCCCTTAATGCCAAGCACAGACAGGGTAACAACAAGTACCATCTTTTAACGTCTTTTGGTATGATGCGGCTGGGGAGCTCTGGGGGGAATGCTCTACCACTAGACCATGAAGGCGGTCAAAACCAAAAGAGGTCACCATGTGTTATACAATGACATGCTTAACTAACACTGCATGCATCGCAACATTAAAAAACAAAGAAATATTTTGTATTAATGTCCTTTTGTTTTAGTCTGTAAACAGAGAAATATTTAACGCCTGGACCAAATGTTGAAATGGAGAATTGTTTACATACCTTTTATGACTTTGACTTTGGTTTGACTAGTCTTAACGCGTAGCCCTATTCCCACCGGTTCATTGTTGGCTTCACACTCGATCACTGCATCATAGGTCACCCTCACTTTGAGGATGGAGTTCACTGTTGCATAAGAGGTCTTCTTGGTCTTGAAGCTGATGCCGAGTTCCTCATTTGGTTTTGTTATCTGTCACAGAACCATATACAAAACACATCAGACCAGAATGTCAGGGCATGGGGTTGGTTATAAGGGCATAGAGCAGAATGTCAGGGTGTGGGTTATAAGGGCATAGAGCAGAATGTCAGGGTGTGGGTTATCAGGGCATAGAGCAGAATGTCAGGGTGTGGGTTATCAGGGCATAGAGCAGAATGTCAGGGTGTGGGGTTATCAGGGCATAGAGCAGAATGTCAGGGTGTGGGTTATAAGGGCATAGAGCAGAATGTCAGGGCATGGGGTTATCAGGGCATAGAGCAGAATGTCAGGGTGTGGGGTTATCAGGGCATAGAGCAGAATGTCAGGGTGTGGGTTATAAGGGCATAGAGCAGAATGTCAGGGTGTGGGTTATCAGGGCATAGAGCAGAATGTCAGGGTGTGGGTTATCAGGGCATAGAGCAGAATGTCAGGGTGTGGGTTATAAGGGCATAGAGCAGAATGTCAGGGTGTGGGTTATAAGGGCATAGAGCAGAATGTCAGGGCATGGGGTTATCAGGGCATAGATCAGAATGTCAGGGTGTGGGTTATCAGGGCATAGAGCAGAATGTCAGGGTGTGGGTTATAAGGGCATAGAGCAGAATGTCAGGGCATGGGGTTATCAGGGCATAGAGCAGAATGTCAGGGTGTGGGGTTATCAGGGCATAGAGCAGAATGTCAGGGTGTGGGTTATAAGGGCATAGAGCAGAATGTCAGGGCATGGGGTTATCAGGGCATAGAGCAGAATGTCAGGGTGTGGGGTTATCAGGGCATAGAGCAGAATGTCAGGGGATGGGGTTATCAGGGCATAGAGCAGAATGTCAGGGTGTGGGGTTATCAGGGCATAGAGCAGAATGTCAGGGTGTGGGTTATAAGGGCATAGAGCAGAATGTCAGGGCATGGGGTTATCAGGGCATAGAGCAGAATGTCAGGGTGTGGGGTTATCAGGGCATAGAGCAGAATGTCAGGGTGTGGGTTATAAGGGCATAGAGCAGAATGTCAGGGCATGGGGTTATAAGGGCATGGAGCAGAATGTCAGGGTGTGGGGTTATCAGGGCATAGAGCAGAATGTCAGGGTGTGGGTTATAAGGGCATAGAGCAGAATGTCAGGGCATGGGGTTATCAGGGCATAGAGCAGAATGTCAGGGTGTGGGGTTATCAGGGCATAGAGCAGAATGTCAGGGAATGGGGTTATCAGGGCATAGAGCAGAATGTCAGGGCATGGGGTTATCAGGGCATAGAGCAGAATGTCAGGGTGTGGGTTATAAGGGCATAGAGCAGAATGTCAGGGCATGGGGTTATCAGGGCATAGAGCAGAATGTCAGGGTGTGGGGTTATCAGGGCATAGAGCAGAATGTCAGGGCATGGGGTTATCAGGGTATAGAGCAGAATGTCAGGGTGTGGGTTATAAGGGCATAGAGCAGAATGTCAGGGTGTGGGTTATCAGGGCATAGAGCAGAATGTCAGGGTGTGGGGTTATCAGGGCATAGAGCAGAATGTCAGGGTGTGGGTTATAAGGGCATAGAGCAGAATGTCAGGGCATGGGGTTATCAGGGCATAGAGCAGAATGTCAGGGTGTGGGGTTATCAGGGCATAGAGCAGAATGTCAGGGAATGGGGTTATCAGGGCATAGAGCAGAATGTCAGGGTGTGGGGTTTTCAGGGCATAGAACAGAATGTCAGGGTGTGGGGTTATCAGGGCATAGAGCAGAATGTCAGGGCATGGGGTTATCAGGGCATAGAGCAGAATGTCAGGGTGTGGGTTTTCAGGGCATAGAGCAGAATGTCAGGGAATGGGGTTATCAGGGCATAGAGCAGAATGTCATGGTATGGGGTTATCGGGGCATAGAGCAGAATGTCAGGGCATGGGGGTTTTCAGGGCATAGAGCAGAATGTCATGGTATGGGGCTATCAGGGCATAGAGCAGAATGTCAGGGCATGGGGTTATCAGGGCATAGAGGAGAATGTCAGGGTGTGGGTTATAAGGGCATAGAGCAGAATGTCAGGGCATGGGGTTATAAGGGCATGGAGCAGAATGTCAGGGTGTGGGGTTATCAGGGCATAGAGCAGAATGTCAGGGTGTGGGTTATAAGGGCATAGAGCAGAATGTCAGGGCATGGGGTTATCAGGGCATAGAGCAGAATGTCAGGGTGTGGGGTTATCAGGGCATAGAGCAGAATGTCAGGGAATGGGGTTATCAGGGCATAGAGCAGAATGTCAGGGCATGGGGTTATCAGGGCATAGAGCAGAATGTCAGGGTGTGGGTTATAAGGGCATAGAGCAGAATGTCAGGGCATGGGGTTATCAGGGCATAGAGCAGAATGTCAGGGTGTGGGGTTATCAGGGCATAGAGCAGAATGTCAGGGCATGGGGTTATCAGGGTATAGAGCAGAATGTCAGGGTGTGGGTTATAAGGGCATAGAGCAGAATGTCAGGGTGTGGGTTATCAGGCCATAGAGCAGAATGTCAGGGTGTGGGGTTATCAGGGCATAGAGCAGAATGTCAGGGTGTGGGTTATAAGGGCATAGAGCAGAATGTCAGGGCATGGGGTTATCAGGGCATAGAGCAGAATGTCAGGGTGTGGGGTTATCAGGGCATAGAGCAGAATGTCAGGGAATGGGGTTATCAGGGCATAGAGCAGAATGTCAGGGTGTGGGGTTTTCAGGGCATAGAACAGAATGTCAGGGTGTGGGGTTATCAGGGCATAGAGCAGAATGTCAGGGCATGGGGTTATCAGGGCATAGAGCAGAATGTCAGGGTGTGGGTTTTCAGGGCATAGAGCAGAATGTCAGGGAATGGGGTTATCAGGGCATAGAGCAGAATGTCATGGTATGGGGTTATCGGGGCATAGAGCAGAATGTCAGGGCATGGGGGTTTTCAGGGCATAGAGCAGAATGTCATGGTATGGGGCTATCAGGGCATAGAGCAGAATGTCAGGGCATGGGGTTATCAGGGCATAGAGGAGAATGTCAGGGCATGGGGGTTTTCAGGGCATAGAACAGAATGTCAGGGTGTGGGGTTATCAGGGCATAGAGCAGAATGTCAGGGCATATAGTAGAATGTCAGGGTATGGGGTTATCAGGGCATAGAGCAGAATGTCAGGGTGTGGGGTTATCAGGGTATAGAGCAGAATGTCAGGGTGTGGGGTTATCAGGGTATAGAGCAGAATGTCAGGGTATGGGGTTATCAGGGTATAGAGCAGAATGTCAGGACATGGGGTTATTTGGGCATAGAGCAGAATGTCAGGGTGTGGGGTTTTCAGGGCATAGAGCAGAATGTCAGGGCATGGGGTTATCAGGGCATAGAGCTGTATGTCAGGGTGTGGGGTTATCAGGGCATAGAGCAGAATGTCAGGGTGTGGGGTTATCAGGGCATAGAGCAGAATGTCAGGACATAGGGTATCAGGGCATAGAGCAGAATGTCAGGGTGTGGTGTCATCAGGGCATAGAGCAGAATGTCAGGACATGGGGTTATCAGGGCATAGAGCAAAATGTCTGGGTGTGGGGTTATCGGGGCACAGAGCAGAACATCGGGCATTGGGCGGAACACTGGGGCGTGGAGCAGAATGTCAGGGCATGGGGTGGAACACTGGGCACAGAGCAGAACATCAGGCCATGGGGGGGAACACTGGGGCATGGAGCAGAATGTCAGGGCATGGGGCGGAACACTGGGGCATGGAGCAGAACATCAGGGCATGGGGCGGAACATCAGGGCATGGGGCAGAACATCAGGGCATGGGGCAGAACCCTTGGGCATGGAGCAGAACATCAGGGCATGGGGCGGACCACTGGGGCGTGGAGCAGAATGTCAGGGCATGGGGAGGAACACTGGGCACAGGGCAGAACATCAGGGCTTGGGGCGGAACACTGGGGTGTGGAGCAGAACATCAGGGCACGGGGCAGAACACTGGGGCATGGAGCAGAACATCAGGGCATGGGGCGGAATACTGGGCACAGAGCAGAACATCAGGTTATAGGGCGGAACACTGGGGCATGGAGCAGAACATCAGGGCATGGGGCGGAACACTGGGGTGTGGAGCAGAATGTCAGGGCATGGGGCGGAAGACTGGGCACAGAGCAGAATGTCAGGGCATGGGGTGGAACACTGGGCACAGAGCAGAACATCAGGGCATGGGGTGGAACACTGGGGCTAGAGCAGAATGTCAGGGCATGGGGCGGAACACTGGGCACAGAGCAGAATGTCAGGGCATGGGGCGGAACACTGGGCACAGAGCAGAATGTCAGGGCATGGGGCTGAACACTGGGGCATGGAGCAGAATGTCAGGGCATGGGGAGGAACACTGGGCACAGAGCAGAACATCAGGGCATGGGGTGGAACACTGGGGTGTGGAGCAGAACATCAGGGCATGGTGCGGAACACTTGGGCATGGAGCAGAATGTCAGGGCATGGAGCAGAACATCAGGGCATGAGGGGAAACAGTAGGTCCTTGAGGGGAACTTTAGAGCATGAAGTGAAACTTAACAATCTAAAGTGGAGTTGTAAACATGAGACACCAACTCTCATCACAAGATGAACATCTTCCAGTCTGCCTATTCACATTGTGTGACATTAAAATTTCATCATTAAAACATGACAAAGAAACATGTTGAAACACTCAGAAGCAAATTGAGCCACACTGAGACAAAGACAAGTCCCCCACCACTCTCCCAAAGACAGTATACAGCGATGAACTAAAAACTAAACACTCTACTGTCACAGATGTTAAAACCACCATTATTTTCCCCGAACCATTTATTCTACAGATTTTCCTTCATTATCTCCCCTGTCAATTAACCCCAAGTTCAGATCATTAACTGGTCCCCCTGGTCATGTGCAGTTTCGAAGATGTGTTGTGAAGGACATGCATGTTTTTGTCTCCAGGAATATGATGCTATCCCTGCCTGTTCTATCTAATCCTCAAACCTTGCAGATGTGCTCTCAAAATACAAGATGCTAGAGGCGGTGAAAGGTTAAGTATGATTTTTTTACATGGCTCATTTATAAACAAACCAGATGCTGAATGAATCAAAACTGAACCTGATAGAAACAAATGGGAGAGTTGAAGTGCTTCAGAAAATGAACGTGTTCCATTCAAAGAATGCACTGAGGAACTTTTTGTTCCTTTTTAAAGAAACGTTTAACTCAAAGATCAGAGATCAACAGTAACAATATTTGTCTAGCAGCTTCGTTCTGAATTTTATGGATCTGGGATATTTTACTGCTTGATTGCAAATGTGAAAAAAACACGTCTGTACATTAACAGAGGAAGAAAATATTTTTTAAATGTTTTAAGGAAAAATGCACCACAGATGTTATTTAACTACCAGACTATGCATTAAATGTTTTTCCACAAACAAATTTTGATTGATGTCACATAAGTTAATAACTAATCTTTGACATTTGGTTTTCCACATAATGAGAAAGATTATGTGTTTAATTTGCTGAGAAGTCAATAGAATTCTTGCAATTATGACATATGGTAGCCATAATCTTGAGGAACTCATTTTGACTTTTCCAAAAAGCTGGAATGGTACAAATTATCATGATTAGTGAATGAGTGGTTAGGTGATCATTACAGTTATCAGTCCAATGTCCACTGTGAATGGAAAAGGCAACCAGGTGGTCGATAGTGAGAGAGCATCGAATCATGGACACAAGGTTGCAATGATGCAGTACATGCTACCTTTGAGGGTCACAGTGATCATTAGAGGTATCCTAGTGGTTGACATCAATATCTGTGTCATCAGTACAGGACACACTGATACAGAACTACCATTGTGGGTCACAGTGATCATTTGAAATATCTTAGTGGTCGATAGCGAGAGCATCAACCCAAATCATGAGCACCAGGACACATACAAAACAGGCTACTTTTGATGGTTATTTACAGTGATCTCCACCAAGGACTATGATGTACACTTACAGACGTCCCATTAATCCTCCACTGAACTCGAGGAAGGGGAATCCCAGCTGCCACACACTCGAGCCTGATCAGTTTGCCCACAGGTTCTACTCTCTTGCCATGGAAAATGTTTGTTATCTCAACCGGAGCTGCAATGTAAAATGGAAAAACAAGAATTGGAAACATGTATTGAATATTTCCCTAAGTCCCTTCTTTTGTACCTCTGATGTCATTATTGTTCATTTTGTTCATTTACTGTTTAATGCCGCACTCCACAATATTCCAGTGATAAGACAGCAGTCTGTAAATAATTGTGACTGGACAAGACAATCCAGTGATTGACATCATGAGCATCGATCCACACAATTGGGATATGATGACATGCATCACCAAGTCAGCGATTCTGACCACCGATCCCGGTAGTCACCTCTTACAACAAGCGTCGTCACCTGTTACGGAAAACATGGGAATTCTTCCCTGGATCTTCACAGGTCTCTGATACTATTAAACATGACTTAGTTTTGTGTAGTTAGTGCTGTGATGATACACTTTGTTGCCACATGAGATATATCTTCATAGCAATAAGAAAACACAACATGATGAAAACTTGACATTTCTCTTGCATATTCCACCACAGAGATTTATCAAGGATTCCAAACGAAGTGTCCTTGTTTGGCAATTAGGAATAAGATGTTGTTATTTAGGTCCAAACTTAGATCTTTCCAAAGTTAGTATTTCCTCAACAGAGGTATTCAAACATAAAACTACATTCAATGCAATCATGAAGAAGTAAGCACAAAAGCCTCTTCCTCTACTTGTCCTGTCATATCACCTTGACCATGCCATCCCATTAGTATATACAATATAAAGTTCTATATTCACATGAATTTAAATTTCCCATTTGGGAATTGTTGCTGACATTTGCTGCAGACATCAGCCTCTCAACAGGTCTAGATACGTTCCTGCATCATCAATAGTATAAATATATTTAGTAGATTTGAGTTAATTAAATGGCTTGAGAAATCTTGTACCACATGTAGTAACAACAAAAGTCTCCTCTCCTATCTGCCTGGTAAATATATTCCAAGAAGCTGCTAAGAATCAACGATATTAAAGTGAGTGATTAGGGAGTTTCTGCTGGTTTGTGCAATATGCCCGGCATGTCCAGCATCAAGAATGGGCTTCACACATAGTACCCATGTGGGGAATCGAACCTGGGTTTCCACATGACTAGCGAACACTTTATCCACAAGGCTACGCCACCGCCCCTCACACTTTGTAAACACATAGGGAATCAAACCACTTCTTCTGCCTGATGAGTGACATTATTAAACAATTTAGCCCAAAAATATTCATTTGTAATAACATATCAGCAAATGAAAAAGTAATGCGATCAATGACAACCTGGACTGCCACACCTATCATGACTGACAGATTAGATTTGACTTGTCTGTCTGCCCATACTTGACTTAACTCACATACAGAGAGGAAGTAACAATAGAGAGTCAGGAATGTGTTTTGTTTAAAGCAGATTTAAACAGTATTTCAGTTATATCAATGTGTTTCAGCCTTATGTGGGAGGAAAGCCAAAAGTCTTGCAAGTCTTAGATCTGGATCACTTTGGTGAAACCCAGGAGCATAGGTGGTCTACTGATGGTGCTGACAAACCAAGAAATACAATCTGGGCAAATCTGGGATTCAAACCCATGACTCATAGTTTCTGGCACACCAAAGGGAAGCAACTCTGCACAGTGAGGTGAGGCATCTAAGACCACAGATGAATACGGGAAACTAGACTGACTAATGTCCCAGAAATAAAGTTATCTTATTAAAAACTATATATCTACAAACTAGAAAAAAATAAACTCCTAATGGAGCCCAGAACAATCCTTAATTTCAGCCTTGACCTGAGGCAATCTAGACTTGCCAAATCATTCTAGACTTGAGTTGGACTCCTTATTTAATGTATTCTCTAGGGTCTGGGAAACAGACAACAGGGAACCCAGTGAGGAATCACAAAACTCAGGGAAATCTGAACAGTCCAAGGGAGATAACTCTACTTACCGTGAACAGTGAGATGGACGGTTTCTGACACCACGTATGTCCCCAAGGCAGGTTGTGAGGCCTTGCAGTGATACCGTCCTCTGTCAACAACCATGACCTTGAAGAAACGTAACGTTCCAGACTGACGAGCAATGTTGTAGTTCGAGGTTTCAGGAATCATTTCCCTTTCGTTGTGATACCATTTTACTTTGATAGGCAGTTGGCCTCTTGCTTTACAGTGCATTTCGAGCCGAACGCCTTTCAGCACTGTCTCATTCTTTGGAGGTCTAGATATTCGTAGACCTGGAAGAAGAGGAAGAGTCGTTAGGCTACAGTTTGATGAAGTTCCTAGGCACAGAAGCTCTCTTGAATAGATATAATCAATGAAAATAAAAATTAATACATAAACATATTATTAATTATCTGAAATGGGAATAGACAATTATAGCATTTACGGCTTTGCCAAAAATGGCAGCCATCTTGGGTAACATGGTCATGTGAAAAAATAAAACATAAAATAAAGGAACATCATCCCTGACATCATCACTGAACAGCGTCACTGAACATATGGCCTATTCAGAGTGATTCAATAATTCAAACATTTCCATTGCAAAGAATTAAATTGCAACATTACATTTCTATTACTCTACATTCATTACTCAACCATTAATATACATTGTATGTCAAAATGAATTCTATACAGATCAAAATAATTAATGCTATCCACTTGGAATACCATTAAAGGTCTTATATTTTATGAATGCTTCATTGAATATTTCAATAAACATTTTTCTTGTTTTTGTTCAGCGCTTTCAAGATGATGTTTGTGTGCAGAACAATGTCAAGGTTAGCTAACACTCATGAAGAACATTTTGGAATACTTGAAAATCATTTGTCCTTGTTTTGTTAAAATCATTTGTTCCAAAGAAAACTGTCGAACATTTACATCGACATTTTTCAAATGTGACATATGGCAAAAATAAGCTAAAAATATGAGCAAAAGAATATATTCCCCACAAACATTGTCAGCATAGACTTTCTCCTAAACTTTTAATGTCCCACTTGTATTTATACCACAAGAACATTTTTTGAAGGAAGTAAGATTTCCTAAATCATTTCATATATATATTTTTCACATCAATCAGATCACAAGTCAGGTTTAGACTACACCTATGAAGTGTTTCCGTGTGCTGGTAATAACCATTTTGTGCTGAGTAAAATAATAACTTAGTCTGAGAAATTAACAAAGAATAGCTTTTCAAATAAAATATTGTGGGAAAATCACCCCAAATGATAAGTTCAGGGAACATGTACACTGATTTATGGAAAAATACAACAGTTAATGTTAAGAAGTACTATTTTTCATCCTTAGGGAGGTAAAACAAAACAGGCAAGTAAAATAAACTTTTGGATGAATATAGTGCCATGCTAACCCGCCTGTCCCCACAACTGATCAAGAAAATGAACAATATTTTTTTAATTGAATTGTTCCATCAGAGTTGGTCTCTGGTTCCATGTTAATGAATTGAAATTTCATATTTTACACCATCAGTAAAATAAATTGACAATGATGTTAAAGTTATTTTACAGGCGCTTCAAAATGTTCCAGCACTGAAACTATTACATTTCTAAATGTTTCATAAAATATTGGTATTGTATTTCAAATCTGAAAACTTTAATAAAGTTTCTAATACATGGGGTAACAAATACACATTCTCCTGGAAATGGAAATCACAAATTCATTTACAAACATTCATCCTGGCCCATTTACCATTTCTACAGACGTCATGAAGCGAGACACAAATGAAGGGAGACAACTCTTACATGCCAAACTGCATGAGGGCAATACGTGCAAAACACCTGATTGTTACCTCTTTGTACTGGTGTTTGAAAGAAAGCTGACAATTCAATTGTCGTATGTTATTCTTATTTACCATGTTTACATATGTTGGCCCATAGAGTATGTAATACATTATGAGCAGATGGACACAAGGGCTATACGCTCCTTAGATATAGTAAACACTGCATACCATGTTAGTACAGAAGTCCCCTATATTGACGACTATGCTTGTCATAAGAGGCGCCGAACAGGATTGGGTGGTCAGACTTGCTGACTTGGTTGATGCATATCATTGTATCCCAATTGCGTGGATCAATGATCATGATATCAATCACTTGATTGTCTGGTCCCGACTCGGATATTTACAGAAAGATGTCATATTGCTGAAATATTGCAGCGATAAACAAGTACCAAACAAACAATATATTTGCAAAATGAGTGAGGGATTAAGGTTTTATATATAGATAGGTGCCGAGTCCATCCAGAGTCTGATTTATATACACTTGTACTGATGGTATGGACATTAAGCCATAATAAATTAATTATTTGATTTTCATCCTTGCCTCCCTCACTACCAAACAACTAAGATAAAAATCACTGTTTTCCCTTCTTTCTTTACTTGATGAAACACACCACATGGTAGTCCTACCAAACATGCTTGCTTGCGATCTCATCTGTCAACAGTCTGTTTGTTTGTTTGCTGCTTAATGCATTACTCTGTAAATAATCAAGTCTGGACCAGACAATCCAATTATTGACATCGTGAGCATCAAATTGCCACCAATCCACGCAATTGGGATACGATGACATGCATAAACCAAGTCAGCGACCCAGACCACCCAATCCTGTTTGTCGCCACTTACGACAAGCATAGGCACCTTTTACGGCAAGCATGGGTTGCTGAAGACCTATTCTACCCTGAATCTTCACTGTCCTGTTATCGGTAAATAAACATAAATGCCTTGTTCAAATACAAAAAAAAACCATCACATATAAAATGCTTCCATAGTTTGATGCCAATGCCTCTATTGGTTTTTGTTGTTGTTTAACGCCGCACCCAGCAATATTCCAGCTATATCATGTATATGGCCGCAGTCTGTAAATAATCACTTCTGGATCAGACAATCCAGTGATTGACATCATGAGCATCGCTCAATGCAATTGAGACACAAAGACAACCAAGTCAGAGAGCCCGACCATCCGATCCCATTAGTCGCCGCTAATGACAAGCAGGGGCTGTTGAAGACCAATTCTAACCTTGCTCTTCCAGGGGAGAAAATGCTGGTACCATGGCTGGTTAAAATATTCATTGGTAACATTTGCTGTTTATAGTATTGATAGATATAATAAAATCACTGGTAATCACTTTCTTTCCCAGGATTTTTTTATCATAACACACATTGTTTGTAGAGACAATAACCGGTACATATCCTTTCGGAAAACATTTAGAATCTTATGAACAATGTATTTTAACTTTGATTTTTTTTATGAGACTGATGTGATGCACTTCTTAACAAGTTAATATGATATTATCTAAAACAGACATGTTTACTGAATGGCAAGTGTTGATCATATGCATCTACTTTTGTTCCTACAGACCTGTCAATAACAAATCAAGAACTATATCTGTACAAAAACACCTAAATGGGACCAGTTACAAATTCTAGTTTCCTACATATATAAATAATAACCATAATAATGGTTTGTGTTCTATCCTTATAACAGCAAGTCTAAGGATGCCACTCTTTTATTATGACAGCTTGTTCTAACTATTTCTATAATCCCGGAATTATGATTTAAACTAATAATCACTGCCTTAGAGACTTGTGCAAGTCTATTGTAGTAGCAGCGCTGTAAATATGTACTTATCAATGCATTTTTTAAAGTATATATATGGAAAATAACATTTAAATAAAGTCAGCATTGTGTTTATTAATAAATGTTTAAATGTTTTAAAATTTGAAACATTTTATAACAGATTATTAAAAAGAATTGTTATAACATTTACATTAAACATATGAATCCTAATTTATAGTTACTATAACTAAGCGTTAAGAAAACTACTAAGTCACATTTCATCCTTGACAAAAACTAAGTGAGTAGGTCAGCTAAAACTATCCACACAGCTGATCAGTATTCCAAAACCTATCAAGTAACCCTTGAAAAATACCAGAGAAATGTACAACTTATGTGAAATGTACAACTTTAATATGTGAAATGTACAACTTATGTGAAATGTACAACTAATGTGAAATGTACAAATAATGTGAAATGTACAACTTATGTGAAATGTACAACTTATGTGAAATGTACAACTTATGTGAAATGCACAACTTATGTGAAATGTACAACTTATGTGAAATGTACAACTTATGTGAAATGACAACTTATGTGAAATGTACAACTAATGTGAAATGTACCACTAATGTGTAATGTACAACTTATGAGAAATGTACAACTTATGTGAAATGCACAACTTATGAGAAATGTACAACTTATGAGAAATGTACAACTTATGTGAAATGCACAACTTATGTGAAATGTACAACTTATGTGTAATGTACCACTAATGTGTAATGTACAACTTATGAGAATTGTACAACTAATCACCTGTCAGCAACAAGTGTCCACATATCTTTCAGCAATGTGGTTTTTGAGAAGATCCCCAGACTGCCCTGCTTATCTTGTTTGAAGCATTTGGAGATGACCCCTGACCTGAAAGGTTATCAGCCGTGACCCGGTTTGCTCTGGGTGGTATAAATTCACACACTCATCTCACAGACCCATGTAGACTCATGACATGGGTGCAGGTCCTGTCTGTCCTTTCTGGATGTTTCACAATGCTTGATTACATACAGAATATTTAATTTTTTTAAAAAGCTCATTTCATGAGACAGGAACAATGAATAAATTCTAAACAAGGTTCACTTGAAAGGATTCTTGGCATAGTTCTTAGTGACTGTCTATGGCTGCGCCTCATTAAAGCAAAAATCAAATCTATTGGCAATCTAATTCATTTATTACCATGAATATATATTTGTCCAAACTGTTATCTTTAGGGATGAAAAAAAAACCCAACTGCAAATGAATAAGACTTGTTTGGGAGTACTGCATTAATATCCAAAATTTAGACAGAGCTTCACTCTTTGAACTCATTGCAGAGAATTGAACCCTTGTCATCCAGACAAGCAACCACCTCAACCAATGAGCCACCCCACCAACCTTAGGAGATAGAGCCACAAACAAATGTGCTGTGTTTTATGCCACTTTTAACAGTCTCGGTCATATGAGTGATTTTGGTTTACGCCGCTTTTAGCAATATTCCAGTAATATCACGGCGGGGGACACCAGAAATGGGCATCACACATTGTACCCATGTCAGGAATCGTACCCGGGTCTTCGGCGTGACGAGCGAACGCTTTAACCACTAAGCTACCCGACCACCCCCATCAGTCATATGAAGGCTTGTCAATAATATGGTGTATCTTCAGGCTTTCCTCACACATTTAGCTCAGTCATATGAAGGCTTGTAAGCTAAATGTGTGAGGAAAGCCTGAAGATACACCATATCTTGTTGTAGAAAACACCCTCCAGCAGCAGGGTACAAATTCCATACTACAACTATAACACATTTAACATAACTCAACATAGTAGAACTTACATACCAGCACACAGTAGATAATGTGGGATTAATAACAGTATTATCATGATTATAAGAATACTGTAGCAATAATATATGTGTTAATGGAGGATGATCTTCAAGACACAAACATACCAAAATAATTTTAGAAACACTTTTGGCAGTGACATGGCTAGGATTAACATTTATTAATGATTAAGTATTCCCGCCCCAGATAAATGACTTTGTCATTAATGTTGCTAAGATTTGTTTTCTGCAGCAGCAATTTTCTTTCAGAAAGGTGGAGGGGACAGTGCAGAATAAAATAAATTTCATCTTCTACTTCATTTTTGTTGCAGAGGTGACAGAATCTTTGCACAGCAGGTGTGATGTGTCTGCCTCCTTCAATGTAGACATTCTTATAGCTCTGATGAAACCCAGGGGCACTGGTACTGTGCACACAAGTGTCTTCCTCCTTCAATGTAGACATTCTTATACCTCTGATGTAACCCAGGGGCACTGGTACTGTGCACACAAGTGTCTTCCTCCTTCAATGTAGACATTCTTATACCTCTGATGTAACCAGGGGCACTGGTATTGTGCACACAAGTGTCTTCCTCCTTCAATGTAGACATTCTTATACCTCTGATGTAACCCAGGGGCACTGGTACTGTGCACACAAGTGTCTTCCTCCTTCAATGTAGACATTCTTATACCTCTGATGTAACCCAGGGGCACTGGTACTGTGCACACAAGTGTCTTCCTCCTTCAATGTAGACATTCTTATACCTCTGATGTAACCCAGGGGCACTGGTACTGTGCACAAAAGTGTCTGCCTCCTTCCATGTAGACATTCTTATACCTCTGATGAAACCCAGGAGCACTGGTACTGTGCACACAAACCAATGATCAATATCAGGGCAAATATGAGATTTATTGAAGATATGACACCTGTTACCTACAGTTAGATCTGCAGCCATCAAAACTGATATATTCATCACCTACTCTGACTATATTTATTGCCGTGTGAGGCAAAAGACAGCTGTATTTGTGGAATACTCCACTGACAGTATATCCGGCAGTCAGTATTTGATACTGTATTTTTAGAGATGTATTTGGTAATATATTGCAAAGTATTGTAATCCCAACATCAAATAGTGCACGAATCATGACTATTCGGAACATCAAAATGTGTCATTATTACTGTATTTCAAACCATTTTGTTCTACATGATGAGTGAGTGAGTGAATATGGTTTTGTGCCGCTTTTAGCAATACTCCTGCAATATCATGGCATTGGACACCAGAAATGGGCTTCACACATTGTACCCATGTCGGGAATCCAACAAGGGTCTTCGGCGTGAGGAGCAAAAGCTACTAGGCTACCCGACCGCCCCTCTACATGATGAAGACACCTTGTTATCAGCTTCAACTACTATACAAAAAATATTATCAGTGACACAATAGCACTACTTGACCACTTGGTCAATATGTGTGCGTAGCAGGGCATGGGGTCATCCTACAGATGACATCATTATCACTTAAGCTCTTTGGTCATGTGGACAAGGCGTCCAATCTCAGACCAGAAGGTCCAGGGTTCGAATCCCACACATGACAGGAATTACAGTATTCAGAAATGTTACGGCCGTCATATGTGCCAAGTTCCATGACGATACCCCTCCTATAGTTTAGTCAACTGAATCTAAAACGAAGATCTTTAACATACCCTCCATCAACTCCACCGCCAGCGATAACAAGCAAGCTAAAACATTTCACTTGTTCATCAGCGTGTGTAATGGGGTGTGACGACTGACAAAGACGGATTGCATGAAGGTCACTGTCAAACGTGACATGCACCATTACTTATGTTCAAACATATATACCCAACAAGTATGAAATGTGACCTGGCTATGCTATTTTCAGCCCATATGAAATTGAAGCTGAGTTGAAAGTATGAATTAGACAGCAGAAAGATCAATGTAACTTTTAAGAGTACGCACAACCACTTAAAGTTTAAGTCTACGCACAACCACTTGAAAGTTGTCACTAAACCAACAGATCATAGTATTTTCATTTGATGTATATAGAGAGAGGATGGAACACAACATGTTTCTTATAAAGAGTTAAATATAATCTTTGAAAAGTATAAATGTACCAAACTGACTAATTGAAAAATAAACTGCTGTGATATACATGATATAGCCAGGATGTTGCTGACTACAGCATAAAACAAAATTCACTCACAAACTTCAGACTAGACATGAAACGTCCAATAAACACCAGACTAGACATGAAACGTCCGATAAACATCAGACTAGACATGAAACATCCAATAAACATCAGACTAGACATGAAACGTCCGATAAACATCAGACTAGATATGAAACGTCCAATAAACATCAGACTAGATATGAAACGTCCAATAAACATCAGACTAGATATGAAACATCCAATAAACATCAGACTAGATATGAAACATCCAATAAACATCAGACAAGACATGAAACGTCCAATAAACATCAGACTAGATATGAAACATCCAATAAACATCAGACTAGACATGAAACATCCAATAAACATCAGACTAGACATGAAACGTCCGATAAACATCAGACTAGATATGAAACGTCCAATAAACATCAGACTAGATATGAAACGTCCAATAAACATCAGACTAGATATGAAACATCCAATAAACATCAGACTAGACATGAAACGTCCAATAAACATGATAAACATCAGACGAGATATGAAACATCCAATAAACATCAGACTAGACATGAAACGTCCAATAAACATCGGATTAGACATGAAACGTCCAATAAACATGATAAACATCAGACGAGACATGAAACATCCAATAAACATCAGATTAGACATAAAACATCAAATAAACATCAGACGAGACATGAAACGTCCAATAAACATTGGATTAGACATGAAACATCCAATAAACATCGGATTAGACATGAAACGTCCAATAAACAACATGCACCAAATAAGTTTTACTTGTGCAGGATATTTGGTGAAGCAACTTGGCAGGATTTTTGTGACTACATGTAATTATGTGATTTACAGATTTTCTTTGGGGTCCATGTTACCATGGTTACCTATTTCTTTATTTGGCCTCACTGCCGTATCCAGACCATTTTAGCGAAGGAACATTATTGTCATCTCACGTAACATGGTATTAATGTGTTTCAGGATTTTTCAGCTGTTAAATGGCAGTAGACAGCTGATGTAAAGAATCAATCAATCAATCAATCAATCAATCACATCAATTATGCACACATGATTTTTTTAAAGTATAACATCACCACCAATAAAAAATTTAATCCATTACAGTTTTTAGAATTCAAATTTTTCCCAAACATGTGATGGACATCTTGATACTAAACTGAAAGAAACACTCGGTTTCCGATTAATGAACTCAAAGGCAGCTGTTTCAACAGTTCACAAGTTTAATATGTCGAGATGGTTTTAAGTTTTGATATATGACCTGTGTGAAGAAACAGGTGGTGTCATCCCCAACCGTGCTATCACTGTGTGGGGGTGGAGTGGGGGTGTCCTTCCACTGCTATCAATGGCTGTGTGGGGGTGGGAACAGGCACATGGCTCCAAGGCCCTATCAAGTCAATAGCTGGGACTAAGGCACTTTAGTTTGATTGCTTGGTGTACATGGTGTAGGGGGCCACCAACCCTAAAAGTCAGGAATGTGGAAAATATTAAAATTTCTGTTTATGAATAGAAAATCACAAATTGTTTCCCTGCCTCACTGAAACTAGTGGTATAAGCTGAATGACCCATAATTGTTTGCTCACATACTTCATAGCTTCCCCGTTAGCCCAAACACTGCGTGGCTTTGTCATCATGTAAACACCTTAAAGTTTTTAACATTCCTTTTACACCTCACAAAAATACTAAAAGGTAAATAGAATTATTTTTTTCTCATCCTACCAACCCTATATAACAAAAACACATTTTGGGTCGCATGTGAAACAATGGCTCAGCCAGGTCACCTGAAACACAAGTATTTTTTTTTCATCCAAAGTTTTCTAGAGATATTGCAGGCAGAATTTGTATGCTAAAAATCCTAACTGTTGACTGGTGTGTTGAAGTCTATTGTCAACAGTTTTGGAATAGTAGTGCTGATCAGCAAAAAGAGTTGAAAGGTCAGTTTCACTGGTCATCAATTTGTTTTGTTCACCTGTGATTGTTGTCATGACTGACTATATATATTTACTTCATCAAGTAAAGAAACAAGACAATGGTTTTCTCTAAGCATAGAGAACTGACTGACTCAAAATAACATGTAATCATGTTTGTTTGTTGTTTAACGCCACACTCGGCAATATTCCAGCTATATGACAGCGATCTGTAAATAATCAAGACAGTCCAGTGATCGATAGCAGGAGCATCGATCTACACAATTGGGATACAATGACAAGTCAGCAAGGCTGACCACCTGATCCTGTTAGTCACCTCTTAAGAGAAGCATAGTCGCCTTTAACAGCAAGCATGGGTTGCTGAACTCCTATTGTCTACATGGTTCTTTGTTGGTCTAATCATGTTTCTAAATACAAATAAAGATGAATATTTGGTAGAACTTGTATGGCATTTTGACATATCCGTATTTATCTAAATATCTGTATGATAGATACCCAGGCCGTTATTAATTTCATGCAAGTCGTTGACCTGGCATCTATTACAGATCCCGATCCAATCTGTTTAATGCTGGCAACTCACTACCTTACCAAATCCCACACTCAAGAGTCATACAAAGGTACATATGTAGGAAAAGGATATTATTACATGAAGGATTAATTAGTACATGCCATAAGTTAATGTGACAGGGATCAGTAATTTCATCAACTGATGATCCCGGCTTCTATGTTTTTGACAGAGCCTGTGACCCTGTGTCCAATAGAGGAAATATAATACTGTATTCGATGTAATAAGCGCCCCGCTCTAATAAGCGACCATGGCGATATTTGCTAATATATTTGCTAGTGAACAATCCCAAATAGAACCCCTTCCGATTGATCAATGTACACAAGACTTATTGATTCGTGTATAATACTCACTCGTGTGTTATATGCACCCTTAAATATGGGCAATTAAATTCTGGAAAATATATCTGTCGTGTATGATACGTACATACTTTTCTTTTGTATCATTTTAGGCTGTCAGCATTAACTACTGTACGAAATTTTTCAACTCTGTTTTTGTTCTCACCAAAATTATATTCTAATAAGAGCCCACTATTTCCAATTTTGAGAGCGCCCCAGACGCTTAATACATTGAATACGGTATTATCACTTTATGTATACTACCATACTTTGTAAACACATTTTACTGATGGGTTTCTGTTTAATTTAAGTAGTATTTATTGATTAATTGTCTCAGTTCTAATGAGCAAAAATAAATTTTGAAAAGATTTTAGATTATTTATAATCTTAACATATTAAAAATAAGTATTTGTTATAAAAAATCCAATCCAAACTGACCCCTGTTATGGTCCTGAGGGTAACCACATTAATTGTTACAATTCTCCACCGTAAATCAATCAAACTAGTATCATGCTTATTGGATTCAAACTGTTTTGGTTTAATAAAGTTCCAAATTCAAAATCACGTTCCTATTTTCAATGTTGACAATCAAACATTATGTCAATTTCATTTCCCAGCGACCACATCAGAAGGGTCATAAATAAACATGAGCCCTGATATTGACAACCCGAGAAAAGTACATGTCACATGGACAATGGCCCATAGCACCCTGTGCTGTAGAGCCACCTAACACACACCTTGAAAGTGCTTGTCTATTACCATGTCTATTTCAACAATAGATGAGAGGCTAAATGCCTCCTACATAGAGAAGCCACAAGCCTGAGATGCTTGTCATATCACACTGGCTAATGTCAATACAACCAAATTTACATGCTCTTTTATTATGACAGTCAATGTCTTGTTACTTAAAGAGATACTCCTATTCTCTTGAGTCTTGAATATTTCATGATGGACAGGTATGCTGTGTCATTAGATGTTTCGCCCATGTTTTTGTATAGTGTAGAGGGATGTTTGCATATTTGTAATGACGGGAATTCAGACAGGCAAACAAAGAGCATTGCCGTGTGGGTGGGGATCAGGGCTCTGAGGCGATGGACTCAAGGGTCTGGCTGTGTGGGTGGGAATCAGGACTCCAGGGTCTTGCTGTGTGGGTGGGGATCAGGACTCCAGGGTCTTGCTGTGTGGGTGGGGATCAGGACTCCAGGGTCTTGCTGTGTGGGTGGGGATCAGGACTCCAGGGTCTTGCTGTGTGGGTGGGGATCAGGACTCCAGGGTCTTGCTGTGTGGGTGGGGATCAGGACTCGTGGGGTTCAGGACTCCAGGGTCTTGCTCTGTTGGTGGGGATCAGGACTCCAGGGTCTTGCTGTGTGGGTGGGTATCAGGACTCCAGGGTCTTGCTGTGTGGGTGGGGATCAGGGCTCTGAGGATATGGACTCACCATGCTCACGGGTCTGGCTTTGTGGGTGGGAATCAGGACTCCAGGGTCTTGCTGTGTGGGTGGGGATCAGGACTCCGGGGTCTTGCTGTGTGGGTGGGGATCAGGACTCCAGGGTCTTGCTGTGTGGGTGGGGATCAGGACTCCAGGGTCTTGCTGTGTGGGTGGGGATCAGGACTCCAGGGTCTTGCTGTGTGGGTGGGGATCAGGACTCCAGGGTCTTGCTGTGTGGGTGGGAATCAGGGCTCCAGAGTCTGGGTGTTTGGGTGAGCTTAAGGTTAAGTGGAGTTGATAGAGTAGGTTCCCGTCATTTGATAATCATGTTAACATGGTTAACGGATTGGGTGGTCAGCCCAGGTAACTTGATAGATTGTGTGTCATCATAGAACAACGACATGGATCACTGCTAATGATATTAATCACTGTTTTATCACTCGACTATTCACAGGCCGCCATCATATAGCTTGAAGACTGCAGACTGCAGCATTAATTAACAAAGGTGAGAATAGCTTACAAGAATGGGCTTGGTACCAGTGTTAGTAGTCGAGAGAACAAGTGAGTTGGGCTTAATGCACACTGAACATTATTTTAGTGGTGCAGAGTGGTGCAGAGTGGTGCAGAGTGATGCAGAGTGGTGCAGAGTGAAGCAGAGTGATGCAGAATGATGCAGAATGGTGCAGAGTGGTGCAGAATGATGCAGAGTGGTGCAGAGTGATGCAGAGTGGTGCAGAGTGATGCAGAGTGATGCAAAGTGGTGCAGAGTGATGCAGAGTGATGCAGTGTGGTGCGGAGTGGTGCAGAGTGATGCAGAGTGATGCGGAGTGGTGCGGAGTGATGTGGAGTGGTGCAGAGTGGTGCGGAGTGATGTGGAGTGGTGCAGAGTGGTGCGGAGTGGTGTAGAGTGATGCAGAGTGATGCAGAGTGATGCAGAGTGATGCGGAGTGGTGCGGAGTGGTGCAGAGTGATGCGGAGTGGTGCAGAGTGGTGTAGAGTGATGCAGAGTGATGCAGAGTGATTCAGGCAAAGATATAAATTTACAAATTCAGTTAAACCCACAAGACGGTATAGTGCTGACAGACCAAGAATCATAAATGGGGAAAATCTGGGCTTTGAATTCTTGCGCAGCAAATCCTCGTACCACAAAGGGACACAACTCTAACACAGTAGTGCATGAACTCACAAGGGTTATTGGGTTATGAATTCTATATGCTTGTGTCACAGATTAGGTCAAGATGAGTCAGGAATGCGTGAAACACACAAAAGAAATATTTTTTCTTAACCCTAAGGCAATGATAAATTTTGATATATGTACTAAAAACAACCCAACTAAACAGAGAAAGTTAAATTTATGGCAGCAGATGCCACACAAATCACTGGGACAAAAAAACAACTTGACACCGAAAGTAGACATTAATTCTATATGCCACACGTAAATCATGTCTCTGTTAAATTAATTCACATTCATCATTTTCATATATTCATGAAACCTCAGAGCAGATTAAAGAAAAGGGTCATTGACCTGAAGCTCTGTCCAGGCACACAGACAATGGCCGAGTAAGCCTTTGAAAACCCAGTAATCCAACACTGAAGGGGAGATAACTCACCCAATGTTGCCTCCAAATGAGACGTGGTGAGGTGAGGTGAGGTGAGGTGAGGTGAGGTGAGGTGAAATGTGTATAAGATTATTGCACTTAAATAGCGATGTGCATGCATACATGAATCAAGGGGGGGATCCAGAGGGGGGATCAGACCCCCCCCCTTTTCAAAACCAGTTGACTGAGAGAGGAGTTTGATATTTTGGACCCCTCCCTTTTAAAAATGCAGGATCCGCCCTTGCATGCACGTGTGTGCGTGGCTGCTTGTACTAGTCCGAACTAATGCCGAGTTTATTACACCAAGATACCATGATGCAGTTTAACATGAATACCACACTCACACACAGAATACCGCCCCCGAGCCGGCCAGTCCTTTTTTTCGCCCCTTAATGCAGAGGCCAGGCAGGGTAACAAAAAGTACCATCTTTTAACGTCTTTTGGTATGACGCGGACATGGATCAGATCCCAGACCTTCCGCTCTCCGGGCGAACACTCTACCACTAGACCACAGAGTGGTCGCCTCCAAATCAGAGAGAAGAGTGCCTAAACGCATTTGTTACAAGTGTTAAATTATCAATACCTAACACCAATGCCTTGTTATAATATAAATAGTTTTATTTTCAACAGATAGATTAAAGTGACAACATATGCCAAAAGTATACAATTTAATTTGGTGGAAGGGGTCAAGACGAAAATTTAATTTACCCAGTTGAAAATCATGTCATACATTACCAATAGCCAAAAGTTTTTAATTCAAGCTCACTCCTTATCAAGATTTGATCACACACATAGTTTCCCTAATGACTACATAAAACAAAACACGATCCATGACTGAATAGCAAGATGTCCGAGAGTGAACGCACATACAGATGGGCATCATACACTTACATGAGGCTCCTTGCTGATGCTATCGACCATCGATTTGACAACACATTGAGTGAGTGTGAGTTGGCTTTAAAGGGCAAGTTCACACGGAAATGAACCTATTTTTCTTGTACTTTTTCCACATTAAAAGTGTTAACCTAGAAGTGTCATAGACAAAAATATAAAAATAACACAATTTATTAACATATTTTTCGCATTAAAACGATTTATATTTTTCACATTTACCAAGTGTTCTATTTCCACAACAAAAACACCATGGCTTATGCCCCTTGCAATATGACGTCATTGGTGCCAATTGATAAACATTATGACGTCATCATGCTTTGTTAGAGCCGCTTCACGTGGTGTAGGTCTAGGTGTGTGATTCTAGCGTCTCAGATGCCAGCCAGCATAGTGTTATGCTGAGTCACCACTGCGCCGGAGTGTGTCGTAGGCCATGTTGTTTTACCGCAAACTGGTACTTGATATCTTTTGCGTTGAGAATAGACAGGGACCCAGTTGAATTGGCACCAATTACGTCATAATCTAAGGGGGATAACTCAGGCCTGTTTAGCTCGAAAAACGAAGGCCTCATAACGGCATATTATTTTCACACTATTGTGAGCTTCCTACTTTCACTGTGAAAAAAATGAGTGTATATTTTCAAACACAGATACTAATTAATTCTAAAATTGCGTTTTGTTTAGAAAAAGAAAGAAAGTGATTTTTGCGTGTACACTTCCCCTTTAACGACGCTTTATACAGTATTCTTATTATATCGCGGCAGGTCAGCTTAATGTGGGAGGAAAGCCTGAAGTGATGCAGGTCTTAGATGTTTACCACTTCGCTGAAACCCACGAGCACGGGTATGGTGCTGACAAACCTAGAAACCTAATCGGGGAAAACCTGGAATTGAACCCACAATCATAGGTTTCTGGGAAGCCCATTGGATGCAACTCTGCACAGTGAATTGTGGTGCCTTAGACGACAGGGCCACCCTGCCCCCAGGACCACATTGAAGTTCAAGGTATCGTGGCTATAACATTGCTGAGCACAGTCCCAGGGAATCTGGAGTTCCTATCCAACAATGACACTGTATGCCTTTTTCACTATCATACACCCCTTCTCTCTGTATATAAGGTAAAGGAATGAAAAGCGATCTCTCAAAATTTCACACACCCCTCCCATCAATCATGTCAGTTCAATTAAATAAATTTGGTTGATGCCTCTTTTAACATTATTTCAATTACATCACGGTGTAGCTTGAGGTGGGAGGAAAGCACAAAGTAATGCAGGTCTAAGATGTTGGCCACTTTTGTGGAACCTAAGGCTGTGCATATCTTGTTATTTTTCCCATAATTCCCAGATGATTACTATTATTAAAGGATTCTCTAAAACAGTTTTCATGTACAGTATTCGACGTAATAAGCGTCCCACTCTAATAAGCACCATCAGCGATATTTGTTAGATATTGCCTAGTGAACAACCAAATTAGCACCCGTTCCGATTGATCAAATTACACAAGACTTATTTATTCGCATATAATACGCACTCGTGTGTTATATGCACCCTTAATTATGGGCAATAAAATTCTGGAAAAAAATATATGTCGTATGTTATACATTTCAGGCTGTCAGCATAAACCATGAAAAAATTTTTTTAACTCTAATTCTAATAAGAGCCCCCTATTTATAATTTTGAGAGCGCCCAGGGCGCTTATTGTGAATATCTACTGATACATGTACACATATTGAACCATCAGACCGGAGTGTCTACTGATACATGTACACATATTGAAGCATCAGACTGCGAGTGTCTACTGATACATGTACACATAATGAACCATCAGACTGCGAGTGTCTACTGATACATGTACACATAATGAACCATCAGACCGGAGTGTCTACTGATACATGTACACATAATGAACCATCAGACTGCAAGTGTCTACTGATACATGTACACATATTGAAGCATCAGACTGCGAGTGTCTACTGATACATGTACACATATTGAACCATCAGACTGCGAGTGTCTACTGATACATGTACACATAATGAACCATCAGACTGCGAGTGTCTACTGATACATGTACACATATTGAACCATCAGACCGGAGTGTCTACTGATACATGTACACATATTGAACCATCAGACTGCGAGTGTCTACTGATACATGTACACATAATGAACCATCAGACTGCGAGTGTCTACTGATACATGTACACATATTGAACCATCAGACTGCGAGTGTCTACTGATACATGTACACATATTGAACCATCAGACTGCGAGTGTCTACTGATACATGTACACATATTGAAGCATCGGGCAGCAGTGTTACTGTGAAACAGTGCAATCCATTCATTGATCCGGTAGACAAACCGTGAAAGAACATTTGTACTGTCAATAAATATTGATGTTGGTGGTTGTAAATCCCCATTTCACGATTACTCAGCAAAAATTATTGCAACTTGTTACAAAGCTCATCAATATCTTTAAGGTACCCGACCATCCCATCAGAACGGATGACAATCCCACATTGGTGGTGTGACGAGGGATTGGTCACAAACTCTACTCCGTGACCAAAACATAGCGCAGAAACAACATCAGGATGGCCTTGTGGGGTGATGGAGTATACCGACAGGAGGGGTGATCGAGTATACTGACAGGACCATGTACTATGACAACATGTACTATGTCATTAGGTATGATTTGGCCATTGAACCACCAACCTCTCAATCTCCAGACAGATGCTCTATCCACAGTGATGGTACAGTGGATGGTACACTGGGATGGTACACTACAGGGTTTGTTTGTTTGTTGTTTAATGCCGCACTCAGCAATATTCCAGCTATATGATGGTGGTCTGTAAATAATCACGTCTGGACCAGACAATCCAGTGATTGACATCATGAGCACTGATCCACACAATAGGGATACGATGGCATGGCATCAACCAAGTCAGCGAGCCTGACCACCCGATCCCTTTAGTTGCCTCGGGGATGGTACATTGAAGGGTATACACGTATGTGATGAGGGGAAGAAGCTATGTATGAGGAGGATGGTAGATTAAGGTACACAGTTGTGTTTTTTAACACATATTCTTCATAAAGCAATTCTTCAGGGTGCGTCTTACATTCGTATTGCAGCCAGACACAAGAGTGTCGCCTCATCAGCAAGTCATCTACGTTCAGTCAAATTATTTTTATATATTATTTTTTTATGTACACAAATAGATATAAATGGACCAAAGATACACATTGTCATGACCTCAGGTCACAGCATCAGTCTTGGTCCTGCACCATGACTGTTGAATATATTTATTTTATGAAAACAAAACCAATCTAGATATATATACAAAAGCAAGCCTAGCCCAAGCTAGACTAACATTTAGTCTCTGAAATCTTATAGTACACAATATCCTTCTTGACTCTAAAAATAAATTCCCTATGCTGTGGAATAGAGCTAGCTAAGGCTGGCTGGACTTGCTTTTGTATGCGCTTCTAGATTTATTTATTTTCATAAAATAAATATATTCCATGTTCATGGTGCAGGACTAAGCACAAGCCAGCTCTATGAAATCAGCATCAAGAAAATTATATCCTTTAATGTTAGAGGAGAGAAATGTATTGTGTCATAAAAGATTTCATAGACTATATGTCAGTCTACATCAGTCTGAAATCCATCAATGGTCACATAGACAACCAATCAACATGATCAAAGATGGACCATACCTCTAAAACAGCAACATCTTCACTATACAGAAATTACCGATTCAGCAATTCTTTGACTACAGTTTTATTTTTTCCTTATATTGACAAAAACAGTATCATTAATAACTCAAAACAGATTGGCATAAATACAGGGGTCCCCATCATAACGGTCAAGGAAATAATCACGATATTTGCCAAATCTGTTCAAACAGTCCGCTTTGGAGTCATAAAAGTTTATCAGCTTCACACCTCAATGATCATCTCCGCATGCAATTAATCAGAAAATAGCCGAATAATCTCGTAATCAGACAAGTCTCAGACTGGTGGTTGCAGAAATAAATGAATCTCAGTCCTATCAGGTATATGCTGATGTCCAAGATAAGGCAACAACTTGTTGTTAAATCTTGCCATTGATGGCTGACAATTTATTTTGATTTTACCTAACCCCCATCCACACAAAAGAATTACTGCCAAATCAGACCTGTATGGCAGGCGGATTGGACTAAACGATGGATTCCTCCATGGTGATCAGACAGGGTCTAACAATACGCAGCAGGCAGCAAATAATGGGGGCATGTCGAATTGTGGATTTACCTATAGAAGTACAACTGATGTCGGCATGCATCAGTATGTCGGGTGATTAGGGAACTAATCAGGAAGTTTTTTAGTAATATCATGTATCTTTGTGAAAATTACTTAGTCAGAACTAATGCATGAGCAAAGCTTATTCAGCCATTGTTTGGTTTGGTCATACAAGCTCGTTTTGAAGAATGTACTTTTATGTGGCGTTTCAGACAATGTGTCTGAGTTAAGGGTCGATAGACAGCACGGTCATGTTTGAGTTTGAGTACCCGGTATTCATGCCATGATCCGGCTGGGTTTCGGCTAAAACATTCAGTGAGTTTGGTTTAACGCTGCTTCAAACATTATTCACAGCATGTCAGCTTGAATTGGGAGGTAAGCGTGGAGTGTTAGGTGGTATCACTTTGATGAAACCCATGAGCATGGTACTGACACACCAACAAACAAAGTCAGGGAGAATCGGTGATTCGAACCCACTATCACAGGTTTCTGGGACATCTAAGGGACAGAACTCTGCGTGGCGAATTGTATTATCTTAGGTGATAGGACACTGCTCTGTTTTGTTTTATTGTAGTCAATGATGTGTCATAGATCACAGCTCAATCTGGAATAAGGTCAGGAGCAGACAAAGGAATGGTTAGGTAGATGAGCAATGGGTATGATCTTACACAGATGTAGCAAGCTTATACCTGATGACCTAGAAATGCATGATGACATGCATGCTGGCTGATACTGCTGTGACCTCATCACAATGTTACTGTAACGCAACTGTAATCATGGTGATGTTGCTGCTGTTCAAAGGTCTGCTGTGAATACAGATGTTAGGTTGCTGTAAACATATTATAATGTTGCTGACATACCGCTGTAATATTGCTAACATGTTACTGTGAGTGAGCCATAATGTTGCTGTAATACAAATCTAATGTTGCTGTGCTACAAATCTAATGTTGCTGTGCTACAAATCTAATGTTGCTGTGATACAAATCTAATGTTGCTGTAATACAAATCTAATGTTGCTGTGATACAAATCTAATGTTGCTGTGATACAAATCTAATGTTGCTGTGATACACATCTAATGTTGCTGTAATACAGTCTCCATGTAGTACCATTCCTCTGTCCACATACAGTTAGCCTGACGGAGAGGGGGAGGTTATCAAGTACAGATGTTGATTTCAGTGCAATGAACGATCATTGCTGGACAAGTTAAAATGTGATTGATTTCAGGTAAATAAGTAATTTGCTTGGTGTGACTTCCACTCCAGGGTGCTGTATACCGAGTTGGTGCAGTATTGATCTTGCTGTCTGTCGTAAACTTCACCTGGCAGTACGCAAAGCTGAAACAGTGTCGTTTGAAATACACACCTGGCCAATCTCACTGAGGATCACCATGACGATGGGCAAGGAACATTTGTAAATGTATTCAAAGCAATCCATATGTCAAGGTCCATATGCAGATCAAAGAAAGTAAAATAACTGCCCAGACAATTTGTGGGTTCAACAACAAAATTGTTGATTTTCACAAAATCGTAATATCATTTAGCCAGATGCTTTGTCTTTTCATTGAAGCAACAGTTTTTTACCACTGTCTACAAAAAGGACAATAACATCATAAATCATATGTACACACAGAAGCTTTCAATGTTTTGCCCAAGGCACAAACACAATGTCAATTTCAAAAGACTGCTGAGAAGCACTTGGACACTTTAATAGTAACAACAACTATCTGGCCTGTTAAAAACCTGGTTTATATTTCCCAATAACGTACAATAAACAGGTTAAAAACTGTCAATATTGAAACAATTCCTGGGACATCCAACATATTAAGTAGCTGCTACTGTTGGCCTGCATTACAAACACGTGTATATTTCTACTGTAAATACTAACAGCTGACGAGTGTGATGGACAGGTGTCGGAACATGTGTTTGACAATGAAAGAGATCATGGATGCGGGTGTGAAACTAATATCAGGTTGTTATGAATATGGAGCGATGTGAATAACAGTATCATGGTCTGACCCCTGACCTCTGACAACACTAGCTCTGTCAGTTAAGTTATGTACGCATGAATATTTCAATTTTACATGTCATGGGATGATGAATGACGGAGTAGATGCATACATTTCATAGATTTCCTAAAACTACATGGAACTGATGATGAAATGTGTAGAATAAGCAAGCAAATGACAAATATAATAAATGATATCCACCTAATTTTATAAAGTTCCTACACAAAATATATTATCTCTGAATGAGTAGTGTTTTAGAGTAAGGCTAGACACTGTTTTTAGAGTGATGCTTGTCACCACTTTTAGACTGATGCTTGTCACCACTTTTAGAGTGAGGGTAGACAAAACTTTTGGACCAAGTGAGTGAGATTTTACAATTTTTAGAGTGAATGAGGTTTTATACACCCTTAACATGCTTAAGGATTCAATGACTGAGATTCTGGTCAAATTTGGTTACAATTTATACAAAAAACACCAAAATATGGATTTGGTATTAAACTCAAAGAGTCAGTAAGAATGACACATCTATGGCCCGGCTGCTCTGGTGTGATGTTTTACTCCAACATCATTGATCAGCTTTCACATGATCTGCCCATCATGCCCATGGGAGCTCCTCATGGACGAAATATTATCACACCATATCAAAATTACAAATACAACTTTAATTTTCTTCTTATTTGCTTCAATGTAGAGTTTTAATGATAGACAAACTCCAAAATGTATTACATTATTAACAAAGACATATTACTGCTGAGATAATGACAAATAGATAATAAAAAAATATAACTTACAAAAACATCCACCTTACTTTGAAAGAAACCGACCTTTGAAATACACATTAGAAATCTACATAATCATGATAATGTACATTAAGCTGATTGCCAAATGCATGCATGTCAACTGTCACCAAATGACTTCTAAAAATAACTCCCATGTCAATTTCTTCAGCATACACTTAAAAACATAAAAACATACTTTTTAATGGAGCAAACACAAGAGTAAGCTTTTATTGGACAATCAAAATTCCAGACTTGTAGATACTATCACAAGATGACCTCTTACTGAAAAGGACTTTGTAAGAAGTATGTATATTCCTCAACAGTTATCATACTCTTGTCGTTGAAATCTACATTTTTGACAAGCTGATTGACAGATATGATATCAACGTGGATCAGAAATACCTTCCACAGTATTCCGGGTATTGTTCGCTGT
This sequence comes from Haliotis rufescens, assembly GCF_023055435.1. Taxonomy (NCBI): domain Eukaryota; kingdom Metazoa; phylum Mollusca; class Gastropoda; order Lepetellida; family Haliotidae; genus Haliotis; species Haliotis rufescens. The sequence goes on along the minus strand of NW_025963890.1, from coordinate 18,702,128 downwards.
GAATATGATCAGCTAAGTATTTCAGGTAAGCAAGCCAGTGATCCAAACACTTACGTCGGACAATATAGGCTGCAAAATAGCCTCCCAGAGGTGACAAACCCAAGCGGTGCTCTACACAATAGAAAACTAGTTTCAATAACACATTTTGTAACAATTTCAGTCTGACAAGCTGTTTTGAATTTAAACTGATTGAAATGCACATCATTACGCCCCATAACCAGTTTGACGTCTTTTACAATAACCCTCATGATTCATTAAGTACATGCACAAGAAAAATAATTTTTTTTGGACAAAGTAATTATGGTGACACTTTAGTACCTAACTGAAGAAATTCACAAAAACAGTTAATGTCTTTTTTCACTGTCATGATTGTAATTAATGTAAACTCTTTGGACAAATCTGGAAATTGCACTAAAAATAAATAAGCATGGAGTATCAAGTCTGCAGCTCGCATGGTACTTACAATGTGATATGTCTGTATGTCTGTACAAGTTGTGCTAATAGGGTCACTTTCGATTGGTTTACCAGAGAAACAACAGAATAAAATCACTATGCATAAAAATATCCAATAGACTCAAGGGAAAACAAAAATATTGGAAACCAAAAGAAAAGCATAAATACCCAATGTGAATGATAACATGCGAGTATTCAATGGGTCAGAAAATGTTCCAGAGCCCTGGCCGGAATATTGCTGAGTGAGGCGTTAAACAACATGACCAAGGAGGCAAGGAGGGTTGTAAATAAAGGCTGTAACAATTGATCAAACAACCGATGCTCCACAACTGTCTAGGTCTGTGACAATACATTGATGACAAGTCAAAACATCAATAGATAACATCGATGCTATGCTCAGGCTATTAGTGTTATATTTGTTGGATCAAGTCCGAAGTCCGAAGTCCGAAGAGGGAATAAAGCATAAAAAAGACACGACAACATCAGTTTCTTTATCAAACTGGATAACTGAATGCATTTTATCGTTAAGTTGCGTTCGGCAAAGTCTGTGTATCAAAGACAAGGGACATAACTCTCGATTTTTATCATGCAGGGAATTTAGCTATGAAACGACTGAACGATTAGGTGAAATATTGATGTCAAATTGAGCATCGTAAGTTTAATAGATGGTCTTATAAAAACAGTTATCTCAAAATAATTTTGCTAGAATGACATATCATCAGGATCCAAAAGCCACCACGAGATAATAATAATATAATACCATATTCAACGTAATAAGCGCCCCACTCTAATAAGTATGGGATCTTTCAACTCTGTTGTTTTTCACCAAAATAATATTCTAATAGGAGCCCCCTATTTCTAATTTTGAGAGCGCCCTGGGCGCTTATTACGTCAAATACGGTAAGTCTACATTATAACCACCCATAAATGGATCAGTGTGCCTGTCAGCTGCCTGCACTTTTGTACATACAGTTACATGCCAATATGTGAATTTTAACACGATCATCGTACACCTATTTTCCTATTTTATCAGATACCACCATGATAAATGGGAGCACAATAAACTCTAACAGCAACTCAAACATTTTTAAGACATGCCACTGGAAGATATATCCACAAATGACATCTTTTTATCATGTTCATAGTTTTGTAAATTTTTATGTCTGAAAAAGTAAAGTTAAATGCAAATGTTTCTAATTTGTTATGCTGTTTAAAAATAACGACGTGTACTATTTCTGTCACTTATCCGGCGTTTAAGATTTAGAATAATTTATCTCCTTGTCAGCCCACACCTTAACCAATTTTTTAAATCAGAAATAGAAAGATTTTAAAAGATAGCATGACAAGATGTCAACTGTACAAGGTCACAGAAAGATTTTATTTAGAGACATGTTCTGCTTCAGTTTTGCCTATCCTGTTTCTGATAGTGGCCTTGTCACACCTTTCTAAATATCTTTCATGGATTGTAATGTCTTAAAATTCCTTCGGAATGTGTTATTTAGGAAGCAGATTCTACCAGTTGTTCAAAGTCATATAGCATCAGATTACACTCTAAATATACATGCATTAAATCATGAGGCATTATTTATACAGGAGTTAACTGAAAACTTCGCAATGAAAGACTTTTAAAAATGACTTGGGAATTCAGCTTTGCTCTGTGGTTGTGTAATTTGTCACGACACTGTGTACACAACACTTGAGCTGGTCTGGTATGCAGATTTTTCAAATTCCAATTGTGTGTGTTATCTGGGTTGTAGTGGTAGATTTCTATCATTGTCCCTTACCTACCAAGGCAGCAGTCTGGTTTCACAGCAAGATGGATGGCTGTAAATAAACTGTGCCTATATTACATCTTTCCATCAGGTGACAAGACAACACAGGCCTATATCACATCATTCCATCAGGTGACAGGACAACACAGGCCTATATTACATCTCTCCATCAGGTGACAGGACAACACAGGCCTATATTACATCATTCCATCAGGTGACAGGACAACCTGGGCCTCTATTACATCTCTCCATCAGTAGACAGGACAACACAGGCCTATATTACATCATTCCATCAGGTGACAGGACAACACAGGCCTATATTACATCATTCCATCAGGTGACAAGACAACCTGGGCCTCTATTACATCTCTCCATCAGGTGACAAGACAACACAGGCCTATATTACATCTCTCCATCAGGTGACAGGACAACCTGGGCCTCTATTACATCTCTCCATCAGTAGACAGGACATAACAGGCCTATATTACATCATTCCATCAGGTGACAGGACAACACAGGCCTATATTACATCATTCCATCAGGTGACAGGACAACACAGGCCTATATTACATCATTCCATCAGGTGACAGGACAACACAGGCCTATATTACATCATTCCATCAGGTGACAGGACAACACAGGCCTATATTACATCATTCCATCAGGTGACAAGACAACCTGGGCCTCTATTACATCTCTCCATCAGTAGACAGGACAACACAGGCCTATATTACATCATTCCATCAGGTGACAGGACAACACAGGCCTATATTACATCTCTCCATCAGGTGACAGGACAACACAGGCCTATATTACATCATTCCATCAGGTGACAGGACAACCTGGGCCTCTATTACATCTCTCAATCAGTAGACAGGACAACACAGGCCTATATTACATCATTCCATCAGGTGACAGGACAACACAGGCCTATATTACATCATTCCATCAGGTGACAAGACAACCTGGGCCTCTATTACATCTCTCCACCAGGTGACAAGACAACACAGGCCTATATTACATCTCTCCATCAGGTGACAGGACAACCTGGGCCTCTATTACATCTCTCCATCAGTAGACAGGACATAACAGGCCTATATTACATCATTCCATCAGGTGACAGGACAACACAGGCCTATATTACATCATTCCATCAGGTTACAAGACAACCTAGGCCTATATTAGACAGGATATAGGCCTATATTACATTTCTCCATCATTTAAAATGTATTTCCTGCTCTCCAAGGCATCGTTTTATATGCAGAGATTAAGATTACTGCGTGTATTTTCTTGTAAACTAAGCCGGAAATAGCAATCAGCTGTGCACACATATTATGTGATCACGGTTATCAGCTGATAATGTTTTCTGAGATTGGGGAAAACATTGTGTCACTGGAAAACTTGAGTTTATTAAAAATGTCTGCAAATTTTGGGAGCCATGCTTTACCGCGCTCTATAATCAAGTTACCGCTATATTGAAGACCTCAATAGCGAGGGAACACTGTATTACATCTCTGCATGAGTACACAGGACAATGAAGACCTATGTTACATATTTCCATCTGGTGACAGGAGAACTTAGGCCTATATTACCTTTTTCCATTAGGCACAGAGAATACCAACCATACCAGATATACCCCACCTACACACCTACATCCCTTTTCAATAGCACAAACACCAAACATATCAGCACATATGTGTCATGGTTCAGAACAGGCAGTCCAGGCAATAGGAGCTGTAATGACAAGGGTGAGTCTTGCAGTCTGTGTGGAGATTCCTCTCTGGATGGTATTTCCCTGGCTATGATGGAACCTGTCAGCAGGGTAACACTCAGCACAGGTCCCTCTGCTGCCACCAAATACCTGCATACATCATCTACATTCTTCCAAGGTGAAAGATACGGTTCCTGCTGCCTTCGAACACCTGGATATATCATATGAATGCCAAAATACCTGGTTAAATAACAGGAACACCAAGACACCTTGATACACTATCAGACTATCAAGACACCTGGACACACTATCAGAACACCAAGACACTTGGACGCACTATCAGACTATCAAGACACCTGGACACACTATCAGAACACCAAGACACCTGGATACACTATCAGAACACCAAGACACCTTGACACACTATCAGAACACCAAGACACCTGGATACACTACCATAACACCAAGACACCTGGATACACTATCAGAACACCAAGATACCTAGACACACTACCATAACACCAAGACACCTTGATACACTATCAGAACACCAAGACACCTTGATACACTATCAGATCACCAAGACACCTGGATACACTACCATAACACCAAGACACCTGGATACACTATCAGAACACCAAGATACCTAGACACACTATCAGAGCACCAAGACACCTGGATACACTATCAGAACACCAAGACACCAAGACACCAAGACACACTATCAGAGCACCAAGACACCTGGATACACTATCAGAACAACAAGACACCTGGATACACTATCAGAACACCAAGATACCTAGACACACTAACAGAACACCAAGACACCTGGATACACTATCAGAACACCAAGATACCTTGATACACTTTCAGAACACCAAGATACCTAGACACACTATCAGAGCACCAAGACACCTGGATACACTATCAGAACACCAAGACACCTAGACACACTATCAGAACACCAAGACACCTGGATACACTACCATAACACCAAGACACCTGGATACACTATCAGAACACCAAGACACCTGGATACACTACCATAACACCAAGACACCTTGATGCACTATCAGAACACCAAGACACCTCATTATGTCACAAGAACACAAAGATACCTGAATACATGTATGACAGTGAGTGAGTGAGTTTGGTTTTACGCCGCTTTTAGCAATATTCCAGCAATATCACAGCGGGGGACACCAGAAATGGGCTTCACATAATGTACCCAAGTCGGGAATCGAACCCGCGTCTTCGGCGTGACGAGCGAACACTTTAACCACTAGGCTACCTGACCACCCCCATATATGACAGACTAACTACAGTAACATGAAAGAATTAGGTGATCCTTAACTTTTTTTCAGTAGTACATTTTTTTTTATTGAGGTCACTAAGTTGCTTTACGCGAGTATCAAAATACATTTCATGAAGGTAAATAAATAGACTGTATATAATTGTTTCGCTTACTTTACACTGAATTACAGAAATCTTATCTTGAAGGTGATTTTCTTTCCTCAGCCCATGAAGTTGTTTCTATTCAAAGGAAAGGGCAATTCTAGCAGGCTAATTTTCTTATCACTTGAACACGGTGATCTGAGTGCCACACAAATTGTCCAACCAAACAAACTAGCACCCAACTGTCTTTGAGCATGTTGAGGGAATTGTTTTTATTAAACTGGGGAAAGAAAACTGTAATCTGGATTGCAAAACAAATGAATATGTCATGACTCATGAAATAATCCATACTTGAATTTGTAAATCAAATAAACATACAAGAGATGGCTTGAAAACAAGAAGAGTTTAACACTATCATGTTTTGGGTAGGAGTATCATTGCTTGGGGGAAGTGAAATGGGGTTTAACATCTCGTCCAAGACTATTGCACTTATATAGTGATGTGCATGTTCGTGTGTGTGTTTGTGTGGCCGCTTGTACTAGTCTGGACTGATGTCGATTTATAGTGCTAGCTCACTGAGATACCATGCCGGAGTTTAACATCAATACCCCACTCAGACACAGTATAATGACTCCAAGCCGACCAGTCCTTGTTTTAGCCCCTTAATCATGTTAATGTCGAGCGCCAGGCGGGGTAACAACAAGAACCATCTTTTAACGTCTTTTGGTATGATGCGGCCGGGGATCGGACCCCAGACCTTCCGCTCTCCAGGCGGACACTCTACCACTAGACCATCTAGAGAGTAGGGGTGTGGGTGTTGGTGCCTCGTGGTTAAAGCATTCGCTTGGTATAGGTTCAATGTGTGAAGCCTATTTCTGGTGTCCCCTGTCATGATATTGTTGGAATATTGCTAAAAGCGTCATAAAACCATACTCACTCACCATGCTCACTCATTGCCAGGGATAAAATTGAAACCCAAATAAATATAAAGAGAATCAACTTGAAGGCGCAAAAGGAGTGATTATCAAAAGAGATTTGGCATGTCCAGGAACTGGTGTTGCCCAGTGAGCAGCCCCTGGTGTGTTTGTGGGGCAGGATATGTATCCAGTCTGCCTTGCTTGTAGTAAGTGCTGCTAAATCATGACACTGACGGCTGGTCAACATATGTGACCTGGCTGATTGTGTGTCATCATTCCAACAGGGTGAATCGTTGCTGTTATTCTCAACCATGTGTGGGCTGGACTCCCTAACATAGAGGTTGCTGTGAAAACTGCGACCATGGTATAAAACAACATTCACTCATACAGGAGTGGCTCGCCCAGATTATGGATTAATGTACTTTTGTTTGTTGTTTAATGCCTCACTCAGCAATATTCCAACTATATGACAGTAGCCAGTAAATAGTTGAGAGTCTGGACCAGACCACCCAGTGATTGACATCATGAGCATTGATATAAGCAATTGGGATACAATGACATGCATCAACCAAGACAGTGAGCCTGACCACCCGCTGAAGACCAATTCTCTCTAGGATCTTCACACTTTATCTAGCTATTATCTTCGAAGCTACTTGAGGACAACAAAATGAATTAAGGTGGGTGTTAGCCATGTTAGCAGTCAGGCAGGTACAATTGAAAATCTAATACTTACTTTATTAGGCCTAACAAAGTGCATTTACCATGTTTACATTGAACATACCAAAAGACTTTTTTTCATGAAGCAAAGGACAACTAAATTGTAATTAAGTGTTTTTAAGTCCTCTGAATCCAGTTCAATATCTGAATATCCACAATATCTGTAAACATGTTATCTTAAAGGGTATATATTTCAGTGCACAGTTCTGACAAGAGGGTCAGCCAGTTAAACTTTCAAACAGAATTAAGACACACACTTCAATACATTTGAGCACACATATTACAAGAAAAAAATCCACATGTCAAGGATTTAAAACTTTCGTTACTCTTACAAATACCACAGTAAGTGAAAATGAAAGTACATTCCTTAACAGTAATCCAAAAATATATCCTCTAAGCCATATGCCCACAAACATCAAAAAGACGGAATCTTAAAGAATCCTATTTGAACAAGTTCCACACATTCATATAAATATTCATATGCACAGAATTCCAAAACTTTCATTACTTTGACAAACACGGAGATGAAAGATCATTCCTGACTTACATCCGAAATCATGACTACACGACAGCAATATTCACTTCATAATGCAGTGTAGGATATTCAAAGCCACTACGCTTTGATCTCTTATTTCTCTGATCACAGGTCAGTATTCACTCGACCAGCATTGACAGCCGCTATTCACGGAGGTCGTACTTTTTTCACGGAGGTCGTCCCCAACACTATGGCACAACAAAGCACCATGGGTGGGAGTACAGGAATTAGGGAGATAGTTTTATCCCCCTCCTATCATTCAGACAGTTGTAACAAGTTTGATTTTAATAAACTGTTCATATTGCCTTCGCAAGAATCTTCAAATATTGGAGGCATTTTTCGATGGCATCTATTATTAGTTCTCTGAAATTCTAAATTCACTAAATCATCAATAAAATTCACCATGGTAGCACATGAAAGTGCGTTTTTAGATGAGAGGGTTATCAAAGTTGGTACTACAATTAAGACGGACATGTTTTACAAGTTTACAGACACTCATCAGTGTCTAGCTTCCAACATCTCATCCTCGCCACACAAAGCTGGACCCGTGAACATCCGGGGTAGAATAGGTCTTCAGCAACCCATGCTTGCCATAAAAGGCATCTATGCTTATCATAGGAGGTGACTAACTGGCTCTCTGACTTGGTTGATGCATGTCATTGTATCCCTATTGCATGGTTCAATGCTCATGATGTAAATCACTGGATTGTCTGGTCCACATTTGATTATTTACAGACCGCCGTCATATAGCTGAAATATTGCTGAGTGCAGCGTTAAACAACAAACAAACAAACAAACAAACACACATGGCAAGACAACTATGCTGTATTGTGTCAAATATAGAAACATGTGACTGGCGGAACTAACTTTAAACATCAACACGCAAAGATACCCGTCAGAACTAATAATAATTTCTATTTAAAATGTGAAGGTTTACCAAGACAAGAATATGAAAAGGCAGACTGAAAAACTACATGATTTTTCCATTTGTGATTACCTATAAAGTATAACCCTAGAAATTGCAATCTAATGTGCATTACTAGAGCAAAGCAAGAAGATGAAGGGTTGTAAGTAAGTGTAAATCTATCATTGTGTCTATCAAGTTATAATTCTAATCCATTAGACATGTTAGAAGAAACTGTCAGCAATTGACAGACCTATCTCCCCTACTCACAAAACAACCTTCTGGCATGAAAGGTGAATAAATTTAAGCACTGGGGAGTTAAAAGTACAATACAATCACATTGACCCACTAATGGTCAACGTCCGGACAGTAATGGACAATACTAGCCACCGGACCTACACCTGGGACACAAATTGTTTGAATAATACAATCAATTTCCCAAGAATATCCATGACATCAAATGTCACTTGGATATTTCTAAACTGATCATATTGATAACCTTAAACTAATATGATATTTGATCCTGACAAGAGGATTCACACCACAGAGTTAATTTGAGTCGGTGTTGACAGCTGTCCTGGTTGGCCTTGACCTCACACTGCTGAGTAAGACAAATATACTTCACTTCACTTGAGACATGTGATTAACAGATTAACGTGAACAGATCAAAATATCAGAGTCAGAATAACACTTAGTGCCTGAAAACATCTTAAGATTTTCATTTTCTTAAGATTTTCAGTTGTGTTTTAATTTATAATAGAAAGGAGCCTAGGGAATGACTGACAAAATCCAGTCTTGACAGAGAAATGTGGACATTTTTGATATTTTCGTTTATGGATCTGTTTGTGAGATCACAAATTCAGCAATATCATGGGGGGGGGGGGGGGGGGGGCACCAGAAAAGGGGCTTCGCATATTGTCGGGGAAAGAAACCAGGTCTTAGGCTACCCGACTGTCCTTCTACATTTGAAACAGTGGTGGGAATAAAATATTCTTCGTAACAATTCAAGGAGACAGTTTTTTTAACATTATTTCAACCCTATTTCATGTGTATTTGAAGGTGACTGTCACCAAAGTCCTAGTGTATCTGAAGAGCAGAAGTTCGGCCATTCAATCCCTGGCCGCGTCATACCAAAAATACAAAAATGTGGTACTTGTTGTTTCTCTGCCTGCCGCTCGGAATTAATGGGATGAAATGATGACTGTTCGGCTTGGAGTCAGTATACTGTGTCTGAGCATGCTGAGTGGGGTATTCATGTTAAACTGCGGCATGGACTCTCAATGGGCTAGCACCATAAAACTGACAATAATACAGACAAGTACACCTTGTACAAGTATGCACGGCGCACATGTGCACCCATATGCATGCACATGGCTATATCATATATAGGTGCAATAATCTTGAACACGATGTTACACCCAATTTCACCTCACCTCTTAGAAAGTACAACCCTTACATGTAAGTATGGAAGAATATAACACCGGCAATGTTTGACAATATTTACCAAAGTTTGACAAGTTCCCTGCCCTAACATAGGTATAATTTATCATGTTTAGGAGTTATTTGCCCCCAGTATTGGCAGTTGGTTAACACCCCAAATCAATCACTGGTTCATCAAAGCAGTCATTCATCAGTCTACTCATTTAGTCACACCAATATCTTGATACTTGTTGATAAATTATTATTGATGATGCTTACTAGTTTATTTACCCCAATACTGCTAATTGGTTACACCCCAAATCAATCACTGGTCACTGATCAATCGATTATCAAACTATATAAGACTTGTTGATAAAAATACTTTCATATCTTAACATTTGCTTCCTAAGTTTTCAGTACAGACAGGGGATGAAATTGTAATTAATTTCAACAAATGTTTTGTAGCTTGGCTGTTATAATAGCTTCTTACCAAATATTTTATTAATTAATTGCCACATAATTACTTGACAAAAAGCTTTACTTTTCACATGTCTCCCGTGAAGATCCAGGGTAGAATAGGCCTTCAGCAACCAATGCTTGCCGTAAAAGGCGACTATGCTTGTCGTAAGAGGCGACTAATGGGATCGGGTGGTCAGACTCGTTGACTTGGTTGATGCATGTCATCGATCCCAATTGCGTGGATCGATGCTTATGATATCAATCCCTGGATTGTCTGGTCCAGACTCAGTTATTTACAGACCGCCTTCATATAACTGGATTATTGCTGAGTGCGGCGTTAAACAACCAACCAACCAATCTTAACCACGTCATGTTACAGAGCCTAATGATTCATATTAACCTTTGATGAACAGTCACACGTTTGTTTCAATGTTTTTTTAATTGTATTTGAGATTAATTATTTCCTCCTAAAAAGACTTGATTATTTACAGACCGCCGTCATATAGCTGGAATATTGCTGAGTGCGGTATTGAATAACAAACAAACAAACAAACACTTGTCTACAGGTCTTTCTGTAACCTATCACAGTTTATATACAATGTTGTATGATAGATAAGGTTTGAGGGGGGGGGGGGGGGGGGCAGACGGGAATTGTAATGGATCTTTTTTCAAGTGGGACACCACGGCCCAATGGAATTTAAGTGTGCCAACAAGCATAATAATTTTGATAATTGATCTGAAACGTCTTCAATTCTTGCAATCAATAGTGAGCTACATTCAATGTTACTCACTAGTCACCAGAGATCAAGTCAATGACACAACAGTTTAAGCTGACAGCTATCATGAATATACTGGCTGTGGCCTACCCCATAAGATGATGTCTATCAAAAAACTATAAAAAGTCCAAGGTATAAATAAACATGATTTCAAAGTGTGCCCTGAAGGCATCTAGAACTTTGTAGTGTCATTGGCACTCTAATACAATGAATTTCAAACTGACCTATTTGCACTGGGCATAAGTGAAACATGATGCATTGTTGAACATACACCTCTGTAATTTCAGGGGACAATGGCCTCTCATGCTGCACGATGACAGTGGGGTATCTGCATTAAATGTATTTGTAGGTCAAAAATAGGCAAGTCTAGGCAATATGTTATAACTGTTTTAAACAGAAATTACATTGTGTTGTACAAGATTTTAAAGACCAAATGTTAGTCTAATTGGCATAAGGCAATGAAAATTGATATCCTCAAATTCCTTACCCAGAACTGTGCATGGGTCATTTAGGTCAAAATCAGGCAAGTCTAGGCAATACATGTTATAACTGTTTTAAACAGAAATTATATTGTGTTGTACAAGATTTCGCAGACCAAATTTTAGTCTAATTGGCATAAAGCAATGAAAATTGATATCCTCAAATTCGTTACCCAGAACTGTGCATGGGTCATTTAGTTGTTCAAAATTTTACATTTGTCCCAATTATAACTCACAAAAAGTGATAAAATCTATGAACTATATCACTTTGGGCATTCCTCCCTGATTATGCTGACATGCCATGACATAACTGAGGGATGCCACGAGTTACTGATGTATCAATGCATCGCGAATTTACCACTGATCATACACACACAATACACTAACCCATGTATCAATTCATGTTTTCAAAAATTAATATTAACAAAATTCTGCAATAATCCGAACTGATGGCTACTCGGACTACCCATACCACCTAATGTGAAACATAATGCTGAATCTTCTGTATACTGTAAGAACGAGTCTAAATTTACGTCATTCAACTCTTGACACCAGGAACACTTCATGTTCATAGAAAATTGGTGCAAGTTCAGTTCTACGATATACATCATTTAATAACTCGATTATAACGATATGTAAGGAACGTAGCATTGATATTGTGACATCATTATGAAATAACATTGACGACACAAAACCCAACTCTCTCACTCATGCAATAACTATAACCTAAGGTAAAACATTTGTGATATGTATGCCATATATAACTGTATCCACAATGACACATTGTTAATCATTCAATTTGTTCAAGTGGACACATTCCTCCCATACCATGTATTATTTATGCGATACATATATCATCAATTTCTTTGAAAGGCACACAGGTAGACATAGGTGAAAGCAATGAACAATCAGTCTATCCTGTCAGCACGACCACTCCCCCACACTGCTGATCGACTGGTTGTGGGGGTGGCATATTTCCTGTCTCATGACACAGCTGGCTCTGGCATACAATGATTACTGTGTATAGCATGTGTATCTATACATATACCTATTCTTTATCATAACACAGCCCGGTGACACGAACCAGGCTTCAGTCACTGAATGTGGTAAATTCAGCTCCCAGCACTAATAACAATGGGAAGATGACACAGCCTTGACCTACACCTAGAGGTGATCCTACACTGTGAGAACATGGGGAAAGTCAACCACCCTGCAACTTAACTTTGTGGGTGCAGATATCTATAATTCTGGAAGGGTAAATATCAATTCAAATTCTGAGGGGAGAAAAAGGAAAATGTGAAAATGATTGCATATATCTGGGATCGTCCATTTAGTATACCTAATATTTTGGGAGAGAGGGGCTGGAACCTTGTTGGAAGTCAAAATTGTTAGAATATTATTCAATCAGCACTTCAAAGCATTCCATTTCCTTCTCTGAAAGGAGGAGACACACAAACCATTTGATCCACATCACATATTTTCACAGAACAACCAGCATATTCAGTGACTGATTTATATTTCTGGGTACCACCAAAGGATGCATTTTTTCAGCTGATTTATTTTTTACTCCAAATTAATACATTTTTTTATGATTAAATAATCAGATTATCTTTCAACAACAAAGTCCAAATTAATCAGTATGATTAACTATGAGATTTTCCTCTCCTAAAAACCATAAATTTTCTTGCAGCAAACTTTTACGACCCTATTTACATAAGCCAGGCGAACACAGCCTCCAGCAATATATTTATCAAGTCATGCTAACACAACAGAACGTATATCCCACAGTGCAATTAAAAAAAAGTACTTTACTGGAAATGATACATGAAAAAAAGAAAGCAAATTTACCAGTAACATAATGAAATATTACAAAGCTTCCAAAATTAAATCAGTTTCATCAAAACATCATTACATAAAATGTCAAGATATGTTCAATCAGGTATCAATTTTCTCATTTGCACTGCAGTTGACCTGGTACATATTGGGTCTATTTCTCTAGCTTTTATGTTCAATATGTCACGCATCTCTTCAGGGTTATCTAAAATGAAGCCATTATTGTCTGGCGAGCCTTATCTTGCAATCAGTAACATACCTGTCACTCTGGTATTCAGTACATTGTATCACATTCTTTATCTCCAACCTCAGGGGGCAGATCGTACACTTCAATTAATAACAAAGGTACACCTACGATAGATTGGACGAAGTGAGCGAGCGAACAGTATTTCAGTTACATCCCGGATGTGGAGGAAAGCCCGAAGTGATGCAGGTCTTTGACATTTACCACCTTGGTGAAACCCATGAGCTGGGAATGGTGTTGACAAACCATGAATCATTATCAGTGCATTCAGGAATTCAAACCAACTGTTATAGGACTCTGGTCTTTCTAAGGGACACAATACTGCACAGCACAAATGTTTACTGTAGAAAAAAAAGATTATTGTACATCAACACCCACAGGGGGCAGGATACAATGCATGAACATGACCAGTCATAACAGAAAGATATAAAAATTGACATACACAGTGGAATACAAGTATTGGCATTATTAAGGTCTAGAGAGAAGATGCAGATTTTCTTTGCATGAAAATTTTGTAAATGAAAAAGGGGACAATTTTTGCAGAAGGCACTGGTGGATTTAGTAGATTTTAAGTGGTATTGGGTGCACAGGTAAGGCAAGTGATGATGTTAGTTCCAGTCTGAGATCTTTGTAGAGAGGGCATTTCAACAGAAAGTGTCCCTCATCTTCTGTTTCAATAACATTACAGTGAGTGAATGAGTGAGTTAAGTTTTACGTCGCTTTTAGCAATATTCCAGCAATATCACGGCAGGGGACACCAGAAAAGGGCTTCACACATTGTACCCATAATATTACAGAATAATAATTCTTTCAGCTGATGGAGTGTTCGAGTATCTTCCTCTCTCATTTGGAAAGTCGTGAGCACTGAGTCTTAGCCTTGTAACTGCTTTGCGGTGTACGCAGGAAAAGTGAAACTGAACTTACCACTTTAGGTTTCTGGCACTAGTGCCCCCTGATTGGTTGAATATGATAATGGTACATTTCAGGAAATAAAACTGATACCAAGGTTTGATTGTGAATAAGGTGATCGAAAACTGTTACAGAAAAACCACATGAACAGAATATTATGGGTTGTGTATTTTATGCTACTATTTCACTGCAGATATAAGGGTTGGTCCAGTGGTTGATAAAATGACACTTGATCTACACTAGTGGTTGATAGTATAGTGAGTGAGTTGGGTTTATCACCGCTTTTAATAGTATTCCAGTTATATCACAGCGTGTCAGCTTAATGTGGGAGGAAAGTCCAAAGTGATGCAGGTCTCAGACGTTTACCACTTCCGTGAAACCCACGAGCACGGGTATGGTGCTGACAAACCTAGAAACATAATCGGGCGAACCGGGATTCGAACCCACAATCATCGGTTTCTGGCATGCCTAAGGGACGCAACTCTGCACAGCGAATCCAGCACCTTAGACGACTGGGCCACCCATGCCCCCCGTTGATAGTATGAGTCTTGATCTGAACCAGTATGAAAGTGTGAGAGAAAGCATGGAAAGGTAAGAAGCAAGGCTAAGAAAGTGATAAGTTGAAGTTAATTTGTTTGTTGTTTGACGCTGCACTCAGCATTATTCCCGCTATATGGACCAGGCAATCCAGTGATTGATGTCATGAGCATCGATGCATGCAATTGGGATACATGCCATGCATCAACCAAGTCAGTGAGCCAGACCACCTGATCCCATTAGTCGCCTCTTACGACAAGCATAGCTGCCTTTTACAGCAGATAAGTTGAAGCAGGCAAATCAGCGTCTGTCAAGTCAAGTTTGGTGTCCAACCGTAACAGAAAGAACTGTCTTATTTTTTCAAAACCTGGTTTCTGGCAATTTATTTCTTTTTTCAAAATTTGAGACAACAAATGTTACCTGCCTTTCAAGATTTTTTTATAGGGAAAAAAGCCAGGTCCCTTTTTTGAGAGAGATGACATATATACATCAACCATTCATGTAATGAAAGCATCCAAAGGAAATTAATATGTTTGCTTAACCAAACTGCAAGCACAGCTAAAAATATTTTTAAAAAACAAAGTTTGACAGTGCAAGAAATGAGCTGTGTAATGAGCATTAACCATGTTAACAGACTTATTTCTTAAATAGAAAAATATATTTCTGACAAACCATTTGGCCATCTGTCAGCGACACTCTTAGGTTACCTAATTATTGCATTAGGTGTAGATTGTCCCATGTGGGCATGCCATCATTCTCTTCCCATCAATCATTAGATCATAAGTGTATAGTTTTTTTATCTCATATTTCATAGTTGATTTGCCACTTGTATGTATAAGCTGATAATTCCATAGCTGTGAACATGCAAACTGAACACCATGTCACACGGCCAGTATTAAATGTGAACACCATGTTATATGGACAGTACTGAATGTGAACACCATGTCACAGGGTTAGTACTAAATGTGAACATCATGTCACACGGCCTGCAATAAATGTGAACATCAAGTCACACAGCCAGTATTAAATGTGAACACCATGTCATATGGTCAGTATTACATGTAACAACCATGGTGGTTGGTCAATATTATGTCTGAACACCATGTTGTATGACCAACATTACATGTTTTGGTTTGTTTTTTCGTTTAACGCCGCACTCAGCAATATTCCAGCTATATGACGGCGGTCTGTAAATAATCATTATGGACCAGACAATCCAGTGATTGATATGAACATCATACCAATTGGGATACGATGACATGCATCAGCCATGTCAGCGCACCTGACCACCCGATCCCGTTAGTCGCCTCTTACGGCAAGCATGGGTTGCTGAAGACCTACTCTACCCGGGATGTTCACAGCTACATCATTACATGTAAACACCATGTTATATGGTCAGTATTACATGTGAACACTGTGTCATATGGTCAATATTATATGTGAATACCACATCACAAGATCACCATCTGTGATCACCATCTATAAACACAGTGTTTGGACATCAAGTCACAGGCTTAGTGTGAACATTGTTGTCAACACAGTAACATGGAACAGATGCCTGCATGTATTTAGATATCGATAAAGGTATAAAGCCAACGGAGCAATTTTCACAAGCCCACCTTAGCAACAAAACACTATCACCTACAGGCAAAAGAACAGAAGAGCATATTTACAGGAAGATTCTGTATAGGCCTGTTTGGCATAACTGCCTTCCAACTGACGGACATACAAAACTATATAATATTGGCCTGTTCTTGACCCATAGACATGAAAGATAATATGCAAACTTTCAGCTGACATTCAAGTCTGTGTTTTCAGGTTTTTTGGTAATTGCCATGTATCAGTAAAATTTAACTCCACCAGTCCACAATATTGAATGTATCAGTATTTTTAAGGACTGCCGGTCCAGTGAACTGGTAAATTTATATCTGAACAGAAACACTGTAAGTTGATCTCTCTCGCAGCCTTTGATCCTGACCAAACTCAAAATAGGCCTCATTATGTCAAGTGAAATTAATCAGTAACCATGGCATCTATTAACAATTTAGATTTTATAGTGCAACAATTCCTTCTGATAACACCTTGAGTTCATGTGTAGGTCACAGGGCAACTAAAATTGTTTCACATAGTTGGCTCATGTAAGCAAAATACAAAATCAATGTCCATCTTTTCAAAAGACCCATATGTTACCAATAACTGATGATTATCTCAATCAGCAATCAACACAACTCTTAACGACCTTTCCTGAATAGCAGCATGGCGCTAAGTAAGGTGTGTACAAATTAATGTACCATGTGATCAGCCAACGTGTCAGCATGGTTGAATGATTTCACTAATGATGGGCACGGTGCAGAGCACTGACTGGACAAACCTTGGCGAGGTGAGGTGAAATGGTGTTTAACGTCGCGTCCAAGATTATTGCACTTATATAGCGACGTGCATGCATGTGTGTGTGTGTGGCTGCTTGTATTAGTCCGGACTGATGCCGATTTATAGTGCTAGCTCACTGAGATACACTCCACTCAGACAGACACAGTATACTGACTCCGAGCCGACCAGTCCTTGTTTTAGCCCCTTAATGACAAAAGCCAGACAGGGTAACAACAAGTACCATCTTTAAACATATTTTGGTATGACGCAGCCGGGGATCAAACCCCGGACCTTCCGCTTTCCGGGCGGACACTCTACCACTAGACCACGGAGGCGGTCTGGACCAATCTTGAAATGAGGGTGTCAATTTGTTTTCAATGCCAAACATTGCACCACTTTGAAATGGAGAAAAATGTTTCAAAAACAAAATCTAAATAACACATTGTAGGTACAAACAAACTGATATCAGGTTCCAATGTTTGTTTTTAAAAAATAAAATACTTGGGATTATGCCCTACAGATGTGCATACACAAAATTTGGAGACATTTTGATTCAATATACAACATTTTACAACAACCTTGGTGTAACTTGAATATTGCTGATTGACGCGCCATGTTCACTCATATAAATGCAACATTTAAATAAAATATTGAAAAGGAATCAATGCAATATTAGCATGTTTTACTTAAATATTGCTTCCATAAACATCAATTACTATACATGTTGTACTTTTAAGCAACAGAATTCTACTGAACACCCTTGTGCAAATGTAAAGAAATGTACAACATTGAAAAACAAACATTAAATGTGGACCAGCTGTTCTTCAGTATTTGCTTTCAATTAAATGTGTCAGACAAATTAATCCATAATATATATCCAGTTATGAGAAATAAACTGAGTGAGTATGGTTTTACGCCACTTTTAGCAATATTCCAATAATATCAAGGCAGGGGACACCAGAAATGGGCTTCACACATTGTGCCCATGTTGGGAATTGAACCCGGGTCTTCAGCGTGACGAGCGAACACTTTAACATGTTTAACCACTAGGCCACCTGACCGAGAAATAAACATAATATTAACAATGATATGAACACATATATCATCCATGAAAGTAACATGTCCCGAACAAGGGAGCATAACCAGGACAGAAATAGAAACTTGTACATTTCACAAACTTGTACATTTCACAAACTTGTAATTTTCACAACCCACCTCTATCAAAAACTGTCAGAAATGTATTATACATTTCACATAATAGGTTTTTAGCTCAATGATGCAACATTTATAATAATGGTTCAAGCATGTCAAGTTTACACCTACAAATAACTTCAATAACCATAAATGCAAAACTCAATAGATATGAAATTCATGTTCAAAAACACATTTCTCTCCAAAAAACAAGGTCGTCAATTTCAATTGATCTTAATTTCAACTAGTCAATTTCTAAAGAGGTTTCTGATGATGGAAAAGTTATTCTGAGTAGGAAATGTGTCCCAGGTATAAAAGAGTCTTGTTTCCACATTGCTCTATTCTAATTCAGCTACCGCAAGTAATAAACCAATTTCTCATTGTATGTCGATTAAATATCTTGGGATGGGCGCGGACACAAGCCTGATTGTGTGTTTCCATGGCGCCACACTTCAGGAAGTTGCAATAGACATGCACATAACTTGCTGTTGTCCTTGCCATTGCTATTCATCATAATTCAATTGCAGGCCTAGTTTACGGCCTATCACAAACCAAATATGTGAACTGTGACACAAAATCTACAATACTGCTATCTTTACAAAATATATGCAATGTAGAAAACTTGTGATTTCTATAAAGACATTTATGGATTCAACTTGTCTTCTATCCCTGACATTTCTATACAGTTATTTGAACCTTCAGATCTTAAATGACACTTAAATAAATATCGGTAAACGATATTCAAATTCCATTCCCCGACATGAGTGGGTGGTCAAATCTGAAACATTTGTCCCAGCTTATCATGAAAATAACCAAGCATGATGCCTGATGATTAACATAGCAAGGTGTTTACAAACAACATTCCATGTGACAACAACAGGATGACATAACACCATGTTAAACTCAACTCGGCAAGACTTCCTCTGGCAAATTCCTCTTACCTTTTTATTTTAATAAACCAAACCTTGCATTCAAATATTTTCTGCTTAAAAAAAACTTACTTAATATTTCACATAAAGGATAATTTATTATATAATTGGGTAGCTGTACACATTCCAACTTTGAGTAGTATTGCAATATACTTAAAAAAAACTCTAATTATTTCATATTACCATAGATAAAGATTAACTATAGTAATATGACAGAATTGAGTGTTTTTCAACTTCTTTTGAGATCTATATGTGCCATCATGACTTTATTCACAAAAGTTTCAAAATGTACTTAAAATTCTTTCTAATTTTCGATTTTGGCTAAAGGTCAATGTTGATTTCAGACATAAATACTACAAAAAATATGCATCATTATATGTTAGTATTGAATCTTTAGAAGCCAAAATAACTAACTAAAGACATAAATATCATTATCCTATATATTTTCACGTAATCACCTCTTATTGTACGATCTAAGGCATTAAGCCGGAACAGATATATAAACACACACGCGTTAAGGCAATACGAGCGAACGTCGGACCTGAGCTATGAGCGAACACATACTGTATATAGTTTGTAACGAGACAGCCAACTTTGAGTGTTGTAAGGAATAATGTTCCCTATATGTTGGGAATGAGCCCGGCCTACTAAAGCAGGTCACACGTCACACAGTGTATAGACCCCGTCATTGACAATAGACAAGTATGTTCCCTCTCCTGTTCCGTACGACCGTGTAAGCAATAAAACCAGTTGCATTCTATCTGATGTGCGTTGCATGTGGCCTAGTTTTTCTAAGGCGAAGGTGTGTTCACCTGCATATCCCACGCTCAAAGATTAGACACGTATATGATAACATAAGCATTTACTATCGTTTAGAGGTTAGCTGAAGTAGATTTAGGCAAATTGGTGGGGTTAAAAGTTCCCGAAACGATTCTTAGGCCAGCTGTCAAATACGAAACAACGTTGTCAATGTCACCTGTCAGATTACTGGTATTACGAAAAGTATAGATTGATAAGTTTAGCTAGTTGTGGGCAGTTTGACGTTGCGATGGAGAAGTTAAGAGTTTTATGGCCAAGGCTATACCCAAACAGTTGACATTCCCTTACTGATCATTTGTGATCAGGTAGTCTACCTAAATGGCAACCGCGACTGGTATTTTCCTTTGATGTGCCGCTAAGTTTTCAAACACTAATGTTTAAAGAAACCCAGCTAGACGTGTATTTGTATTTTGTGCCAGATTCGTGTGTTTCGTGAACCCTATGATCGGGGCTCAAGGACATTAAAAAAATACCTCCGGACACATAGAAATACCTGTCGGAGTGTCCCGTTCTACAAAACAAATTGATAGACAACTTACCTGTTGCCGAGGTCGTATTGCACGTCATCAAGAATATAAGTACTCCAAACAGTCTGACACCTAAAATCGTTGTAAGATCCATTTTAGGTGTTGAAGACAGTATCACGGTGTCTTATATCGAGAAATCCTCATGATAAACATCAATGATAAAAGCAAGTTTCCCCGCACGTTGACATAGTCGATATAATGAACGACTGAGTGAGTGTCGCTCCGCTGGTATGTCCCGGCGCTACGCTAGCTGTAAAATATGCGGATGAATTCTCTCGGTTAACGATTTGCCCACACTCAAGCCATACACCTTGTTTCAAATTGTATCCAACTTCCTAGACACGGTAAATTCCCGACTTCCAGCGACTAAAAGACACTTTCCCGCTTGTACCCCAACTTCTCATTGCCCAGACTCAACTACCTATCCTAAGGAAAATGACCTGCGCGGAGCTGTCACGATTTCGACCCCTGTGCGCATAACAAAACCACATGCTTTTAAGCAAGATATTTTATCGGTCTAAACATGCATCGGTAACGCGTCTTCTACGTAACCTTTGACCTGGGATTGATATAGTTTGTGAAATATATCTATTTTGTAATAATTGTCTGGTGGAATTTCATTATTATCATATGTTCACGCACGTTTGTATTCGTCTGTCTGGAGCAAACATAGTATTTCGGATGGGTACTACTATTGACATTGGAGCAAGATGCTCAAATCTTGTCGGAAAATATTAGCAATGTTGACATCTTTGTGTAGATTTAACGGCGACATTATCTTTGTGTTAGTGTAAAGATATGTATAACGATGATAATTTTGATTTAAAGAAATTGCTGTTCGCTAAAGATGACCACCGACTGCAGAAGAAAAATCTTGTTCTTTTCCGAGTGTAGAGTTCGTAAAAATAACTTCAGCTGTTAAAAAAAATGAAATTATATTTTCAATATTAATTCCATTACGTTTGGTTACTATTTTGTATTGTATAATTAATTTATTAATATTTGAACTTTGTTGAAGTTTCAGTTAGGCACTTGACAATTAAGACATTTGAGAATAAAATGAGGGCACTGGCTAGCCTAGCCTTGCTCCAAGTCTAGACTGATAAATAAGTCCATTGATGTATAGTAATTCTATCCTTACAATAGGCAAGTTGGATAAGCGAACAGTACAAGGACGTAAGTTGTTCTTATTGGGACAACTTGTTTTTATTATTTATATTTTTCAGACATTGTGATTTAAACTAATTACCATTGCCTTTGAAACTTGTGCAAATAGGTGTTATTAAAGAGTGGTGAGTTTACTGATTACATTATACAAGTCGCTGTGATGATACTCAAACTAAAGAACATCGCTCAGCTGAAACTAAGACATATTGCTGATGAGCGGTTATTCAAATATTCGCTGACTTACGCAAACCCTGGAATATTGCTGACATGACGTTAATCAATTATCAACTAACTTTCTCAAACTAGGAAATATTGCTGATTTAACATTAATCAATTTTTAACTAACTTTCCTAAACGAGGCAATATTGCTGATATGACATTCATCAATTATAAACTAACGTTCTCAAACTAGGCAGTATTGCTGATATGACATTAATCAATTATTGATTAACGTTCTCAAACTAGGAAATATTGCTGAGATGACGTTAATCAATGAACTTTCTCAAATTGGACAATATTGCTGATATGGCATTAATCAATTATAAACTAACGTTCTCAAACTAGGCAATATTGCTGATATGACATTAATCAATTATTGATTTACGTTCTCAAACTAGGCAATATTGCTGAGATGACGTTAATCAATGGACTAACTTTCTCAAATTGGACAATATTGCTGATATGACGTTAATCAATTATTTACTAACTTTCTCAAACTTGGGAATATTGATGATATGACGTTAATCAATTATTTACTCACTTTCTCAAACTTGGGAACATTGATGATATGACGTTAATCAATTATTTACTAACTTACGCAATGTAGACCACGGATTTAGTTTATATCTTCTACCATTGTTTACGACCTGTCCTAAACATGACCTAGCTTGACATATTTTCAGACTTACAACTGTGGCAAGGCGCTTCCCTCACACTACAACTACCAGCACAGATAACGTGGCAGCCCAAGTGATGTAAAGATTCCCTTGGGCCGGAGTCCAATAGGTTACCAAGTTCGCTCACCTGATGACGTCATAACGCGCGCTTCTGTGGCACACAAATTGGCGTGGATCGACGCTTCTTTGCCGTCTCTTGTTCTGCGTCGAAGGTCAGTTGACAGTTCACGCTTGCACAAGGTCCGCGTTGTTATAACAGCCAGACAGAGAATCTCGCCTAGCGAAGGGTCATCTTTTGTTTAGATGTATATACAGGTAAGTAAATATACGCATCAGGACAATTTTATTTAATTTATAACAAAAGTTGAAACAAAACAAATGACAGTCGGACAGAGAGGAACAGCTTCGACATTATCCGCGAATATACCTATGGTTTTAAAAGAAAATCCCTGTATTCGAAGAATTTAGGTCCCCAGCAACCAATTCTTGTAAGAGGCGACTAAATGGATCGGTTGGTCGACGTCTTGGCTGATTTCCCGTCATCGTACCGAACGCGCGTAGATGGATGCTCATGATGTAAATTTCTGAATATTGTGTGGTCAAGACTCGGTCATTTACAGGCCGTCGTTATATCGTGAAATATTACTGAATGTAATGTAAAGTATCAAACAAATAAACCTAATATTCGAATGCTTCACTTAAGAATAATAACAGTTTGTTTAATGCGTATATGTATTTTAAAGCTTATTATTCAACAGATTAAATAAATACAGCTTTGAATATTTTATTTAAGAGGAATATATAGAGGGCGGTCGGGTAGCCTAGTGGTTAAAGCGTTCGCTCGCCACGCCGAAGACCCGGGTTCGATTCCCGACATGGGTACATGTGTGAAACCCATTTCTGGTGTCCCCTGCTGTGATATTGCTGGAATATTGCTAAAAGCGACGTAAAACCATACTCACTCACTATATATATATATATATATATATATATATATATATATATATATATATATATATATATATTTGAAAAGGTCATTTGGTCCGAGGCTGAGTAAACAACAAATATGCTATGTTTAAGACATACCGATGCAACCGATTACACGTATACACTCTCCTCTGCCATGGTATTTCCTACACGGTTTTAAGTATCAAAATATCTGTCTTTGTTCAGCGTACAGATCAACTAGACGGGTTTTTCAAACTAATCAGTGCTTCGTGTGTGGTTTTCTGGGGAATTTTATTGATATGTGTTCTTTATCTTGATCAGTGGTAATATATCTTTTATTACTAACTGCATGCTTATCACATCTAAATCGCATTTATGTTGTGCGATTTTGTCCAATTTTCCTGTCGTAACTCAAGACATTTCAGGCTTTTATAACTATTTTTCACACAGTTCTTTTCCATTTATAAAACGGATATGTTCGTTTCTGAAGGTACGACCATTTCCCGCCAATTTGAGGTGACGTGGGGTGAAATAGGGTTTTAACGTCGCCTTCAAGATTATCACACTTATATAGCGACGTGCATGCACGCGTGTGCGTGGCTGCTTGTACTCGTCCGGACTTGTGCCGGGTTAAAGTGCCAGCCCACTGAGATACCATGCTGCAGTTTTAACATGAATACCCTGCTCAGACCCAGCGTATTGACTCCGAGCCAACCAGTTCTTGTTTTATCCGCTTTATGCCGAGCGCCAGGCAGGGAAAAAAAAGTACCGACATTTAACGTATTTTGGTGTGACGCGGCCAGTGGATCGAACCACCGGCCTTCCTCTCTCCCGCAGGCGCACTATCAACTAGGCCACGGAGGCGGTCGATTCTAATGAACCGTACCGAAATCGCCGTGCATGCCATTAGCGAAAAGCAACTGATCCGAACAGCCTTTCGTTCATAGTGGTGTCCCTCTCCGTTACACAGTGGTGCGGTTGGGTAGCCTAGTGGTTAAAGCGTTCGCTCGTCACGCAGAAGACCCGGGTTCGATTCCCGACATGGGTACAATGTGTGAGCCCATTTCTGGTGTCCCCCGCCGTGATATTGCTGGAATATTGCTAAAAGCGGCGTAAAACCATACACACTCACGTTACATAGTGGGGAATGGGTCCAGGGTATATGTCTTAATATACTAGCGGGGGACAAAAAGTAGGCGTGCCTTATATAAAGAGTTGTATGTGTTGTGTGATTGAAAATAACTACGCAATATTTGGTCATTCGTCTGATCCATGTTCTCTCGTAATAAATTCATTGGTAAAATCAATACCTGATACCTTAATTAACAATGTATAAATATCGGATGTGACCCCTATTTGTGTTGATACAGGCGATGAGGGGCAGTCGGGTAGCCTAGTGGTTAAAGCATTCGCTCGTCACGCCGAAGACCCGGGTTCGAATCCCGACATGGATACAATGTGTGAAGCCCATTTCTGGTGTCCCCCGCCGTGATATTGCTGGAATATTGCTAAAAGCGGCGTAAAGCCAAACTCACTCACTCACTGATACAGGCGATGCAGCGGCGGCGCAGTGAAGACACCAGATGATTGAAAACAGCCTGGGGATGTTGTTCCAAATGTCAGACAAAGTTTGTCCCAACTGAGACACGTTATTGGGGGGAGAGGCCTTGAGAAACATCCGGTCTTGCCAGTGCATCAATGCCTCAAAACGCATGTGACAACCACTGCAATGTGACGTTAATACTCTGCATTTCAACAATGGGTGGGACCCGCGAAGATCCGGGTTAGAATAGGCCTTCAGCAACTCATGCTTGTCGTAAGAGGCGGGAACGGGTGGTCGGCTCGCCGACTCGGTTGATGCATGGCATCGATCCCAATTGCGTTGATTGATACTCATGATATCAATCACCGGATTGTCTGGTTCAGACTCGATTATTTACACACCGCCGTCATATATAGCTGGAACATTGCTGAGTGCGGCATTAAACAACAAACAAAAAAGCAAATAAACAAACCTTGGCTGGGGGCGTAATTAATATGTAAAGTGTCTGAAAAAACGGGGGAATAAGCGCCTCCTGCACCCCTGTGTATATTTCACGCATTATTACTGCCAGAGCCTCGTAAGTCGTCGTCTACGACATCCTCCAATATCAAGTGTTTATTAGTCTGTTTTACAGACCCTGATACAAATATGTATAAAATACAGCCCATGCAAGTCTATAATGTTTGGCAAGTTTTGATTACTGCAGTATGAAAATGAAGAGAGTCACTGGGCTCCCTTTTATTATATTTATATTAAGATAACTGAACAAATGTATTTTTTCTGCACGATATGTTCATTTCAGAGACTGGATGTTAGTCTAAGTGTTTATCCCCATTCTATGATGAGGAATCCATTCACTACCATATCTTTGTTTTGAGGCCGATTAAAACAACATAACACAAAAAATGGCCGCCCAATCAAATTACTATCACGGGCGAGGGCAATTCTGTGCTAAGTGTTTGTGAGTAAGTTTGGTTTAACCCAGTTTAACAGTATTCTAGTTATATCGCAGCGTGTCAGCTTAATGCAGGTCTCAGACGTTTATCACTTCGGTAAAACCCACGAGCACGGGTATGGTGCTGACAAACCTAGAAACATAATCGGGGCGAACCGGGATTCGAACCCACCATCATAGGTTCCTGGCGTGCCAAGGGGCACAACTCTGCTTTAGAGGACTGGGTCACTTTCCCCAAAAATGAGTACGGCAGTTGTGATAGAATATAATAGCATATTAGTGAAATACTATAGTATTCGTGTGGGTGGAGCGGTGTTCTAGATCTTTCAGAATCGCCATAACCGTGAGAAGATTTGATCAGAAACGAACACGCTTGGTCATGCTTCGCAGAACTTCATTCCTCAAAATTATTGCTTATAATGCTTCCTCTGTAATTAACGTGTTACTTGATATACGACTCGAAAACAAGAGTGATCGCTCTCGATGCATTTCCCATGCGAAAATTTGATGCAGGACTAATCATATTGACGCTTACCCTGCCGATGACGCGGACATTGTAGCGATTTCATCTCGCTTGAACGCTTTCTTTCCCACACTGGGGGCTCAAGGCATGACTATACGAGGGCTCTTATAGTGTGCTACAACAATTTCAACCTATGGCCGAACAGCAGAGATCGTAAAAAACATGTTCACAATTGCACGGGTTGTGATTCTGTTTTTCAGTGCAAATGAACGATACTATGAATCATTAGGGGTGAATAAGGACAGGCTTATTCAAAAAGAAAATCTTGAATACTCTATTTAGGTCTTTTGATGTCATGCAGTTGGATGTGCAAGTAAAACGTATATTTGTGTGTATATATTTGCCTATGTATACACACTGCGGTATATTTAGATATGTAGATGTGAAATCACATGCTTTATATATGATGCTTCTCAAAAAGTGTGCATTAGGTCAACGATGAGTAAATTATAAGGTAATGCACTGACAGGTGGCCGAGGCGTCATATCTCGCTGTGCAGAGTTGCGTCCCTTAGGCTTGCTATAAACCTATGATCGCGGGTTCGAATCCCAGATTCTCTCTGATTGTGTTTCTATATGTTTGTCAGCACCGGACCCGCGTGGTGAACAGCATCACTTCGGGCTTTCCACCCAAATAAAACTGACACCCGTGATATAACTGGAATACTGTTCAAGATAGCTTTAGTGAGTTAGGTTTTAGCAGTATACCATGTCGTCATATGACGACTGCAGTCACATGTTGTTTGTTTGTTTGTTGTTTAAAGCCGCACTCAGCTATATGACGTCGGTCTGTAAATAATCGAGTCTGGACCAAAAATGCAGTGACTGACATCCCGAACATCGATCCACGCAATTGGGATACGATGACATGCATCAACCATGCAAGTTAGCAAGCCTGACCACCCGATCCCGTTAGTCGCCTCTAACGGCAAGCATGGTTTGCTGAAGATCGTATCAAACCCGGATCTTCACAGGCATACAGTCACGTGTATTGGCTGCACGCATTATACGCCTGTTATGTTGGGAATTGAACCCCTTTTATTGTGACGATCCAACTCTTTAGCTTCAAGTTACACCACCACACAGGGGAAGTGAAATGGTGAAGTCTTTAGCATATAAGGTTGTTTAAGGACAATGTGTTTGCACCAGAAACAAAGGATTCGTGTGCCGCAGCGCAAAGTGAGTGAGTGAGTGAGTATGGTTGTACGCTGCTTATAGCAATATCACGGCGGGGGACACCAGAAATGGGCTTTACACATTGTACCCATGTCGGGAATCCAACCCGGATCTTCGGCGTGACGAGCGAACGCTTTAACCACTAGGATACCCGACCGCCCCCGCAGCGCAAAGTAAATTTAACAAATGAAAAAAATGAGAGAACGTGAGCGAGTATCGTTTTACGCCGCTTTTAGCAATACTTCAGCAATATTGCAGAACATAATAGTTATTAAATTATAGTTATAAAATATAATAAAAAGTAGACAAGAGACACTCTTCATTTTCCTCCTCCTACTGCAGTATTCTGGACTTGCCAAACATAATAGCAATGACTGTATTGGATATATTGCAATTTAATCTGTAAAAACTCACGCACTGTCTAAAATAATTTCAACATTTTATGAAAATACAGTAAACTACGGTTATAACGAACTCAAAGGGATCACTAATTTTAGTTCGCAATAACTGTAGTTCGTTATAAGCATATATACAGCATATATTCAACAAACGGCTGGTACTAAAAAATAAGTTCGTTATATCAGTCAGTTCGTTATAAACATAGTTTACTGAACGTGTCTTTATGAATGGTCGCAAATTATACAGGTCAGGTACGGTATTTGCATACATTCATGATATGCTTTAACTTCGGCCAAACCGTTGTGTTTTTAGTTATTAACACATATTCATTTCTGGATTGAGAAATTCGACACCGAGCAAAGCAGATCGATAACATCTTGTCACAAAATACGATATTGTTATGTAATATCCACCCGATTGCAATGAATGAGTCGTGTCACCTGCGATCGTGTTATTTGGCTGTTCGGGTTACGGAATAAGTGGAATATAGTCCTCGGTGTTAATCTTCTTTCTCCTGGATTTGTCTTCTGTTGCCGTGGATCACCCGTGGCTGTTTACATAACTGCTGAGGCGCTGGAGTCGCACGTGCACGTTAATCTTCAATACGTCGTCATGCGCATAGCCCAGCGATACTCGACATCATGGGGTCGAGTGTTCAAAGACCAAGATGACGACATGTGTCAAATATATTTGTTTTATTTTTAACAATGCGGATGTTAGGCGTGCCAAATATATGCTACGAGGACAATATATAAGTTTACGGAGATACCGCTCTCTTCGGTCTGTCTCGTTGGTGGAACGCTGACATATCTTTCCTATTTTATAGCTAATCGTGAACAGGTTGGTTGGTTGGTTGGTTGGTTTGTTGTTTAACGCCGCACTCAGCAATTTTCCAGCTATATGTCGGCGGTCTGTAAATAATGGATTCTTGACTAGACAATCCAGTGATTGTTATCATGAGCATCGGCACATGCATCAACCAAATCAGCGAGCCTGACCACCGGATCCTGTTAGTCACCTTTTACGACAAGCATTGTCGCCTTTTACGGCAAGCATGGGTTGCTGAAGACATACTCTACCCCGAGATCTTCACGGGATAATCGTGAAAAAACCAAGGGTGTGTCTATGGCCAGGATGCGATGCCTTAAACACCTTGTAAAGATAAGAGCAAGGCCGTAGTTAACTTTTTTGACGGGGGGGGGGGGGGGGTAGTTGCCCCCCAGCTGGCTACGGCACTGAAGAGCCACTTAACTATCCATCTACAACGGTACTTGGTTCAAATACGGATATTTTGTGCCTTGATTTTGTCTTGATCCATTTCGCTCTATATAGGGGCGGTGGGGTAGCCTCTTCGGTGGTTAAAGCGTTCGCTCGTCACGCTGAAGGCCCGGGTTCGATTCTCCGCTTTGGTACAGTGTGTGTAGCCAATTTCTTGTGTCCCCCGCAATGCAATTGCTGGAGTATTGCTAAAAGCGTTGTAAAACCATACTCACTCGTTCGCTCTATACGTAAAAGAAGAAATACATGTTTCTGTCTGTATCTCGAATAAGACGATATCTCGAAGGGTTGGAATTCTTTGTATTTTGTGTGACCCGTGAAGATCCGGGTAAGAATTGGGTCTTCATCAACCTATGCTAGCTGTTTGGTTGGTTTAGTGTTGTTTCTTTAGCATGGGTTGCTGAAGACCTAATTTTCGCCCAAGCCTTCACGGACCCCATGCTCGTCGTAAGAGGCGACTGACGGGATCGGGTGGTCAGGCTCGCTGACTTGGTTGATGCATGTCATCGTATGCCAATTGCATAGACCGTTGATCATAATGTCATCCACTGGATTGCCTGGTCCAGACTCGATTATTTACAGACCGCCGTCACATGGCTGGAATATTCCTGAGTGCGACGCTAACAAACTAAACTGTACATTTCAAACGATTCATTATAACTATTTCTTGATATTGTTGTGAGTGGAGTAATATTTAAACATGTAAGTGATAATTTTAAACACAACAGGCCTATTTTGAGAAATGTGATTTGTTTGACTATAACTCATAGTAGTTTGAATTTGAAAACAATATTGCTGGAGAAGTCAGTCTTGGGCGTTGTACTGAAAGCGATTATTGTATTACCCGGAGCTGCTAAAACATCTGTAAAAATAAACACAAATACTTTAATTGTTTTGTTATGAAGCTTTAATGCATGTTCAGGAAATTGCTGAGACAGCTTCAAAGAACGGCTTGTGTGTATAATATTGTGTTTTACCCAAAACAGCATTGTTGTGATAGGATTAAACAGGAACGACATGCTTTAGGAAAGCTGTGCACACTTTATGTATTTGTAAACTGCTCACGAGAATATGTTTTAGTTTAAAGTGGTTGATGGAATTTTTTCTAGCCATTTTGGGTGAATATTCAGATATTTTCTGCTGAGGCGTTCCTGTTTTTCAGATGTTCTCCGATATCATTGGGCACCACATGGGGATGGAGGACTTGCCTTGTTTGGATGCTTAAATCAGGGTTATGTTTTCTATGATAATATAGGAGAACTGTAGGGACATGCACAATGAAGGGTAATGTGTGCGGACTGAAGGGAAAGTGTCTACAGAAACGTAAAATGTGTATGCTTAATTTATGGAATATGCGAGGGACATACCCAGCATATGTGTCTTATGTATGGGAATTACTGATATTCCTACAGTAACACTGATATAGCGCCGCGTGTTAAGACTTCTCCGGTAACACCTGTGGGGACATGTCTACTGTCGGGGACATGGCTACTGCAGGGGACATGCCAACTGTAGGGGACATGCCTACTGTAGGGGACACGCCAACTGTAGGGGCCATGCCAACTGTAGGGGACATGCCAACTGTAGGGGACATGCCTACTGTAGGGGACACGCCAACTGTAGGGGCCATGCCAACTGTAGGGGACACGCCAACTGAAGGGGACATGCCAACTGTAGGGGACACGCCAACTGAAGGGGACAGGTCTACTGTAGGGGACATGCCAACTGAAGGGGACACGCCAACTGTAGGGGACATGCCAACTGTAGGGGACACGCCAACTGTAGGGGACACGCCAACTGTAGGGGACACGCCAACTGAAGGGGACATACCAACTGTAGGGGACATGCCAACTGTAGGGGACATGCCAACTGAAGGGGACATACCAACTGAAGGGGACATACCAACTGAAGGGGACATGTCAACTGAAGGGGACATACCAATTGAAGGGGACATGTCTACTGTAGGGGACATACCAACTGAAGGGGACATACCAACTGAAGGGGACATGTCAACTGAAGGGGACATACCAACTGAAGGGGACATGTCTACTGTAGGGGACATGTCAACTGTAGGGGACATACCAATTGTAGGGGACATGGCTACTGTAGGGGACACGCCAACTGAAGTGGACATACCAACTGTCGGGGACAGGTCTACTGTAGGGAAAGTGTCTAATGTACTACATGAGACATACCTACTCTTCGAAAACTCTAGCTGAAGACACTATTGAACTGAAAATATGTCCTCTTTCGGAACTCATGGGACTCGTCTGCTGTATTATAATTGGAGATGAGGTAACTAACACATTTTTGATAACGACTTCCTCAGGCTTTACCTTATTGTGCACCTCCTGCACTGAGATAGCGCCGCGTGTTGGGACTTCTCCGGTAACACCTGTGGTGACATGTGGTTATTATGATATTACCATAATGTGTTTATACGTACGTATACGTTGCTCTAATCTGTGGCTTGTGTAACAGATACAAACGCGCCTTGTCTGCACAGATGTGTCGTCTTAAGCCGGGACTACACCGACCAGCCAGACGGGAGTATCTCCGTCTATGCTGTATTAGCCATTTTGCTTTAGCTACAACCCCCAGGTGGCACCAATCTAGCCACGATAGAGTTAACGCGTTGGCCAAATGATTATAATGTGGCCACTGTGTGTGCAGAGATATTCTCTGTCAGGCCATACGGTGATGGAAGAGTTGGGGCTTGTTTAATGGAACTTGATGTTGAAGCATCTGCTTTTCATCTATTTCAACAATAAAACTTAACGTCGCACATGTATGCTTTATGTACGATCTTGAGTGTTAAGGCATGAGACGACTTGATTTAGCTGTATTGTTACGTTGTTAAACCCAAGTCACTCCCATAGACTTGATCTGAAGATTTCTTTGTATATCACGTTCTGATGCTGGATTATGTGTATCAGTGATGGGTAGGTGATGGGGTTGTAGCGCTGCTTGGAACGATATCACAGTTATATCACGTCGTGTCAGCGTAATTTGAGCGCCCACCCATGCAAAGTGATGGTGTGTCGTAGATATATGCTTCTTTGGTCAAACCACGAACAAGGGTTTGAACATCGGATTCGAACGCACGATCAGCTTACTTTGGTGGTCCAGGGACGCCATTGTGCCAGAAGTGTCCCGCCTATAATTTAGAACACCATATAAATTCATATATATCAAACATATAAAGGAATGT
The DNA here is from genome assembly GCF_023055435.1 of Haliotis rufescens. Classification (NCBI taxonomy): domain Eukaryota; kingdom Metazoa; phylum Mollusca; class Gastropoda; order Lepetellida; family Haliotidae; genus Haliotis; species Haliotis rufescens. Next base: position 18,669,137 of record NW_025963890.1, on the reverse strand, counting down.
TCCAAAGTCTTTTCGTTGGAACGCCAGAAACCTATAATCGTAGGTTCGAATCCCGATTCGTCCCGATTATGTTTCTAGGTTTGTCAGAACCATATGACCCGTGAAGATCCGGGGTAGAATAGGTCTTCAGCAACCAATGCTTGCCGTAAAAGGCAACTATGCTTGTCGTAAGAGACGACTAACGCGATCCGGTGGTCAAGTTCGCTGACTTGGTTGAAACATGTCATCGTGTCCCATTGGCATGGATCGATGCTCATGATGTCAAATACTGGATTATTACTGGATTACTGGATTATTTACAGACCGCCGTCATATAGCTGGAATATTACTGAGTGCGGCGTTAAACAACAAATAAACAAACAGAACCATGTCCGTGCTTGTGGGTTTCATTAAAGTGATAAACGCCTAAGACCTGCGTCACTTCGGGCATTCCTGCAACACAAAGACTCTCCGCGTTTCAAATCGGCGTTAAACCAGTCACTCACACTCGGTGGTACTTTCAAAACATGTGTTATAACCTTGTCTTTCCGTTTCTACCCGACTGCCTCCGTGGTCTAGTGGTAAAGCGTCCGCCCGGAGAGCGGAAGGTCCGGGGTTCGATGCCCGGCCGCGTCATACCAAAAGACGTTTACAGATTGTACTTGTTGTTACTATTTCTGGTGCTCGGCATTAAGGGGCTAAAACAAGGACTGGTCGGCTCGGAGTCAGTATACTGTGTCTGAGACGGGTTTTCATGTTAAACTGGTATCTCAGTGTGCTTGCACTATAAATCGGCATCAGTCCGGACTAGTACAAACAGCCACACACACGTGCATGTACGTCGCTATATAAGTACAATAATCTTGGACGCGACGTTAAATCCAATTTCGACTCAGCTTTTCTACCAACGTGTTGACAATAATAAAGCACCTGATCTATTAACGGCAGTGAATATGGTTTATGAAGACAAGCCTTTACTTTACTATTGAATTGATTTGAATGCCTTGTAATTAAGACTGAATATGCATTAACTATTGGTGATATAGCAACACTGACAATAGTCTGCTGAATGCATAGTGATTAGTCGTGTTGCCACTTCCACACAATCAGGTATCAGTGAATATGCCTGGACTTTTGAATCAGTAGTATGTCATGGTACTATTTCAGAGTTATTTGTGGAGCTTTCCAAACGCATTTACCTTATATATTATACTAGTGAGTGAGTTACGATTTAAAGTCACATCGGTAATATTTCAGCCATATAGTGACTAATAAAATACGCATCAAAAATGCAGAAATACGCAGTAAAATCAAATCCAAGCGTATCAAATACGCAACGAACATTACAGATTCGCTACAAAAATAAAACTTGTGCGTATCATCAATATATTGTGAAGTAACCCTGCGTTTTCGATTAGCAAATCAGCAACTAATTTGAAATTATAAACGGACATTCCGTCAACCTTGCCAAACTCCACGATGACAGTTACATCATGATCATTTGCCATCACACTTTCTTGTGGAAATATCGTGGTATTTTTACACCAGTTTGCAGGGACTAGATGAATAGTGTTTTTAAATATTTAACTTAAATACCCACATGTGTAAAAACTAGTGGGTGACAGAAATTTGAATACCCAGATAGAATTACTGATACCCAATGATTTTAAAATGCATGGGTAAAATACCCACAACACCAAAAGCTTATCTGGAGCTCTGTAATATATTATAGTAACTAGGCGTATTTCATATTTAGCATATGGGCGCATGTCTAAACAAAGAACAGTGAATAAGTGTGTTATTGTATTTACGTTTACAATCGACATATTTTCAGAATGCCCGCATTATCAATATCCGGAGTACTGAAGTGGCAATACCAGCCACGGCCGTGGATTCACTAGTCTGTCTTACAGACCCTGATACAAATATATATCAAATACAGCCCATGCAAGTCTCTAATGTTTGGCAAGTCTAGATAACTGCAGTATCAGGAATGAAGAGTCACTGAGCTCCCTTTTATTATATTTTTATTAAGATGACTGAACAACTGTTTTTTTCCTGTACGATATGTTCATTTCAGAGACTGGATGTTGGTCTATGGATTCACATGTTTGTCGGTACTTTATACTTATGTTATTCTTGTATATTCATCTCTAACAAACTTCACACATTATTTATATCCACATACACTGACAATCTAAACCGATAAGAAAAAAACTGCCGCTTTACCGTGAGAAAACCGAAACCTGTAGACGTTAATGGTTTATTTTCCAAACAGACCGTACGAACGATTGACAGATACCCCAAACCATCAGTAGTGTTTAAAACAGATTGGGGCCTACATCAACCCCTATCACCATATCAAAGGTGTGAAATGAAACAGTAACTGGAGTTGCAGATACAAATGTGAAGGATGAAAAACCGTTTATTCCAGCCAGACACTGACCCCAGACAGATGAACATGACCGCGGCTATCACAAAACTAGCCGACCGTGCGGACAACATGCATCATCAAAAGACCTGGATGTCAAACTTGGTCGGTCTCTCGTATCTTTTACTTTCGGAATCTTTACAAGAGTGGGTGGCATTTCAGTCTTTGTCTAATGCATTGTAGACTAACAGTCTGTGAGATGTTTTATAATACAATAAATTTCTTGGTATATAAAAAGTTTAAAACATTTGTAATGCTGATTATATTTTATGAAGTCATATGCCTCTTATCTACACAGTTTTAATCAAAATAGCAAATTTTTTATAACCATGTATGTTCTTCCAAAAACATAATACTTCAGATTGCTTTTACAGAAAGTACATATTTGGTGAAAAAACGATTAGGATGGGTTTACCAGCTCAATCTATTCTTAGGAAAACACAATTTGAGTACTTCAGCTTTCCTAGACTAACATATAGTCTCTGAAATGAACATATCGTACAGAAAAAAACAGTTGTTCAGTTATCTTAATAAAAATCTAATAAAAAGGGAGCCCAGTGATTCTCTTCATTTTCAGAGATACTGCAGTAATCTAGACTTACCAAACATTATAGACTTGCATGGGCTGTAGTTGATTTAAATGTATCAGGGGCTGTAAGACAGACTACAGCTTTCCTATTACCAATATTCAAAGAGACAATCAAATCTAATTTCAACTCCCTCTTCAAGGAATCTCTTCAAGATGTAAATGCAACAAGAGGCACTGGAAACAAACTTAGGACATATAGGATAGTTAAAAATGAAATAAAATTAGAACCCTATCTCAGTCACTGTAAAGTAAAACAATATCGAGTGCACTTTTCTCCACTAAGATTAAGTAACCATAAATTAAATATTGAACTTGGAAGACATACAAAGCCACCAACCCCACTACATCAGAGGCTATGCTCTACACGTTCAACCACTGATGACGAAAAACACTACTTACTTCACTGTATTAAACACACTCAAGAAAGATATATACTCTTTGAAAAATTATCCAGACAAAATGTAAATTTATATGTCCACAGTCATGAAGACAAACTATTTCAATTCATCCTGTCAAATAATGAAGCAGTCAATATCAACTGCATTTGTTTCCATATCTATAATTTCAAACAATAAATACCCCTTCATAATCAACCGTTGACATTTTATGTATAAAAATATCATCACATATGTAATATTGATTGTTTGTTTTTGTATGTGTCTACAGGAATGTAAATTATGAATGTCTGTATATATGTATATATGAATCATAATGTCTTGTCTTTTAAAATTGCATCTGTCCCGTAATGGAACGTTTCTGCAAATAAATATTATCTTATCTTATCTTATTTTATGCCGAGATGCCCTTCCACCCAGCCCTTTCTGTAGTGCAGAAGCTCTAAATGAATGAAATCTAGATTTTCCTCACGTTCAGAATTCAGTTATTTGTTTCTGTCGTAATTATATATTTTCAGAGACGAGTAGTCTATTATAAGTCTGGGGTTAATTCTAATCACGTGGAATTACGAATGTACTGCCTGTAACGAACAAATTCCACAAAATGCACGTGCAGTACGGATACACGGGGTAGTTCAAATGCAGCACCGAGTTAAAAGATGCAATGTATTACGAATGTACGGCATGACATGTCAGAGCCTCATATCGGTATTTTGTTACTTTGATGCTGTATTTCAAGTCAGATAACACACGCGTAACGTAACTGGACATACGTTACAAATAATGAGACTCGAAGTTATTGCTGCGTTTCAACAACATGTACTATCCTACTTTAAGGGACCGCCTCCGTGGTCTAGTGGTAGGAGAGCGGAAGGTCCGGGGTTCGATCCCCGGCCGCGTCATACCAAAAACGTTAAAAGATGGTACGAGTTGTTACCCTGTTATTGCCCGGCATTAAGGGGCTAAAACAAGGACTGGTCGGCTCGGAGTCATGGCATGGTATCTCAGCACTATAAATCGGCATCAATCCGGACCAGTACAAGCAGCCACACACCTACATACACATGCATGCACGTCGCTATATAAGTGCAATAATCTTTAAACGTTAAACCCAAATTCACCTCAACCAACCTCATACTTTAATGTGAATATACACTTACAGCATCGTAACCATTTAAAAAATATAGTCTTTCAAAATGTCATATACTCTGTTTATTGTATAATGCTTGCATCGATCTCCCTTTTTTTAAACGGTGACGTCCTGTAAAATAGATGCCGCTAAGTCGTACATGGCTCACTGCTCCGACATGCTATCGTAATGAATCTGCGGTGTGTGTTGGGTAGGTCAGCCCTAATTGCCGGACCCCCGGGCCGACCACCTGACCTGTCAGGCAAGCTGCAGGAGGGGTCGGGCGTTCGGAGTGACATGACGCTGTTTGAAACAGTTTCGTGTTGACGTCTGCGCATTCAACATACTTTCCCCAAGACAAATGATTGACTTCGCAATTGCAGAAGTATATGCACGTGCATGTGCACGTGTTACACATGTATTGTCCAGGGCAAGAGGTTACTCTCGATTAGTCTGAACTAAAATTTAAATTTCGGTATTAACATGATATTGTATTTGCGGAGTCAACTTCTAGCATATTTCAGGAAGCACGGGTGGTCATCTGAAATGCAGCAATTTGCATTGGAGAGAGGCGTCCCTTAGTTGTGCCAGACGCCGTTGTCGTTACCGAGGGTTCGAATTCAAGATTTAGGTTTCAGGTTTTTCCCGTGCTCGTGGGTTTCACCAAAGTAGTAAACGTCCCAGATCTGCATCAATTCTGGCATTCCTCTCAAATCACACAGACATGCCGTGTTGTAACTAAAATGCAAAGCGGCGTTTAACCCAGATCACTCACTCACTGATTGGAAGATCGTTGTCAGCGTGACATGGTGTTGTCAGCACTGCGCCCTGCAATCGTCATCGGATAGAAGTTTACAAGCTTGTTACAAGCTTCAAAGCTATATTATTGTGTTACAGGCTTTAAAGCTATAATTATATGTTTCGACTTAAATTACACGATTGAAAGACTAAAAAAATAATACATTCCCCAACGGGTGCAGGAAGTTCGGCAACAATGCGTCGCAAATTAAATTCATCATCTCCCCTCTTTGGAAAACAGCTATATGTCTTCTTTCCACGTCCCCCCACCCCTGGAAAAAACAGCTTTAACAATGGTAAATTCAGTACTAAAAAAAAACACACAAGCATATTAAATTCAAGTACTGAGTGTTAAATGTATTATCCCGGACACCCTTGAACGGTATCTTGTGAGGCAAACATTCCCATGTATAATTAATATGAGCAGTAGTTTCGACGTCGAGTGTGTCGAGGTGGGTAACGTTATAGGCCTTCAAAGATGTGTCTTGTGTCCAGATGCATTGATGGGTTAAACAGGACTCGGCGCAGGTGGCCCCCCTGACGTTACCCACAAGTCGGCCCTGTCCCTCCGTCTGTCAATCATTAATGCAAACTGGAGTATACTGGCCGTCAAGCTAGGGGAGGGAAGCTGTCCGCCCGTCACTCCGGAATGTACTGGGGTATTCTGGCCATCAGGGTAGGGGAGCTGCCCGTCCGTCACTCCGGAATGTACTGGGGTATTCTGGCCATCAGGGTAGGGGAGCTGACCGTCCGTCACTCCGGAATGTACTGGGTATTCTGGCCATCAGGGTAGAAGGGGAACTGTCCGTCCGTCTGCCACTCGGAAATGTACTGTCCCTCAGGGTAGGGGAAGGGTGATGGGTGGTTAGCTGTCCGTACGTCTGCCCCCCAGTAATATTCATGTACAGTACTGGTCATCAATTGTGTCCGTCTGTCGGTCACTACAATGTACGTGGTTTATTATGTGAAATAAATACACAAGTATATGTATTGTATCTTTAGGAGGTCTTATGTTTTCATTATTTTTGGCGTGTTTTACATATATTCCTCTTAGTGGCATTAATTTCTTTACATACGCCTACGTGGTCTACGTGGATAGAGCGTCTGGCCGGGGAGCGGAAGGTCGATGGATTGATCCCCTGGCCGCGTCGTACTAAAAGACGGTAAATTATGGTACTTGTTACCCTGCTGGTCGCTCGGCATTTAGGGGATAAAAGAATGACAGGTTGGCTCGGAGTCAGTACACTGAGTCTGAGTGGGGTATTCACGTTAAAGTGAGTCATGTTACCTCAGTTAGGTTCGCACTATTACACTGGTATACGAGAGTAAGTCTGGACAAGTTTATTTGTCTGTTGTTTAACGCCGCACTCAGCAATAGTCAAGCAATATGACGGTGGTCTGTAAATAATCGAGTTTAGACCAGACAAACAGGTGATTGATATCATGATCATCGATCCACGCAATTGTGATACGATGACAGGCATACGCGCCCCCCCCCCCCCCCCCCCCCCCCCCCCCAGAATATCAAATGGTCGGTCTCTGAGTTAGTTCCCAGTTATTTTATCTAGTTTCTGGTCTCATATATCGGTGAAGTGCGGGGGGGCACCATCAGTTGATCGTGCTTTCAATGGCAGTCCAAAGTGTACTTTACGTTAATGCTTGGCCGACTAAGTTCTCCGCCTCGACAATCGTTTTCTCTTTGCACCCCCTCACATCGGTAAAGGAATTATTTGTGACACTATGTATGTTAGGTTGAAATCAACTTTCATTCAAATGATGCTGCTTGAATGACCATATGCAATTTCTGAACTTGGCTAGCTTTTTCATAACATAAGCAACTGGTGTGTCTATTATAAAATAGAATTAACTCTGTATACGAGAGCTATTAATAAACGTTTCAAAAGAAATATTTCCAGACTGTTTGTCCGAGAAAGTACTTTTAACACCTGTTCGCCATGTCCTGAGTCAACCGAGATATCGCCGACGAAACATAATTAATTTCATATTTGTCATCATTTAGGAAATGTAGTGTGTATATGATTAATGTATTGTATTCACATACCATTTATGTAGTGTGAAGTGTAATCCACGTCGAACACATTTACGTAAAAGGCGACTATGCTTTTAAGTGGCGATTAACGGAAATCAGGTGGTCAGGCTCGCTGACTTGGTTCATGTATGTCATCGTGTCCCAATTGTGTGGATCGATGCTCATGATGTCAATCACTGGAATGTATGGTCCAGACTCGATTATTTACAGACGGCCGTCATATAGCTGGAATATTGTTGAGTGCGGCGTCAAACAACAAATAAACAAACAAACAAACACATTTGCACAAGACTCGTGACAATCCGGGTTAGAACTGATCTTCAGCTACCCATAATTGTCAGGTGGTCAGGCTCGGTGACTTGGCATCTTATCTCGATTTCGTAGAGCGATGTAATGATGGCAATCACTGGATTGTCTGGCCAAGACGCGATTTTTATACCGACCGCCGTCATATCATATATGAATGTTGCTGAGTTCGGCGTTAATAAACAAACAAAACACAACACAAACACAGAAGTAATGGCATGCGGATATTTTCACCCTCTCCGCACCCCAGACATTTTCTTACGCTCGTTCTAAAGTATTCTTCTCGTATCTTAAACCTTTAATCTGTCTCCTTGCACACATGCATTTAAATCAGATGCGGCTTTAAGCTCTGGGACTTCGACACCTGCTCACGTAGCCATCACTGTGGTTCAGAACGCTCTCAACAGGTACACGTACAGGTAACATACAGAACGGGGGGGATCACGCGTAATCGCCCAATTGTAGCCGGTGGTGTACGGGTCGTCACTGAAGGGGGAGTGACACTGCGACAAATATGTATTCGCTGCGGTGGTGGTGATCGCTAACCGGTTTTATGCCGGGCGAACATTTCTTAAATACCTAGCGTGATTCTGCACTGTGGTTGTTCGACATGGAATTAAAGGTTGCGTTTGTGCCATCACGTCCACTCAACGGATGAGAACGTTTTATGTCGGATTACCATTGTGATAGTGAATCGGGTTGAATTGGCAAAACTGTAAATTAAAACTTATGATCATTCTAAATAGGGATGTTTTTGTATTATTTTAGAGTAAATGTACTCACAACCTTGCAATTGAAAGGTGAGGTGAGGTGAAATTGAGTTTAACGTCGCGTCCAAGATTATTGCACTTATATAGCGACGTGCATGCACGTGTGTGTGTGTGTGTGTGTGTGTGTGGCTGCTTGAAAAAGTCCGGAGTGATGCCGATTTATAGTGCAAGCCCACTGAGATACCATGCCTCAGTTTAACATGAATACCCCACTCAGACACAGTATACTGACTCCAAGCCGACCAGTCCTTGTTTTAACCTCTTAATGCCGAGCGCCAGGCAGGGCAACCACAAGTACCATCTTTTAACGTCTTTCGGTATGACGCAGCCGGGGATCGAACCCCGGACCTTCCGCTCTCCGGGCGGACGCTCTACCACTAGACCAGGGAGCCGGTGCAACTGAAAGGGGTAGATATGTAAGTGTACAGGCTGTTTTGATCTTGTGTCCGATGTAATCATAACAGGGTGGAGAATAAGGAATTTTTTTTACTATCATGTCCCTTCTTAAATAGAGACCGCTCTAGTGGTAGGGCGTCACCCCGGGGTGCGGAAGGTCCGGGGTTCGAACCCCGGCCGCGTCATACCAAAAGACGTTAAAAGATGGTACTTGTACTTACCCTGCCTGGCGCTCGGTATTAAGGGTCTAAAACAAGGACTAGTCGGCTCAGAGTCAGTATACTGTGTCTGAGTGGGGTATTCATGTTAAGCTGCGGCATGGTATCTCAGTAGGTTAGTATTATAAAATCGGCATTAATCCGGACTAGTACAAGCAGACCCCCAATATCCATTTAATATGTTTTTTGTTATGAGCCAAATTTATAATGCTTCTACGATGTTTGTACCCTGTCCCATGAGGCGTTTTGTACACGTATCATTCTGTTCTATTCTACACAACCGACACATCAATTAATGAAAGCATTGCAGGGTTGCACAGCTGAATATACAAATATTGTAATGAAGATTGATACTTGTATTTTTTCGCCCATTTTTTAAATTAAAATCCAGAGTGACAAAGACCCTTTACCATAACTTGTGTAATCAAATAAGGAGAATTTGTTCATGTGTATGCACGGCCGAATGCAAAAAATGACACTTTAGCTAGATTAGCAGATTCAACTCATGTTGGTATTTTTCGTGGGGTTCATTATCAATATTGCAATGATGTCATGAACACGCTACATGCTTTATTTGTGGTTGAACTAGCGGAAATGACCCCTCACCATGTTACGTAGTCTGTCTTACAGACCCTGATACAAATATATATCAAATACAGCCCATGCAAGTCTATAATGTTTGGCAAGTCTAGATCACTGCAGTATCAGGAAAATGAAGAGAGTCACTGGGCTCCTTTTTATTATATTTTTATTAAGATAACTGAACAACTGTTTTTTTATGTACGATATGTTCATTTCAGAGACTAGATTTTAGTCTACATGTTACGGAACAACGGACGACGTTCGCCATGTTTGTGAGGGTAAAACCAATCGCCAACTCTCACCTGAAACTCCCAATCGCTATTTCTAGCTGAAAACTGAGACATCACCTAATTTTCAGAAACCGAATGCCGAAAGAGATTTGTCTGGAGCTGTGTGTATACCACTCAGAATGGAATGTTTTTATTCGTTTACGTTCCATGTCATACGTTACCTGCTGTTATATAAACAGTCCTTGTGGTTTCGAGTGCAAACAACGAAGAGGTCATCGTTATATATTATCAGGTCTATATAAAAACACATCAACAATTCAGCTGGTACAGAAACCTGTCATTAAATCTCAGTCAAATTGGTTATGAGTGTTCTTTCTATCTTGGTTCCCCATTTGACATGAGAATGATCATCTCTGTTAAATAAAGACTTATTTTGACATGGATTTCCAAACTTCAGCCGTTTAAACTCTAACAATGGCTATCCCAACAGGCCTAACCAGTTAAACATACTTTCGATTAAGTCAAAACGAGCAGGTCGTGATCGATGCTCATGATATCAATCACTGGATTATCTGGTCCAGACCAGGTTTTTTTACAGACCGCCGTCATATAGCTGGAATATTGCTGAGTGTGTCTTTAAACAATAAACAAACAAAAGTTATATTGCATACTATATAGTCTACATGCATATATGGTGGAATCTTCATGTATTAATCTGGATTAAACGGGGTCTAACTCAACTGTCAGCTAATTCATTAGAACTGTTCTCATATACGGTGTGTGTTTTCTATTCACTAAACACAATGGACCCGTAAAGATCCGGGGTAGAATAGATCTTCAGCAACCCATGCTTGTCATAAAAGCCGACTATGCTTGTCATAAGAGGCGACTAAAGAGATCGGGTGGTCAGACTCGTTGACTTGGTTGATGCATGTCATCGATCCCACATTGCTAGGATCGATGCTCGTGATATCAATCACTGGATTGTCTGGTCCAGACTCGATTTTTTACAGACCGCTTTCATATAGCTGGAATATTGCTGAGTGCGGCGTTAAACAACAAACCAACCAACCACTAATCACAATGCATATATTTTGAAGTTTGTAGAATATTGCCGCTGCTTCTTTACAGAACGTTACGTAATAAATATCTTATCTTAACTTCTCTATTATAGCGTAACTGTTGATAAATCCCATCGTTTAGATATACTAAACACCATTAAGACCCGGGGTTCATTTGAGAAAGGTGTTATCTTTCAAGTCTGTTTAATACAGAACCATATTGAATATAACCATTGCGCAGTTTTTGAGGAATAACAGTATTGTATACCAAGCGCAAAGTGACGGCAGGGAGGGTGATTAGGGAAGGGTGTGTGTCAGATAGGTTGCGGGAGACACTGTGCAGTCTACCCTGACAGCACGAAGCTGTGTACTCCACTTCTATTTAGGGTTGTGCTGGCAGGGGCCCCATCGTCAGTCGTCGCTCCTCGCCCTGTGTTCAATAAGTCACACAGTATGCACAGAAACAGATCTTAGTTGATGCATACACTGACGGGCCTAGTCAACAAGCACCCATACATTCGATTCTTCTTGAAATGTCTTTGTTCAGTTGGGCCGTAAATCACCGCGCGTTGCAGAGGAATGATAAGAAGTCGTGTGTAGGGCTGTAGCTTCTTGATGACTCCATTCGTTACTGACAACAGTTTTCCGGGTCATCTACATCTGTTGTTTAATAAGATTTCTAACTGGTGTAATTACCAGACTGTTAGGGGTTCGAAGATTTGCCAACGAGATACTAAAGCGTTGTATTCGTTATCCGACTATGAGGCGAAACAGAAGTCCATGGCATCCTTTGGCAGTGCTTGTCTTATTTATCATAATAGATACATGAAGTCTATGAAATAATTAATATACAAGATAGACGATTTATTCATTTGCCTGATAGTAAATCCAATCTGTTATACAAAAATAGCTAAATATTTTGATTCAAGGTTTGAGCTCAGAAGATGTTTACAAACTACAGTGAACTACGGATATAACGAATTCAAAGGGACCACTAATTTTAGTTCGTTATAACCGTAGTTCGTTATAAGCATATATACAGTATAACTACAGCAAATAGTCGGGACAAAAAAGTAAGTTCGCTATATCCGTCAGTTTGTTATAAGCGTGTTCGTTATAAACGTAGTTTACTGTAATTATTAATAATAGTAAATCAGAAGCCTGAGATCAGAGCTGGCTGTATACTTCTCATCTTATATATAAACATATCTTATTGTAGTTACAAAAAACTAACTGTATAGTTCCGTTCATGTGAATGAACATTATATTGTTTTGTATAAATAAGGGTCGGAGTATTATAAGGGTTCCTTACGGCCCTCTGGAAATGGCACATTTTAAAGTTACGGACACGTTTAAAATATTGTTATGAAAAATGTTCATATAATGCTCATATAACTAACACGCCTTTATCGTTTCTATCAGCTGTAGGTTTTTTACTTAGACACGGTAAAGTACATACGTATGGCTGCAAAGACAGTTATGTTTCGAATTTTAAGAGAAAATTTAATCCCGTTACTCAAGAGGTCATTGCCGACATATCCTCAGAAAACAACTTTGTTTAAAGGCTTGCTTATGTTCAATTCTTAGAAAAATTCTTCCTGAAAACTTCTGAAGTCAGCCTTTCGGAAACAGGAAGCTTCGTTTCCATATTTGATGTTATTATAAGTCCAAAACATGAAAGTGTTGAAAACAACAAAGTCTCATTTCATCTGATCACATCTGACAACTTCATACTTGTATTCCCCCGCCCATTTCTTAAATTAAAAACCAGAGTGACAAAGACCCTTTACCATAACTTGTCCGTTTATATCAACATGACGAACGTCTCCAACATGCTAACTACGGTTACAACGAACTCAAGAAGACCACTAATTTTAGTTCGTAATAACCGTAGTTCGTTATAAGCATTATATACAACGAATTCCTGGGATTAAAAAAACAAGTTCGTTATAAACGTGTTCGTTTTAAACGTAGTTTACTGTATTTTGAAAGCGTAACTGCAACCTTCAAGTTCCTGGTTCGATCAAAACATATTGTTAAATGAGATAAATGCACGGGATCGAAATGTTCGATGAGGGCATATTACACTTATACCTAACCATTTCTAGCTACGCTCCTTGGATGTCGAGATCTCAACTATTTGATGACTCTGTTGGCGTCTTCGATTTCCTTTTACTCTTTTCTTGCCTCTACAACAAGTAGTGTTTGAGGGGTTATTCACAAGAACCATTGATTCAGAACATACGTATGTACCTTACGACCTGTCCAACCAACTTGGCTTGGAGGCCTTATTCCGAACCCAATTAAGCCTGGATCTTCACCCACTGAACTAGACCCCGGGCTTCTTTGTTCCTGGAATGGAATGGGGACAGTATGATGGATATCTCCTCCCCACAGAAAACAGCATGGATGTAATGGCTCTAAAGGAAGGAAGGCGTACGAATCCGCCTTCAGCGGATGCGTGCTTGTCTGCTGCGGCGACACTGAACTCTTTCACCCCGATACTTAAGTAATATAAATGTTTTCCGATTGTCCTGAAATTAAAACTAATCACCCAAACGCACCTAGGCATGTACCCTGACGTAAAGCGATTACCGCAAGGTTAAAAGACAAGGGTGTATATTTAAAACGCGGACCCTTACAAGACATTCCTTCACCAGATAATGACTCAGCTGGTGTATATAACAAAATAACACATGGAAGAAAAGGGTTATTTATACCAGAACATTCGGTAAGTGTTTGCTCAAAGCTTAACGTCCTCTTGACATGCAAACACTAAATACTACACATAACGATGGTGAGCCACGGCGCGCATAAAACTATATTAAGGTAAATGAGATTGGAGGTTTTGATTTATATCATTTTCCAGTGGCATGTAATGAGAACAAAACATTTACAGCTCCGAAGAACATTGTGTGTGTGTCCGACACAGACTGGTTTAGTTCTGAGTATCAATAACATTAATAAAGACGTGATACGTGTGTTATTCTAGCTGGTAGTTTTCATTAGGTATTGTAGCGTTGTATACGTGCAGTTGTATTGGTTATAGACATGTATACACAGTGACTGATTAAGTGAAACTTATTAATTTAGAGTGCCATTACATGTTTGGGTCGGTGAAGATCCGGGGTAGAATAGGTCTTCAGCAACCCATGTTTGCCGTAAAAGGCGACTATGCTTGTCGTAAGAGGCGGCTAACGGGATCGGGTGGTCAGGCTCGCTGACTTAGTTGATACATGTCATCGTATTCCAATTGCGTGGATCGATGCTCATGTTGGCAATCACTTGATTGTCTGGTCCAGACTCGATTATTTACAGACCGTCGTAATATAGCTGGAATATTGCCGAGTGCGGCTTTAAACAACAAACAAACAAACAAACAAAAACATGTTTATTGTCATAAGGAACCGATTGGTGGGGTTATAGGATTTCTGTTTCATACATAATGCTTTTAAGTCAGCTCTTCAAGACATACAATTTTTCTTCGCTGGAAATTAAGGTTCATTTGCAGAAGTTTATACTTTCAACACTTTTAAGGCGTTTTCAGCCTTTGTGGGATCTTTCTAGTTTCAAATAATGACTTAACGTAAGAAGTGTATAAAAAGTGAATATCAGACACAAATAACGCCCTCAGATCTGAGACTAATATACAACATATAACAAAAATAACTTCCGATAAGGGACTGATGGTGGTGAGGTGAGGTGATAACATAAGGAGAAGGGGGGAGTTTGTTTATGACAGAATATTTTCTTACAGTTGCCGCTTCAAATGACATGTATGTATACCCAAAACATCTCTGAAAGGAACTAAACAAGTTTTAGTATTCCAACATCACATTATTTTTTCAGAATGTCATGATTGTCTAGTGAACGATTTTGTTTTAATTATTGTAATTTATTATTTTTCTTTATTTTTTCTATATTTTGAGGGGTTCGGGCGGGGTGGTAGTATCAGAGCTGTGGATATCCACCCAACATAAAGTGTAATCAACAAGATTATATTGTTTGCATAAACGAATATAAGTATAACTAAACGTTTATGATATAAATATTTATAATGGAAGCGAGTAAAGTTGTGTTTATTCTAAACATGGCGCAAATTTACCTTTGCTGTAAACTATATCCGTATCTATATGCGGCCGACAACGAGCTCGTGCCGTACGTACCAAGCTCACGTATCTTAGGTTTTGCTTGACATTGTAATAAAACTATTTACTGCCTTACATAACGTACTATTAGTAGCCCTTGAGGATGTGAGGAATGTATTTAACGGGTGATAGACTGTATATAGCCACCCGGAATGAGAGGGTTTCTACTCAGATTACGCACAATACTGTTCTATATTAGGATGAGATCGTGCTGATCCGGGTAGCTATGTTGATGTACGTACGCCTAACAATGGTGTCAGTATCACTATCTGTGTATACACGGTGCGAAATTTTAACCGTTAACAATTATATCCTGAAATATGTGTCTGTTACTCCAGACAAGATGTGACCTTTCAAGTTATAAAAAACATTTTTGCACTGAGGGGATACTGTGACTTAGTGCTCTTAGGCAACTGTCAGTGCCTAATTTTGTTGCTTTTTGGTTATGAGTTCGAATCCAAAATTATCCTGGGTTTGTTAGCACCCTCACCGCGTCAGGCTCATTTGACGTTGTTTGTTTATTTATTGTTTAACGCAATAATCAAGCTCTATGACAGCGGTCTGTTAATATTTTAGTCTTTACCAGACGATCCAGTGATTGATAGAAGTTTAGACAAAAAAATAATTGTAACGACATACAGTGTCTTTCTTTGAAGTAAGAGCTGACGATTTTGGGGAACAACAACACGTCTTTTTCAGAACATCAAATAAACGAAATCTTGAGGCAAAAATGTTTCAGTTTAATTTACTTTTTCTAAGAAACATTTGATATTTCGTTTTTATAACTCGACTTATGAAAGTCACAAATACGTCTTACATTGTCAACTAAGATTCACCGATTTCAGAAATGGAGAGGTGTTTTTTAACTAGAAATAAAAGTGATACATCTATAACGTCTTGAAACAATGAAGAACACACATTCTGTCTCAAACAAATATTTAGAATTTAGGGAGAATATGTTTAGATGATCAATCGCCTAGGGATTCAGGATTTTGATTTTTTAAAGTTTCGTTTAAATGTTCTCATATTACATATATTCCTATAGCATCATAGAGCCTTCGAAAACCCACAGTGCATGACCATTTAGAACACGTGGAACTCGCCTTCAAACGTCCGCCCCTACCTGTAATCCAACGGGCATTGGGGGCCGAGGGAAGAGTAACCGCACGCCATGCACACATGCAGATCATGTCACGGCCGCCGTTAATGGTTGACCATATCATTGAATAACGTTAATTTTTACGTACGCGTTGGGACGCAGGGTTCACGGAACTAATAAACGCTAGTCTTGCATCATCAAATATCATTCAAGAACACAGATGATAATATATTTTATGGGACAGACGATCACTTCAGATTGCAATAATTTATTGTCATTGTCAACGTGTGCTGCGATTCAGGGTCCTCGAAAACACGACAGCAAAGCTTCGCCGAGAATAATCTTTTCTGAGCCGTACAGGTGTTACTTCGATCCTCCCAAAACGCACGTTTATATAAACAAATATTGACAATTTTAATTGAGAAGTGTTTTTTATATCTTTTTAAGAAAGAGATCACAACCACCAGCATGCTCCGCATGCGTTATTCGCCAGGAGGTCTGGTATGTATGGCATTCCATTGTGTCACTCCAGTCATTTAAAAAAGTAAAAGTGCATTGTGTTCCATTTTGAAGATAAAATCGCGCATTCCGCGTTTAAGAGTACATACAGGTATTCGGGACATTTTAATCTTGGTTGATGGGTGGCGTTCAACTGACAGGCATGTGATGATATGATAGGATCAAATTATGTCATGTACATACTTGAAAGAGCAACATACACGATTCCAACAATCTGTCGTTTCTTCTGATCCTGTTTTTTTATTCTTTTGAAAGGGGTTGTTTCCTAACCGAGAGTGTACTTTCCACTGGGCCTGCGACAATAGCTCGACACCAGGTTAATTCTATTTCCCATATCTGTCCCTGGAGGTATTTTGTTCGCCACTATGAGAAGGGTCCTATGTGTGGTGCCTGTAGTTCGGGATCAGAGTGAGTTGTGTTTAACGCCGCTTTGAACAGTATTTCAGTTATATCACGACGTGTCTGCTTGGTGTGGGAAAAACTGATACAGGGTTTTCACGATCACAGCTAAGGTGAAACCCATGAGCACATAGGTATGGTGCTGACAATCCTCGAAACATAATCTGTTTGGTTTGGTTTGTTTGTTGTTTAACGCCGCACTCAGCAATATTCCAGCTATATGACGGCGGTCGGTAAATAATCGAGTCTGGACCAGACAATCCAGTGATTGACATCATGAGAATCGATCCACGCAATTGGGATACGATGCCATGCATCAACCAAGTCAGCGAGCCTGACCACCAGATCCCATTAGTCGCCTCTTACAAGCATGATAATCTGGGCCGACCGGTATACGAACTTCAGGGTTAGATTAAGTCCCTCATAACTATTCCCATCGTAAGAGCCGGTTTCATGGATCGGATGGTCAGGGCTCCGTTCCACAAAGCGATCGCAGCTCTACGATTGCTGTAAGTCAATGTTAAAGTATGGGAGTTACGATCGTCTTAGCACTAAGATTGCTTTGTGGAACGGGGCCCAGGTTCGGAACGCCATTCATGCACCCACTCACTCGTGGCGATCTGACCTTGGTCGGCATTCACGTGACAGTCATGCGCAAGCTTCCTGCAGGAATACATAGAATCTACGGGAGAAATTTTCACTAAGCCTTGTATTGAAGCTTTGCCACCTACAACATACTGCATCTTTCTTCTTCAGTTTTTTTAAACAATCATACAAACAAAAAAACACAAATCACACATGTTGACACCCTTCTGCGTTTTCTTTTAAATACCAAGCTGTACAGAGTACAGTGAGTGAACTCATAGTTAATGCATGCTTGCTGACTTGCATGGCTGATGCATGTCTTCGTATCCCAATTGCGTAGATGGGTGCTCACTGGATTGTATGGTCCAGACTCGATTATTTACAGACAGCCGTCATATAGCTGGAATATTGCTGAGTGCGGCGTTAAACAACAAACAACAACAATTAAAAATGTATGTTCCTGCTACTTGTATATTTATATTCAGTCAAAAAGTATAAAAACGCCAAAAAATTTCGGTCATTTTACAAATTTTTTTTTCATTTAGTGTATTATGATAAATTCTTTATGCTCTATTTCATCACCAAGTGACTGAAAATGACAGGATTAAAATAAAACGAAAGTCAATGTATATTTCTTTTTCTTTTTTTTGTCTCCTAATCCTAGCATAGATAATCTATTGTGATGTTTTGAACTTCTTAATAACATCAGTAAATCTGACGGAATATCTTTTGTAAAAGGACTGAAATATTTTGGCGCTTTGTAAATCTGTCTAAGTGAACATTTGTCATTTTACACATTAGCTGATTTTACACATTGACAGTAACATATATAGCGACGACAAACTTGTATCAAGGGAAATATGAAACTTACATGGATTATCTACCTTTGTTGGTCAAATTCTCAACCGATCGTAGCCATTGGGCCGTTAATATCTCTTACGCACCCGAAAGCATATTTGTTTTAAAACAACAACAAACAATCACCCCATTCCCTTCTCAGCTGTAGCAGCATAAAGTCGCTTCATTTTCAGTTCTGGGTGCAGTTGTACAAAGCGATCTTAGCGCTAAGGTGATCGTAACTCCCATACTTTAACATAGACTTACGACAGTCGTAGCGCTAAGGTTGTTTTGTACAGCGGCACCCTGGACATTAAGTGGCTTGAGGGTTCTTTTAACCACGCACCTTAATAATGATAATTATTTAAACAATGTCGATAAATATTGATAATTATTTAGGTCCGTATTTTAACGAATTAATTTATATACCCTTAACATGACATTATTTTGGTGATATCATGTATAGGTTTGTGGCACCGTGCCTATATTCTTAAACCATTGGAAGTGAAGGTGAGTGGGCAAGTCGGTTATTGGGCCACTGAAATACAGTTAGAATCAAGGCATGTAAGTTTTAACGGGTATGAAACTGGCACACCAGTGGTCGCCCCGTGAAGATCAAGGTTAGAATAGCTCTTCAGCGACTTGTGTACCAGACTCGATTTTATTTACAGACCGCCGTCATATAGCTGGAATATTGCTGAGTGCGACGTTAAACAATAGTTTGGTTTGGTTTGTTGTTTAACGGCGCACTCAGCAATATGACGGCGGTCTGTAAATAATCGAGTCTGGACCAGACAATCCAGGGATTCACATCATGAACATCGATCCACGCAATTAGGATCGATGACATGCATCAACCAAGTCAGCGAGCCTGACCACCTGATCTTGTTAGGCACCTCCTACGACAAGCATAGACGCCTTTTACAGCAAGCATGGGTTGCTGAAGACCTATTCTACCCCGTATCTTCACGGGTCTTTAAACAATAAACAAACAAACAAATAAGCACCAGTCATCGAGAGTGCGAGAATCGATCAACGCCACCCAGGAATTGATACAACTGGTCACTCAAATGACGACTGACAAGTTTGTCTATATACACACACCCAGTTAAATCGCTGTTTGTCACAGCTTTTGTTTCTTTGTACACTATGTGAAGCCGCAGTCATTAATATTCCAGTTATAACGTGGCGACCTGTAAATAATAGCTAGAGTCTTCTTGGACCAGACAAACCAGTGGTTCAAAACATGTAGAGCGTTTCACGGAGTCAGGGTACGATGACACAATCAGGCAGGTCGTGGTAATCTCCTTGTATGACCCAGACGTGAATATAGGCCACAATATTTCCCGTCGCATCGTGATGCGGTACGATATATCAGTATTAGATGTTTGAATAGATTCCTTCGTTCTTAGTTTCAGAGGTTCAGCATTGCAAACACTGCAATAATGAAAATATATTTTTCTCTTTCCTGATCCTGTTATCGGTGGAATAAGTGTCAACTTTCCAAAGCTAAATCAGTGGTTTTGATAAAAGTAACCTAAATTTTGAATTTTCTAACCAAGTTTTTTTTTTTTAAATTTTCTTCTGTTGAAGACTTGGGACCGAGAATCGGCCTTTGTGAAAGACTATTCATAAATCACCGCAGGCCTATTTGTTCAGTTAGAAAAAAAAATCATTTTCTGGATAGTTCGCCCTTTGCGAATGACTACAGTATTCCTCGCAGATGTCTCAGCTTAATCCGAAAAGAATTGTGGATACTTTGCTCAACAAGACACACAGTGACAATCTGACTAAATGCAGGTTTAAGGCGCATCAGGAAGCATGCATTGTTTATTTTCTTGTGAGAAATGATACGAGGAACATTAGCAACCCGAATGTCAGAAATATAAATAGGATGTGTGTACTAACACCTCTTCACGCAGAGCTCCCTAACAACCTCTACATGAACCGAGCACTGTTCTTGTAGTCGCACTGACGTTACATAACACCGTGGTGGTCTGCGCTTCATACACAACCGCTTCCTTGTATACTCAACACGTATTATAAACAAAGTCAAACTATCACATTATAACGCTGGGTCCGTTTGATGGCACACCCTGTTGGAAGAAACCTACGAACCTTGCCCTAAAGTTTGAAGGGTACTTTCATTGAAGTTTCGTCTTTTTCATCAGTTTGTATCATTGTAACATTGCTTTGCGCCATCAAAACCAGTATAGCTTACACATCATGAAAGTCTAGTTAGCTTTAGAAAATTGAATTGTTTTTCAAAACAGATAAATTGGCTGTGTAATAAAAGAATTCATAGACAATGTGTGTGGCCGTTTCTTTGATGTTTGGCCTCTATGATTACCGTTTTCAATACAGTTTTATGATATTTGTGAACGTTAAATTAGAGAGTCATGTGAATGGGCGCTATCGTCACGTGTTGGGTTGTGTGTATGTGTGTGTGTGTTTGTTGTTTAACGCCGCACTCAGCAATATTCCAGCTATATGACGGCGGTCTGTAAATAATCGAGTCTGGACCAGACAATCCAGTGATTGACACAATGAGCATCGATCCACGTAATTGGGATCGATGACATGCATCAACCAAGTCAGCAAGCCTGACCACCCGATCCAGTTAGTCGCCTCTTACGACAAGCATAGTCGCCTTTTACGGCAAGCATGGGTTGCTGAAGACTTAGTCTACCCCGGATTTTCACGGGTCTGTTAGGTTGTAGACCAAATTTCATTTTACCCAGTTTCCACTGAAATCGCTGGAGGACAGATGAAGCTGTATCGTCAAGTTAATGTACCAGTGGAGTAAAGTACGTTCAGCAATAACTTAGAAGTTATAATAATTAAAGTACCATGAATGTTGATGCTGAGGACTGTGACTACAGATAACCCGCTATGACTATAGGTAACTATGCAGAGATACGTTCCTTAGTTGTGCCAGAAACCTATGGCACTGGATTCGAAACTAAGTTTCGCCCTGATCATGTTTCTTGGTTTGTCAGCACCATACTACCATATTACTTAAATACAGTTTAAAACAACGTTAAACCAAACTCACTCAGTCCCAAGGCAAAGTGTACATCACAATGCAGTTTGTCAACATAGTCCTGGGTCCCTAAAAGTCAAATTTTCGCTTAAAAATTAAATACAACAACATGAACTTGAAAAACATTATTATTAAAGTTTTTTAAATGTTTGTGAGACCCGTCTTTAACAGTCAGTTGAATTCCTTGCAGAAAAATTTAGACTTCAGATATGTGCTCCTGAAAAGTAACTATGTGATAAATTAGCAAAATTCATCATTTCTCTTTGCCACTTGAATGCATTATGGACAAATGTAACCACAATGGACAATACATAGGAAGCTAACGTTTCTGAGCCCAATTGCACAAAGCGATCTTGGCGCTACGACTGTCGTAAGCTTATGTTAAAATATGGGAATTACGATCACATTAACACTAGTGAGTGAGTTGTGTTTAACGCCGCTTTTAACAGTATTTCAGTTATATCACGGCGTGTCAGCTTAATGTGGGATGAAAGCCCAAAGTGATGCAGGTCTCAGACGTTTACCGCTTCGGTGAAACCCACGAGCACGGGTATGGTGCTGACAAACCTAGAAACATAATCGGGGCGAACCGGGATTCGAACCCACAATCAAAGGTTTCTGGCGTGCCCAAGGGACGCAACTCTGCACAGCGAATCGCGGCGCCTTAGACGATTGGGCCACCTGTGCCCCTACATTAACACTAAGACAGCTTTGTGCAAAGGGGCCCTTGACTGTAGCTGTGTAACGTTTCTGGACGTCAGTTATGTAACGTTTACAGACTTAAGATGTGTATAGTTTCCGGAGTGTAGTTTTGTAGCGTATACGATCTATAGATAATAGGATGACGTTTCTGGTATATAATAGATTGCCGTTTCTGGTATATAGTAGGGTAACGTTTCTGGTATATTGTAAGATAACTTTTATAGTATATAATAGGGTGAGGTTTCTGGTATATAATAGGGTAACGTTTCTGGTGTATAGTAAGGTAACGTTTCTGGTATATAATAGGGTGACGTTTCTGGTATATAGTTGGGTAACGTTTCTGATATATAATAGGGTGACGTTTCGGGTATATAGTAGGGTTTCGTTTTTGGTATATAGTAGGCTAACGTTTCTAGTATATAGTAGGCTAACGTTTTTGGTATATAGTAGGGTGACGTTTCTGGTATATAGTAGGCTAACGTTTCTGGTATATAGTAGGATAACATTTCTGGTATATATAGTAGGGTGACGTTTCTGGTATATAGTAGGGTGACGTTTCTGGTATATAGTAAGATAACGTTTCTGGTATATAATAGGGTGACGTTTCTGGTATATAGTAGGCTAACGTTTCTGGTATATATAAGGCTTACGTTTCTGATATATAGTAGGCTAACGTTTCTGGTATAAAGTTACATTATATATAACCTTGTATCACGGCATCATAATTTACATACGAAATGTCATTCATTCCTAGCAGATTGGACTTTAAAGCATAAAAATCGGAAAATCGTCTTGCACTCGGTGTGCCATAATGCACTTAATCCCAGCCGCATATAAACATTGTAGCATGCACATATTAGATTTGTTTATATGGCGTCTTGTCCAATAACTGGTGATGAAGAGGGTTAAATGATGTGGGTGAAACCGCCGAGGAACAGGCGACTTGGTGCTATCATGTACATCATGAAAGCTCGGCAGTTATCGGGGCCAACGACTTGGCGATATATCGTTGGGGGACAGTTGTAAGAGATACGATCTTATACATCAAACTTTATGGCTATTAACGCGCCTGGGCCGATACGGGGATAAGTATGTGTGCGTGTACAGATGTAAATACAACCTTTAGAGAATGTGCAGCCGACTGACCTGTGTGTGTGTGTGTGTGTGTGTGTGTGTGTGTGTGTGTGTGTGTGTGTGGACAGATGTAAATACAACCTTAAGAGAATGTGAAGCCGACAGCTCTGTGCGCGCGCGTGTGTGTGTGTGCGTGCGTGCGTGCGTGCGTGCGTGCGTGCGTGCGTGCGCGCTGTTGCGCAGCAATCGTCTTTTCTTGACCAATACTGAATGCTACATTATGTACATCGTATTAGTCTGTATTTAGAGTACTCATTAATGTCGACATTAATGACGCATCTTCAAGTATTATGATTTTATCATTTTTGTTATTCAACTTTGAAAAAAACCTAAGGGTTGTTCTTAGACCTGGTTTGGGTTTCTCCAAATTAAATATGCCAATATACAAGAATCAAGCAGTGGGCCCATTTGGCTAACACATAGTCCCTGAAATAAAGTTATGTATTAGACTAAATACAATTCATTCAGCAAGGGAACCAATGATTATTAAACGAACCACCAAGCCTCTTAATTTAAGGGGGCGGTCGGGTAGCCTAGTGGTTAAAGCGTTCGCTCGTCACGCCGAAGACCCGGGTTCGATTCCCGACATGGGTACAATGTGTGAAGCTCATTTCTGGTGTTCCCCGCCGTGATATTGCTGGAATATTGTTAAAAGCGCCGTAAAACCATACTCACTCACTCACTCTTAATTTCAGAGCTGCATAGGGAGTGTGTATAAGCTGCTAGAGCTGGGAAGGGGATGGGTGAATGTTATATGAAAGATATGCTCTGGGATATATAAGAAAAACTAGTGGTCGAGCAACCTGGACCTATTCGTTACCATAGTCTCTTTTTGAGTCCGATCTTAATGGCACGACACTAATTGTAGCCGTCCAATCAAATACAGTGAGAAGCGAGAGAACTTCTGTGTTCGATTTTTGATAAGTCAGATAGAGTGATAACGTCACTTCCGAAATTGGCAAATACATCCAGGGTGTTAATCATTACATGGTATTGGTGAACAAAAGTCCAGGTGTCCAGACTCAACGTGTCCATGTACAAGATCCATGCAGGTGTTCAGACTGAACGTATCCATGTACATGATTCAAGCAGGTGTTCAGACTGAATGTGTCCATGTACATGATTCAAGCAGGTGTTCAGACTGAACGTGTCCATTTACTAGATTCAAGCAGGTGTTCAGACTGAACGTGTCCATGTACTAGATTCAAGCAGGTGTTCAGACTGAACGTGTCCATGTACTAGATTCAAGCAGGCGTTCAGACTGAAAGCGTCCATGTACTAGATTCAAGCAGGTGTTCAGACTGAACGTGTCCATGTACTAGATTCAAGCAGGTGTTCAGACTGAACGTGTCCCTGTACATGATTCAAGCAGTTGTCCAGACTGAACGTGTCCATGTACTAGATTCAAGCAGGTGTTCAGACTGAACGTGTCCATGTACTAGATTCAAGCAGGTGTTCAGACTGAACGTGTCCATGTACTAGATTCAAGCAGGCGTTCAGACTGAACGCGTCCATGTACTAGATTCAAGCAGGTGTTCAGACTGAACGTGTCCATGTACTAGATTCAAGCAGGTGTTCAGACTGAACGTGTCCATGTACTAGATTCAAACAGTTGTCCAGACTGAACGTGTCCATGTACTAGATTCAAGCAGGTGTTCAGACTGAACGTGTCCATGTACTAGATTCAAGCAGGTGTTCAGACTGAACGTGTCCATGTACTAGATTCAAGCAGGTGTTCAGACTGAACGTGTCCATGTACTAGATTCAAGCAGGTGTTCAGACTGAACGTGTCCATGTACTAGATTCAAGCAGGTGTCCAGACTGAACGTGTCCATGTTCTAGATTCAAGCAGGTGTTCAGACTGAACGTGTCCATGTACTAGATTCAAGCAGGTGTTCAGACTGAACGCGTCCATGTACATGATTCAAGCAGTTGTCCAGACTGAACGTGTCCATGTACTAGATTCAAGCAGGTGTTCAGACTGAACGTGTCCATGTACATGATTCAAGCAGTTGTCCATACTGAACGTGTCCATGTACTAGATTCAAGCAGGTGTTCAGACTGAACGTGTCCATGTACTAGATTCAAGCAGGTGTTCAGACTGAACGTGTCCATGTACTAGATTCAAGCAGGTGTTCAGACTGAACCTGTCCATGTACTAGATTCAAGCAGGTGTTCAGACTGAACGTGTCCATGTACTAGATTCAAGCAGGTGTCCAGACTGAACGTGTCCATGTACTAGATTCAAGCAGGTGTCCAGACAACGTGTCCATGTACTAGATTCAAGCAGGTGTTCAGACTGAACGTGTCCATGTACTAGATTCAAGCAGGTGTTCAGACTGAACGTGTCCATGTACATGATTCAAGCAGGTGTTCAGACTGAACGTGTCCATGTACTAGATTCAAGCAGGTGTTCAGACTGAACGTGTCCATGTACTAGATTCAAGCAGGTGTTCAGACTGAACGTGTCCATGTACTAGATTCAAGCAGGTGCTCCTGACTCAACATTTCCATGTACAAGGTTCAAACAGGTGTCCATGTACCAGCTTATCGTTCAATTATTCAATGAAGACATTCAATAACGAACTAGCGACTGTAATGTACTAGTCTATGAGTGAGTGAGTGAGCTGGATTTAACGGCGCTTTTAACAGTGTTCTAGTTATATTGAAGACAGCTTGATATGGGGAGCTCAAAACCTACGAGCACGGGTATGGTGCTGACAAACCTAGAAACATAATCAGGGCGAACCGAGGTTCGAACCCACGATCATAGGGCTTTAGCGTACCGAAGGGACTAATCTCAGCACGGCGAATTGCGGCGCCTTCTACGACAGGACCACCCGTGCCATCTACACTTGAGTACATGAATGCAAGCGTATGACAAACTGAGGTGTTACCTCAACTCAATCCGAAGTACCTCCTTGCAACGTATGCGCCAACTGCACAACTACTGATTAACAACAGAAGACATTGTAAAGTCGTCGGTTCGAACACTTATTGCGTGAAACAGGCCCCGGCGTTGCTACCGGTTGAGCACAAATGCGTTACAATTCCGTACAATGTTTCGGAGTGTTTCGTTTGATAATTTGTTTTCTTTGAAAGCAAATTGAAGAAAACATGCCAGCAGTTGACAAGGGACACATGCTTTTACAAAACACAATGCGCGAACAGACAATAAACACATGCGTCCGACATATACAACTCCTTACACGCGCGGCCTATTCGGAGAATTTAAACGCTGAAGAACAAAGCCTCGAAAACTGCGGAAATGCATTGAAGAAAACATGCCGCTTAACATGTACACGTGCTCGACTCGTGTTTATGCCTTTCGAGGGCATATTTCTTCCCACAACAAGGACTTGAGTGTGTTTACACGCGTGTTTCTAGAAGTGGCGGAATCGTCACAAACAGTCAGAGGAAGCGTTCACTGAAGCAAATGTGTCTTGGATCATATTTGAGTGAGTGAGTGAGTGAGTTAGGTTTTACCTCGCTTTTGGCAATATTCCAGCAATATCACGACAGGGGACACCAGAAATAGGCCTTACACATTGGACCCATTAGGGGAATCGAACCCGGGTCTTCGGCGTGACGAGCGAACCCTTTAACCACTTGGCTACCCCACCGCCCCTCATATTTGTCGTACGTCGTGTATGAATTTATAATACACAGGCACACTAATGATAGAATATGAAGATGTTCGTGTGCAATTGGCACATAAGCATCCCTTGGTTTAGGAGTGTAACACGTTTCCGCTGTCCACTGTTACCGACTTGTAACGAGCATGTGTCTATGAAACACTAACCAAAAGTGAAAAGGTGAGCGTATTCTTCCCTGCAGGTGACACACGTCCCAAACACATGCAAAGGCAAGTCAATTGTTCACCTGAAAAAAGCACGCGAACATATTCATGGCACCTGTCAAAATTGGGAAATATTTACTTTTTACAATGGTGTAAGTTTGACAAATGTTAATACACAATCTAATCCTGATGAAAGGATGATGCAAGAACTCGGCATGTTTTTCAAGTTGGTCGCGTCATGTAATAGAATGCAAACATACAGTCAGTATTATGAACATCCCCCCCCCCCCCCCCCCCCCTACTCCCCAACCCACCCACCCACCCGGTTCCTCTCGGTGCACCCAGGGCCGGATAGCGACACCAGTGCCCCGTTTCACAAAGTGATCGTACCCGTGAAGATCCGGGTTAGTATAGGTCTTCAACAACCCATGCTTGCCGTAAAAGGCGGCTGTGCTCAGCGTGAGAGGCGACAAACGGGATCGGGTGGTCAGGCTCGCTGACTTGGTTGATTCGTGTCATCGTATCCCACAAAGTTGTGTAGATTGGTGCTCATGATTTCAGTCACTGGATTATCTGGTCCAGATTCGATTATTTACAGACCGCCGTCGTATACATGGAATATTGGTCTGTGATGCGTTAAACAACATGCGCACAAACAAAACAAAGCGATCGCAGCGCTACGACTAACGTAACCTGTATTTGGCTCCAATATAGAAGGCGCCGCTGTGCAGACTTACGTCCCCTTAGGACGCCAGAAACCTATAATCGTGGGTTCGAATCCCGGTTCGTCACGATTATGTTTCCAGGTTTGTCAGCACCATACCCGTTCCCGTGGGTTTCACCAAAGTGTTAAACGTCTGAGACATCCATCACTTAGGGCTTTCCTCCTACATTAAGCTGACACGTTATGATATAACTGGAATACTGTTCAAAGCGGCGTTGAATCAACTAACACACCTCAATATACACTTACGACGACCGTAGCGCTATGGTCGCTGTGTGAACTAGGACCCTGACGGTGTTCGTCCCCGGAAACAGCATCGCGGATATCCAACCACCCATCTAGTTTCTAAAATATAATTGCATTCGTATTCTGATCTAAGCAACTAAATACCAATTTCATACCATTAACATCTCTATACATGGCCCCTTCGCACAATGAATGCATGAGGATATCGAAGCTGGAATTCAAATCAGATATAGTTTCGTGGTTTAACGACCATTCAACGGGCCTGTTACTGAGTTGCCAGGCAGGGTAGCGTGAAGAAATTGACGTCAAAGTACCTGAGAACTTATTTGTAAATTAGGCCTAATGCAGCGTAGATTTGTCTAGCTCGTTTGAAGTCAGCATGACAGCCGCGTAAGGGCACTTCATCTCTACGCTAATGACACCCAGCCATCGCGCCACGCCCTCCCGTATAGAACCATTTACACGCAGACTGACTATATCGTAGAATGCAAGTAAGTCCCCGCTCTCCGCCTCGTCTTCACTGTTTAATGTTTGCTTGCATTATTTCTACTTAACGTTGAATGTATTACATGTCCATGCAGATGAACTGCCTGGCTGATGCATGTGTGGGCACTCATCACATGCTTGTCTGTTGATTTGTAAAGGGTTGCACGCTATCGCTTTGCGGACAGTGTGACTTTTTAATAAACACATCACGGGTGGGATCCTCAAAAATTGAAAACAAGTACTCGTCGTGTTTATCGAGGCCGTCGTCTGCATACGGCGAGGTCAGTTCAGTTCAAATACTTTCTCACGTAGTTCAATTTGTATTGGTTTGCCCAGGATCAACAATCACATCTACACTGTCCATCTCCGAACGATTATGATCACATTCGTCGAAAGGTAACCCGCCGCAATAGCGGGAGACCACCCAGGTAGATTTCGTTTGGAGCTTGAGTTTCAGATGCAAGCGATGTTCAGTCAGGCGTGCAACGTGCAAACCAATGTTCTGGGCGATATAATTTACTGGACGTTATTTTCCTCGTTTACTGTCACATTATCCCTGTCGGAGCGAAAATATTCAATATTTTTTGTCCGTTATTGATTTGTTTCCGGAGATGAATTTTCATTTCACTCCTTGTACACGCCAACACATGTACACTGATTCCATTTAAATCTCGACACATCAGTGAGACAGTGAGTTTTTAAATATACGTTCAAGAAATGGGGGGGGGGGGGGGGGAGATAGAGACGTGTGGATACTTGTACTTGTACTAGTCCAGACTTAGTCCTTATTTTATTCCCTTAATGTCGGACGCAAAACACGATGTTGTAACGTATTTTGGTATGAGGCAGCCGGGAATCGAACCACCGACATTCTGTTCACTGAGGAACTTTGTTATTGTAGTGTATGGTACGCCGCAGTCAGTTATATTCATGCTAGATTACAACGGCCTGTAAACAAGAACGGTGGGTGATAGCGTCCAACGTCGCGAGGATTCGATGTCACTAAATCATCTGAGTCACCGATCCGACCACCCGATACCCTTTTTAGTCAGCTCTATCTAGCCTGAAGGAGGGACTGTTATGTGCGTTGATAATGGTCATCTAGAATAACAGGGGCGGTCGGATAGCCTAGTGGTTAAAGCGTTCGCTCGTCACGCCGAAGACCCGGGTTGGATTCCCGACATGGGTACAATGTGCCGTTATATTGCTGGAATATTACTAAAAGCGGCGTAAAACCAAACTCACTCATCTAGAATAATATGATTGCTCTCCGATCCCAAACGACAGTTAAGAAGGAAGTGTTCTTCATCTTCAACCTGCAATTGCTTTCAACATTCAAGCTATATTCGAACTTTGAACAGACAAACCCGTGATTGGTATGATGAGCATCGTCCCACCCCGACGGGTTAAGATGACACGTCATCACTGAGCCTGACCGTCCGATCCAATTTCGTCGCCTCTTGATCTATTCTGACCCGTGTCACCACCGTGGACAACATATAGATTTGTTATACATCTATTAAGAATCTTGCAATTCCATTGGTTAATCCGTACCACGTGACGAAACAATACATTTCAATGTTGACCCCGAACGATGTGACTGACACTGACCTCGAATATTGACTCGTCATATGATCAGTATTGACTTGTCACATGATCAGTATTGACTTGTCACCTGATCAGTATTGACCTGTCACCTGATGAGTATCGACTCGACTGCTAGAAAACAAGATGGCGTCTGGTAGGAATGCTTCACGGTTCCCAGATACGTTACTGTAATGAAACAGAGGACGGTTTAAGGACTTCATAAACTTTAAAGTGAATTTCGGTATAACAAAACGAAAGATTACCCTTGACGAGGTAAATATCTGAAAACAAGAACCCTCAACCCCTTCGGCCTGTCGGACCACCGAAAGGGGTCGGGTCCTTGTTTTTGCATATTTACCTCGTCAAGACAGATTATGTGTATAAGGACTTCTGATCCAGGTGAACGTTATTAGAGATTGGGATTACTTAATCGCTGACGTATCTTCAGTTGTCTCAATATATGATTGCATATGTATATTATCAACTTAAATGTTGCTTCACGCCAACAGACCCAGCCGTGAAGATCCGGGATAGAATAGGTCTTCAGCAACCCATGCTTGCTGTAAAAGGCGACTATATGCTTGTCGTAAGAGGCGACTAAACGGGATCGGGTGGTCAGGCTCGCTGACTTGGTTGATGCATGTCATCGATCCCAATTGCGTGGATCTCTTCTCATGATATTAATCACTGGATTGTCTGGTCCAGACTCGATTATTTACAGATCGCCGTCATATAGCTGTAATATTGCTCGGTGCGGCGTTGAACAACAAACAAACCACGACAACACCGGGACTACTCTATTCCAATCTACAAAAGAGACCAGACGAAAGTGGCCCGGTAGGTTCGGGTAGACCTTGATGGCGGTGGAAGCCAGGCCTGATCACGGCTTATTTCGGCAGCCGTCAGCTCAGCCGCAGTCTAAACAGCTTGGTTGACAATACTACGCGGTGTAGGAATCGCGCCTCGACACCGACTCTGAATAGAAATTATGCAAACACAACCTACCAGGGTGTTTGGAAGGGAGAAGTGAGATTAGAGGCCGAGGTATGTACCGGTGGGGGTTATTGTTGCGGAGGTCTGTCCCACTGCTTTAGGAGGGGAGGCACTTTACTCCTCATCTTGGGAGGCGACCGCGTGTGAAGTAAAGCATGGTGCAGGGGCCAGGCGGGCAAATAATGTTTGATGTATACAATAATACACCGTACAGGTGTCAGATACTTGATATTGCAGAGTGCATGCTGGAATGTAGGTTCCGATTATAGTTAAGCGTGGCTCGAACGCAAATTAAAACGATGAGGTTATGCACTTTATGTAGCAAGGATTCTCGTCAGGATTCTTGAAGTAAGTCCTCAGTGACACGAGGTTGGTTGTTGTTTTACGCCGCAGTGCGCAATATTAATATTATAACACGATAGTCTAGCTGTAAATAATCCTGAGCCAGACAAACCAGTGATTAATGTTTGGAGCAACGCAACCGAGACCGCCACCTGACCACCCGATCCAATTAAGTGGTCCTTGAAGTCACGCATTAGAGTGCTTTGGATTAATTTTGAGATCCAATTTGTACAGTAAAGAGCTAGCGTTCAACGCCGCAGTCAGCAATACTCCAGGTATATCACTGAAGTCTAGGGAACACAAACCAGTGACTGAAATAGTGAGTTGGGTTTAATGCCGCTTTTAACAGTATTCCAGTCATATCACGGCGTGTCAGCTTAATGTGGGAGGAAAGCCCGAAGTGATGCAGGTCTCAGACGTTTACCACTCCGGTGAAACCCACAAGCACGGATATGGTGCTGACAAACCTAGAAACATAATCGGGTCGAACCGGGATTCGAACCCACAATCATAGGTTTTTTGGCGTGGCCAAGGGACGCAACTCTGCACAGCAAATCGCGGCGCCTTAGACGACTGGACCACCTGTGCCCCCAGTGACTGAAATAACGACCAACGACCCACGCAATCGGAGCCCGATTGCACTCAATCAGCCTGACCACCCAATCCATTTTAGTCGACCCTTAATACGAGATGTGGACCAATTGGGGTCACTGTGATGTGAGACCGCATCTGTGGTCTCGTGGATAGAGCGTCTGCCAGGAGAGCGGAAGGTCGGTGGTTCGATCTCCGGCTGCGTCATACCAAAAGACGTTAAAAGATGGTACTTGTTGTTACCCTGTCTTTCGCTGGCCATTATACTGTGAGTAGGGTATCCATGTTAAACTGTGGCATTTGATTCCCGTCATGGGTACAATGTGTGAAGCCCATTTCTTGTGTCACCCGGACAAATGCAAGACGCGTCATATGCACGTCGCATAAATGCATTAATCTTGAACGTCACGCTAACCTCTTTCACGCCACATCATCGTGGTACGGGTGAAACATTCTCACTCTTAGGAGTGAGTGAGTGAGTTGGGTTTTACGCCGCTTTTAACAGTATTCCAGTTATATTACGGCGTGTCAGCTTAATGTGGGAGGACAGCCGGAAGTGATGCAGGTCACAGACGTTTACCACTTCGGTGAAACCCACGAGCACGACAGAAACAAAATCGGGGCGAACCGGGATTCGAACCCACAATCATAGGTTTCTGGCGTGCCCAAGGGACGCAACTCTGCACAGCGAATCGCGGCGCCTTAGACGATTGGGCCACCTGTGCCCCCTCACTCTTAGGAACAAGCCGTATAATACTAGAATGTTGCATCGAATTGAGAATTTCTTTTATCAGAAAGGTTTGAAGATTTATTTTTTTATTCGAAACTAACGGAGACCATCATCCACGACGAATCTCTGGCACGTTTCATGGCCAGTTAGTCTGATAACCATTAATGTGTAGGAGTACGGAATGTCGATCACCAGCCACTCCTGACTCTGAAGTGATGCTTGTAATGTAGCCATGTTTCCAGTTTAACGCCATATCACACCAGGATGTTCTAGGATTGACGGCCACCGCTCTCGGATCAGATTCATCAGTCTGCTGCAAAACCACTTGAGTCGCTCCCTCGACTCCCCCCTCGGCAGACACACTAGTCGGCTGCCCCCCAGACAACGTCAACATGTCTTCCCTGGGAACGTTGTTCTGCTAAACACATAACCATCTTGACACCTGTTCCAAAGTCGCTGCCTGTTGCGTGATTAATGAAGACTAAGTCGGCCCCATCGTCCACGTCTTGGGGTAATCAGGTTCTGGGATATATTGCCGCATGGTTAGGCTAATCGGAAGCCACGTCTATCCAGACAGTCAAAAATGTCCTTATGTGGCCTTATAATGGACATGGATATGATGACGACTTTGTCCCTGGGACAGATCATAGTATATAGTTTCCTGGTTGTAATGTCACAACGAGACAAGTAGTAAGTAATTTCTGAACTAAATCTGATCTTGCGTACATCCGATTCTTTGACTGGCATTTTGAACTTGGAAGAACATGACGACATGGGGCATATAGGATCATTGAAACATCGTTACAGATAATAAAGAAGTTTATAACCATAAATGTTTTAGTTCTTCATTCGATTCCTTTTTATTTAACTTTTTATTCTGTTGCATTTCCATTTTACAGTTGCGTATATTATACATACAGTTATTTTACTTTAAGAAAAGAGTAAATGACAGCTTGACCAGAACCTGTTGAAATATCCAATATCATAATTTACATTTGTAAACTATTTTGTTAGTAAGTGGTATTGAGTAAGCTCCAATTGAATTTCCTGGAAAGTTGACATTTTGTGTTGAGTTCTTTTGTCAAATGTTGAAGAATATCAAGTGGTTTATCCCTTATATGCTTCTATATAATATACTGATGGACAGAAATAAGGGAACCTGTATAACAGGCGTATTTGTTTGACAATGGTACCCGAAGATCAGATTTGTTTGATTTCACACTGTCTCAATTACCGATCCAAAGGAACGTATTATGCATTTATGCATTTGGGAGCTTTAAAATATTCACAAGGAAAATGTCTCCCACACCCTCCACGACTTGGCCCACATCTACATACAGAGTATTTACTGCGGGGCGAATTTACCAGCTTTATATAATTTCATATACACAAGTTTAGATTAAATAATACGCTTTTTTGTTTTTGTCTTTTGAATTGTCTCTCGTGAAGATTCTGAATCAGTGCCATTGATGACACGGGGCTATGGGAGATGGACATGCTTCAACTTCTGCAATATTTTAGCTTTCCCGTATTTTTGCAATCAGTATATTTGAGTTCTACAGAACACGACTATTATTTGTCGCCCTAAGGAAGGAAAGGAATACAATACAGCAACATAACACGAGATCGGAAGTTCCGATATAACCTTGATGATCAAGTTGGACAGGTTTAGGCAACCTTATATCCATGCAGTTATGTAGACTAATAACCTTATAGTTTCTAACTTTCTGTCGGTCTCAAATCCGAATTGTTCGACCACGGAACTTAATAATCTAGGTCCATGACGGAGGATGCCAATGACTTTTTAAGCAAAATACATTCATGTTGGCGATAATGTTTCTCTTTCGAAAACCGACTTAGGCGGCCGGCCGGTCGGGCGATGTATATCCTTGCTATAAGGCTCTAGGCGTACACTAGCCCAAGTCATTATGTCACGTCTAGTGATTATGCCAATGACTTGTATTTTTTCAGGCTCTCAGTGTTGCAATCTTGTCATGGCGTCATGGAACATTCATCTGGTGGTCTGTTTTGCCAGTTTCTAGACTTGAGCACAGCACATATGGCGATATGTTTAACTAGGGTCTGGCCTTAAGCACGGACATCTTGTTGTCGTTTTACCATGTTCTAGACTTCAGCTCACCACAAGTGATTTGCACCAGTGTTGGTCAGGAATTGTAGTTCCAAGCTATTTATAAATTAGATTTAAACTATTAATATGTATACACCATAACACCTGAAGTATAGATGTGTGGTCTGCGTGGTTATATTGTTGGGTTCAATAAATGCACCACCAAATTCCTGTCCCAAAGATCAACAATCATCCTAAATACAATCAAGGAGGACTTTCTTTATATTCACAGACGTATTTGACACAAGTGATATAAATACCATGGTAATTGTCAAAACCTCTGAGGTTTGCAATCAAATAAAAAACATTTGATTTTTCAACACCACCTAAGGGAAAGCTTCATTCCTTGATCCATGGGGCTTCTGTTACTGAACGTGGTGGCCATAGATATAGTTCTATCTATCTTCAGATGTTCAGGTCAATTTGTCAAGAATGAAAGCAAATGCCATCTGAAGTTTACTGAGAAAACAATATGTGAAATGCTGGAATTCCAAATTGATAACATCTACTTCTGTATGTGAAATATGGGGATATATCATTCAGGCAGGAAACAGGCTTCCCCTTAGGCACCAATGGTGCACCTTGTTGCTGATCTGTTTCTTCATGCATATGAATCGGAATTTCTGCTCAGATTGGCAGAATCAAAACAAGGGAATTTAGCCAAGAAGTTTAACTTCAGCTTCAGGTATATTGACGATCTGATATCCTTCAATAATAGTCAAATAGCCAATTCCTTTCCACTGATTTAGCCACCTGAACCAGGCATCAATGAGGCCAGTGATACTACTTCATCTGTTTCAGATTTAGATCTATCTAAGAATCAGAGTGACAAAAACTCCCCACAAGACCGTATGACAAGAGGTGCAACTTTCCCTTTATGTTAATATTCCAGCAACTCCAGCTTTTGGTGTCCACATGTCCCAACCTTTGAGATGCAATCGAGCAAGCTGAGACGACTTCAGTGAGTGCCATACGGCTTTTTCTCAATCTTTGTTTGGTCAGGATTACAGCATTCAAGACGTCAGTAAAGCTTTTAAATCGTTGACGACAATTCCAAATTTGACGAACAATGTCCGATTGTGACTTGTACCATATGTTCCCGTGTTTTTCAGAAGACTTGACCTGCCTTTGCATGTGTTGGTGACGGCTACCACCAGTGTGGCAGGACACGCTCATGTTTTCGCGAACATCTAGTATCATCACTAGTTGATAGTGATTCATAAACACATGCTTATGATATGGTTGGGATCGCACAATGGACTTTGCTTTCATAAGAAATTTCTTATGATTATGGAGGGGCGGTCGGGTAGCCTAGTGGTTAAAGCGTTAGCTCGTCACGCCGAAGACCCGGGTTCGATTCCCGACATGGGTACAATGTGTGAAGCCCATTTCTGGTGTCCCCCGCCGTGATATTGCTGGAATATTGCTAAAAGCGGCGTAAAACCTCACTCACTCACTCACTCACTATGATTATGGAAATTTTTTTGTCGCTTTTTTTACCAGGTTCTGGACTTAAGCCCAGAACATATGTAGGTCGCATAACCAGAGCCTAGACTTGAGCTCAGCATATATGGAGATCGTTTAACCAGCGTCTAGACTTGAGCTCAGCACATCTGGCCGCCGTTTAACCTGGGTCTAGACTTGAGCTCAGCACATCAGGTGGTCAGTTTAACCAGGGTCTAGACTTGAGCTCAGCACATCTGGCCGCCGTTTAACCAGGGTCTAGACTTGAGCTCAGCACATCTGGCCGCCGTTCAACCAGGGTCTAGACTTGAGCTCAGCACATCTGGTGGTCAGTTTAACCAGGGTCTAGACTTGAGCTCAGCACATCAGGTGGTCAGTTTAACCAGGGTCTAGACTTGAGCTCAGCACATCTGGCCGCCGTTCAACCAGGGTCTAGACTTGAGCTCAGCACATCTGGCCGCCGTTTAACCAGGGTCTAGACTTGAGCTCAGCACATTTGGCCGCCGTTCAACCAGGGTCTAGACTTGAGCTCAGCACATCTGGTGGTCAGTTTAACTTGCAATTGTGCATTGTGCCTTGTTTTAAGCCTCACTTGAACAAATATCAGGTATAATTGTTTAAACTGAACTTGCAGGTGACAAAGCCATGTTCATGTCGTGCACACAGTTGCAACAGAGTCTAATGAACTACTGAATCCTTTCTTTGCTTTACTTCAAGTAGATTATTTAATGTAACTATTATATTCAAATAAACACGCACCCGAGGTTTATGTTCTCAATATTTAGAGTGAGCTAATGTGGGAGGAAAGCCCGAAGTGATACAGGTCTCAGGCGTTTACCACTTCGGTGAAACCCACAAGAACGGGTATGGTGCTGACAAACCTAGAAACATAATCTGGGCCAACCTGGATTCGAACCCACAATCAAAGGTTTCTGGCGTGCCTAAGGGACGCAACTCTGCACAGCGAACCGCGGCGCCTTAGACGACTCGGCCACTCGTGCCCCCTCAATATTTAGATGCTATTTAGATTCACGGTGCAAGTTTACATTTATATGAAGACTGTTCCTGCCATTTACAACAGAAAGAAGAGGCACACATGGCAAATGTTCAACCTCTCTGCTTCAGAAGAAACAAAAACAGTATGGCATTCTTCACTGAAGAATTGAAATTGCTTTTAAAGCACCAACTGTAAGACGTTTCAGGCGAAGAGCAACACAAACAAAAGTCAATCTTGAAGACATCAACAAGCATATTCTAAACTAATCAAGTTTTCAAGATGTCATATTGCCCCTCTCAACGATGGGTGATGTGTTTATTTTGGCGGGTTTTATCTGAAAACCTCATCAGAACTCTTCCACGTGCATCCATGTGCTTCAAGAAACACGTCTGGTTGTGTCTGTGAATGAATTCCCCACTTGATTCTTGCTTGAACAGAGAAACAAAGAGCAACATCTAACTCCTCAAGACGTTGTCAGTGAATTAAACCTCTTGATGTAACTACTCCCTCTTAAATTCTACCTACTTAGGAACTTGGACATACTACACCGGTTCCCTGATAGCGTAACAAGATGAAAGAGGCCGCACACACTCCACACGGATCTTCATCGCCCAAACAGCTGAATCCAAGCGGTGAAGAGGGAATAAATCCCCCATGAAATATTACCACCTTACCCCGCACCACCTGCACCAAATGAGACCCCAATGGATTGTTCGTTTAGAACAAAAAATCCACTGACTGGATCTGTTTGAGCTCACGGACCTCAAGTTCATGTTATCAGGAACTAAGCCCGTGAGGGCTGATTGTATGGGTTTAGTTGTAAGAAGGTTCGCTGCCATATTGGACATGTAATGCTCGCATGTGGCACATGTCGTAGACCTGTGAATTCTGTTTCCTTTAAGGAACACGTATTTGCCGGTATTAGCCTGGGGCCAAGAGTTTGGGAATCTGAGGGTAAATAAACCGACGGTGGTTTTGGTGTTCTGTTCGCTGCCAAGGGACACATCACTGGTCACAGCTTCACTGTGCAGCTGCAGCTGTATCGACACAGGATAACCCCACAGCGTGGTGGCCTCGGCTGTACATGGACCCATGTTGCATGCAACCCGCCTATCAATCTACAATGTAATCCCACACTTGTATTTTAATGTCACATTTGAACAGTTTTGCTACAAATGTCATGGCCTGTGGTGTGTGTGAACGGGTACAGGATATGGGTGGAGAGACATCCAACTCCATAAAACAGGAGGAAGGTGTTTGAGATTTAGGTAACAAAACAAAGGGCAATTCTATCAAAACAACACACATATCCGGGGGCTTATAAAGTTGGTTTTGTGGAGAGAGCTTGAGATGACTGTTGCGTGTCCTATATTCTTGACAAGGGTGAGAATTTGAGGACCAGAAAGCAGCTGCCGTTATTTTTTCATAA
Organism: Haliotis rufescens; assembly: GCF_023055435.1. Taxonomy (NCBI): domain Eukaryota; kingdom Metazoa; phylum Mollusca; class Gastropoda; order Lepetellida; family Haliotidae; genus Haliotis; species Haliotis rufescens. The sequence goes on along the minus strand of NW_025963890.1, from coordinate 18,630,221 downwards.
CACATGTCTTTACTTGAAATAAGGTGAGGTGAGGTGAAATTGGATTTAACATTGCGTCCAAGATTATTGTACTTATATAGCGACGTGCATGCACACGTGTGTGTGTGTGTGTGTGGCTGCTTGTACTAGTCCGGACTTATGCCTATTTATAGTGCTAGCTCACTGAGATACCATGCCGCAGTTTAACATGACATACTTACTCTGAGCCGACCAGTCCTTGTTTTAGCCCCTTTATGTCGAGCGCCAGACCGGGTAACAACAAGTACCATCTTTTAATGTCTTTTGGTATGATGCGGCCGGGGATCGAACCCCGTACCTCTAGACCACGGAGGCGGTCTCTTGAAATAAGGAAGAAAAACACGAAAGTTTTTAATGCGGCATTAAATTTTTGTTAAAAGGATCGGGAAATATTTTTAAATACCATACACATATAAGGAAACTCATTATTCACTACAAACAAAATATCCACAAAATATTCATGTTCCCTAACTGTTGTTAGGTATAGGGTATTGTTGATTCTTCTCAATGGTCATTTTGTCAAGATATTATTTCCTTTTGTCACTTATTTTGTTCTTCGTATGTCAATATCCTTTTATATATATAGAAAACTACGCTGAGAAATAAGTACTAGAGTTTTTACATAGGAATTTATTCATGTATTATTAGGAAAAATATAATGTATAGATGTAAGAATCATATGTTCACATCCTTTATGTGTTCAAGAGTGAGTGGGTATGGTTTTACGCCGCTATTAGCAATATTCCAGTAATATCACGGCGGGGGACACTAGAAATGGGCTTCACACATTGTACTAACGGGTTCGGGTGGTCAGGCTAGCTGCGTGGATCGATGCTGATGATGTCAGTCACTGGACTGTCTGGTCCAGACTCGATTGTTTACAGACCGTCATCAGAGTTCGTGCGTGCGTGCGTGCGTGCGTGCGTGCGTGCGTGTGTGCTTGTACAAGTCCGGAATAATGCCGATTTCATAGTGCTAGCCCCAGTCAGATACCATGACGCAGTTTACCATGAATATTTCAGCCAGATATTTTTTTTATTTCCAAACTGTGAGCCTGTAGTTTTTTAAAAAGAAAAACACCTCGCAACAATGTAATTTTGTGGCAGGCAATTTCTCCTCTTTTTTTCGAAGGTCTGTGGCATAATTATTTTTTTCAAGAATTTTCAGGGGCAATTTTGATAATATTTTGATAAAATTTTGATAAAATTCCAAGAATATAAAATGGTCGGTCCCTTAGTCGTCTCTTACGACAAACATGGGTTGCTGAAGATTAATTCTAACCCGGATTTTCACCAGCCGAAAGAAGTAATACAAATGTAACTTAGAGATTGTGTCTTCAAGTAGCATTTTAGAAGTTGTAACAAAGAAGACTGCGTTGATTCTGCTGGAGGGATGATGTTACAAACGTCACTGTGTTTCTCACTGTCGAGGAAACGTGATTCAATGTTTCAAGGAAACGTGTGTTTATTATCACGGGAGAAGTAATACATAATGGATTAAAAATGAATACCAACAATAGGTCAGTTGTGATTCAGAACAGACGGACGGAACACTAGTGTTTCAATTCCAAACCTCACACGAACCAGTAATTCAAACCAAACAACTTAAAACCTATATCAAAATAATGATACCGTGCCAAGATATGTCATATCTAAAGTTCATCCGTTTTTTCACACCAGTGGAGGAAGTTAAACTCTCTTCAATGCCCCAGTAGATCGGCGCGCGCGAAGCTAGAAGGGCCTTTGGCGTCTATGAGGGCTGAAGGTCACGTGGTTCCCTCCAAGAGGGTAGAATTTGACGATAGGGAAGAAATACAATACACGCACTGGGGAAATCTGCAGATTCGATTTTCTTCAAATGTTGCACAGTTCACTGCAAGGAAAAGGTTGCTGTGTTCCAATGTTGGTGGGAATATGTGTCCACGTGTGTGAATATCGTAGGGCTGGAACAGCAGGCAACTTGTGAATCAAAATCACAGGGATGGGGGTATATTTATTTAGGGCATATTGGAAGAGAGAGTAGAGCTGTGTCTTTGACAGTAATTGAGTGTTTGCAGCCTTTATGGGTATTTTAATTTAAAATGCTGACGAATAAATGAAATATTAAAGTATTAAATATCAAGAATTTTAAAGGTATCATCACTATTTGATAGTGATTCATAAACACATGTTCATGTCGGAATCGTACAATCAGAGATGTTTTAATTAATATGGAAAAGGTTTTGTCGCTTTTATTGTATGGCAAACTAATCACACTATATGACATTTAATATCTTACAAGAGTATGGATGTTTAAAACAAGAAGATATATCAACAGGACAGGAGTGTCGGCTCAGATTTGTCATCAGAATAAATCGTGAATAGGATCGTTCTCTAATCATTTTGTCGTGACGCAGCGCAAATATAGCGTGGAACCAGTCCATAAAATATATCATTGTGCAGATGTTGGGCGTAACTGACGTTAATTTTGGTGGCGGCATTAAAAGATAACGAATTCAAAATATCTGAATTATTTCTATCGGAAAATAAGAAGAAGATAAATTGAACTGCCTCATAGTCTAGACATGATAGTCGTGGCTGATTGGAGTGTCATGTCGACTGAAGACATTCGACTGGAAACAAGGTGGGCCTAGCATCATTAGAACACGGGGAAAAGGTGGGCATGGCATCCTTTGAACGTGGAAACAAGGTGGGCACAGCTGCATTTGAACGTGGAAACAAGGTGGGCACAGCTTCATTTGAACGTGGAAACAAGGTGGGCACAGCTGCATTTGAACGTGGAAACAAGGCGGGAACATCATTTGAAAGCTGAGTCCGTTCCCTGAACTCGCCTCAAAACCATTCAACATTTCTTCACGATGTTTTTGCGGTAGCGATGAATCACACTTAACAAATCTAGTTCACTCCTTGCTTTCTTTCCTTAAATCTTTCATTATGTGGGTGGGCGGTCGGGTAGCCTAGTGGTTAAAGCGTTCGCTCGTCACGCCGAAGACCCGGGTTCGATTCCCGACATTGGTACAATGTGTGAAGCCCATTTCTGGTGTCCCGTGCCGTGATATTGCTGAAATATTGCTAAAAGGGGCGTAAAACCATAGTCACTCACTCATTATGTGGTTAATCAACAGGCTATACCTTTTCATTCAGTTCGCAAATCTCATTTCTTTGTTCCATGTCTAAATTAATTTGTTCTTTCACAAGTGTTCCTCCGAATATTTCTTAACGGCGACTCGAAAACATCTCGTTCCCTCCCACCCCATCTCTTACTGATGAGGCTAATCACGAATAAGAAAAATCTGCTTTCATGAAATACTCTGTCATTTTTCTTCAAGTTTTCAAAATATTCCAGACTCAAATTTCAGCATAAGCGCAGCTTGGGTGACGGAACAAGCCCAGTCCCATGCTGCTTGTAGGTGCTGATTTGCACATTTTACGGCCAAAATAATTCCGCATAATGAATTAGCCTTCAGATGTGGTGGCCTCCCACTGAGTAGGCGGGCCATTGGAGAGAGGTTTCAACAACTTTATTAGCACTTGACTCGCTGTCGCTTGATAACGCTGCCCTTAGTGAAAAACATGCCTTCATTTTACTCTCGGGAAATCTCTCTTCCAGACTTCTTTCTGCTCAGAGTCGCCTCAAGGTTACGCTGAAACAACACCATCCTCAATGCGAAGAGACAAATTCAAACAAGCATTTACAAGATGCTGTGAAACGTAAATCACTGGAAATACATTTATTTATTTTGAAATATCCTGACTTTTTAATCTTTATAGAATGCCCGTTTCTGATATTAAAACAAACAAAAATTGCAGTCGAAATGGAATTAGGTTGTACTGTGAGAAGTTGCTAGCGGGTTTCTTCGTTGTAGGAGGGTGACGTGATACATGTGTAGGCTTTCACTCAGCATGGCAGATTAAGTTGTAATTAAAATATTATTTACCCGAGTATGTTTAAAATGCCTTAATTCAAAGATTACAGATCTTATCCGCGTCTAATAAACTAAATAACTGTGAAATAACACCCGCTTGTCACTTGTTGCTATTTTCTTGATTGGTTAGTTCTGCACCATGACTGTGTGTAAGTATTTCATTCATCCAAAACTAATCTAAATTATAAAAAAGCAAGTCTAGACAGCTCTATTCCAAAGCATGAAATAAGCATCAGGAAAAATGTTTTTAGAGGGGTCTCCTTATTAGGTAATGTCTGTAGATTTAGTTGTGAAGTGAAAACCGGTACATGTTTGACATTTAAGCGATGTTTGAACGACATTAGCTTCATTGTCCAGCCAAATGTCATTGTTACGCCTAAACAAGTTTTGGTCATATCAGCAACTTTCTTCATCATGGACTTGTCATCCTGAGATGTTCTCTGTGCGGGTTTCGTGCTGTGGGTCACATTGTTTTTGTTGTTTGTGTTGAAGTTTGATGATTAGTTCTACAAAGTGCTCACGGTATCAATCACTGGGTTGTCTGGTCCGGGCTCGGTTATTCACAGTCCGTCGCCATATGAATGGACCATTTCTAAGTGCGGCGTTAAACAAGAAACAGGCAAACCAGGATGTTCGATATCTCCAGTACTGTGTCATACTTCAGTATGTATATTTATCTAAATTTGTTGTTTACTGATCATTATTGTTACAGATCCAACGCTTAGCGACCCGTGAAGATCCGGGGTAGAATAGGTCTTCAGCAACCCATGCTTGCCATAAAAGGCGACTATGCTTGTCGTAAAAGGCGACTAACGGGATCGGGTGGTCAGGTTCGCTGACTTGGTTGATGCATGTCATCGATCCCAATTGCGTGGATCGATGCTCATGATGTCAATCACTGGATTGTCTGGTCCAGATTTGATTAATTACAGACCGCCGTCATATAGCTGGAATATTGCTGAGTGCGGCGTTAAACAACAAACCAACCAACCAACGGGTAGCGAGGTTCCTGGCATCCTAACCCTCAATAGGTGCCAGGCAAACGGACAATCCCATTGTAGCCACTGCTTCCTTTATGTTTCATACCGACATGGTCACTTTTCTGTTCAAGACCTACACTATTTCCCCGTTAAGTTTGAGTGTTAACGCAGTTTTATAGACTGATTCGCAGAGAATTCTCTTCAGGCTAGGCTGTGCCGCTTGAAAAGAGCACACTGTAAAACCTATTTTTCCAGTATACCCTTCAAGAGCGCCGATGGTGTTCTGTCCTAGGACTTGAAGTGGCCGTCAAACACTACAGAACCATCAGTACCCAGGGACCCATGTGGCGAGCAAGCAAATTCGATTCTAGACTTTCAAAACCCACTTTTGTGTTGCATAAGACAAAGTTTATCCTGTATATTAATTCAGCAGTTAATGCCCACCTTATACAACTGAGAAACTGTCTCGGTCTCACACATGTTATTAATTACAATGTCTAGACAAGGAGGCCAAAGGCCAATAGATCGGGAAGCGGTTTGACATTTGAATCCCTATACGAACACGTTCAGAATATTTGTTTTTTGTTGAATGATTGCATAATTGTTTGTTTTGACATAAACTACCATGGCATATATGGATCGATTAAACTGCCTTGGTCCTCGCTGCACAATCGTAGCTATTGTACAGCTCCGCTTTTACCAAAAACGAACAGCGACCGAGGCAGTAATTATAACGTCGACTCTTTCGTATTTTTAGACTCATAACTAAATAGAAAATATTTCTGTTACATTGTATATTAAAAGTTTATAACCCATGCATAATACCATTTAGATTCCTTTATAGCAAGTCGTGTTCATGCTTTGTACTGCCCCGTGTTGGGTGTCCATGTACAATAAAGTTTTGTTGTTTTTCTTCTTCTCCTTCTTCTCCTCCTCCTCCTCCTTCTTCTTCTTCTTCTTCACAAAAAGTCATGAAACCAGAGAAAATGAAAATTTCCAAACGATAGGCTTTGGTTGTGTTCAAAGGTATAAAGTTTCTTCGATATTATGTAATTTGCTCTGTGACGAAGCGTGTTAAGGTGGATGCAAAATAGCAGGACGCTATGAAGTGGGAATTGGTCAGGGACAAAAGTTGAGCTGTGAAGGGTTTCTTTCTTTCTGCGCCTCAGACATGTCAGAAGCGAGAGTTCCAAACAAAAGAAAAGACAATCAAGAAGACTTCTGTAAATAAAAGCGACAAAACCTTTCCACAGAAATCGATTGTTTCCGACTATACCATTAGCATGTGCTTATGAATCACTGTCAAACAGTGATGACACCAGGTGTTCGCAAAAAGGTGAACGTATCCTGCCCCACCGGTGGCACCGGTCACAAACACATGGAAAGGCAAGGCAATTGTTCACCTGAAAAAAACACACGGGAACATAAGGAATTTTTATTGCTTGTTCAAGTCGGATTTTAAATTGTGAACCTTGTCTCAGTGATACGTTCAGGAGGAATATAGTTAACACGTTACGTTGACATGGTATCCAGCATTTTCATTGGTCGAATTACCATGGCCGTCAAACTATCGCAAGCTGCGGTGTTACAGTTTGACCCCAACTCTGTGAAGATTCATACTCGAGTGAACTCACACGTTGTGGAAGTCAATTTCACGGAACTAATGTTGCATGTGATTTGGACCCCTCTGCACTAACTGACAATGATCTCCGCCTAATGTACCGTGTCTCTCCTATCAACACGTTCAATGAGCCACGTAGCAGAGAGAGACGTGCAAATGAATGTCTCAGATAAGATAATAATAATCTAGGACAGATGGGACAGAAATTGTACAATGACCATTCATATTTCATGTTTACCTTCACAATCTTGTGCACATTGTTTCTAAAACAAGAATATAACGTGAGGTGAGGTGAAATTGGGTTTAAGAATATTGCACTTATATAGCGGCGTGCATGCACGTGTGTGTCTGTGTGGCTGCTTGTACTAGTCGATTTATAATGCTAGCCCACTGAGATACTGAGTTTAACATGAATACCCAACTCAAACACAGTATACTGACTCCGAGTCGACCAGTCCTTCTTTTAGCCCCTTAATGCCGAGTGTCAGACAGGGTAACAACAAGTACCATCTTTTAACGTCTTTTGGTATGAGGGGGATCGAACCCCGGACCATCCCCTCTCCGGGCGGACGCTCTACCTCTCGGCCACGGAGGCGGTCAAGAATATGACGATTACAATTGTGGTTGGTTATTCACTGTCATATATCTCCGAGAATGTTGGTTCAAAGTGTGATGCAAGCGACCACGGCATGTCGCCCACTTCTGGTGTCCCCCGCCGTGATATTGCTGGAATATTGCTAAAAGCGGCGTAAAACCATACTCATTCATTCATTCACGGCATGTCGCCATACCTATATCATGGAGACTTTCCTGTACCAGTAAAGATTTCAAAAAGTTTTATGGTAGACATGTGGAGGACTGTGACAAAAAAGTCCGATGTAATTCCCAATTTTGACTTGTACAATGTATTCCCGTGTTTTTCAGGTGAACAATTTACTTGGCTTTGCATGTGTTTGTGACGGGTGCCACGGGTGTGGCTTGGTACGCTCACCTTTTCAGGTGCGCCTGGTATTATCACAATTTGATAGTGATTCATAAACACATGCTCATGATACAGTCAGAATCGTACAATCGATTCTGCTTTTAGCAGAGATCTCTCATGATTAGGAATTGTAGTATGTATGAATGTGGGGTGTTGAGTAACGAGCGTGTTCTTCCAAGGAATTGCACTGGCCCAGGAATACCTTCCTGTATGAACTATTGAAAATATTGACTATTCATAAGGTAATTCTGTAAGCTTTCGTGTCTTATAAACAGCCCATATGCTATATAGTGTTTTCATATTGAATAAAGTAGCATTATTTACATATTTCATTTCGATGTCGCGTCAGTCATAAAAACATCATTTGAAGTTTGATGACCATTTAATGTATGATTATTAACAAACTAAGATTAAATTCACAGTTTGGAAGGATGGGGACATTGCAATATAATTTTCCCATCAACTAACTTTACATTGATTTTGTGAGTTTGTACCTAACAATATTCAACATTTATCGCATATTGATTACATTTTCCCAACATGCCTTCCAAAATAAATCTGTTATCTTCCCATAAGAAGTTCCGCATGTTACAATAAATGTAGTTATGATTTACACACTCAAAACAGATTAGGCAACGCCATGTGATTATGTCCCCTTGGGCTGTTTCCTTGCGGGGGTCATCTCAAGGTAGCTACAAAGTAATGTATAATGTCTGAGAAAGTCGGGCCTGGGGCAATTACATGCAAACGGTGTATGAGAATTATGAAAATGGATTTTCACAGTTGAGTTTGTTTGAACTGGAAATTGATCAGCCCATTAGAACAGGTGGTGGCATTAGCAACCAAGACGAAGCTTCGATAATTATGACGTCACCGGATCTCGTGCTGGGGCTCTTCTGAATGAGGTCACCCGGGAACAAGAACGCAAGTATTGGGTTTCTTGGTCTTGGGTGAACATTGGAGGCACGGGGTTTCATATTCGACCAGATTTAACAAAAATGAAAGTCAGTCAAGGCCAGTCTCGGAAGATTAATGAATAAGTTAGTTACGGAGTTTTATGATGAACATAACAACTGACGAGACATTAAAGAAATGCGGTTGATATATTTCAACAGATATACATGGACGTCAAATTGACATTTTTTTTTATTATTGGACTTAATCACTTAACTGGTCCGCTTCATGTGAGAATCAGATGAGTTTTATGACTGTACGGTGTGCCTATGTTGACAGACAAAATGGCGGACTTGCGATAGTAGTTGAAAGTTAAAAATCACGCATATTTGGTACGGGGCAAGCTGAAACATTTTATATTAGCTGTGGGATGACCACCAGTGTCTTTATAGATGCTTACAACTGGTCTAAAATATTACCATTATGCGACTAGGGTGTAGTGCCGGTGTTGTAAATAACCGAGAGAAAAAACCAGCGGCTAAAGACTTTTGGTCAATTCTTTGGTTCCGTCTGAACGATTGTACTGTGTACCTCCGTGTCAGAGTGTCAACTAAGGCTATACACAGATAACTTCACAAACAGTGTGTGTGTGTACACCACATCCACAAAGAATAGGTAAACCACATCAACAGAGTGTATGTGTACAGGTAAACCACATCAACAGAGTGTAAGTGTACAGGTAAACCACATTTACAGAGTGTATGTGTACAGGTAAACCACATCAACAGAGAGGGTGTGTACTAGCAAACCACATCAACAGAGTGTATGTCTACAGGTAAACCATATCAACAGTGTATGTGTACAGGTAAACCACATCAACAGAGTGTATGTGTACAGGTAAACCATATCAACAGTGTATGTCTACAGGTAAACCACATCAACAGAGTGTATGTGTACAGGTAAACCATATCAACAGTGTATGTCTACAGGTAAACAACATTAACAGAGTGTATGTCTACAGGTAAACCATATCAACAGAGCGTATGTGTACAGGTAAACCACATCAACAGAGCGTATGTGTACAGGTAAACCACATCAACAGAGCGTATGTGTACAGGTAAACCACATCAACAGAGTGTATGTCTACAGGTAAACCACATCAACAGAGTGTATGTGTACAGGTAACCCATATCAACAGTGTATGTCTACAGGTAAACAACATTAACAGAGTGTATGTCTACAGGTAAACCATATCAACAGTGTATGTGTACAGGTAAACCACATCAACAGAGTGTATGTCTACAGGTAAACCACATCAACAGAGTGTATGTGTACAGGTAAACCACATCAACAGAGTGTATGTGTACAGGTAAACCATATCAACAGAGTGTAAGTGTACAGGTAAACCACATCAACAGAGCGTATGTGTACAGGTAAACCACATCAACAGAGCGTATGTGTACAGGTAAACCACATCAACAGAGCGTATGTGTACAGGTAAACCATATCAACAGAGCGTATGTGTACAGGTAAACCATATCAACAGAGTGTATGTCTACAGGTAAACCACATCAACAGAGCGTATGTGTACAGGTAAACCATATCAACAGAGTGTATGTCTACAGGTAAACCACATCAACAGAGTGTATGTGTACAGGTAAACCACATCAACAGAGCGTATGTGTACAGGTAAACCATATCAACAGAGCGTATGTGTACAGGTAAACCACATCAACAGAGTGTATGTGTACAGGTAAACCACATCAACAGAGCGTATGTGTACAGGTAAACCATATCAACAGAGCGTATGTGTACAGGTAAACCATATCAACAGTGTATGTGTACAGGTAAACCACATCAACAGAGCGTATGTGTACAGGTAAACCATATCAACAGAGCGTATGTGTACAGGTAAACCACATCAACAGAGTGTATGTCTACAGGTAAACCACATCAACAGAGTGTTCGTGTACAGGTAAACCACATCAACAGAGCGTATGTGTACAGGTAAACCGTATAAACAGAGGGTGTGTACAGTTAAACGACATAAACAGAGCGTATGTGTACAGGTAAACCGTATAAACAGAGGGTGTGTACAGGTAAACCATATCAACAGAGTGTATGTGTACAGGTAAACCATATCAACTGAGCGTATGTGTACAGGTAAACCGTATAAACAGAGGGTGTGTACAGTTAAACGACATAAACAGAGCGTATGTGTACAGGTAAACCGTATAAACAGAGGGTGTGTACAGGTAAACCACATCAACAGTGTATGTGTACAGGTAAACCACATCAACAGAGCGTATGTGTACAGGTAAACCATATCAACAGAGCGTATGTGTACAGGTAAACCACATCAACAGAGTGTATGTCTACAGGTAAACCACATCAACAGAGTGTTCGTGTACAGGTAAACCACATCAACAGTGTTCGTGTACAGGTAAACCACATCAACAGAGCGTATGTGTACAGGTAAACCGTATAAACAGAGGGTGTGTACAGTTAAACGACATAAACAGAGCGTATGTGTACAGGTAAACCGTATAAACAGAGGGTGTGTACAGGTAAACCATATCAACAGAGTGTATGTGTACAGGTAAACCATATCAACTGAGCGTGTGTGTACAGGTAAACCACATTAACAGAGTGTATGTGTACAGGTAAACCACATCAACAGAGTGTATGTGTACAGGTAAACCATATCAACAGAGCGTATGTGTACAGCTAAACCACATCAAGAGAATGTATGTGTACAGGTAAGCCACATCAACAGAGAGGCTGCGAACATAGTGGATGTGGACATGGGAACGAACATCAACACAGACGCCTGCTCGATGCCCGCGGTTATAACCAAGGTCCACGAATGCGGTAAATAAAAACCACAAAAACAAAAACGGAAACCATTTAATGGGACTTGACTATATGTTTACTAGCTGGAAGGTAGAAACGATTCTCGATACCTAATGCTTGTCACCCCTCAGGGATTCCGGGGCATAGATTCTGTTCATTGAGGATGGTCCACGGTCTGGCGTCAATTTCCAGTCTGAATTGTAAATTAGTAACTCGCGTCATGTGAGGAACTGAGACACGATAGTCATGCTAATCATTGATATACATCATCAAATTCTGTCAACAGACAAACAAAGCGGGGATTGGATACCTTTAAATGACCTGATCCTAGCCCCTGTAATACCCTATGCTTGTCACCACGTGGGGCAGAATAGATACTCATTATCCCATGCTTTGTCAGCCGTTCTTGGGTAAAATAGAGACTCGTTACCTCATGCATGTCACATGTGGGGATATCGGTATCAATAGTCCCCAGTACCCCGTGCTTGTCCCCCGAGTGAGATTCTGCGTAGAATAAGTCCCTAGTACCCCTTGTTTGTCCCCCAGTGATATTCTGGGTAGAATAGGTCCCCAGTACCCCGTGCTTGTCTCCTCCCCCCCCCCCCCCCCCCCCCCTCCTCCCGTGAGATTCTGGGTAGAATGAGTCCCCGCGCCCCATGCTTGTCCCCCATTTACCCCCACTGGTCAAACTGACCATCATTCGGCAGCCTGACCAGATATCAACCATAAATTCTACTTCTCTGGCCTGTGATGCCAATGGAAGATAACATTCTTTGTGATTATCTCCCTATTCTAGCGGGTGGTTAGTTTTATCCACATTATGGCCTAGGATCAAATATTTGCATTCCACGCAAACACCTCCACGGATCCCTCCCGCATGGAGGCTTGATAAACTTTTTAATATAATGACCATTAACAGCCAGGGTTTAGTGCAATGGAATATTTCGCGGCCATAAAGTCATCTCTTGAAGTGGAGTTCAAATGCACTTTATACTTCAAGTACAACTAATCCCCTTAAAATTTCAATGCGGGGGTTTTCAGGCTCTGGCCCCCTCCTGACGAACTGCTCTTCAGGACGCCTGTCTGTCGCTATAGTAGAATGCCCCCATGCAACAACTAGCTCACTGTAAGACGGCCAGTGCTTTGTTTCAACGAAAACAGATTATCGCTAACTCCGGGGTTCTATTGGGGAAACATTGGCACACTTGATGGATTTATTGAATTACCAAGCGGCGATTATATGTGATTGATTACGTGAATGACTTCAAAACAGATCAGACAAATTTTTAACATTCTTGCATGGAATGTCACAATAATGCTTAATGTGTGTGGGGTGGGTGGGGATGTGGGGTAGCACTTGGGATTGGTTGGTTGGTTGTTTAACGACACACTCAGCAATATTCCAGCTATATGACGATGGTCTGTAAATATTCGAGTCTGGACCAGACAATCCAGTGATTAATATCATGAGCATCGATCCACGCAATTTGGATCGATGACGTGCATCAACCAAGTCAGCTTCCTGACCACCCGATCCCGTTAGTCGCCTCTTACGACAAGCATAGTCGCCTTTTTACGGCAAGCATGGGTTGCTGAAGACCTATTTAAACTTGATCTTCACGGGTCGTGTACTTGGTAAACTGCCAATAGGGAAGTAGCTTACGTGGTGAAGTGGGAATTGTTTAAATAGTTGCTAAGGCAAAATGGCAGCTTGCTAGCTCGTCATTTTAATATTATAGAACGAGACATGTGTATGAGGAGTTTTGTTTCTTGTCAAGAGCTACGCGTGCATATGTGCACCTATATCTGTACACCTGGGGACTGACCCGGGTTAGAATGTTTTCAACAACCCATACTTGCCGTACAAGTCGACTATGTTTTTTGAAAGAGGAGGCTAACGGGATCAGGTGATCAGGCCCTCAGACTTAGTTGATGCATGTCATCTTATCCCGATAGCGAAGATCAGTGCTCATGATGTCAATCACTGGATCGCTAGTCCAGACTCGGTTATTTACATACCGGCGTCATAAAGCTGGAATATTGCTTTGGGTTAAACAACAAACATAAACAACAAATATCTGGGTACTATGCTTGTCGTTAGTGGCGACTAACGAGATCGTTTGCGGCGTTAAACAACATACAAACAAAACACAAAGCGATCGCAGTGCTACGACTGTCGTTACTCGTATTTAGCTCCAAAATAGAAGGCACCAATGTGCAGACTTGCGTTCCCTGGGCAAGCCAGAAACCTATGCGGCGTAAAATAACAAACAAACACACAAACATGTGGGTGCATCGATGTCCTGTCGTCCTTGGCACCACAATTCGCTGTAATGTTGCGTCCCTTGGTTTGCCAGATACCTATGATCGTGGGTTCGAATTCCGACTCGACCTAATTATGTTGTTTGGTTGTCAGCACCATTCCCATTGCTCGTTAGTTACACTCCAAATGTGCTATTTCACTTTTTGTTTAGGACTCAACAAAGTACTCGCACAAGGCCATATAGGAACACCCTTGTTTCCATTACCGACCCTATTTTGAGCCTGACCATTATCTAATTTGTTTATTTCTTTCATGCCTAATCTGGTTCCGGATCCAATCTTCTATTTCGTTTTCATGCCGAAATTACACTTTTTGATGTAACCCGTTATGGCGAACCGCAGTGCACATTATTTTGCAAGAGATGAACCACTATACATTATCATTGGTTATTATAGAGCGGGTGCTTTTTTTGGCTATTTTTTTTAGAAAACTGTACAAGAAGTGGTAACACTGTTTCACACGATACCCTGATCAATAATGTGCAATACAAGTTTTAATTCATGAGTTTCATCGAGAACAGTTAGCTTTTTATTTTTATCGACAATAAATAACGAGTTATCTCCCTTACAATAAACAAAGCCTCTCTGTTCGCTGTGTTACACAATACGCTTGTTCTACAAATACTCCACGATAAACACGTGCTGATCGGGACGATAATGACAATTTATCACATAGCCCTATGATGTCTCTACACTGAGCTTTTATAACGTGGACATAGCCAACTGGGTTAAAAAGCTATCGTCTAACATCAACGACACGACTTCGAATTACATTCTAACTTCACTGATCAGCATCAAAGATGATTTCCAACATCTGTCAGATCTTTCTTTCAGTGGCATTTAAGAACGGCCGTGATTTTTCACCTCAAACTATTCTATGCGGCGCGCGTGGAAGACAAACTAAAATGCGTGCGTGGCGAGAGAGCCCTTTCGGCTTGGATAAATTTGATGTTATCTCCCAGGGGTGTAGATAAACACTTTCTCAATATGTTGTGAGTTATGTATGCATTTTTCTTTTATCTTCAGACTTTAACGCTGGTTGGTTGATTCGATGCATATTGGGGGAATTTAAAGCTTAATTCATCGGCGAGAAAGAATTCATAACAGGACTTGTGTCGGATTTGGACAACACTTATGGGAAGAGTCATAATTCACCAAAAGCCTTTGTTGTTAAACCTGGGCTTTGTTTATAATATCTCATAAGAATAAACAGTGCTCGTCCGTCCCACAGGTCGACCGACATCCTCATTCGGGGCTGACAACCACACTTCTAACGCCCTTTCCGAGACAACGCATTGTCCGATGTAGCCATTACTGTGTCTTGTGTCTGCTACTTAGGGGGTATATTTGACTGACGTATGGCGATTTGTGGGGATGTAAAAAGTGAACGCTGCATTGGTCCAACGTCAATTTCTTCACACGTGTCAAACGTTAATCTTTTGCATAGCGCGAATCTGTAGGTATAAGCATATGTATGTTAACACCTGAGTCGATCAGGTTATGTCCTCGGGATTATAACGGTTTCAAACAAGATAAAAATACCATCCAAGTCACTTTCCACATAACCAGCTAGCCTGTCTGCAACTTGTTATTGGGAAGAGTGAAATGTGTTTAGTCTTCATCGCGGGAGCCGATAGTGCCGATTCAGCACGAGATCACTTACGTCAACAAAACAAAGGCTGTATTAAAAAGTAGGATTGTCTAAACTAATTCCTCTTACGAAAATTACGAAACCTAATGCCCGAGATCAATAATTATAAGTACCTTGAATTTATATGGCTCAAGTCCCAACTCGAAATATTTCGTTCAGTGACATAACCTTATAGGGACCCAGATTAGAATAGGCCCCGATAGCGTGACTCGTTTGCCATGTCTTTGAAGCAGGACGTGGAGCCATCCCACAGAAGCCATCCCACAGAAGCCATCCTTGCCTTGTCAGCTTGCTGGCGGAGTTAACCTCTTTGGTCATTTGAACAGGGCGTCCAACCTCGAATCAGAAGATCCATGGTTCGAATCCCATTACGGGACACGGAAATTTGAGGGCCTCTACATTGGCGCTGAGCACTTTCATATTAAATTTGAGTAAAATAGGTCTCAGTAGCCTACTTAGACTAACATCTAGTCTCTGAAACGAACATATCGTACAGAAAAAAAATAGTTGTTCTGTTATCTTAATAAAAATATAATAAAAGGGAGCCCAGTGACTCTCTCCATTTTCAGATACTGCTGTAATCTAGACTTGCCAAACATTATAGACTTGCACGGGCTGTATTTGATACATATTGGTATCAGGGTCTGTAAGATAGACTATAGCCTACTGTGCGGCCCAGGATGACCACTTTGGTCATGAACCGCCGTCATCGAGCAGGAATATTGCGGAGGGCGGCGTTAAACAACAAAAGCAAATCTTTTGTCGGGTGGACAAGGCGTCCGAACTGGGATCAGTAGGTCCGTGGTTTGAATCCCGTCCCCGCTGCATCTTCAGTCACCGATTTGCCTGATTCAGTAGTACACGGTTAGCAGTTAATGATTACGTCAGTTACACACAGACAGTTCGTCACATTCACACACCACTAACTACATCGTCCAGACAGACTGAGAGGGTAGGATACTCAAGCGATTGTTTGTTTGTTGTTTAACGCCCCACTCAGCCATATTCCAGCCATATGACGGCGGTCTGTAAAAAATCGAGTCTGGACCCGACAATCCAGTGATTGACATCATGAGCATCGTTACACACAATTGGGATACGATGACATGCATCAACCAAGTCAGCGAGCCTGACCAACCGATCCCGTTAGTCGCCTCTTACGACAAATATAGTCGCCTTTTACGACAAGAATGGGTTGCTGAAGACCTATTCTTACCCGGATCTTCACGGGTTCAAAGTTATTGGTTAATTGTTCGTTCGTCACGGTGAGTGAGTGAGTATGGTTTTACCCCGCTTTTAGCAATATTCCAGCAATATCACGGCAGGGGACACCAGAAATGGGCTTCACACATTGAACCATGTCGGGTATCGAACCCAGGTCTTCAGCGTGACGAGCGAACGCTTTAACCATTAGTTTAGCCGACCGCCCTCGTCACGGTGAAGGCCCCAGGTCGATTTCACACATATGACTATATGTGATACCTATTTCTGGTGTCCCCCGCAGTACTGTTGCTGAAATATTGTGTAAAACTTCCCTCTAATTCACTCACTCACTGATGGAGATGGCCAACAAACCGTGGGAAGGAGTGGCTCTGTAATTGGAAGGTGCCGGCTGCTTCCTAGAAACCTAGATGATTTCTGTGTGTCCACACATGCGCGATGAAATGGGTTGTAACACCGCGTTGAAGATTATTGCACAAGAATATTGCGACGTTTGCTTACACTAGTCCAGACTTATGCCGGTTTTATTGAGTCAGCCCACTGATACCATGCCACAGGTTAACAATGATACTCCACTCAGACGTAAATACTGACTCCGAGCCGATCAGTCCTTGTTTTAGCCCCTTCATACCGAGCGCCAGGCAGTATTTTAACGTCTTTTGGTATGACACGGCCAGGGGATCGAGCCCCCGACTCTCCGGGAAGCTCTATCCACTAGACCACGGAGGCGCTCCTTCCATACGTACCATATAGAAAACATCCGATCGGTGAATGTAATTCATCATATTCTGACCAATCAGATGTCATCTATGTGTACAACCAGAATTTCGTATTCCGAAATATAATGAACTGGTTGTGAATACTGTTGACGACAGACATTTCACAGGTCGAACAAACAATCGCAGTCAGGTCGAATCTTGGAATCGAACCCATGATCCGGAACGCCAAAGGATAGCAGAGTTTGCGGCTCCTTAGCAGAGCGGGTCTCCCTAGTGTCTGGGTATGAAGGTTGACACCTTAAAGAGGGGAGGTGAAATGGGGGTTAAGAGTATTGCACTTATATAGCGACATGCATGCACGTGTTTGTGTGTGGCTGTTTGTACTAGTCGACTAATGCCGGTTTTATAGTGCGAGCCCACTGACATACCATGCCGCAGGCTAGCATGAATACCCCACTCAGACACAGTATACTGACTTCGAGCCGACCAGTTCTTGTTTTAGCCCCTTAAAGCCGAACGCCAGGCAGGGTAATAACAAGTACCATCTTTTATCCTCTCGGACGGGCGATCTCCTACTAGACCACGGAGGCGGTTGATACCTTAAAGAAGTAGGTCCATGCGGTGAGTCGTGTAGATCGGATGTGTCATTTCAAGGTGTAGAATGTTTGAAACCATCACTATCGTACTCCATCTATACACCACCTTAGAGGAACGGGGCCCTGGGCCCTGTTCCACAAAGCGATCTTAGCGCTACGATTGTCGTAAGTCAGTGTTAAAGAATGCAGGGAGTTACGATCGACTTAGCGCTAAGATCACTTTGTGGAACGGGGCCCTGGGGCCCTAGTAAGTTGGGGTGAAATGGGGTTTAACGTCGCGTTCCAGATTATTGCACTTAAATAGCGACATCTGTATTTCAACGACATTTATGTGACCCGTTGGTTACTCTTCAGCGGAAAGTGGGTTTGGGTGAAGTTTTGAAATGATGCGTGTCTAATTCACAGCCTACACAATCTCCTCGACACGTGACTCCATCTGCACCGGGGACACGAAGTATCCGTCACTGAGACATCTATCTGGTTTGAATCAACGGGTGCAGACATCCAGAGTAACAGCTTCGTGGAGCAGCTCAACAGTTCCACGTCGGATAAATCATTCCATAAGTTTTGAGACATACATCCACAAATCCTCTTGCGGAAAATGCAATCTCATTAAAAACAAATCTTAGTTCTCGCTATCGCTGAACAAAGATCTGAGGACATCCCAGTAGGGGTCACGTTAGAACGACCTTTCATCCGACCAATCAGAGCGTCGCTTACCAGATCATGAAAGTGATTGTCGGAATGTGATTTCTAATCATGCATCCTTGAAAACTTTAACACGGGGTATTCCGAACGATAGTTACGGGTTTAACGACTGAATCCATACAATCTGGACCATCTATTAGCGATTCCAGAATGATCTTTTGTTCAGGTTTCAAATTTTTAATCGAGAATTTGTCAAAATATGTTTCGAAGCGTAGTCGCCAATTTGAAATTAGTGCCGTAAAGCACGAGAAAACTGCCTTCTGATTGGTCATTCAATTGGTCGGTCAAAGTTAGCGCATGGTCGGTCTGACGTGACCCGTAATGGGATGTCCTCAGATCTTTGTTTAGCGGCAGCGAGAACTTAGATCTGATTTTAATTAGATTGGGGGAAATGTTGACTTCCTTAAACAACACTTAAACACACGGGTGATTTCACACTCTGCACACCGAATTGCGGCGCCTTACACGACTGGGACACCCGTGTCCCCTTCACAAACCTGAAAAGTTCATTTTGACTATTGGGAAACATGCATGTCGAACGTTTGAACTACTCCCTCGGTGATAATCGCTGTTACAATTACCACCCTAGACTGGAACCATTCCCTGCTACTGACCCCTGTATGGTCCAAGGTACTTTTTGACAATTGTGTTTTGACAATTGTGTTCTGAAATAATAATGTTGATAGTGTGTACACATTACAACCCATGGGTGGTTAAGTGGTTATGACGAAACCTGAGTTCGATTCCCCTCATGAGTTGGTAAAATGCATATTATGTGTGTAAAGTTAAAATTATTAAAAGGATCTGTACATATAATAACTATGTTAATGAGCTTGAGCTTCATGTACAAATTATTAACAAACATCAGAAAATGAACCATGTAATGAAAGAGCGAAAATGACAAGATCTGCCCAAGTAATGTCTATTAAAGCCTGCACATACTACGACCCGTTTGACCAGCCACGTGGTTCTGTGAAAAACAAAATATATCATCAAAATTAAAATAAAACAAAATAGTAAAAAAACAGTTCCGCACGGTGGGACGAAAGCCCGATGTGACGAAGATCTTGGACGTTCATAACGTTGGCGACAACCTTGGTGCTAAGACTCTGAAACATTCTTGGATTCCAAACCACGATCAGATATAGGATTCTGGCACGCCTAAGGGACGCAACTTTGCACCGCGAATTGGGGCACCTTTGACGACAGGGCAACCCGTCCCATCTCGCTTGTTATGAATCGCTCATATTCAGAGCGAACCTTACAACGTCACCAGGCTTGATGTCTCGGGTTTGACACCTTGCCTGTACCTTTGATGTGGAGATCAAAGGGGGCGCCGTCATTAACGCAGCAGGAACAGGGGACTCGTGTTACTGGGGATAAGACATGAGATTGATACACATACTGATATCTTTATCAGTTAAGTTTCTCGTGGACATTGTCATATTATGTTATGTTTTATAATATGAAACATAATCTCACGCTGTTTAAATGCGAGTATTTCTTTTTGAAGTTTTGACTATATTATCGGGTGAGAAATTACATATGTATATGCACGCGGACGCACCTAAGTTTACGATAAAGTATGCGCAAATGGAGTATTACTCCGTGGCGGTGATGCCTCTTCCTCCAGAACACAGCGGGCTGGCTCGCGGGGTCGAACCTCAAGCTGGCACATCGTTGGTGGGTGGTATGTGGTGGGATTGACGTCAAGCGATCTCATAGCGAACGATGATTTCCACAGACTGGACCTCGTTTTAAAGCGATCACGACACGATTGTCGTCACTCCCATTCTAAGAAACAGACTTCTTTTATCACAGACTTACAACAGTGGTCGTAGCTCCCCTACTTCATTAACATAGGACCGAGTCCGTGGTCTAGTGGTAGAGCGTCCGCCCGGAGTGCGGAAGGTCCGGGGTTCGATTCCCAGCCGCGTCATACCAAAAGATGTTAAAAGATGGTACTAGTTGTTACCCTGTCTGGCGCTCGGCATTAAGGGGCTAAATGTCGGTATACAGTGGCTGAGTAGGGTATTTGTGTGAAACTGCGGCATGGTATCTCAGTCAGCTAGCACTATAAATCGGCATCAGTCCGGACTAGTACAAGCAGCCACACAGACGCACACGTACATGCACGTCGCTATATAAGTGCAATAATCTTGGACGCGACGTTAAACCCCATTTCACCTCACCTCATTTAAGATAGACTCACAACAGTTGTAGCTGCCGTACCCTTTGTAACAAGAACTTGTAGTCGTGGGTCCCGCACTTTAATACGTTTGTTTAAATGATCGAATCGCAAACCTGTGGTTGATCCAATGAACATCACCCACACCAGCAAGGTACGATGACACGCAATCGAACAAGTCACCGGGCTGGACTCCTAATCCATTTAATAAGGCCCATTGTACGACCAGCCTTTGTTACTGGTGTACTCTTCTAACCCGGATCTTCACGAATGCGTGAGGACGTTAGGTTTAACGCAGAGTTGGGCAATGTTCCGGCAGTATTGCGGAGACCAGGAATGGACTTCACACATGTGGAGAGTCGAACCCCGATCAAACCACCAAGAAGCCTTTGATCATTGGGACGGTGGTTATTGAGGGAACAAAGGTGACCGATCTCAACTCATCCCTGCCATATATAGTCACCTCAAACGATACACAGAGAACTGAGGTGCCATTCTGTTAAGGACTGCCCCTTTCTTTCTTAAATTATTACGATACTCTCGTGAGTGATACGGGGCATAATGTGCACGCAATTCCCTATACTTATATAATTAGGATCGAATGATGACCTGGCTGGTTGTGTGTCCTCGTACCCCGGTGGTATGTGTGTTTGTTCATGGTGTAAAAGTGCCTATATGAACACAAGGAAGACCAGTCAGAACAGACAGTTCATCAATGCCAAATCTTCATGTTATTTCTCATCTTGACAGTGTAATTCTCTCCTTCTCGGCCTTCTAAGACACCTGATTGTCCACTCCAAAAAATGCAAAATTCTGCTGCCAGGCTCATGAGAACTATAGGAAATCAGATCATACACTCCACTGGCTTAAAGTTGAGGACAGAATCAAGCAGTCCTGCACCCAAGCACCTGCATATCTCACGGAGTTAAAATTGTCTAGGAATACTAAACTACGACTGCCTTGCGGTCCGTGATCCCTCATCACTCGCATCACTTGGTTATAGATGCTTGGAAAAGCAGACCCAGTGCCATTGAACTTACTCCCAATTGAAATCCGAAGTTACAGAGCTAAGAAACCTTTCAGATCTCTTCTGAAAACTCGCCTATTCAAGTCTGTTTGTACTGACGTGCAGACAAACATGTCCAAGTTCTTGCAAAACTGAAGACCCACCTCTTCATTGTGTCTTACATTACATTTCTTCTTAGTCCTACTCAGGACAGGCCATTGCTCCAAAGTGCTTCTGAGCAGTTGTGATTAACTAGAAATAAGCGCTTTATAAATATATATTTATTATTAATTATTAATAATGACTGGTTTGTCTTGTCCAGACTCGATTATTCACCGGCCGCTGTTATATACCTGGAAATTTCTGACTGTCTTACGTCCCAATTCACTCATTCGCCCTCGTGACTGTTCTACAGATAGATGTGTATATCCAATGTGTAAAACAGTATTATGGGTGAAAAACTGTAGTTCGTTTTGACCCCAGCGCAGAAAATATTCCGAAACAAGAGACGAGCGTTGATGGTAAAATATATTTGTCTATACTTTCCGTTTTTCCACGGCCATACGAAGTAACCGAGGAAAGGCCAAAGGCATCTGTCTCGTATGAATAATGTATTGGTGATATACAGATTTGTCAGTATGTTGAAACAATTACGCCTTTCCCCCGAATTCCTTGTTGGTCGGGTCACTTGACCGTGTGATCCACTCTCTGTTTATCTTCCACTGAAACGCTGCCCAATCTGCGACTTGTCATTCGCAGTTTCACAAATCAGGTTTGTTTTACGCCAACGAAAATGTAATTTGGCTCTTTTTAGGCTTTAAAAGCATGAAAGATCGCCACGATAAAACCCGGGTGTAAACCTCGCTGTCACATTTGACACGACCTCCGTGGTAATCTGGCTCTTGGAATCGTCAAATACAGTAACAAATAGTTGTAAGTGTTAGGAAAATGTTATTGGTGAAAACACTTTGTGTTAAGTCATTGTCACTTCATTCGCGATAATGGATGCTAAAGCGAATAATGTTCTTGCCGTCTTTACCATTTTCTTTATTTTCCTCTGTCTAGCCTTCATGCTAAACGAGATGCCATTTCCACAAAGCAATCTTAGCGCCAAGACAAGAGCCTCCCTTTGTTTGACATACTCTTTCGTTTGTCCTGGCGCTGCAATGAGTTTGTGTAAGTAGGTCTTGGTTGCGATTAACCATGAGTTTGCTAAAACAGAACCTACCATGTGCCAAGACCTATGAAAACTTTTACTTTGTTGGGTAGGTTCATCTTTACTTTAATGTCGATTTGTGTGTTTGTCAACAAGTTAAAATTAAACAGGTTGCGCAAACTTGATTAAATTTGTATTTTTCCACTGTCACTCAGTCTGCAAGTTTGTTTCCATGAAAATAATGAACAATGTAATGTCTTAAAAAACAACAATGGAAATCTGATTAATATTTATTCAGTATATCGAAAGCAGTAAAGTAAACAAAAAGATAAAACTGTCTTTGAAAACATGCAATTTATCATGACATAAGTATTGTGGAACTAAAGACACATAGTCAAAAGTAACCTAACAACTAACCGATTATATAATCGATGATTAATCAGTTGGAATCTGGGATTCTGTCACTCCTAAGGGACGCAACTGTGCAAGGCAAATTGCGGCGCCTCAGACGACTGGGTCATCCGTACCCTCCAATTATCCATGAAAAAATAACTCACTGGAGAGAGATATGTCTGTTGTACCTGAACAGGACTACAATGAAATTCTTATTTTTGTAAGAGTGGTGCCTTTTGCTGTTGTAGGGGCCGGGGGATTTGTCATCTTCTGATGACTCTTGTTTGTACTTTAATATATAATATGTCAGATGGAAAGGGTGTATCGGAACCATGATTTGGAGAATACAATTTAATTAGAGAGCTGGAATGATTTGGATGGATTGTCAGGATAACACCCATTGATGTCGACGCACACACAAACACACACACACACACACACACGCTCACATACGCACGCACACACGCACGCACACGCGCACGCATACGCACACACACACACACACACACATACAAACACTTACTCTTACAATAACCATAGGAATACATAGCTGTATGGAAGCCTCGTCGGATGCATGGGTCAATAAAAAAAAAATCGCGCAGCTACGTATTCCTGTGCCGAAACCAGGGCATAAAGGTATATTATCTAAGTGTACAATTGAGTTGAAGGCCAAGTATGCAGCCAGCTGTTGCATCAAGGACCTGCATAACTGCACCTGACTTACACGCACGCTACAGGAAACAACACACGAGCCAACAGTGTACCTTTCTCCAAAGAATGTCAGAAGGAAATATGGACCCAACCACTAATGCCTTCTGATGTACGTATTCAATTCTCGTCTTCACATTCAAGGAAGTTCTCGCGAGTCACCGAATGTGTGAATGGGAGAGACGAAGCTCCGCGCTTCCATTCGTCCACAGCACCCAGTCCATTGGGAGTGGGTGGGTCGGAGCATTGTAAATATTAATCAAAGTTCAAAGATACTCGCTATCTTCAGCCATCGGTTGTAGACGATGCGTTAGGAAGTATCCCCTCCACAGCTGTTTCCGTGATAGGGACGGGGGCATGATATGTGAAAGGCGCCTGGAGGTCATCATATAAATTCTAATAACTTGTCACATCAGAGCAAAGTATTTCTGCCTTGGCTGCCAGAAGGTTATAGCATACATATATATGAATGGCTTCCGTCAGTTTTCAACAAAGTTAGAAACTCATTATGTCAATGGTCCTCATGTATATAGGAATTTTGTGATTGCCATAGCACAAAAGACGATGGAAATGGTTTTGGTGCTATTATTTCCAGAAGCGCCAACATCTCAGGCACCCGTAGGGATTCGGGGTTAGATTACCCCAGCAACCTTTGCTGGTCGTAAGAGGCGACCAAATGGATCCGGTGGTCAGTCTCAGTGTAATCGCGTGTAACCGTACCCTAGCGACATGGAATACTTATCACAATATCAGTCACTAGTTTGTCTCGGGGCTATTTTTCTGTCTGTCAGTTATTATTGGTTGTAATATCTGAGGTCAATCCTTTTGTTTCTACCATTTTCGGGAACAAATTATTTAACAACAACAGGAAGAATATCAAATGGCCGGCACCTAAGTTAAATCGTAAGACAAATAAATCATTCATTCGAAAATCATAGAATCGTTCAGTTGTAAGAAAACAAAACGTTCACTGGTAAGGCAAACAGATCGTTAAGTCTTGCTGTACCATCCTTGAACGCGCGAAAATGTCAGGTAAATTCACAGACAAAGCTAAAGTGCATCGTGAAAGGGTTATCTCGTCATACCGAAGACGATGGTTATGGGTGAAGCCCATTTCTGGTGTACCCGCCGTGATATGGCTGGAATATTGCTGAACGCGGCGTACAATCCTACTCACTGTGCAGTGGGTCTTGCGAGTATACGTTGAGCGTTGGTTCCATTCCTATGTTTTATCCTTATTTTATCATCGTCATAACGTCAGTGATAAACGTCTTCAGCATGCGTCATATAACTGAAATAAGATTGTTTGTTTGTTGTTTAACGCCGCACTCAGCAATATTCCAGCTATATGACAGCGGTCCGTAAATAATCGAGTCTGGACCAGGAACTCCGGTGATTGACATCATGAGCATCGATCCACGCAACTTGGATCGATGACATACATCAGCCACGTCAGCGAACCTGACCACCCTATCCCGTTAGTCGCCTTTGACGGCAAGTATGGGTTGCTGAAAACCGGATCTTCAAGTGTCCTGAAATAATAATAAGTCGGTGTTTCACATGTCTGAACGTTACGGTTTTTAGAATCATTTTCAAGTAATTTAGGAGGGCACGGGTGGCCCAGTCGTCTAAGGCGCCGCGATTCGCTGTGCAGAGTTGCGTCCCCTGGACACGCCAGAAACCTATGATTGTGGGTTCGAATCCCGGCTCACCCTGATTATGTTTCTACATTTGTCAGCACCATACCCGTGCTCGTGGGTTTCACCGAAGTGGTAAACGTCCGAGACCTGCATCACTTCGGGCTTTCCTCCCACATTAAGCTGAAACGCCGTGATATAACTGGAATAATGTGAAAAGCGGCGTTAAACCCAACTCACTCACTCAAGTAATTTAAACACAAGTCTCCTCAGCTTTCTGCCATGGACAGCACGGGACTAAAGATTTGTTCCCTTTCATCACAAACATATATAACCTGTCGGGGGCCATCACGGAAACTGAAAACACAAGCTATAACAGTAAATCTGTCATCACCACAAGTGTATGCTCCCATATGTTGCCTCAAGGATGATAACTGAAGGGGCGGTCTCAACACTTCTTTCCTTCATTCTTTCCATTTAGGGTGATGGAGTAGTCCGGTGATTAAACCGTTCGGACGTTGCGTCGATGGCCCGGGTTCGATTCCTCAAAAGGGTATTGTGTGTGACGTCATTTCCTGGTATCCCCCGCCTGGAATATTCCTAAGTGGGGCGCAAAACCATACTCACTCACTCCTTTCATTTTCAGTTCTAAACATTGCAATGAAACGTCTTAGTTGCCCAATGGTCTACTGGTCACAACGTTGACCAACGTTGATGAAAATGGTTCAACATACGGAATTCCTAACAGTCCTCGTCTGGTTTTGGACACTCACAGCCAGTTTTAGATATAAAGAAAGAATAAAAACGTCCATGTTTACAATATGGTTTCTTTGCATTTACATTTTATAAAATATTTATTTTTAAACGTCAACTATTTTTCTTCAACCCGACGACGTCATTCCTGAACAAGCCATTATGCTGGACACAGCGGAAAGCGGAGATGAATGGAAAATATATTTTACATCCGAGGCTGGCTTACGACGAGTTAGGATAAAGCCCCAAATTATAAAGTTAGGAGAACTGAAAAATTGTAATGACAATTATCAGACATATTCAAATGGCTGACAACAAGCAGTTTTTCTTTCTCACACCTTCGTGGGCGTTTTGGACTTCAGACATGATCTAATACGTAAACATGGCTAAAATGAAAGAAAAGGACTGTGTTTTTTTCGAATTACAAAAGAAGATCTGATTAGCATTTTACCCATGTTTTTAACTGATGTTACCTATATCTGAAAATTCAGCTTGGGTGCAAAGACTTGCTCATGTTCCAATATTAGAAGTAGGCTTCCCGAAATCCTCTGAAATCAGTCTTGTTGACACATTGTAGCTTTACCTACACATCTAGTGTAGTGATAAGTCTTGAAATGAATCATATCTAATTTTCACTTATTTGAACACATCTCATATAACTTTCTTAACAAAATCTAAAGGTTTGGTCATTTCTTAAATTCTGCAGGCAAGGGCTCTCATCATACCGTGTCCGTTAGTTCATTGTGATCTTGTATGGCTACATCCTTATATACAGGGGGCGCGGTAGCTCAGTCGTCCAAGGCTACGCCATACGCCGTGCAGAGTTGCTTCCCTTAGGGATGCGAGGATCCTGTGATCCCGAGTTCGAATCCCAGATTCGCCCTGATTATGATCCGTGATTTGTCTGCATCACACTTGCTCTTGGGTGGTCGAAAACCTGCATCACATCGGTCTTTCCTCCCACAATAAATTGACACGCCTAGTGACAGAAACCGGGGAGTCAGTATATGAGGTGAGGTGAAATGGGGTTTACGTCGCGTTCAAGATAGTTGCACTAACGTAAGTTTTGTTTGTTTGTTGTTTAACGCCGCGCTCAGCAATATTTCAGCTATATGACGGCGGTTTGTAAAATAATCGAGTATGGACCAGACAATCCAGTGATTGACATCATGAGCATCGATCCACGCAATTGGGATCGATGACATGTATCAACCAAGTCACCAAGCCTGACCACCCGATCCCGTTAGTCGCCTTTTACGACAAGCATAGTCGCCTTTTACTTACATAGATACATGCATGCACGTATGAGTGTGTGCGTATGCGTGTCTGCTTGTACTAGCCCGGACAAAAGTCGGTTTTACAGTGCTAGACCACTGAGATACCATGCAGCATACCTCACTCAGACACAGTATACTGACTCCGAACCGACCAGTCCTTGTTCTATCGCACAATGCCGAACGCTAGGCATGGTAACAAGAAGTACCATCTTTTAACGGCTTAAGAATGACGCAGCCGTTTATCGAACCACCGACCATCCGCTCTCCGGATAGACGCCCTATCCACTAGACCATAGAGGCGGTTCATGCGATACAAAATCTTACAAATCAAAGACTGTTCAATGCGGCGTTAGTAACCCAAACCACACAAACCTTAACTTAATTTTGTTTTGCCTGTTTCATAACACTATGACATGCAGTCTGAACGCGGGCGGTTCACAATCCACCAAATCCAATCCACACCACAAGTCACAGAGAGGGAGTATATAAATGAGATGAGAGATTCTGTGTCTCGCGTTATACTCACATCAATAAAATAAAAATGTTGTACAGACAGACAAGAGTGTTATAGCGCCTGGCTTGTGGGACACATATATACAAACTACGTATCTAACATGGAATATGTATGTATGTATGTAATTACTATGTATGTATGTGAGTGAGTTGGGTTTAACGCCGCTTTTAACAGTATTCTAGTTATATCGCGGCGTGTCAGCTTAATGTGGGAGGAAAGCCCGAAGTGATGCAGGTCTCAGACGTTTACCACTTCGGTGAAACCCACGAGCACGGGGCGAACCGGGATTCGAACCCACAATCATAGGTTTCTGGCGTGCCCAAGGGACGCAACTCTGCACAGCGAATCGCGGCGCCTTAGACGACTGGGCCACCCGTGCCCCCCGTATGTATGTGTGTGTGTGTGTGTGTGTGTGTGTGTGTGTGTGTGTGTGTGTGTGTGTCGTAATTTATTTACACATTATATAAAACGTCTGTTATGAGAATGATCGTTTGCCAAATAAATGCCTCACCACTGTTTCTTTTACTTCTTCAGTAAATACTCTCTCAATGTTACATGCATGTTTATGTCAATTGATTATGTGTATGTCTACAAAATTGCCTCTGTTCCGTAATGGAATGTTTCTTGCAATAAATATATAAAACACGTTTGAACTTAAGGTAGATAAAGTTGGATGGAGACTTAATACTATTTACAAGCCTCCTTAAATACATTTTAAGTCAAGTAAAAGATAAGTGTGGTAATAAAGCATTAAAAGATAAAATTGATACCAGCTTTGCAGGACTGACCAATGAATACAAAATGTGGTTTTCTAGGGGTGCAGTTAAAAAGTTTGAAACGAAGATCTGAACAGAAGCAGTCAATTAAGCAGTAGGCTTCGTTTTCAATCACAGTTACATAGACCCTGAAGCACATCATTGTAAAGTGCAGCATCCCTCCTGCAAGACTTCAACGACTACACTCCATTTATTATTTACACTAGTCAAACGCTTCATCAAACACGTACTCATGTACCTTTGATTCAGTGCTAAATCCGAATATAATCCGATTAAAGTTTATCAGATAAACTATTCACCGCACGCCTCGTCGCGCATCTCGTAATTTATTTACATCACATTATATAAAACGCCTGTTACGAGAACTGTCGCTCGCCAAATGAATGCCTTAGCACTCATTGCCGTGAAAGTTTACGCTCAGTGGAGCGTAATTTGAGACGGGAGGGTGGTATTTATTGATGATATTGTGCAAGATGTATGAATTATTAACACACGAGACGAATGCATTAGTTTCGAATAACCCAGGGTAATAGGAAATGGTGACTTCAGAACAATGCATGTTGACATTCCGAGATAACAAAGAAAGCGTGGCAGCTGTCTTGCAAATGACGAAAGACATTTGAAGCATGGAGAAAAAGAAGGAAACTTGAGAAAAGTTTTAGTTTTTAGTCTGGTTTAAATTTCTGGGCAAACAGATGATAGATCAAGTACACACTTTTGTAAATGTCATGCTTTTGGGGTGATCCGTATTTCCCAACCAGAAGAAAGGTTATATATGCGTTCTGACTGCCAGGTATGGCTATGGTCTAAGTGATGTATTACATACGCTAAGGTTCATCAGATAACACATCACACGGCCATGTTTGTTGTAACGTTAGTGGAGTAGGGGAGGTAACTCTATATACTATAATTATTGTCGCACATACTACCCTTTCAGTTTCAAGACCAATCTGCCTGGAAGTGGATATAAAATGACCATACACGATACGATAAACTAATATTTCTGCTGTTTTTGAAAGCAACTCACGCAGGGTCTCCTGAACACAACAGTTTCTCAAGGCCATGCTTGTTGGGAGAGCCTACTCTTTGAGGAGACGGGTAGTAACAATGTCCTGATCTGCCTGGATGTCTTGGCAAGGCAACCAGTGCCTGGATAGTTGCTCAGGCCCAATGCTGTGGGTAAGACTTCTGCCATTATCCCCCCTCCAAAACATATAAAAATTACAGTTTGATACTACTTACAGTTTGTAAGAAAAAGTCTATTGTGACACACAGCACAAATCAGTGACAAAGAAATACAAGAATAGAGTCATTTATTCACTTTCAAAGTTGGTAGGACTTACATACATTTCATCCCCTACTCATGTGCCTTTCTCAGTGATCAGCTCTAAAAGGTATCATTCACTGTGAGATGGTGAGTTTGGTTTAACCCTACTTTGAACAGTATTTCAGTCATATCATCCAGTGTCAGCTTGATGTGGGGAGAAAACCTATAGCCATGCAGTTTACCACTTCAGTGAAACCCATGAGGATGGTAATGTTTGTTGTTTAACACTACACTCAGCAATATTCCAGCTATAAGACTGTGGTTTGTAAATAATTGAGTCTGGGCCAGACAATCCAGTGATTGACATCATGCGCATCATTCTACACAATTGGGATACAATGACATGCATCAACCAAGTCAGCAAGCCTGACCATCCAATCCTGTTAGTCACCTCTTACGACAAGCATGGGTTGCTGAGGACCAATTCTATCCAGATCTTCACAGGAAAAGGAAGGTTATGGTGCAGGCAAACCTAGAAACATAATCAGGGCAATTCTGGGATTCAAACCCATGATCATATAATTCTGGCACTCCTAGGAGACAAAACTCTGCGTAGAGTTTAACGGCACATTAGAAAGGACTACCCATGCACCCAACTCTGTGAACTGCCCTATGGAGTGTCATGTTTGGTCTTCAATACATACAGTGTGAACATCCCTAGGTGGATACATGTTTGGTCTT
Organism: Haliotis rufescens; assembly: GCF_023055435.1. Taxonomy (NCBI): domain Eukaryota; kingdom Metazoa; phylum Mollusca; class Gastropoda; order Lepetellida; family Haliotidae; genus Haliotis; species Haliotis rufescens. The sequence continues at coordinate 18,599,315 of NW_025963890.1, read as the reverse complement.
CCATACATAGTGCATCAGTCTCTGTGAACAGCCCTAGGAAGATACATGTTTGATCTTCCACACATAGTGTATCAGTCTCTGTGAACAGCCCTAGGAAGATACATGTTTGGTCTTCCATACATAGTGCATCAGTCTCTGTGAACATCCCTAGGAAGATACATGTTTGGTCTTCCATACATAGTGCATCAGTCTCTGTGAACATCCCTAGGTGGATACATGTTTGGTCTTCCATACATAGTGCATCAGTCTCTGTGAACAGCCCGAGGAAGATACATGTTTGATATTCCATACATTCAGTGTATCAGTCTCTGGGAGAAGGCATAAGTGGCCTTCCACAAGTCATCTCTTGACAGTCATGTTTCAATGTACAACTGGTCTTCCATATAAGTCATCACTTGAAGGAGCTGCATTTGTTTGTGAGATCAGCTTTGAGAGGCGGCATATCTGTTCTTCCATACAAATAGTTTATCCCCAGATGCTGAGATAAGACAAGCCTCTGTGGGGTGGAAGGAGAGAGAATGGACGGCACGGGTTGTGCTGTGGTCCAACTTATGCAATAACTTGGCCTGTAAGAGAAGGGAGAATTCAAAGTCAGAAATAATGTCATTGTCATTTCAGAAAGTGATTGTTACAAATACTGTTTTTGTCTCAACCTCTATACCACCTTTAAAAACAATCTACTCTTGAAATAAATATGAACCTTGAATAAGCCTTGCGTGTTAATGGATAACTTGCAAGTGGAACAAAGGGCAGACAGTAAACATCTATCAACCAAATCTACCCTGCATCCATAATTTGGTACCACTCAAAATTAATTTATGTACATAATCATTTACAATACATGGGTAAAAGCTTCACAATCCTCTAGCACTAGCACATGTAGATTTGTTTCAGTTGTATCGATTTGTAACAAACTGCTTCTGTGCACGCACAGTCTTACAGCACTGTATTCAACTTTCAACATTTCTCTGGAACCTCAGCTTGCAGCTTGGGACCCCCATTTTTAACCTGCTACCAGAGAACTAGAGTAAACATAGTTAAACTGGTCGTCAGTTTGTAGCTAGTCCTGCTTGAACAAGACAAAAATATTCACCATGTTTAATCTTCTGTCTGCTTATGTCTGCGTTATAGCCCTCAAATGCTACTTGTCAATGAGGACCACCATCATTGGGTTTTTACATGTCCTCAGCATAATTTAGTAGTCTCGGCCAGCAGAACAGAGTGAAGTTTAAAGACCATATGTTGTCGTCTTACATCAATGAGATCCCAGACGTAGATGAAGCTGTCCTCTGAGCCGCTGACGATGTGGGTATCCTTCCAGTTGAGACAGCTGTCTATCTTGTACTCCTTGTTCTTGTGGCCTTCATATCTGTAAGGTGCAACACAGACACATCATTATATCACATCTTCTTGTGTCTAACATGCCCTTGACAAAAATCTGCACTAGGCTTACCTAGTGATAAGCCTACCCATCTATCGATTCATGTCATAATTCTGCATGTATTTGAAAAAAAAGTACACTGGTAATTCATATTCACTACATTTTGCAAAAACTTAAACCTGGAAGTCCAGAGTTACATTTTGGCTGGACTACCGAATCTGTGCAGTCCAATCGAAATAGCGTAACATAAACAAGATGGACTTCAACATGCAGAGTTCAGTCGACTGTAGGATTTGTAAAACATGTGTACTATCAACTGGACATGAACAGGCATTTTCCAATGTTTTCATGTTTTTAATGAAGGTGATTTGCTGCACTTCGTAAAGTAAGACCTGTTTTATTACAATATCAATATCGATCAAATTGTCTTGACTGGGTGTCACCATTTTGTATGCAGCACATGCAAGTGACGTGAGGGGTGGAATCTGATTGGTCAATAGGAAGGACTAGCCACTGGTGGCACTATGATCGAGCCACAAAATTCCAGCCAAGTTCTGCAAGGGTGGAAACTGGGCTTTTTAAGTCAGTTAGTGCCATTGCCTTGGGAAGGTGTCATGGGGAGGTTCTCATAATCAACTACCAAAGAAGGCCAACTCAGCTGATTCGCTTTATGGCCGAGATATTGCCTTTGCAATGTTAACTCACTGACTCTTATCTCAGTTCACATTTTCCAGGCATACACTGAACATTTTATGAATGCTTCATACAGTTATATGACCATCTTTTCTCCCTCCTACGAGGTGTTTTCTCAAAGAAAAGACTTAAAATGCTGGGTAACTACCGTTGTCAATAATGCACTAATAGCAAGAGATTTTGAAAGAGTTTTGCACATAATTCCTGAATAATAATTAACACACTTTGGTATTATAACTTATTGAAGGCGAAAACTATCCCATTTATAAAACCACACTTAACACCCCCGACAAATCATGGGACACCTACTCATTTAGGAGCTCCCCTGTATCCTTGTCCAGTAGACGGAGCTTGTTGTCCAGGGTGCTGGTCAGTGTGCATTGACTGTCTCGGGTGAACGTCACACTCGTAACAGAGGCTGAAGTGTACACAATACATCAACATATGACATTCATTAGTTTTGTTTGTTTGTTGATTGTTGTGATATTCAAGTTATATCAGGACATTTTTGGGCCAGAAAAACAAGTGGCTGATATTATGAGCTACATCCCTTGTTTTGCTGGTGATTCAACTCTGCACTCAGCAATATCCCAGCTATGTGACGACAACCTGTAAATATTCAAGTCTGGACCACACAATCAAGTGATTGATATTACAAGCCATATTGTTGGTTGGTTTGTTGTTTAACGCCGTACTCAGCAATATTCCAGCTATATGACGGCGGTCTGTAAATAATCAAGTCTAGACCAGACAATCCAGTGATTAATATCATGAGCATCGATCCACGCAATTGGGACCGATGACATGTATCAACCAAGTCAGCGAGCCTGACCACCCGATCCCGTTAGTCGCCTTTTACGACAAGCATAGTCGCCTTTTACGGCAAGCATGGGTTGCTGAAGACCTATTCAACCCCGGATTATTCACGGGTCACAAGCCATATTGACACCGTCAGGATACAAAGACATGCTATCAACCAGGTCACCAAGTCTGACCACCTGATCCATGAAGTCGCCTCTTTCAACCAGCATAAGTTCCTTAGGAACAATTCTCTCTAGCTGGCAGAACCCCTGATGGGCTGCACATTTGAGTAAAATAGTATACCGTATTTGACATAATAAGCACCCAGGGTACTCTCAAAATTAGACATAGGGGGCTCTTATTAGAATACATGTATAATTTTGCTGAGAAAAAAAAGATTGTAAATTTCGTGGTTTATGTTGACAGCCTGAAATAATACAATAGAAAAGTTGGTGCGTATTATACACGACAGATATATTTTCCAGCATTTAATTGCCCATAAATAAGTGTGCATTTAACACACAAGTGCATATCATACACCAATAAATAAGTCTTGTGTACATTGATTAATCGGAAGGGGTGATAATTGGGATTGTTCACTTGCCAATATTTTAGCAAATATCGTCGTGGGCGCTTATTAAAGATGGGTTCTTATTACGTTGAATACGGTAATAATAAATCACCCCAATCCTACTAATTATGATTTCCTTGCAGAAAAATATGCATGAAAACATTTTAAAATGAAAAAATAAATAGCACAAAGCGCTGTGTGCAATTACTCAATGTAGCTGTTTCAGATCTTCATTAACTGATCAAATACGAATGATCACACACATGAACTCTTCTACCGTGAATAAGGAAAAAAATAAAATAAAACAAATAGTTCTCAGGCAATGACTTTTGAAAATATAGTGCGGGTGGGCGGTGGGTTTTTTTGGTTGCTTGTTCAAACTAGTATGAAACCAAATATGCAGTTATGTACCATCAAATTGGGAAAGGGCCTCCCTACATAAAAAAACTCCTATTGCCGCCATGACCATAACACCAGATGGGTAGTCAAGCAGTGCGCATGTAAAGGGAAGTAACTGCGTGCTATATTGGATCACATTTTGATAAAGCATTTAATAGCATTTCAATTATTTTTTTGGTAAATGGAAATAAAAACAAAATGTGCGGCAGACTTTATGATGAGGCGGGCGGTGCCTGAGAACCAAGACTATTATTTTTGTTAGCCTAGGCAAAAACGTGCTCCTTCTTAAAACTAAGACATGTATCTCTGTTGTGACCTTATGCAAGATGTGACCAACTCAGGGCATCCATCGCAAGGACAGATGCAGTTAGAAGTAAACAGAATGGTTTTAGCAGAATTGAAAATTTAATAATAAATTGTATATTTATATATTTATCCAATCTCACACTATGCATTTCTTCTTTCTTCTTTGATCCTATGTAGAAATGTGCTTGACAGCCTCTAAAATATTCACCTGAATATGTCCTAGCATCACCATGGTCAACATCTAAACAAATGGGTTACACACTGTAATCCCTGCATAGCAACCACCACAACCTGATCATGTGACTACCCCTGTCACATCATCCTCTTTCCTCAGAACCTACAGGCTAGAGGAGTTGTGATGCAGAGATTGTCGGAGGACATATTACATGTGAGATAGGATAAGTATTAAAATATACAAGTTATTGTAAACATTTCAAATTCTTAAGCTTATCCTATCTAACCATGCATTTATCTGCTGGTTGGATGGTTGGGTGCAGAGCCCTTAGAGACTATGACTGTGCAACTTACACGAGATAGTTGGTGCTAAACAGTGAAATAAATGAAGAATCTAAATCACTGCCTAGTGTAGCAAAAAACAATAACTCGTGAGCAGGAAAACACACAACTGTAACTGGTGTTACTTTCATGATACGTTTATCGGATGTAACCGCATGAAATCAGGTATAACATGCAGAAGGTGTTTTCACATATGACATAGTTACATGAACGACCTTGTATCTGTAAAGAACAAGCGATACAGCATATGACTTATAATCGATCTGGAAGGAGTCTCCAGTCAATCGATTCTACAAGACAGAACACAACACTATCTCCCATGGACAATTGAGTAGGGCTGCTCGGCATCTCTTTTAACGCTTCGTCAAAACTATCACTCACACTCACACCTGAGGGGTTGAAACATGCCAAGACAACGAGAGTACAATAACAACAATATCAAAAAGAGGATTTTTGAGCCAGTACCCAACAACACATGCTCAAGGCAGAGGTGAGCAGGATGAATGGTGGAGACACGTCGAAGACCTAAGTCTCTACAGACCAGCGAAACCACCCTCCAATTAGGTACTCAATTTGGGAGCCCGAATAACAAAAAAACCCAATAAACACAGAATCTAAAGTTACAAGATTTATCTTGTATATACACGAAGTGTAGTATGAAGAGCAAGACTGGGTACATGCATCGGTAGACGCAGGAGATCGACTGACACCTGAAGATGGGTATCCTGCTGATATCCTGCATGTAGTCCTCAAAGAAACTCTGAGAAGGGGAGCTGGTACAAACGGGCTTTGAAAGGATCATCCCAATGGCAATGTTGAGGAACGTCCCTGCATCGCAAGGCTGTGACAGAATCTGCGTGATGTGAGATGAGGGCCAGATAGCCGTGATCTTATCCTGAATCAAAAGAACCAATCCACAAATAAAGGCCTCATGTGATTTAGCAGGAGAAATCAAAGTCGTAATAGCCTCCATTGCCGAAAAGGTGATGGATGCCAGTAGAGTCGAGATGAGCCAGGTCACGATCCTCTCCAGTTGATGGTCAACAAATGCTTCGGGCAAAGGGTCGAGGTGTCGACATCAAGTTCTGGAGCTGAAATCTGCCCTGTCAAGATTATTGGTCAAAACAGGCCTGGGAGGGAGCCTGATGTTCGTAGAGCTGGCAGAGGGAACAACGAAGCACGACAACCGATCATTCGACGATGTACTGCTTTGAAGTCGAAGCTAGTCCGTGTTCCAATGAAGGACCAGCGCAGGGTCTGCAGGTTCAAAACTCTTTGAAGACGATGCAGGGGAGGGTTGATGATCCATATCTTTGTCAGCCTGTGCATGATCCACAATCGGAGGAACAGCTGTGCCAGGAGGAGAGGACTATGTGGGAGTCGGAGCAGGAAGTTCGCGCTATCCAGACCAACGATACTGGGGGGCAGTGGTCCTCACTCGCAGAAACGATTCGGTTCAGTGACAGATTGTGAGCCTGGTCTTTATGGTCCTATGAGGCAGGGAGCGACTGCGTGATCGGAGGGAGTGTCACAAAAGCCGATACCAATGAGGTAGAAAGAACACGAACTGAAAGCAGAGAAGCAGATAGGGAGCAACTCGGAGAACGGTGATCCTTATGAGTGGTTGATGGTGATGAACATCTATGAGAAGGCGAGGAATGACGAGGTTCTTCATGTTGAATGCAATCGAAAGGTGGATCCCGATGAGGAGAGCCGTAATATCCAGTGCAGGAGCATAGGTCAAGATAGGACGAGGTAATAGGATGAGGGTACGCGTGATTGTGGTTACGAGTCTAAGTGTGGGGGTAGCTCTCCCATCCATGTGGAATGGATAGCATCGGTGCCATCTCAAGAGGAATCCCAAGCTTGAAATTCCTGTCACTGATGCCGATAATCATAGGAGTGGGAACGATGATGGTGATCCTCATAACTGGAGGACAAGCAGCAACCAAAAGTTGAAGAGCATTCAACCGAGCCAGACGATCCTGACGAGTGCTGATCCTGAGAACGTCAAGCTTTATACCGCCGATCCTAAGAGTGACCAGTCGAACCCTATCATGAGAATGTCGATCCTAAGAGTGCCTATCTCTTGAGTGCTGATGCCGAGAGCAGGTATTCGTACCCGTCATCGATCCTGAGAATGAGTGGTTCCCTAGGCGAGTGGTTCTTCAAGCATCGATCATACAATTGACTATCCTTAAAAATTAAATAATTGGGAGAGGCACGGGACCCATCTTTACTCCCCTGACGACCAGTAGCAACAATCTTTGTTCGACACCGTCAATGGAGGAGCACAATCGTCTGTAGGCGAAGAGGAGTGACCGTCAACAACTGGAACAACACAGGAAGGAGCGGAGACGCAAGGAGGCTGGTATCAAGCATTCTAAGAGTGGTAGAAGGATCGACCAAAATTGAAGACGATGCAGATTGTTGATGAGGTAAAGTAACAACGTCTTCTGTCAAGAAGCTGACAGGGAAGATTCCAGAGGCGCTGCAACTGTAACCTCTTCGACTTCTTTGTAGACAACTTCTCCTTCGATTTCTTGACCGAGTCCGTGGACTTTGAACGGCAATCCACCTCACGTTGATGACACTTGTGAAGATATACGCTGAATGTTTCGTCTGTAAGAGGATTACATATTACACTCATTACACTGAGTGGCGACGAGAAAGAGAATGATGTGGCAGGGGTAATCACGTGATCAGGCCGTGAAGGTTGCTATGCATAGGATTACAGTGTGTGACCAATTTGTCTGGGTGGTGACCATGGTGATGCTGAGATGTGTTCTGGTGAATCTTTTTTTAAAGGCTGGAAACTCTGTTCTGATCGGAAACATAGGATCGAAGAAGAAAGAAGAAATGCATACTGTGAGATAGGATAAGTTCAATAATTTATGTGTTATGATGAAACCAATGGAATAAACAGTATGTAATGAATACCCCCAAAAAAATATGCACACCCAAAGTGAATGCTAATATGTGTGTAAATACAGGGATGGGGAATGGATATTTTCCTTTTCAGCTGAAACTTCTTTGCAATGGAGCATGGTCCATTATTTGGGGGTGTTTAGGGGGAAGCCATGAGATTATAACAAATTTGTGGTCACTAAAATTCACGGCAATTCGCCGATCCGCAGAAGATTCTCACCCCTGTAAATACTCAAGGGCTCAAAACATTATCTGGAGCCCTGAACTAAGACACTTACTCCCAATGTAATCAGAGAAGAGTTTTCCGTTCCTGAGATCGTATCTTCTAATACGTCCATCAGCTGAGCCAGTGAGTATCTCGTGGTCCGAGACCTGGATGGACGTCACACTGTCCTTTGCCTCATCCATCACCTAGGACAAGACAAGCAACTACTATTCACATGCCAACATAGTTTACTATTGTAGGGAACTGCAGCAGCATAGATGACTGGATGTGGTCGAGGATGCAAATGATGCAGCAGAGGAGGAACCCTGCTGCTGTTAGTGATAAGCACATGCACAAACAGGGTTTCTAGTCTGGGCTGACGTACCTGAATTGGTGTGTTTTTCCTTGTACGACAATCCCAGGCTTTTACAGTGCTGTCCAAAGATCCAGACAATACAACTGTTGATTCCTCATTGAACTTCACACAGTTGACTGTTCCTGGAAACAGAATCAATAACAAATGATATATTTTTAATTGACAGTGTGTTAAATGTCTTTCCTCAGTGTTAATATATTAATTCTGCCACAATAAAGTAATTATTTGATGTTCATCCAAATCTATTAAATTTGACTGGCAGGCATTTTATTATATATATATATATATATATATATATATATATATATATATATATATATATATATATATATATTGCAATATATATTATATATTCATTACTCCACTATATCATATATACTACTCAAAAGAAGTTAAAGAACACCCGATTCTTTCATATTACTATATTTAATCTGTCTTGGCATGTGAGATTAACTATAGTAATATGAAAGAATTGGGTGTTCTTTAACTTCTTTTGAGTAGTACAGTATATTCATCACTCCACAGGTTTCTAAGTGCGGTGACAAACGTTGCCTTATTTGCAGCAATATAATTGAAGGCTGTTCAGTCCAAATTACAAAGGACACTTAATTTACTGTAAAACAAAAATATGACTTGTGATACTAGAAATGTTATTTACTTGATTGTTTGTAGTGGATGCAATGAAAAGTATATCGGAAAGACAGAACTTAAATTAAATAGAAGAATGAATCTTCACCGTTCACAAATAAAGTAGCCACACAACCGCATGATTCCACTCAGTGAACATTTAGATACATGTGGAAGCGGCAACCTTTTAGTTTTCCCGCTATATAAGCTAAATTTTTATCATGAACCTACACTGTTTCAAAAAGAGCAACATTTCATTCATAAATACGCGCCTAAGTTAAATGTAAAGGCGTAAGTTATTTGTCCATTGTCACCTTGGTATTGTGACGTCATAGTTCTCCTAAATGTTATGACCTGTTACTCCACTTATTTAATCATAACTATATTGTGCCTGAGATTTAGAACTTTACCGTGCTTTTTATTTATATATACCTATATAGGTAGGTCTCGGTATACAGTCACTCAAATCCACACGTAGCCACTAGCCAGAGACTACAAAATTCTCCTGAGGACAAAGAAACATCATAGATGGTAGTTCTCTCATTGACTTGAGCATTTGAGGACCATAATTCTGAACCATGTATATCATGTATACATCCTCTACTGCAGTGAATAATGCACAGGTGTGCAACATCTAGCAAATTGCGACTTAAACATGTATCGCTCTTGTTATGCAAGATGTGGCAAAATTGGGACAGCACACTAACATATGCTGATAGACAGGATCCAAGAGAGTACATATATACCGAATACCCCAGGAACACTATCAATATCCATGTGAATGGTAGCATGTGAGTAAATACTCCATGTCTAAAATAGTTTATCTGCAAAATAGCTGCAGTGATGATGATAAGTGTAAACAAACAATTCGTTTCCAAACGTGAACTATGGATTTCTTTTATGTATGTTTCCAGCTGTGATAAAACCATTTGGGTCACAAAGGATTGGTCGGGTTACCTGAAACACAATTGTTTTCTTTTTTTTTGCCTTACCATATGACCGAAATGTTTCTTCACTCCCTGCTTCAGTATGCATGTATGTAAATGTTAATATCATTCAAGGGATAGTACGACTACACAACCTCACAGCCGGTTGAAAAGCGACCAAACAACTCATGAAATCTGGTGAATATTAATTATGGATCAGTAAACAGGGTCAAGTAAACTCTTTGAGAAGTTTTAACCCCCTAAGACTATAATGCTCTTATTTGTGAATCACAGATTTTTCTGCCAAAGTTGCATGGGAGGGGGGATTTTATTTGGAAAAAGCGAAACAAACTAGGGATGTTGCAAGTTACGAGACATGTGGGGCTGCTCAATTACATGAGGCTCAACCTAGGCTCCTTTGATTTCCAAACTCCATAAGTGTGTGAAATGTCAGCCTTTCTTGGAAGAAAGATTTCGGCAAACTCAGCGAATTAAGAACAAAGACACAGAACAGGTGTATTAAGCACAGAATGTATCAATAATTGATTTGGCGAAATATGAACATCAGGTTGAGCATCTACTTGTGGAATTATTGCTTTCCTTCCCGATGAAGTACCTCTGTGATCAAACAACTAAAGACTGACAAGGTGTACCTGCATGACCTCGGTACTTCCTCACTGCATGGCCAGTGGAAACATCAAAGACCACTACAGTCTTGTCCATTCCACCAGAGCAGATTTGGCTGTTGTCTGAAGAACTTTGAGCATCTAACACCTCATAGCCGTGTCCAATGTAGGTTTTCAAGACAACCCCTGTGTGAGGGTTCCACAACTTGACTGTCTTGTTGCTGCCACACGTTAGGCAATAATTGCCATCAGCTGTCAACACAAACAAATAGAGACACTACAAGGATATTATTGATGTCAAGGCAAAGAATTTGTGTTCTTGAAAGACCCTCAAGGGGGGGGGGCTATTCTACTAATGCACCAAAACATGAACATGACCAAAATACACATAGCCAAATTTATGAAGCTTCTGAACCCAGACCAGCTTCTAGACCAGTTTGTAGTTAATCTCTATAAGTGCCCCGTACTAAACCTAAAGTTAACTTGAGAATTTAATAGAGAAAACACAGCTGTTTAGAAGGAGGTGCATATTAAACACACTCAGACTCTTCCCCCCCCCCCCCCCCCCCCCCCAAGGCAAATACATTTTAACTGAAATTTCATGCATAAACTCTTTGGTCGATTTCGAACGAGGACTCCTGAAGGTGTTCCATACATGCAAACCCTACCCAGTGATATATCAGACTGTGTATTTGTTTGTTGTTTTTCATATATTTCGCCAAGCTACTGCCTTGTAAAAGTATTGCAGTTATATCATGGTGTGTCAGTTTGATGTGAGGTAAAATGTCATGTGAGGCAGTGTGGTATAAACAGATACCAAATGCAAACGTTAATCAACAGATCGTTTAGAGCTTGGATAAATACCGAAATAATATCTAAATAATTGATTCAGGTTTCTTGGGTTGATTCTAATTTGCCATTTATCATGTGAATCAGCTCAGTGTTAAATTCTCTTAAGATAATCTCCTTTTTAATAATTACAAACTATGTGCACAATGTTTCACTGAGAGAACAATCAGTCCTTGACCACATGTATCAGTTTTGCAGCCTTCTGAACACCTACCCTGATCTACAAGTGCTGCACTTTGTCACACCCATTTCAGTACTTCAGATTATTTTTTCCTCATAAAAGTCAAAACTCAATATCTGTGTGAATACCATAATATGAACCCCCTTCTATATAACTTTTCTTGTGTTACATAAATGCAAGGTAATGTGGGCTCAAGAACCCACACATCCTTCATTTAGACCAGGTGGTCAAGCTTTGTTCAGGGTTCAGGTGACGCAATCTCCTACACAATTACGAGCTATATTTACTTTCAGAGTCAAGCCTATATATTTAGAACAATTATCATGGTTATGTACATCTAAAACATTATTTCATTTCATTATTTCACTCTTTGGGGGAAATACCCAATAAAGTGATGAAGAGATGAGTGAAAAAATATTGGTTACCCAATGAAAAATGTAATGACCCAATTAAAATAGAAACCCCAGAGTAAAAACTCAATTGCTCAAAAAGTTATCTGGAGCTCTGGAAGTAGATCATATAATGATGAGAGTGATCACAACTCACAGCTAAACCCTAAGATCATGAAGGGGTCTTTGATCGGAAAGGCCTGCTTTAACATGATAAAACTTGTGAAGGGTGCTTGATAAGAAAGGGGATCCAAGGGCTTGTGTGTGATGTGTGTGTATGTGTGCTTGCTTGTACTAGCCTGTGGCTCTCGTTTCATGGGTTGCGGTTATTTCGTAACCCAAACAAATTTGTACCAACAGAAATTTTGTACGCCAAGAAATTTTGTAACCCTAAACAATAAGAAACCTTGTAACCCTATTTCGTATTTCTAAATATTCGTTTATAAGATAATATGCATTTACATCATATACTGTTTAGATCTAAATCTCAGTTAATATTTTATATAGTGTATTCATTGCTTAAGGTTACGAAATTACTTACGACCTGGGGTACATTTCTCATTCTTGTACGAATTCGTTTGGGTTACGTTACTAGTTACATGATCCTGTGCTTCGAGTAAGCTATCATGAATATGTTTCCTTTTACTTTATTAATAGAAAGGAGTGATGTGTGTTGTACCGTTAAAACGAACGGCTCTCACTGCGCCTTGTTTACAGTCAACAGAAGTTATAAGTTTTTCTGGTATATCTTCGGACATAGTGTCAGAGTTGCAGTCATTCAGACATGCACAACGTTTTCTAGGCGTTTGGCTCCAAAGTAATATGGGGAGTTACTTGCCCCTGAATACTTTAAGCAAAGCAGTCCGAAATTAATATGTTTTCGTAATATAACATTCCATCTGATATACATTTTACATCGCAAAAAAATGAAAAAGATATCCCCTTTACGTTATCAATAAATAATTCTATAAAAAGAATTGTTTTTATTTAATCTCTTGGAACCTCTTAAAAATACGGATACGAAAGGGCGGTTTGATACTATTTCAAAAATGGCGACGGGAAGCACCGACTTTTACCTCCGATATTATGTTGGACACAAAGGAAAATTTGGACATGAATTCCTTGAATTTGAGTTTAGACCAGACGGTATGCAATATTTAAGTTATGTTGGTTTATTATAAAGAATGTAGATGTTGTTTACAGCCTTCGTTGCAAGAAAATATCGGGATACGTGAAGCCACACGTGCGACTCATACGAAAAGTGTATCCGCGATTTGCCTTTTTTTCAATTGAATATTGATTTAGGATTATCGTGAATTGTACGCCTCCATTTAAACGCGGACAACAAACTAGAATATCATCCGTTACAGATGGAAGCTTTCACTTTCATTTTTCACCTTATCCCATTAACATGATAAACATATCAGTAAACACTACGATTTCTATCTGTGACGCCTGACTGTGAACATTTCTGTCAGAAGGCCTGAAAGGGTACTAATATTACAGAAATAAGTACTGCACTTTACCAGGTTTCAGTTGGCGCTGCCTGGAGGAGTGAATCTAATGTGGGGAAATGTCTTGACCCACACTTTACCACGGGCTCCACAAATGATTAGTGCTTAATTTACCAGGTGATCAGCAATCATTTGTTTACCTTTATTGCGAATGGGCAAAAGCCATTTCCCCCTCGAAACGTGATTTAAAAAATCAAGGATTTTCCTCAAATTACATTGAATTAATTGTTCAGCATGTTAAAAGTGATAGCTTACCTATATAATTCACAACTATCAGAAGGGGGAATCTAACTAACTCTCATAAAGGGGTGCTCGGTCGGACATCCAAGGGCTAAGGATAGTTAGAAGTACCTTGCAACAACAAGATCTGTGATGTGAGAGCCAGCAGCCTGAGCCAATGAACATGATTAACACTATACATGCTATAAGGTTCAGGGTTCTTAATGCAGTATATTCCAAATCAGAAATCTTTTAGGAAAGCTCAATCTACTATGGAACAGCTCATAGCTCTGTGTAGCGAAAGATCAAACTCATTTATAAGGAGCAGCACAGAGATGTATGGTGACCACAGCTGGTATTTTTATGTATACAGAAACCTATCTGGTTCTAATTCTATGTCAGTGTACCTGGTGTACCTGGTGTACATGAATCTGAACCCTATCCAATGGTGCCAACAATGAGCTATTGCAATCCAACCCACTTCAGCATAACCAAACATTTAAGATGTATCTTAATAATAATAGTGACGCTGACAGTACAAATACCAGTAGACGCACAGTGTACATTCTGATGAACAAAAGTTTCATTGTTTGGCACCTTTTTTATATATGCCTGAACATGCTGAAGAAAGAAATGGTATTGGTAAACAGTTTTGCTATAACCATGATAACAAAACTGACTTGCCGAAAGTAATAACTGTAAGGTAGTGAAGATTACTGTACACTGACCTGGAACATGTGGAACCAAGTAGGTTTCTGTGGACAGAAAAGACAGTGGTCAAGCACCTCAGCCACATTTCTGTGATAGTCAATGCTCAACATGCTCAGTATGACAAGCCATTCACTGATTCAGCCTCAATAAAGGGCCAAACATTGTTTGAGTGTTGTTGCAAGCTCTGATGTCCAGTGACCTTACACAAAGTGAAAGTCAATTCTTAATTGAAGTGAATTCTCCTTAAAGTGTGAAATGTTGTGTTGCAGGTAAACTACGATATGCCAACAACTCAAACTACAAAAATGACACAATGATCAGAAAAGAGGTAGGTAAATATTTAACTCTTTCAGCAGTGCTCAATGAACTATTTAAGCATTGTATAAATTAACAATGAATAGATGTGTTTCTGATCATGCTTTTTGCAGTTGCTTGTTTTATGTTGTCATTCTATCTGTACATCATGTACATGATAAATATATATGTTGATTGAAAATATCATTGTGATTCAGCATTTTATTTCATGATTTGAGAGGGGCGGTCCGGTTGCCTAGTGGTTAAAGCGTTCTCTCGTCACGCTGAAGACCCGGGTTCGATTCCCGACATGGGTACAATGTGTGAAGCCCATTTCTGGTGTCCACTGCCATGACATTGCTGGAATATTGCTAAAAGTGGCATAAACCTTACTCACTTCATCATGTTCATGATTTGAGAAGAAGCCTAAATGAAAAAAAGCAATTAATGGTCAAATCTGTAATCTGAATCCATTTCCTTGACTTATCATCCTTGTTCTTAGCAAATAAGATGATAACGGATTAAATTAAAGCAGTGGTCAATGGCCAGTACTGAACCTACTTTTCATACTGGTTGCCATGGTAACAGGCATATGATTTTGATTCATGGTTCATCATTAGTTTCCACTAGCAGGCCTCAAATTTGTGACTAAAATGGTCGCCAATGCGACCTAAATTTCAATTTGTCTACTGTCTAAAATTCAGGGGTAACCAAATGACTACCTTGAAAAATATCTTGTGGTGACTAAATTCTATTGCTACACATATTTAGACACCAAAATAAACATGTCTGCTACTAATTGTACTCACAAATAATTCATCCTAAAGTCAACAATGAACCGAAATATATAAATATTAATGTAATTAGTTATTTATTTTAGTTGATAGTTTATTGGATAAGCAAGGATATACCTATATGATCTACTAACATAATTTTTTTTGCATCATTGTTCGAGTCACAAATATTAACAAAACTCAAGTAAAGTTTCTACTAATATGCAATAATAGTTATTTGATCAAAGATAATTTAAAATGCTTTTGGCTACCTGCACTATTGGCTTGACTTCTTAATTTTACCACTGGCTAGCTGGAAAAAAATACTTGTAGCCATATGGCTACTTAGTAAAACTTTAAACTTTGAGGCCTGACTAGAGGGGATTCCAGGTAGGCATGGTAAGGATAGACATGATATAGGTCCCCAGCAACCTATGCTGTCGTAAGAGGTGACTAAATGGCCACACTCAGTGACTTAGTGGCCACACTCAGTTACATCCCCAAATCAATTGTGTGGCTCGATGGACATGTCAATCTCTGGATTGTCAGCTCCAGTCTCAATTTTGTACACACTGCCATCATATAGCAGGAATAGTACTGTGATGTTAAACAACATACAAACAAAAGTCATTTTTATGTGGTTGCAGGCTTATGTCCACAAGTCAGTCATGGAGGAGCTGAAACGAATCATCGAGGACTCCGAGATTATGCAAGAAGACGACAACTTGTGGCCAGCACCAGACAGAGTGGGCAGACAAGTGAGTACCGGTATTGTTGAACACTGTGTTCACACGACATTAAACCCTATTTCACCTCACTAGGAATTTGCACTAGTTCTTTAGTCCTTGCCAAACTGCCCAAAAGTTAAGGTATCTGCACTATCATAAGGACTAGTAGCTATTAATTCTTTTTGAGGGTTTCACTATATGTTATCCTTATAAGGACTAGAGGACTACAACTGCTTACATGTAGTCCAGTGTTCACAGAAGAACTGGGTATCATGTTATTCACAGTCTATTTCAGTTATGATGCAAGAAATATGTCATGTGTGCCAGTTGAGTACATGGTTCCCAACATTTGTCTATTCAAAAGATTCTCATATCGTAAGCATCACAGGGGCGGTCGGGTAGCCTAGTGGTTAAAGCGTTCGCTCATCACGCCGAAGACCCAGGTTTGATTCCCGACATGGGTACAATGTGTAAAGCCCAATTTATGGGCTCACTCACGTAAGCATCACATGCCCTATGTCATCAACATTGTCCATTCTTATATGATAAATACCCTGGACCCATTTGCTACCATAGAGCTTCATTTGGAGCCCAATTCAAAGGAAGCAAGGCTGAAAACAACCGACATATCAATTTATGCTCATGGGCACGATGAGAAATTCTGTGAAAAAGAGATGAAAAATAATGACATCAGTTCGAAGATATGGTGGCAAATAGGTCCAGGGTGGTTAGCACAATAGAGTTGAGATATGATACACTGGACCGTCATGGATGCTCATGATGGCCACACCCTTACTTTAAATACAGAATTACGGCCAAAATGTTTCTCGTACAACATGCCTTTTCCACCATTTGAACTCAGATCCCTTAATAGTTTGTTTTTGTTTCAGGAGCTGGAGATTGTGATTGGAGATGAACATATTTCTTTCACGACATCAAAGATTGGCTCCCTTGTTGATGTCAACCAGAGCAAGTGAGTCATCTCCTGAGGCAGGGATTTGAAAAAACAAACTATATGCAATTACAGGTCATATGCAGTCAATACCTGTTTTTGTGGAAGGAAGTTCAAAGACAAAAGTCATAGATGAGATGTCTACCTCTTTGGTTGAACACACCTTCACTAGTGTAGTCCTGACAGGCCATTATTAGAGCCAATATTCTGACCATGATAAGCGAATCCTGACATGACTTTGGGATGCATTACTGACTGCAGTGTGAAACAACAAGCAAATATATCTTAAATATGGACATCATTCAATAATTGTACATTGTTGTAAGCAGCAAAAGAACAACACCTATGGAATTCTTTTTCTGGTAATAAGTAAACATCAAGTGTTTCATTCAAAGCGATTGGAGATCATTCTGATCTTAATGCAGGGGAGGTAACTCTTTCATGCTTGTTAAGTGCCGTAGCTAATGCTGATTTTTGCACCTTAGTGTAAGAGATACTATTTACTGTGCAGTGTTGCATTCCTTAGCCATGCCAGGACCCTTTGATCTTGGGTTTGAATCCAGATACGCCATGTTTTATTTTTGGTTTGTTAGCATTGTTGGTGTTAAGTCAGCGGAAGGCAACAAAAAAGCTCAGAATTTAGGTTTTTTTTACCACTTTGCATTTTTACAGGGTCCGTGGATCAATCATGTTATTTTTTATATAGCCTTGCTCACTGTTGTTATTTTTTGTTAATGATCCTGTTTCTTCTTCCAGAGATCCCGAGGGATTGAGAACCTTCTACTACTTGGTACAAGATCTGAAGTGTCTTGTCTTCTCTCTCATCGGTCTACACTTCAAAATTAAGCCCATCTAAGCCCATCCGGACACCTTTCATTCACATTACTGTCGTTTTATGTCATTTTAGTCTCATCATTTTACATGTAAATAAACAGATTGAACAAAAGTTAAAGTGCTTTGTTTTTGTATTCTTTCTTGTCTTCAGTTGAATCTTAGAGGGGCACTGGTCTAAAGCAATTCCCCGGGACTGGTTGTTGCCTTTGGTATTGTTTTTCTCTGTGAGTACCCGGATGATATATGCAGAAATCTGGACTTGTTCGCGACCTGTGCTGCGCCATGCCATTCTTAGGGCATTTGTCACTTTTATTGATAGTATAAGGGCGTAAGGTCACATTGATAATCAAAATGAAATACAGTTTTGGAAATAATAAGGAAATGCAGGTATCTTTGTAGGTAGCATCGGTAATGGTGACAAAGTTTTGATAAGTCACTTGCTTGGTAATTGTTCGATTTGTTAACACTATTTTGACTTGCAACACAAAGTATTTCACCTGAGCATTGCTTATTTTTTCGTGTTTATATTTTCAGTTAATATTGGCAAAATTTTCACTAAGGAAATTTATTAAACGCCTAAATATTCAGTTTTACAAATTGACTGGAAAATATGTCCAACTGTATTGTTATGACAACGAATTCCAAACATTTTTATGTTTAATATCATCACTAAGGGACTGAAAATGTTACGATGAAAAGTACATTCCTATATTGTTTGGCTTCTAATCCTACATAATAATCTATTGTGATGTTTATAGGCCCTTTTGGTCGTCTTAATCAGTTTTAGTCAATCTGTTAAAGAAATGGACAGATTTTTCAGTCAAAATGACTGAAATATTTACACATTTTATAAATTGCCTGAGAGAATCACATTTTACAAATTGACAGTAATATATACACGCTTACAAAGGAAAAGAATCGTGAAAACAACGTCTATCGCGCATCGAAGAATTTCCCAACCAAGACGTAGAGGAACAGGAATGAATCTGTCCAATGCTACAGCAAATGAAGGAAAACAAAATGAAATATCATAATTACAACCTATCAAATTTATTTGTATAATTTTAGGCAGCTTCCTTGTTCGAGGAATGTATCCGTGAATATCAACACAAAGGAACAATATCCCACACGTCTGCAGCTGTACAAAGAAACTTATTCGATGTCACGTGTCTCTGTAACAATCAAATATATTTAAGAATATATATTGTTTCGGGATATTATAACCCGTGTTCGTGGGTCCTACTATTAAACGTCCGAGGACGTCAGGAAACGTCCGGGACGTTTCATCAGACGTCCGGGAGTTAAAAAATACAGTGCAGTCAATAAAACATGTCTTGCTCAGTTTGGTAAGCTAGTGAGAATATCAACTGGCGTACGTGTTTGCCATGTGCAGCTGCCAGAAACTTCTGGTTACTGGTACTTCCTTTTAAAAAAATCTATTGCATAACTCTCTTAAAATTGTATTCAACAAATACTTACTTTTTGTGTTTCCTTTCTTTATTGTAATGGGTATCCAACGGTATGAAAACAGCCGACAGAGTCGCATTGAGGTCGCTTGCGTAAAGCGTGCAGCAGCTTATGTTATGTAACTTAATCGAGTCTCCCGTATTACCCCAGTGTGCTGCGCTTAAGGCATACAAATATAGTTATCGTAAATTATTGGCCACCTGTTTCTCTTAAACTGTACATGTACTGGTACCTCAACCAAATGACCTAGTAAAATAAACCATGCGGTGATTGAATCAAGTCGCAGCTAATCACATATTAAATAACTCAAAAAGTAAATACTCTATAATTATGGTTCAAATTACCCTCCCAATCCAGTAAGTTTTAGAATTCAATGTCAAAACACTGATGTGGTCCACTTTGCTTGCATATGATATGATTGCTGACTTATTAAAACCCCGGCTGACCACTCATTCCGATACAGCGCCATATATTTCCCTCAATCAAACATTTTTAAAATATCTATTGCATCACTCTCTTAAAATTGTATTCAACAAATACTTACTTTTTGGGTTTTCTTTCTTTATTGTAATAGGTATCCAACGGCATTAAAACCACTTGCGTAAAGCGTGCAGCCAACTTATGTTATGTAACCTAATCGTGTTTCTCGCCCTACCCCAGTATACAGCGCTAACCTGCAACTATAATTACCGTATGACATTGGCCATCATTCTCCTTGAGTATGACACTTGCATTATGTCCAATAGCTGTAATTCTCTGTTGTATTGATATTAAGACATGCATTATCCCTGATTGTTTTTATCGGATATTTTGTTTCTCGAACCGAGAAAACTATGTTTGTGTTGTTCATTCACTTTTTCATCTCTGTTTTTGATAAATTTTTCGTACTTGTTTGTTGTCCAAGAAAAGAAAACCAAAATAGTGCTTATTTTTGTATCTTGTACCGAGCCATATCTGTAGCTTGTGTGTGTCTGTGCGTTTGTCCATTTCTTTTGCGACCCACTGTGCCTTTGTTTATCATACTAACATTCGATGTCGGTTGACATATCACAATATAGACAAGCAGTGGGTACATTTGCAGTTACACTTCATGTTAAATACTCATTTAAGTTTCTGATTTTTGTACACATTTCTAAATTTCTATGTTTGTATAATCTGCGACTATCAATTTTCTTCATTTTTCTACTCCTCTGCTGTGGAGATGTTCACCCTCATCCTGGACCTAAATACTTAAAAGACTTAAATATTATACACCTAAATGTTCGTGGTCTCAGGGATAAATTGAATATTTTAAGCGCAGAATTTTGCTCATACGATGTAATATGTTTGACTGAAACATGGTTAAGTGAAGATATTCGAAACAATGACATACAGATTCCCGGTTTTCAATCTCCATTTAGAAAAGACAGATCCAAACGTGGTGGTGGGGTTGCGGCTTATGTTAAAAATAATCTAAACGCTAAAATAATGAGAAATTTAGAACTTGCCGAGCTTGAGGCGATATGGATACAGGTTAAATGTAAAACTCGAAATTACTTAATTGGTACATTTTATCGTGCCGATAAATGTGTTCATTATTGGAATTTAATTGATGGATGAATAGGCAATGCTGTTAATCTTGATATGTTTACTATTGTTACTGGCGACTTCAATCTAGATATTCTATGCGAAACCACTAAGAACATTGAACATTTACAATCTATGTACGGTTTAAAACAAATAATTACAGATCCTACAAGAATAACCTCTAATTCTAAAACTTTGATCGATTTAATATTCGTATCCTGTGTAAACAATGTGAGGTCTTCTGGTGTACTTGATCCAATCTGTAGCCATCACTGCCCTATCTTTGTTCATATAAAAGAAACTATACCCATAAACTATGCGTTTAAGAGAAAAATATATTACTATCCCTTCGCAGATGCAGATGGTATAAATCAAGGTATTAATGAGATTGACCTGGATAGCCTATTCTCGTCTGATAATATTAACATTATCACTGAAGATCTTAGACTGTAGACTTAAAGACATATTTGATAAATACATTCCAACTAAAACTGTCACAATACGAACAAAGGATCCTCTATGGATAAATAACGAGATACGCTCTCTTATTAGGAAACGTAATCGTATTCACAAAATTGCTAAAAACAGAAATCGACCGTCAGATTGGGTAAAATTTAGGCTTTGCAGGAATAAAGTAATATCATCAGTCAGAATAGCCAAAAGAGCTCATGAACTAAAAATAGATAACATCATAAATACTTCATATGGTACTAAGATCTGGTGGAGACTAGTTAAAAAATATGTCAAAACGCACACCGAAAATTCGTCGTTTCCGTCAATAGTATCAAATAATGTTTTATATGATGATATTGAAGATATTACAAATGTCCTAAATGAATTATTCACTGACCAAGCAAGAGTAAGAAACCCCGATTCTGACCTTGCATCTATTGGACCATAATTATACAATCGACGATCCATTACTATCTGTGAATTTAAATCAAGAAGAAGTTCAAGATATTCTTCTTTCTGTAGATACAACTTCTGTAGATACAACTAAGGCAACAGGGCCAGATGGTATAGGTAACAAGTTACTTAAATTAACAGCGACTCGTCTAGTTCCGATCCTGATAAAATTATTTAACTTCACTTGTCGCTCAAAAACAAAACCTTCCCGTTAGTTTGGAAACAAGCATCGGTAACACCAATTCACAAAAAAGGCGATGTACATGAATGCTCAAACTATAGACCTGTAGCGCTTACATGTTGCTTAGCCAAAACATTTGAAAAGGGTATACTCTAATATGTGTTTAACTTTTTCAGAGAAAACGAATTGTTGATAAATTTACAGTCGGGATTCGTGCCTGGCGATTCCACATCTTATCAACTCACTTACCTATATAATTTTATTGCTAGGGCATTAGACGAAGGTAAAGAAATCAGAGCTGTTTTTTGTGATGTCAGCAAAGCCTTTGATAGAGTATGGCACGAAGGAATTATTCATAAACTCAATGCTTACGGTATCCAAGGTGATCTTTTGAAATGGTCTGAAAGCTACTTAGAACATAGAGTCCAAAAAGTAGTCATTAATGGTTATACCTCAGAATCAAAATTTGTACAAGCTGGGGTCCCCCAAGGTCAGTCCTTGGACCACTGCTTTTTATTGTTTATATAAATGACATTGTCGAAGGTATCGAGAGTAATATACGCCTGTTCGCAGACGATACATCTATATATGTCATCATTGATGATCAAATCTCTGCAGCAAATTGTATCAACACTGATTTGGCAAAAATCTCAAACTGGGCCCAAAAATGGCAAGTAGGTTTCCATCCCAATAAGACCAAAACTATAACATTCAGTCGCAAAGTCAATTCTGGTTTTAGACTAAACTTATACATGGAGAGTACTGTTATTGAAGAAGTACAAAGTCATAAACATTTAGGAATTACACTTCAATCTGATTGTTCATGGAAAATACACATTAACGAAATTATTAGAAAAATCAGTCCAATGATCAACTGCCTAAGGAGCTTTAAATACAGACTAACAAGAAATACGCTTGAAACTATGTACACATCTTTTATCCTACCAAACTTCGACTACTGCTGTCATATTTGGGACAACTGTACAAACGAACGATCATTGTTACTCGAGAATTTACATTTGGACGCATTGAGAACTATTTGAGGGGCGGTTTCTATACCTGTCAAAAATACCATAATATCAGAAACACTATGTACTTCTACACACATGGGTATGATTTAAAAACGGTATTACTTGGCAATAGTTCAGTTAGCAGTTCTACAAACATGATTATTCACGTGTTTGCAATGTTCAGCAGTCACGAACTTCCGGTTACTGGTACTTCCTTTTTCTGGCAGCTGCACATGGCAAACACGTACGCCAGTTGATATTCTCACGATCTTACCAAACTGAGAAAGACATGTTTTATTGACTGCACTGTATTTTTAAACTCCCGGACGTCTGATGAAACCTCCCGGACGTTTCCGGACGTCTGATGAAACGCTCCCACCAGATGCTCCCCGACGTTGCCCGAACGCTATAGTACCGGACGTTTTACACTCAGTGAACCATTCTGGGGCCACGCATGAACTTTTGAAAACGTCTGTGTTTCAGTATTAGTTATGGAATAGTATACAGAATATGACACTATAAAAGAACATTATTTTTGTTCAATAAGCAATTTTACATTGTATCCTTCAAAACCTACGGTACGAATACCTCGTCAGTTCGAATAAAATAAAATCGTATTTGCTTCGCAGATTCACCATTTAAAAAGAATAGGGGTGTATGTAATTTTTTTCCAGCTATATGTTATTTTGTATAATTAATACAAGAACTTAATTATATACAATACACTTTATTATTTAGTATCATTCTCCCGGATGTTCCCTGGCATTGCCCGGACGCTCACGGAATTTCCGGACGCCCCCGGGCGTTATTTAGTAGGACCGGTGTTCGTTTCTCAACTGATCACTTAGATTGTTTCAGGTGTTTCACATAGGTGTCATGTCTCAAAGGTCGGCTGAGAAAGCCCACGTGACAACTATTTTCATAACGTCAACGGTTCCAAAAAAATCCATTGAGTTAGATAACAATGAGCAATCAATCAATATATTATCGGTTAACCCTTTGAACAAAGTATGTTGTTTTTACATCGGCACTTCACGCCATGAAATGATTGTATTCCCTTTGTTTTAGGAAACCTAGACATGTAAACAATCACTTTTGACATATCCACTGTGCAAGATAACAGTGATTAATCAATCAATGTATTTTCTGTTAATCCTTTGATGACTAGGAACGATCCGTTGATTTACAATAAAGTAAATCAACTGATCATTCATCTCTTGCTGGGCTGCCACGTGCATATTACATAACACACATTTCACCTCACTTGAAACCTGGATTTAGATTGAATAATTACCCCAGACACAATAAATGCCCAATTGGAACCTTTGTCAGGTATTCTGAGCGGTGCTCCCACTAATTATACCTGTAATAAATTCATTAACTGAGCATCAAGCGAATGACGACAAATACACACAAGTGTAGGGTTAGGTAACCCTCAGTCTGCCTACATCTCAATCTGCCTACACTTTTTTTGTAGGCAGACTGAGTATAAATTAGTAATTAGTGTAGGCAGACTGAGAGTAGTGAAATGCTTTCTTACCTGGGGAAAAATGGAATGGTCCACAATGTAACAGCGAGAGAAAAGGAAGATGTTGCTTTACATACATGTGGTATCAACAGTAGATTAAAAAACAACATCAGACACAAAATAATTTAAAGGTTAATGTGAGACATGCCAATGTTTCTTTGTTTGTTTTGGTTAGTTACCAAAATACTTTATTGAGTTTCAATGCCTTCTCATTTAGAAGGATTAACCAATTAACTCAGAGATCAAACACTTACTTATCTACTTTGTTTGTTTTTATTAGTTAATCCTATTCACTTTTACTCCCATTGTTAACCTATCACTTTATTTCAAAGAGTATTTTATTCAAAAATCCCTGAAATAGTATAAAAAGAGTGTGTAAAACTTTGGTGACACTGTTAAGATGGCGGCGTTACAGGGAGTTGAGTTCATCATTTCTCAGGCTGGAGGTCAGCAAGTCTTGTTTGGAGGCTTCAGGTATCGCCTGAACAACCGCCGACAGACTGCAACTCACTGGAAGTGTGTCTTGGCTAACTGTCTTGGCAAATTTAGCACAGTTGGTGAATTTCTTCGAAATTCATCCCCTCACAACCACGAAGTTTTTGAAGACGACTCAACCTTACGCCCCATGAGTAATCTACGGTGCCGAGTCAAAGAAGATATCAATATTGTTACACAGAAACAAACTTGAAATAGTTTTATTTACAAACAAAGCTAAAATACAATTATTTACACCTGCTACATATCATAATTACAACCTACCAAATTTATATGCTTAATTTTAGGCAGCTTCCTTGTTCGAAGAATGTATCCGTGAATATATCCATATAAAGGAACAATATCCCACGCGTCTGCAACTGTAAAAAGTAACTTATTCGATGTCACGTGTCTCTGTAACAATCAAATATTTTAAAATATAAAATGACGTCCAAAAGAAACTTTACCAACTGAAAATATAAATTTCAGACAAAGTATATTTTTTTTTTCGATGAAGTCTATCTAAAACACATAACCTAAATACAACAATAGTGTATGCAGAAAATGTTAATCCTCTGTAACATGTTTGCGAGATAACACGCGAAAAAGTGAAAAACACGTGCACCACGGACAACTGCAAATGCACGTGCGGGTTAGGGAAAAAACGATTGCTACGGCAAGTCAGACATCCACAGTGATAACAAAAACCACAAAAGAAATGCCACGACTCACAGTCGAACAACGTGAACGAGCCTTGGGTATGGTACAGATGGGAGCCACCCACGCCCATATTGCACGAACCTTCGGTTGCTCCCGTGTTGCCGTTACCAACTTGATGCAACGTTACAGACAGGGCGGACCGCTGACAGGCAGACCCAGGGTGACCACGCCCCATGATGACCGGTACATGAGTACCTTGCACCTCCGAAATCGCTTCCTGACAGTGACGTCATCGGCGACAAATGCCTTAGGTCACAGGGTTAGTCGACAGACAGTGGCCAGGAGACTCAGGGCTCATTGAATCAGGGCTTTTAGACCATACAGAGGACAGCTATTGACAGCGCAACATCGTCGTCTGCGATTGAGATAGGCCCGGACTGTACGACGTTGGCAACGACGTGACTGGCAGAGGGTTGTCTTCACTGACGAAAGTCGATTCTGTATGTTTAGAGCTGATGGAAGACAACGTGTTTACCGCCGAAGGGGTGAACGAACGGCGGCGTGTTGCGTGCAGGAGGTCGTACCATATGGTGGAGGGAGTGTCATGGTGTGGGGAGGGATCTGTGGGCAGGAGAGGACACCGCTGGTCATCGTTGACGAAAACCTGACAGCTCAGCGTTACATGGATAACATTCTTCGTCCAGTTTTCCTACCATTTCTCCAACAGCAGCCACGTGGTGTCATTTATCAGCATGACAAAGCTAGAGCCCATACAGCCAGAATTGTCACTAACTTCCTCGCAGCCAACAACGTCAACGTCCTGCCTGGCCTGCACGCTCACCCGACATGTCCCCCATAGAACACCTCTCGGACTTGATGGATCGTCGTGTTCGACAACGACCACACTCTCCAGCCAACCGGCAAGAACTGATCTTGGCCCTCCAAGAAGAATGGCGTCGAATCCCACGTGACCTCATCAGACGACTGACTTTTTCTGTGCGTCGAAGAGTTTTTGCGTGTATTGAGGCATTTGGTGGTCACACACGCTGCTAATGACTTGTTATTGAACGTGAGCAATTGTTTATGTACTCTGCCTATTGTCCATGATTCTGAAAGCTCGAGTTTTGTACCACACCCAACTTTGGGGGGCTCTGACATCATTCTCGGTCGCGGTATGATTGTCATTTTCAGTGTTTATTATGTTGATATAATTATCTTCTCAATACACATTACTTCATGCATGTATGTTTTGTTGTTTTTGAGCAAGAGTGATTTCAAACTCTGGTAAAGTTTCTTTTGGACGTCAGTTTATATATCGTTTTGGGATATTATAACCCGTGTTCGTTTCTCAACTGATCACATAGTTCGTTTCAGGTGTTTCAAAGAGGTGTCAAGTCTCAAAGGTCAGCTGAGAAAGCCCACGTGACAACTATTTTCTTTAAAAAATCCATTGAGTTAGATAACAATGATCAATCAACGTATATATCTGTAAACCTTTGAACAAAGTATGTTGTTTGTACATCGGCACTTCACGCCATGGTATGAGTGTATTCCCTTTGCTTTAGTAAACCTAAACATGTAAACACTCACTTTTGACATATCCACTGTGCCAGATAACAGTGATTAATCCTTTGATGGCTAGACACGGTCCGTTGATTTACCAAAAAGTAAATCCGTTGATTTACCAAAAAGTAAATCCGTTGATTTACCAAAAAGTAAATCAACTGATCATTCATCCCTTGCTGGGCTGCCAAGTGCATATTGCATAACACACATTTCATCTCACTTGAAACCTGGATTTAGATTGAATAATTACCCCCAGACACAATAAATGCCAAATGCGAACCTTTATCAGATAATCTGAGTGGTGCTACCACTAATTATACCTGTAATGAATTAATTAACTGAGCATCAAGTGATTGACGACAAATACACAAGTGTAGGGTTATACCAGGGAACGTGGATGACAACAAGGGAGTAGTAATCGTATTATCAACGCAATCCGAAATCCGAAAATGCTTAAATATCGATCTGGATTTTCACACATTTACCAAATTAACAGTAACTCATTTATTGTTTTTTTTCCTCATTTGCTAAGCTGGTCACAGATCAATAGAATTAAACAATGGCCCTGCATCCATCATTCATCTAGAATTAAACAATGGCCCTGCATCCATCATTCATCTAGAATTAAACAATGGCCCTGCATCCATCATTCATCTGGAATTAAACAATGGCCCTGCATCCATCATTCATCTAGAATTAAATAATGGCCCTGCATCCATTATTCATCTAGAATTAAATAATGGCCCTGCGTCCATCTTTCATCTAGAATTAAATAATGGCCCTGCATCCATTATTCATCTAGAATTAAACAATGGCCCTGCATCCATCATTCGTCTGGAATTAAATAATGGCCCTGCATTCATCTTTCATCTAGAATTAAATAATGGCCCTGCATCCATCATTCATCTAGAATTAAACAATGGCCCTGCATCCATCATTCATCTTCCGACCTGTTGGCCTATTTACCATCTATGAGGCGACCATGGCCATATCTATATTAGCTTCTTAGAAACTATTAATCATTGAAACATATAGAAAGATAAGGCCATTTATATTGTGTTATATTTCCAAACCACACAGGGTATGCTGAAAGTATTGCACCATTACTACCCCGGTAATGAGTCACTCTGCGCTCAATTTCATTCTCAAATCCTTGGTCAAACCCTTTAGTTTTTCACAGGGCAGTTTATTGTCATGATTATGTTGTTAGTTTGTTTGTTGTTGAACGCCGCACTCAGGAATATGTCAGCTAAATGACGGTGGTCTGTAAATAATCAAGTCTGGACAAGACAATCCAGTGATTGACATCATGAGCATCGATCCACGCAACTGGGATAGAATGGTATGCGTCAACCATGTCAGCGGGCCTGACCAGCCGATCCTGTAAATCTTCTCTTATGACAAGCATAGTCGCGTAGGTTTCTGAAAGATTTTCTACCCTGGATCTTCAGGGGTCGCATGATTATGTAATGAGCCTTCAACTGTGTTTCGATTCTGGGTCAGGTTTGGTCCAAGTACCTTTTGTTTGGAGAATGTAGTCGAAGCTCATTGAGTATAATCCTGCCCGATGGCCATCAGCAAGAAATGTTGACCATATTATTGACCACAGGTTTGTGTGACCGGCTTCGATTATGTAACAACGTTATTTCTTACCAACGGGGGCAGTCGGGTAGCACAGTGGTTAAAGCGTTCGCTCGTCACGCTGAAGATTCCTGACATGGGTACAATGTGTGAAGCTCATTTCTGGTGTCCCCCACCGTAATATTGGTGGAATATTGCTAAAAGTGGCGCAAAACCATACTCACTCATTCTTACCAAGCTATACTGATGCACCAATTCAAACAAACTAACAAACCAACTAAACACGTTCATAACTCCATAAACGCAACAAAAAAACATTGAAGTCAATTCTTATGAATAAATATGTCAACAATAACTTAACAGACTACTTATGTAAAAACTAACATTCAAGAAAAACCTGTAGACATCAATACGAAATCGGTCACATGTCGTTCAGCGCAATAATGCAACACAAACCCCACCCACTCTGTTAAATGGTCCGTTAGGTGGCGTGGCCTTGTATTTTGGTTAGACAATCAAATGCCACAGAGTACCTTGCCATATCACCAAGGGTCATTTATATACCAAGCATAAAAAATGGGACACTGTCTCTTTCGCAAATACATATGTTGGCTGAAATTGGCCACATTTAATGTTGATACACAGGCCAAAGTATAAATTAACAAAATTTTCAACCAGTTGATATATAGTGAGGCAATACATGAATAACTGAAAATGATGTTCGTTGGTAGTGACCTCCTTATCGTTCCTAAATCATGGTAAATATTGTACAGTCCGTCATTGTAAAATCATTACTGAAATACTGTTTATAGCGACATTAAAATCACAACTGACTGACCCACTTTAACATATTGACTATGATATTGTCAAATAAGATGCGTGTTACTGCACAGCTAGATAAGAACACGCGGACTCTCTTTGTTGCATGAATTCTTCTTTCGGATCTTCTGGACTGAACAGAAAAGATATTGACAGTCATGGGAGCGAGTGAATTTTATTGGTTTAACGCCGCTTTCAACAGTATGACGTTCACTTACGCGGTCATAAATCCATAAGTTGGAATAAAGAGAAGTCGAACGAAGGAATGAGTGTGGTATTATGCCGCTTTTAGCAATATTCTAGCAATGTCACAGCGGGGCACACCAGAAATGAATGGGCTTCATCCATTGAAACCAGGAAACGTATTCACACGCCGTAAATAGTCCACGAGATTTCCGGGATTCGAATTCCATTTAACAACATGTTTCAGCCAATCAGATTTCAGCATACACCCCCCCATTCGTTGACATTATTTTAGGAGATAAACACAGTAAGTTTTCAATTTTGAGGTTTCGAACGCAAACTCGATACCTGTAAAATTCATTCGAATTGGAAACATTTACAGGTGTCAAATCTAAGTACGTGATAGCCACACATGTAAAGCTGTGTTGATGTTACTGAATTTTACAAGACACACTCTAAGTGTCTGTTCGTTAATTTTTCCGCCTCACACATATTTCCACACATACAGAACATTCTTTACATTCGATAATTAATGGGGTAGTGGGGGGGGGGGGGGGGGGGGGGGGGGGTGTAAAAGCACTGATAGGTGTAAGAATGGGCATAGCAAGGGGCAAATTGAAGCCAGCTAGGCAATAAGCCCCGACAAAGATCAAAGCAATAAGTCCCAAGCACAAGGCAGATAGGTTGGTTCCCCGGTCACGGTTCATGGCTGGGTGGTGTCTCCTGATGTCAATGGCTTCTTGTAGTTTCCTTTGTCGCCAGTTGTTGTTGTTGGTAGACAGGACTTTGGTGGCTTCCCACATGATGTTATGGTTTACGTTCTTCAGGATGTGTTCGGAAATAGCGGAAATCTGGTCGAGTTTACTGACAGTTTACTATTTTATGCTAAGAATTCTATTAAAATAAATTGTAATGTTTGTATTGTTTAGATTTAGGCCTATTCTCCTATTCATAGCTTACGACTTGAACGCTGCATTTAACGGAACTAAGTGTACACAATGCCCTGGACAATTCAGAATGTGCAAAACTTAACCACATGTAAACATAATATATTGAAACGACTGTTAGCGTTAACGTAGTTTATAAACTGAACTTAAAGATTTGTAAGTTATAATAGGGCAGTAATAATTAGCCTTGTCGCTCAACAAGTAATTTCTTGTTTTCATTCAGGAAGTACCACTGTTGTCAGTTTATCAAGATGTGTGACTATCACCTTGGCAACGAGCTAAATCAACATCTAACGCTGATAAAAATATACATAAAATGGCGTTGTTCACAAGTCCAATACCAAACAAAGTCATGGCCAGAGATCAGAGCCAGTGTTAAAGTATGGGAGTTACGATCACCTTAGCGGTAAGATGGCTTTGTGGAACGGCGCCCGGGTCCGGGATTGACCTCTCCATGGTGATGACATAAGATCACATTATGACGGACTACTTTCCTGATTGCAATTTATTGATAAGTTACTAGTGCTTCGGTCGAATTCACCAACGTTTGGATTTTAGAGTGTTAATAAATGTTCTTGTTCTTGTCTAGTTTGCATTATCATGATTGCCTTCATAATCCATACTTTTATACGATTCTTAGTTGACATTAAATTTACATTAACAGAATGACAGTGTACATATTTGTTTCTGTAGGCAGATTTCTACACATATGGCTGTCGTTATTCACGACCAAATTTCTGCCAAAATCATGGTGACAGAGCAGGATGAAAAGCATAGACTGGAGTATTGTTTTATTCGGAAACAATTCGTCGTAAGCATTTATTTTCGCAAAAACACAGTATACACAGTATTGCTTCCAAATGAACGAGCGAGTAATGTGTGGATATGTGAGATGAACATGCGTAGATTCAAGTAGCCCGCTAACCTAAGGGCTTGGGAGTTTCTCAACGTGCTTCTTCAGAGCGCCTCAGTTTAACACGTGAGAAGATTCCGTTCTAACACTGACGAGCACGGGTATTGACAGGCCAGTGATCATACTATGGCTGTTTTTGGCGTTCCAACGACCAGCATCATTTCACGTTGCTGCGTTAAAGATAACCTGTCACCTATGCCCCCAGTGTGCTGATTGTGCCGAATTGTTTCTTTTGCTGGTGTGATCAAAGGAACAATGTTGTTGTTTACATGGAGTTTATTTCTTTAAGCTATCAAGCATATATGATAGACGTCTTGACTTCCAGCATTTCAATTTTATATAAGTCGTTAACGCCAGAGAAAAACTAGTCTAGACCATCCGCCGAAAGTCATTCCATTTGGCGAAAAGGCAAAACAGCGATGAAAGCCGATACCTGCCTTTTACGGCAAGTGTTGGTTGCTGAAGACCTATTCTACCCCGAAATCTTCACGGGTCAAAATTCATTCGAATTTGAAATATTTACAGGTGTCAAATCTGAGTACGTGATAACCACTCATGTCAAGCTGTGTGGATCTTACTGAGTTTTACAATACATACTCTTAAGTGTTCGTTCATCAAGATTTCCGCCTGAAACGTATTTCCAAACATATTTACAGAACGTTCTCTACGTCGCCAACACATCACACACACACTTACAAAACCTATCACTTGAGGATTCCGAGTTAGGGCGTAAGTTTGGATTAGGGTTGCAGGGTATTGCAGTGTGGGTTGGGATCAAGCTGCAGGGTCAAGCTGCGTTGGTGGGGATCAACTTAGGGTTAGGTGGAGTGGTTAGAATAGGTTCATGGCAACCTACATATATGATTGTCGGAAGAGGCAAATAAATGGATGTGGTGGTCAGGGTTTGTGTCTTGGCTGATTTGCGTGCCATCGTGCCCCGAAGTTGGGACGTTGCTAATAACATCACTCACTGGTTTGCATGATCAAGATTCGATATGAAACATGAATGTACATATGATGTGTGACTAGGGCTGAAACGGGCACATGGACATACGAGTACGATTCGGGTAGAGCCACTACTCGAGTAGTAAACTGGTACTCGAGAACTCGGGATAGTTATCTCCCTTGGTGTACAATGAGTTACAACCACCCACCCCCCGAACCACCCAGACAATCAAATGATGGACCAGAAACTTTAGTGACAATGTGGACAATTTGCTACAATTATTAGAGGGAAACATTCGTAATGAATTAGGTTTTGTGGACTACTACCGACGACCAAAACTTTCCGCGAAGACTACTAAGGCTCTTCAGACTATGAGGAAAGAACTCGTTAATACAGATGATTTGGAAGCAGCCTCGATGGTGGCCTCGGACGGACTCGGAGAAATCTTGGATACCTATTACGATAATTCCACGTTACAGGTACCATCCTCGGAGTTGAGTATTAGGGAATTACGAGGTCTTGACAAGGCAATGCGAACAATGCGGGGAGAACTCATCAATAATACAGCCAAGCTATCCGATATCGACGAGCATATAGCTTACGAGAAAACAAAACTCGAACAGGCGGGTGATGAGTTCAGTAGACGCCGCGTAGCGAAAAGAATACGTGACTTAGAAGACGAAAGATCGGCCCGCCTCGAAGCAGCTTCCACTAATAGAAAGGCACTTCGTTCGCAAATCAGTCGTATTCGAGAAACTATCGATCAAGTCCTCAACGATGACACTACACTGGCCGATAAAATTAAAACATTGTTCAGAGAACAGGGAATAACAATTGCCAGTATTTTAACCGTGTTGGGATTTATTATATCGACTTTGACTCTCGCGTTAACCGGTGGTACAGGTAGTACAGGTGGATCACCTCATAGTGATAAAAACGGGATAAAAGAGTGGATAAACAAGCATTTAAAAGCATTAGGTTCAGCACTGGGAAAGCTCGCTGAGAAAGCCGCGGCCGCACTTCCCGGTATAATAGGGAGTATTGTTTCCTGGCTATTGAATTTATTAACTAAGACCACCACTTGGCTTAGTCAAAACTTGTGGGGGCTGATCGTAGCAATTGCAGGGCTGTTGTACGTATTCACTGAGAACTATTTAACCAAATCAGTTCACTAAGAACTATTTAACCACCAAATCATGAGTAAACCAACCGAGACTCCACCCACTACAAGCGCTGTTTTTTCATCGATATGTTGTTGATTTTTAGCCGCAATATGCGGTGACACTTGTGCGTTAGTAGATGTTTGTGCATTAAAAGATGTTTTTGCGATAGTTGGTGTTTGCGGCTTGACTATTCCCTTTTCGCCCGTGATCGTTTGCGTTATTAATTCGACGTTCATATCTGAATTTATACCTGTTTTTTGTTGATTGGTAGCGATAACAATTTTATTATTATAACCTGTCACTTGACCGATCTTAAGTTCCATATTACTCGGAGACATGTATAGTCCCGGTGCATAAACAAAGTCCACTTTGGATTGAGCGTACTGTAATGCATCTTGAAAACGCTTTATAGACGATGGTATGTCATGGTGAATTAATGGCGTCCTCCACGTTTGAGACAAACTGTTTTTGCGCATCGAGCGCCGTCCCAGAACCGATAATGGACGTTCGTGTTTGCGATTGCGCTCCGAGAATTGCCCATACATAAGTTCTTATCGATTCATTAACTCTTACAAATCCTGGGTTAGTAAAATTATTTTCCGTTTTATCATTAAGAAATTCACTCCAAGCGTCATCGTTCAGTTGTACAAATTTTTTAACAATATAAATAGACCCACTCTTAAAACTCATAATATCCCCTCTCCAATCGTTACTATAAAGTTCCCAGCCTTTATACCAATCACCGGTTTTATGCCAATGATCATATATTCTTGCGTAAAGTTTGCTGGTACTATACAACTTACCAAAATTAACTGGAAGTTTATTAAGTGTTTTATATACATAATCGCTTTCTTCTTTGACGGATATATTTTCCTCTGTGTAAGGAACACCTAGACCATGGTTTGCTTCTTTAATACGCCAATCTTTACTCGTAGAAACATTAAATTCCTGACAAATACGCTCATACGCAGGCCTATCATAATTATTATTTGTGGAATTCCACGCTCGATCCTGCGGTAATGAAGCATTAATTTCTTTAAGTATACGTCTAATCTGATAATACACGTGAAATAATAAAACAGACTTATTTAGCATAAATCCTTGGGGCATTAACAGATACGCCACATCCCCTTGTGGCACACCATACGGCAAAGTTTAACTGATTCTGCCAAAATTGCATCGGATTGTGAAACCAATCGTGCACCATTTTGTCGCTAGTTGCCGTGACCCTGTACTTTTCAAAGATATCAGGGAATTTAACGAAAAATTCAGCACCGGAGGCAGTTACTATAATCGATTGATTAGTAATGTATCTCGATTTCATATTTAAGTTATGATATAGCATCATTGTATATTTAATATGTATGTTACACTCCCTGGAATAACAAATGGTCAGTCTATTGAACTGCTTCATACTATCGATAACTCGGATGGACAACTCGAAGTAGCTCTATGCGATGTAACGTATTACCCACTGTGGACCAACATAAGTGCTGCGAGATTAAATAATGAGATGTTTTTTATGATAAACGAATATACAATTGACAAATCCATTATTATACCTGATGGGTATTACAGCGTATGCTCACTCAATGATGAAGCCTAATGGAATGAGTCTCACACAAAATGAGTCGAATGGGATGCTGAAATTAGTCACTGGAGAAAAAAGTGTAATTATTCCCGACAACTTAGCACCTAAATTTGGATTTACACTCTACAAACCTATACAACCCAACATAACAACACAGGGAGATACATTACCCGATTTAGTTCCCTATAAGGAGTTGTGCATCCATCTTGATCAAATAAGCACGACAAATAATATTCAACAAGAAAGTCCTTCAACTCTATTCAGATGTGTTCCAGTGAAAAATGAAAAATACAATAGCGGTAGAACGGAATCTTTCTCAACATTACAATATAAAAAATTGAAGCGGGGTATTATTTCAGACCTCAAAACTTCTGTATTAGATGTAAAACACCAACCAGTACATATAGGATACACTCCATATTATAAATAATGGTTGATTCCATATTTAAGTTATGATATAGTATCATTGTATATTTGATATGTATGTTACACTCCTGGGAATAACAAATGGTCAGTCTATTCAACTGCTTCATACTATCGATAACTCGGATGGACAACTCGAAGTCGCTCTATGCGATGTAACGTATTACCCACGGTGGACCAATATAAATGCTGCAAGAGATAATAATAGGATACATATAACTGGTCAACATAGTATTCCCAAATTCATTACTATACCTGATGGGTATTACAGCGTATGCTCACTCAATGATGAAATTTTTAAGCCTAATGGAGCTAGTCTAACACAAAATGAGTCGAATGGGACAGTGAAAATCGACACTGGAGAAAAAGCTGTAATTCTTATCCCATACTTAGAAGTTACACTTGGATTTAATCTTAGAATGGGAATTATAAATTCTAACAAAACACGACAGGGAGATACATTACCCGATTTAGTTCCCTATAAAGAGTTGTTCATCCATCTTGATCAAATCAGCACGACGGATAATATTCAACTGGAAGTCCTTCAACTCTGCTCAGGAGTGTTCCAGTGAAAAATGAAAAATACAATAGCGGCAGAACGGAATCTTTCTCATCATTACAATATAAAAAATTAAAGCGTGGTATTATTTCAGACCTCAAAATTTCTGTATTAGATGTAAAACACCAACCTGTACATATAGGATACTTAAGTGTAACACTCCATATTAAAAATAATGGTTGATGCATCAGGCCCTGGAACGCTCAGACAATGTAATACAAATGCGCTTTCCGATCTCGGAGACACAGAAGGATTTGATAAACCCGGTTACAATGGTAAGATATACGCTTCACACTTACACGATAATGTATACAAGCGGAAAGAAGTCACATTCACGGGTAATCTAGAAGATTTAAGCGATGTCGACGTTAGTAGACTCATTAAAAACACTTCGTACAATATTATTCTCAACGGCGAGAATAAATGGACTATGGTCGAAGCAAACATCGAATGGCTACTGAATATCGTCATTACCCCACCTTATGTGATGATGGGTAAGGGACATAATTTAACTAAGATAATAAATAGTGGCATCGTACTCGCGGCTTATATCCCGTCAAAACGAAAAAGTGTGTTAGTCACTCCCCTGCCAGAAAACCCAGGTCATATGTTATATAGTCGTCCGGCAATCCAAAACGTTAGTTTAAATTTGGTTACTGAATTCGATGATATTAAAGATAACTTGAGTGCAATACCTAATATTTCTACGCTTATTATTGAAGTCTTGTTCGGAGATGCACCGGAAAATGCCTTCGAAATATTACCAGGTCTATCGATTAAATGGCAAAAGAAACACCAACGTCAACGTTGCAGTATTATTCATATCGGAGCATCACCCGTTGCAACCCTCGAGGGGGTCCAAATTTATAAAAGTGACAGTATTTCTCTTACTAAGATATTCTTGCCGTATAATATACATTTGATAAGATTGATGTATAGTCTCAAAACATTTAAGCAAGACCAATTAAAGACTATTATATGATCGTAATATACACTATGAGTTTATATCCAGCGCTCGATGAAGCATTTGAAAAGATGGAAACTGTTGATGGATTTCGATTACATCAAATAAGCGACATAAAACATCGAATAGAGAAGGATAGGGAGTTGAGACTTGGATTGTATAAAAAGTATCGCAGAGCCGTGAATGCGCTGGATGGAGTTGACACCACGCTTGTAGTATCTGGCATGGGACTCGGTGTAGCGGGTATCGGTTTACTATCAACTATAATCGCAGCGCCTATTGTGCTCGGCATGGAAATAACCGCTGGAGTCTCGGGACTGGCAGGAATAGCGATAAAATTCATTTCTTGTAGGTTGCAAAAGAAAGCATTAAAACACGATAGTATTCGGATACTCGCCGAAGCAAAGTTGAACAGCATTGAGGATCATATTTCGACAGCAATGGCCGATTGTAAGATATCCGAGGATGAGTTTCGTTTAGTGCTGTCGGAACTCACCAAATACAATGAAATGAAGCAGGAGATTCGATCAAAATCTCATAAGACCAGTGGTATTAGCGAGGACGAGAAAAAAAAGTTCATAGAACAGGGGAGGCAACAAGAACGCCAATTATTCCGTGCCAAAACCAAAGAACTGGTTGGAGATTAAAAATAGATTGTTTACTATCGTGTCATTTGATTTAGACAAATGCTTACATAAATATATAATAATGGAGAAAGCTATTCAATGGAAAGAATTACCACAAGGTTTTTATTATATCAGTGATGTCAAACCAACCAAATACGGTTATAAATTGTTTCTTATCAATTTACAAGAAGAGTGTAGTTATATAGTCTGGTCTCCTAGTAAAATGAACGAAGAACTTAATAAAAATGTTGAATATCGCTTTATCGATAAAAATAATAAAGAATATTTTTATTACCATTTAGACTCATCTAAAGCAATGATTGGCCCCAGGTATTGGTGAGCTAGAGCCAATTTAACTTAATCTCATGACTATCGTTGAATCACATCATCATTTACGCATAAAAAATTCCCTCTGTAGTAGCAGTATAGGTATATGAATCTGGCTCCAGTGGAAGTGAGCCAGAACCATCATTACATATACTACTAGGCATGCAGGCCCCCCTGCGGAATGGGTATAAAAATCCACATCAACGGCTGTTCATACAGTCCTTACAACGGCAGTAGAGGCGGTGACTTTGGCGTATCCAGACAGACAATCTCCGCACTGTGGACCCCATACAACAACACCAACAGAGTTGACGACAGACAAAGGTCAGGAAGACCAAGGTTTACAACCCAAGCACACGATCGATACATCCGGCTGCGACACCTCCGAGACCGCACTGCCACAGCCACGTCTACAACCACACAGATCCCTGGGGTACGCAGAATATCAGATCAAACGGTACGCAACAGACTGAGGGAGGCTGGACTTCTTGCGCGAAGACCTGTTCGACGTCATGTATTGACGTCATGTTCTTCCTCACGTCAACGTTCATGGCGGACAGTTCCAGCAGGACAACGCTCGATCGCATATTGCACGTGTTTGTCAGGACTTCTTACAGAACAACATCCAGACATTACCTTGTCCTGCCCGGCCACCAGATTTGTCCCCGATTGAGCATCTGTGGGACGAGTTGGATCGACGCGTTCGCAGAAGGAAACCACCGCCCCAAACACTTCCGGCACTTCTTGATGCACTTCAGCATGAATGGCAGCACATCCAACAGCGTTGACAACTTGATTGTATCTATGGGTCGTCGGTGTCAAGCGATGATTGATGCACGTGGTGGGCACAACCGATACTGACATTTTCTGTACCCCTGTGTCGTGTATCGTGTACGTGTGTCTGTCTAGGTGACACGATTAATGTTTTGAACATTGTGTACATTGATCTTCAAACAGTGTATCAATTATGGTTTCTGTGTCCTTTTTTGAAACAATCGCATTATATTACATTTTGAAAGTCAGTGTCAAGTTTCTTTTTTTTTTAAGAGTATATATATGTTCTTTTCAATGTTCTTGACTTCTTGTATTGAAATACATGATAGTTGTCACCTTGTAGTAGACCGCCTCCGTGGTCTAGTGGTAGAGCGTCCGCCCGGAGAGCGGAAGGTCCGGGGTTCGATCCCCGGCCGCGTCATACCAAGAGACGTTAAATGATGGTACTTGTGGTTGCCCTGTCTGGCGCTCGGCATTAAAGGGCTAAAACAAGGACTGGTCGGCTTGAGTCGGTATACTGTGTCTCAGTGGGGTATTCTTTTCGTTTGTAATGTGTGCTGTATATCCTTAGTTCAGACACGGATTCAAAGTTCTGTGAGGAGCTACATTGTAAATTCACAGTACAATGACAAAAGCCATACGTCTATACACAAGTACCGTTTGCTTTTGTTTGATGAAAAAGTGGAAACATTAAGTCTTATCAGATTTACCCTCGCCAGTACGTTTAACATCTGACACCCGAACAAGTTGCACTTCACACTTTTCAATATTTCTTTTGTTATTTGAATTTCTGTGAAGTTGTTTTTTCTTCATATATGGTTGCCAAATTTTGAACTGAACTTTTTGTCAAGATCTAGTCACAGATTGCA
This sequence comes from Haliotis rufescens, assembly GCF_023055435.1. Lineage (NCBI taxonomy): Eukaryota > Metazoa > Mollusca > Gastropoda > Lepetellida > Haliotidae > Haliotis > Haliotis rufescens. The sequence goes on along the minus strand of NW_025963890.1, from coordinate 18,559,473 downwards.
ATACATTGCGATCATATATCATTTTTCATCACCCAGAATCCCCGTAGATGTCCCGATCGCTTCACGGCCAAGGAATTGGCCCCTCGCGACCTCCTACGTGTACGTGGGAGCGATGACTCACTGGTACTCGGTTATCTGTTTTCCTTTATTTCAGGTCTAAATGTGACTATCACCTTGGCAACGAGCAAAGTCAATATCTAACACCCACATTACAAAACAATTTAACAGGAGGAAACGAAATCTGATAAAAATATACAGAAAAGTAAATCCGCAAAAAACATTCAAGAATAAAATGGCGTTGTTCACAAGTCCAATACCAAACGATGTCATGGGTCATGTTTGGTGGAGTTGTCATCCGATTTTATTCCCAAAAGAACCTTCAGAGGATATTAGTGCTTCGGTCGAATTCACCAACGTTTTGATTTTAGAGTGTTAATAAATGTTCTTTGTTGTCTAATTTGCATTTTCATGACTGTCTTCATAATCCATACTTTTATACGATTCTTAATTGACATTAAATTTACATTAACAGAATGACAGTGTACATATTTGTTTCTGTGGGCAGATTTCTACACATATGGCTGTCGTTATTCACGACCAAATTTCTGCCAAAATCATGGTGACAGAGCAGGATAAAAAGCATAGACTGGAGTATTGTTTTATTCAGAAACAATTCGTCGTAAGCATTTATTTTCGCAAAAACACAGTATACACAGTATTGCTTCCAAATGAACGAGCGAGCACATGTGTGGATATGTGAGATGAACATGCGTAGATTCAAGTAGCCCGCTAACCTAAGGGCTTGAGAGTTTCTCAACGTGCTTCTTCCGAGCGCCTCAGTTTAACACATGAGAAGATTCCGTTCTAACACTGACGAGCACGGGTATTGACAGGCCAGTGATCATACTATGGCTGTTTTTGGCGTTCCAACGACCAGCATCATTTCACGTTGCTGCGTTAAAGATAACCTGTCACCTATGTCCCCAGTGTGCTGATTGTGCCGAATTGTTTCTTTTGCTGGTGTGTTCAAAGGAACAATGTTGTTGTATGCATGGATTTTTAGAAGCTATCAAGCATATATGATAGTCGTCTTGAATTCCAGCATTTTAATTATATAAATCACTTGAGGATTCCGAGTTAGGGCGTAAGTTTGGATTAGGGTTGCAGGGTATTGCAGTGTGGGTTGGGATCAAGCTGCAGGGTCAAGCTGCGTTGGTGGGGATCAGCTTAGGGTTAGGTGGAGTGGTTAGAATAGGTTCATGGCAACCTACATATATGATTGTCGGAAGAGGCAAATAAATGGATGTGGTGGTCAGGGTTTGTGTCTTGGCTGATTTGCGTGCCATCGTGCCCCGAAGTTGGGACGTTGCTAATAACATCACTCACTGGTTTGCATGATCAAGATTCGATAATTTACAGGCCCTGTAATAAAGCCGGACTATTTTCCGAGTGCGGTGTGTTTCAACATAATATTTGTAATTTCAAGAGGTCCTTACTCTTTGTGGCATGAAGAATTCCAGAAACATGAATGTACATATGATGTGTGACTAGGGCTGAAACGGGCACATGGACATACGAGTACGATTCGGGTAGAGCCACTACTCGAGTAGTAAACTGGTACTCGAGAACTCGGGATAGTTATCTCCCTTGGTGTACAATGAGTTACAACCACCCACCCCCCCCGAACCACCCAGACAATCAAATGAAGGACCAGAAACTTTAGTGACACTGTGGACAATTTGCTACAATTATTAGAGGGAAACATTTTTTCCTTAAATATCTTACATATGCTTCAAGGACTTTGGTCGATTTTGTAATTTCTCTCTTAATGTTAACATCAACTTTAACAGTGTGAAAATATAATGTTGTCGTCATGTAAATATAGAACACTGACGCCAGAGAATAAGCGGTCTCGTTTATCCGCCAAGACAGATTCAATTTGGCACTTATCCTGCACTAAATATCAAACAGGGACAGGCTTATTCGGATTTGCGGATCAGTTTGTTACTTCAACTGATGTGAAAAGTGTTACAGCGCCATTTTCTAAATCTCATTAAAGAAATTGGAATTTCTAATGCCCAAGAAAATGAAATATGAGGCGCACGATTTCAGAAAGATTTTCATCGCACTTTACGAGCAGGTCTTACTAATGCTAACATTTCCAAGAGGTATTTGTGAAATTTTGTTGAACATATAGATTTAGGTATCAAGGATACCTTATTGAATATTATAGGCATGTATTTTTGGTAAATGATAATAATGTTGTTGAGGAGGTGAAATAGAATGGAGAGCTCTGAGCGTGATTTATAAACACATGCTTTTGATATAGCCGGAATCGTACAAAGGCCTCTGCATTTAGCAGAGATTTCACGGGCTAAATGAAAGGTTTTTGTCACTTTTATTTATTTGAGGTCCCATTGTCCTTTTCAGATTCTCAATTGCCAAAGAGCTCAGTATCTTGATGGCTATTTTGTCAGTGTTGACATATTAAAAGCAAAAAACATGTATGGATGTTATGTTAAGATGCATAAAGAAAATGTGTTTGAGAGGTAAAGGGTATTGAGGGGAGGTGAAATGGGGTGTTACGTCACACCGACGAATATTTCACTTATATAGCGACGTGCATGTACGTGTGTGTGTGGCTGCTTGTACTAGTCCGGACTAATGTCAATTTTATAGTGCTCGCCCACTGAGATACCATGTCGCAGTTTAACATGAATACTCGACTCAGATACAGTTTATTGACTCCGAGCAGACCAGTCTTTGTTTTAACCCCTAAATGCCGAGCACCAGGCAAGGTAACAAGTACCATCTTTTAACGTCTTTTGGTATAACGCGGCCTCTCCGGGCGGACGCCCTGCCATTAAATCACGGAGGCGGTCCTCCGTAGGTATTAGGAATAACAAGGTTTAATATCTCGTTTTAATGACAATCAATGATATGTAAAGTGAATTCTAAAAAAGTAGCAATATCGCTTCAGCTCACGCCCTTATATGTATTCGTTTCTTTTATATGCCACGTGACGGGATACTCTAGTCTTTGACTTTGAGTGAGTTTTATTTAACTCTTACTCATTGTAACGCGAATATTTCCGTGAAAATATTCTGATTTGTGACAACCAGCAATGTATACTCAATGGACATGTTGGAGGAAAGAGATCTCAATTGGCTAGCACTATGAGACCGATATTAGTCTGGATTAGGACAAACACACAAACACGCACGCACGCACGCACGCACGCACGCACGCACGCACGCACGCACGCATCATGTTATCAGTCACTGGACTGTCTAGTCCAGACCAGACACGACTATTTTCAGACCACCTGCATTTGATCATCACATTCTGAATACCTACTTGATCTATGCATATGTATCTTAACGTGTTGATTTTGGGACATAATGATTTTGTATAAAGAACCTTCAAATATCAAGAATCATTATCTGTCAACTGATGGTATCAAGACAAAACAGTGTTGTTTATTTCTTATAACCATAGACATGTCAACCATTTTTTTCAATAATAAATATTGCAAATATTATTTAACATCCAGAGAGGAACTCAGTTACATTTGGCTCTGGAAGATCAGTTCAAGATGACGCTATATTTGACAATTGTATTCCTGTTTAGATATGTCAGTCAGTTAGACTCGTACATTTCGAAATTCTCATCCAACAACTTGTGATTATTCTAATTTCACGCAATATTTATATATGATGACTAAAACAGTGGTTAAAATGAATGAAGAATAATAAAAACAACAAGTTGACCCATTATGTTTACCAAAATGACAATACTCTTTTCATGACAAAACCAAGTCCCACATGCCTTCTCCTTTCAAACTTCAACGTAAGGCGTAGTGATTCTCTTTGGTGCTGTATATTATATATCTATTACTACACTCAAAAATATTCAGCTTACATTGTGGTATGAGTATGTTTGTGGCTGTTACATCTATTTACACTGTATTCATAAATGTAGTTTTGAAATTTTTATTATCAAAGGAAGCTTTGTTGTTGAAGGTCTTTAGCTATTGTTCATACATCTTGTATCGCCAACCCACGCCACGCCCAATGGCCGTTTCATAAGCATATGTTGCAATGTTAGATAAACATAATGACTAATAGGTCGACGGTAAAATCATCTCAAGATATTGTTAATACATCTTGTATCGCCCTGCCAACACCACGTCAATCCCACGTCTTAAGGCCGTGCCATAACTATACCTAGCAACGTGAGATAGGCATATATGTTATTGGATATCTCAGTAGTCTTCGCATTTGGTGACACAGCTTCAGTACTGCATTACCTGGAACATTTCCCTGATTCTTCGTAGAACACTGCGATTTGACAAAAGTCTTTATCCATCCCTACCAAAAATCGTACTGACTATGGCATCTAACCCGACTAACACGACACAGATGAATGATACGTTCACAGTGACGGTCATTAACCTGCTCTCTTGCAAACTCTCCTCAAGGATAACGGATGACATGAGGACACAGTTCCAGGTGTTGTACCAGGCCAGAATACAGGAGACACTGCAGGGTCGAGGCATCTACAGCACGGGGACTATAGGCGTCTCAGTGGACTACAAGATGGTCACATATAATCCTTGGGACAAAGATGGAACAACCCGACGGAAGATCATCGAAGACGGCGATGCCTTTATCATACTTTTTGACTTGGCAGCGCTTGATGCAGCAACACAACTACACCAGGAGATAAGGAGTGAAGACCGCCGCAAATTCATACCCGTCGTCCTGAAAACTGTCTATCCAGAACACATTGGGATGTGTACGCTTCCTGAATGTTCTCAGGAATCTCATCCGGGTCCCACTTCTTCCTCTCTGGCGGATGCCTTCGAGAACCTGTCCATCGTTGTGGAAACTGAGGTAGGCAGTATTGTTCCCCCAAACAGAGCAAGAAGTTACACAAGGCCCTCCAAGTATAAGAGACTTCGACAAAACATAATTCGAAGACTATCATTATGGTGAAAAATGATAATTTGGTCATTTATTACTACATCATGTAAAACAATGAAACTTCTCTATGTATTTTTTGAGTGATCATATACATACTGTACAGAAAGTTTTAAAGTTTATTAGATCCCGAAAAATATGTACTCGTGATGTCAAACACTAACCAACGTGACATGATTATTAGACTAAGAGTGAGTGAGTGAGTTTGGTCTTACGCCGCTTTTAGCAATAGTCCAGCGATATCATGGCGGGGGACACCAGAAATGGGCTTCACACATTGTACCAATGTCGGGATTCGAACCCGGGTCTTCGCCGTGACGAGCGAACGCTTTAACGACTAGGCTACCCGACCGCCCCTATTAGACTAAGAGAGAAATTTAAGGTATCCCCGTGAAAAACCGGGTTAGATTAGGTCTTTAGCAACCGATGCTTGCCCTAAAAGGCAACTATGCTTGTCGTACGGTATCAGGTGGTCAGGCTCGCAGACTTGGTTGATTCATATCATCAAATCCCAATTGAGTACATCAATGCTCAGGATGTCAATCACTGGATTGTCTCGTCCTGACTAGATTATTGACAGACCGCCGTCAAGTAGCTGGAATATTGCGGTGCGGCGGCGTAAACAACAAACAAACAAACAAAATTCAGGTAAATGAAGGTCGATGGTTGGGAATAGTTATCACTACGCATATGTCTTGTATTTAAACTTAGAATTTAAACAGAATATTTCTTACCGAACATGTATATCAATACTCAGCCCTGAATAAGTTGTTTAATGATGAAAATGATGCTTTCTGGAAATTGTGAAATATTGCAAAAGAAACTAAGTAAATTTGTGCTATGCTAAGAGACAGATAGTTACGCAGGTTTACCATGATGTGTTCAAGATTTGTATAAATTATACATTTATGTAAATATTATGTATCTGGGCCAGTGGCCTCATACGAAAGAAAGACATGACTTGACTATAGATAGGATCTTATAGCCGTGTGAAGTGGCTGGAATTGTGAGCGGTGATACGTTTGGACTATGTGTCATATTGATACTTGAACTGGAAATAAATGCAGTCATATTTTGTTCAAAGTGTTGTTTTTATTTTTTGCTTTAACGTGAAATGTGTTGTATACATGGTTGGTTGGGTGGTTGGTTTGTTGTAAACGCCGTAGTCAGCAATATTCCAGCTATATGACGACGGTCTGTAAATAATCGAGTCTGGACCAGACAAACCAGTGTTTACTATCTTGAGCATCGATCCACGTAATTGGGATCGATGACATGCATCAACCAAGTCAGCGAGCCTGACCACCCGATCCCGTTAGTCGCCTTTTACGACAAGCATAGTCGCCTTTTACGGCAAGCATGTATACATGGAGTTTATTTGAGAGAGATATCAAGTTTTTTTAGACGCTTCCTTCAATTCCAGCATTTCTACAAGACAGTTTGCTGAATTATAATGGGGAGTTCATTTCAAATTGTGCCGTAGCCTCGGGGCCTTAACAGTGTGAACATATGATGCATTCTTTGATGCCTCGCATCATGGTTTTCCTTGTTTGCATTTCAAGGCAGCCTGCGGAACTTCCCGGGGACCTATGTTCTTACCCCATCGTGTATTATAAAGGATACGAGATGGAATATATCATTGGGAGTGTTGACCTATCGTCATAGTAATTTCATATTGAACCAAAAAAATATAGTTACATAACCGATCCCTCATGACAAGTGTAAGGGGCGTTATATCATCATCCTGAATCCTCACAGGTATTATACAAAGTTCCAGCTGTATGATGACCTTCTGTAAATAACCGACTCTGGACCAGATGAACTAATGATTGATATTATGAGCAACGATCAGAGATAACTCTTCGCAAACATTTGTTTCAGCAGCATACATCTGACACCAACATTTCAATTCTGAAAATCACACCATCCGTCCCCTGAAAGATAGGATATTAGAGAAATTATGCCATCCATGTAATAGCCTTAAATGCCGAACCAGGTTTAATTCTGTGAAAACATTTGATTTTACAATTGTGTTCACCACCATCTCATGCGACAAGCGACACCATCCCGAAGGGAAAGCTTTATTCCTTGATCTAAGGGGATTTTGTTACAAAACGTGGTGACCACAGATATATCTTCAGAGATCCCGGTCAATTTATCAAAAATGAAAGCCAATGCCATCTGAAGTTTACTGAGAAAACAATATGTGAAATGCTTGACTTCGTCATAGATTACATCTATGTAATATTTTGGGCAAAGACATTGAGGCAAGAAGGAGGCATCAATTGTGTCCCCTTCTTGTTGACCTGTTTCTTTATCAGAATTTCTGCTCGGATTGGAAAAGTCAGAAGGAGGTAATTAGGCCAAGAAGTTTAACTCAGGCTCCAGATATAATGATGATCTCATATATTTCAATTCCATCAAATAGTCAATTCCCTTGATTTCATCTGAACTAGAGACAGAGGAGACCCGTGGGACCGCCTGATCTGTTTCATTTAGATCTATGCATAAAGATTCATGGTGACAAAACACTCTACATAAGACTGTATGGTAAGAGGGATGACTTCAACCTTCCAACAGTCAGCTGTCCCTATTCTGTTCTTTGATTTCCTTTTTTGCTTCCATGGCTCTCCGGCGTTACTTCCATTGAAAACACGTGGTCAAAGTTTAAACCTTTATTTTGAGGTGTTTATGCAATACAGAAGCATATGAGAATATCGTAACTTTTAAGTTTCATTGCCTGAATTAAAATTCTCTTCATAGATTCACAGACTCATAGCTTCGTAAAAACACCATATGGCTTCATTGTAGCACAAGACATTTCGTTAATTACGTTAATTTCGTTTTCTTGCCAAGTTTGGTTCTGCCCAACATGGCGTTCGTTCGTTCGTTACACTCAAGGAAGCTTATTTTCAGAAGAGTTCCAAAAGGGAGTTAACTCTAGGGTTATCGAAACACTCGTAAAAACTTCTGCTACACTCCCCTCAGAAATTAGGCATTCAGACTAATTTATATCAAAACCAATTTTACAACACAACAATACTAGAAGGCATAAAGGAAATACTTTCAAACATTTAGAGGGCTCAAACCAGTTCTTACATCAATTTCTTATCTTGAAATATGATAGACCATACGAACCATGTTCAAACAATGTCAATGCATAATAATAAGTGATTGAGTGAGCCTGGTTTCACGCCGCCCCCAGCAACATTCCAGCAACATCACGACGGGGAACCAGAAACGGGCCTCACACACCGCACCCAAGCGAACCTGGGTTTCTTCGGCGCGACGAGCGAACGCTGGCTCCCTGGCTAATAAGTGAACATCATTAAGATGATTAACACATCACAAGGTCAATATATCAATCACATCAGGATTGGATTGTTCCCAAATTATGACGCACAATCTTAAACAGTCCATATTTAGGTCGAGCAATATTCCTGCAGTTCCAGCTATTGGTCTCTACATTTCACAACTTTTGAGATACAATCGAGCATGCTTTCTAAAAGGAGAGCGTCATAAGACTCTTGCTCAGAAGTTTTTTGACCAAGGTGACAACATTCAAGGCCTCAGTAAAGCGTTAATTTTTTTATGGTGGACATGTGGAGGACATTTCCAAATGTGACGCATCAGTGACTAGAATGATGTCCTATGCCGCTCCCTATATTGACTTGTACCGTATGTTCCCGTGTTGTATCATGTGAACAATTGACTTGCCTTTGCGTGTGTTTTTTATGAGTGCCATCGGTGATGCAGGATACACTCACTGGTTTGTAGATCGAGTTGATTTTTTTGGGTATTTTTTATCAATGTTATGTGTTGTTGAAGGGTAACATGTTGGCTGACTTGTGATGCTTAGCAGCGAAACGGATACGCCAGGAAGCGGTCAATTTAAACGTGTTTCTATTTCTTTGATTCCTACAAAAATAGCAATGCATACAGAGCTGAGTGTGTGAAACGCCCTTTGATCTTGTCATTGTGAATAATTCAAATAACAATTTATGTCTGTAACTAGCTTTTTACGACTAACACCCTGTTTGGGTACCATAAACGTCGACTACCTACTTGTTCAGGAGCTGGGCAAGGGATAAGTCCCATATGTTTGTTCAAGCAATATTCACCCGTACATCCAGCATTCGTTTACTTAAAAATGTAAAATAAACAATTGATAAATAGAATATTGTCTAATTTGTCCAATTTCACATTTAACATTGCCATGTATATATTGCACAGTCCAACTAACGTGAAACAGCATTGTGATGATAGTTCACTGGTTTCTGGTTGGCAATAAGTTGTCTAGGTTTTGATTTGCAGTATTTGAATGAATTTGTACATATTTGGAATCCACCCTCGAGGTGATTTGGTTTTTTCCCCGTTTTGCGGTATTTTCCTATTTAGATTTATTTTTGTGATAAGGTATCGACTAAAGTATTAAAGTTGCTTTGTTGACTTTACTTTCCCTTAAAGTATTTTTTCAACTACCAGTTATATATATCAAGTGATGTGGCCAGATTTGAACAGCAGTCTATAACAGCGCATGGAGATTTCCAGGTTTTGTACTAAAACTAGAGTTATCAGCCCTTGTTGTGTACACGGACATGGCAGGTTTAATCATTCTAGAAGTTTCGAAAAGGCTGTCTGTACCTCCAATAGAGCGACTAGAGGGCGACCTGCCTTGGTTCTGATTTCCTTGTCAAGAGTTGCATCTTTGGAAACATATAAAGAGGATATTATATGAGTGTTCATGTTATACTGTGTTTACGAAACGAGTGTCTAAATTCCGGTATTTCCCGCGCGAGAGCTATAATATTCTATATATTACCAAATTTGAGTGTTTACCTATAAGGACGGCAAGCCGCAACAGCAGCGGAACCACAAATTGTCGAATGACGCAACAATCTTCAGTTATGACGTCGTTTCTAGTGTGACGTCATTTCGACCAACGTCAATAATGCCGTCGGGATGACGGAAACAATATACTGTTGTCTCGTGACGTGATATGACCCTAGGGCACAAATAATTTTTATGAACTCCGATGTTTGCCCTCGATGGTATAATGAGTGAGTGAGTGAGTTGGGTTTAACGCCGCTTTTAACATTATTCCAGTTATATCACGGCGTGTCAGCGGAGGAAAGCCCGAAGTGATGCATGTCTGAGACGTTTACCACTTCGGTGAAACCCACGAGCACGGGTATGGTGCTGACAAACCTAGAAACATAATTGGGGCGAACCGGGATTCGAACCCACAATCATAGGTTTCTGGCGTGCCCAAGGGACGCAACTCTGCACAGCGAATCGCAGCGCCTTAGACGACTGGGCCACCCGTGCCCCCGATGGTATAATGAAACTTATTTGGAAACATTGAATTCTTGCAAGCTTCAAACACTATTCTGGATTCATAACCTGAGACAGGCTTCTTTCAAGACATTCAACATTCGTGAGTGCACTAACATTAATTCTAGAAATTTGCACTAGTCCTATAGTCCTTGCCAAACTGCCCAATAGTTAACATACGGACGAGTAGAAATTTGCCGTTTCTAAGGATTTTGCTATATGTTATCATTGTAAGGACTTGTGGATTGAAACTGTTCCTTATTGCTGCTGCCACTTATCTGATCCATGTATTACCTCTTTAAGTTGTAAACCTAGAACTGTGCGTTTAAATATGATTACTGACTATTCCTTGATCTTGTGTGGCCATGAACTAATTTTACAATTTAGTTCTGTTCGTTTCAACTCGGAAATCCTCTAGTAACATCAGGCTGCGGGTAAAATATTTACAAGGCATTGATACGGACTATTTAAGAGACTTCGGCAGATGTGGACAATGTTGCAATGACAATAAGTGCTGACGATTAAGTAAATTTTGTAATCATTTCTATTAATGAGGCAGTATTACCTGTGACAAGCATTATCGATTAAGCACATAAAACCATGCATGTGACGTAGGTATTTTATTATTCCATTGTCCTTTGGCTTTGGTTCACATCTAAATTGTGGGAAGCCTGAAGACCTTGAACATCTGTCATACCAATGGTCATACCTGTGACATATTTCTAGATATCGATACCGAAAGTGCGTCGCTATGGTATGCAGCTGTGCAGCGTCAGGACATAAACAAACACTTACGTTTTTTATACCAATTGTGTGATTAGCGAGTGATACCTATATACTCTTTTGGCGAACACCTGGTGTCATCACTGATTTTAATCCATTGATCCATTCATTTATTTTTCGCCGCTATTTTGCCTTTTACGTCAAAATCGGTTTCGTCGGATAATCGAGATTGGTTATTCTCTAGCATTGACTTTCTATATTTATTAGAACCACTTTACCCTGTTAATGTTCAGTGAATACGCCAGACTGATCACCCAGTATATTCCTAACGTGGTAATAACATATACTGCACCCCTGCAGCCGTCTGCACGTGCACCATGCGCTGATGTCAATTCCGCGCAGCCGGACACCCCCACCCCACCCCAACCCCCATGGACATAATTTAGAATTTAAAATAGTGTTGAAATTGTTATTTTAGATTTAGGTTTTATAACATGTTTGATAGTCTAAATTGTTAAATTGACAACTTACCCCCAACCCCTGTTATGTTTGATTGTACATAAGTCATACATTTGTACACAAACGTGTTACTTATGAAACGTCACGTGACGGCAGACATAATAATGATGATTGAGAAGTTTTGTTTCAAAGTGGATACAGCCATACAATTAAGGGATTGACTGCAAGAATCGTAAGGAGCCTTGCACGACGATAGACACTTTTTCGCAGCAAATTGATTGATTTTTCCTTCTCAAAACGCCACTACTCTCTTCTTTCCCTTAGCCCTTGCTTCTCTGATGTTCTTCACACAATCCTGAAAACGTAATACTGATTTTATTGAAATAATGAGATGAAACTCAACAGCTTTACAACTACTGACTGACAATCCCAAGTCCTAGTTATTCCTCGTGTTTCACCCTTGAGTGTAGATCAATGCCGAAGTCGTGAAGCTGATGAAAAGTCAGATAATAGTTAACATACTTTGAATGATAAGGGTAATGCTGTTTATATATAAACAAAGTATCGAATACACCACACACAAGACATGCACTAACTAAAACTCTCACTTTAAACCAAACAATGTAACGCCGCTTTTAACAGTATTCCAGTTATATCACGGAGTGTCAGCTTAATGTGGGAGGAAAGGCCTCAAACGTTTACCACTTCGGTGAAACCCACGAGCACGGTATGGTGCTGACAAACTTAGGAACATTATCGGGGCGAACAGGGATTCGAACAAATGGATATAAATGTTCAATAACCAATATATATAATACATATAACCAATACATCAACACACACATACACATGTTGATTGTAGTTGCAAACCATGCTACTGATTAAGTTACCGACAATCAGTTTCGTGCGCTTATAAACACACTACCTACTGAGAAATCAAACTATCATCGAACATCAGGGCCCCGTTCCACAAAGCGATCTTAGGGCTAAGTTGATTGTAACTCACTAAGTACGCGATCTTAAATTTTGGTTACGATCGGCCGCCCGTTCCACAAAGCAATCTTAACTAAGAGAGTTGTAAGTTAAGATCAAAATGCTAAGTTGCTCCGGACCAACTTAGGATCGCTAAAATCGATCTTAAATATTGTACCATAACAACAAAGATGGCGTATGTTGACTTATTATTATATCAGATAACATTCTGACAGTCCACAGCTCACTTACTTGTTAGCGATGTCCTCCCATATGCTGCCTTTCAGCTTATTGGTGACGGTAGAGCTGAATGAGGAATTCAGTGTCGTGTGGTGAACAGCCACCTCATCAACAAGGACAGCGATCTCGCTTGCTGAAAAATTGCTGCGACGAACGTGTTTGACGCCGACAGAGGTCTGCGATTCGGCCATATTTCGACAATGCGTCGTCTGCTAAACATGACCAAGGGAGGCCACTCTTAGGGAAACTTTCGTATCTTCATGGCTGAAGATTCCGATCTTTGTTAAGATCGGCTACTTAAGAACTTGTAAAGTTACAATCGCCCTAAGATAGCTTTGTGGAACGGGCGTAAACTTTAGCTAAGACGATTTTATAATCGACGTAAGTCTCTAAGATTGATTGTAGATACGATCGCTTTGTGGAACGGGACCGGCCAAAACTTCCCCACAGTCCCAATCTATCTACACTAGGTGTTCATATCATCGGTGTATCTGTACCCTCAAAAGTGTCGTCTTTAATATCCCAAGTGTCATCCAGTCTAAATATTCTTCGGATAAAGATGGTAAGAATACTTTTCACTCACAGGGACTCTGAAGAACATAGATCAATTCTGAATCATCCGTTACCTATTTCCATTGAGAATCACGTGTAATATTCTTCTATTCTCCTTAATGTATTTAACATTCATTCCTTCACTCATTTCTTTCTTAGAAGATGAGTGCCATTCAATATTGATATGTTTTAGGCATTTATTGCTCCGGTTTTGGCATTTCCAAATATATATATTTCAAATGTTATTGATGATTGATGACAAACGTTGTCAAAATATATTCATAATTCAAATGTTTTCAGAAATGCTTTCCTGATATTTATGCCCACTGAACAAAGTATGTGATCTGGACTACCAATTGTGGGACTTCCATTTTTTTATTTGAAATGCATCGGTGGCTAGGTGGGTAAGGTCGCTGATAAGATGCCTTCGTCCGAGAAGTGTGGGTTTGAATCCCGGATGGGACACAACCCCCACAAAATACTAGGATTTGTACTTTACTAAGAAAGTCTGATCACAAACATAACATATGCCACATTTTACCACTTTCTGAAAGGCATTGTATATATATAAACGTAACATACTGCTTAAATCACACAAGTGTGTTATCTCTCTGTGCGTCGTAGATGTGGCCTTTGCCCAGACATATGTGATAGTCCTGAGTTGTTTTAACAAAAAAATCAAAACCATAGAATGAGTCTCGATTATCTGCCGAAACAGATTCCATTGGGCGTGAAAGACAAACTAGCGGTGACTATTTATATGACTGGATCATTGAAAAAACGAGATGTCCTGCCCTACCTATAGCACTCGCCATCCACACGATTTGCATGAAACAGAAAGTGTTTGTTTGTGGCCTTATGTTGCATGTACAGCAGTGCACAGTATCGACGCACTTTTGGTATTGTTATCTATAAATATGTCACAGGTATGACCTTTGTTATGACAGATGTTCCAGGTCTTCAGGCTTTCCTCAAAATTGATATGAACCAAAGCCGAAGGACAATGGAATAAGAAAATAGTTATGTCACATGCATGGTTTTAAACACTTAAATTCGATGTGATTGTCACAAACAATATTTTCTCATTAGTAGATATGATGAAAAAAAATTACTTTGACCGCGAGCACATATTATTATAGCAACATTGTCTGCAGCTGCCAAAGTCTCCTACACAGCACCATACCCATGCTCTTATCTTTCACCAAAGTGGCAGACAGCTATAATCTCTATAACATTTAATTTTTTTAAACAATATTTAACTCGTTACTACTAAAGCCCCGGGTTTGTTCCGCTCATTTATAATGAAGTTGTAAAAGTAGTAGATTGATTCACTGACGCTTTAGGTGTTATCGAAAACTAGGGGTGTATCTACAATGAATGCGAATGTTAAAACTCTGAAGCGTTATCTAAAACGCGCCATACGGCTATCTTTTCCCTGTCAGATGTTAAGGGATGGTCATGATTTTATCCTAGAAAGGGCACAAGGGCACAAGTATTCAACACATGTAAAAGTGAGTTTCTTATCGGGCATAAATATATAAGAAATATAATTACATAAACGTAAAGTATACACCAACACGGCCATGTGTACGGTGTTGACAAGGCAAATGATCAAGAACTTTCATTCACATAACTGAAATATAGCTTTGCAAATAAGAAATCAGATAAATGCAGTTACTTACAGTGTTCATGGATATTTTGACAAACATTGAATGAGTGGGTTTGGTTTACGTCACTTTGAAAAGTATTTCAGTTACAGCAAGGACGTCAGCATGATGTGGGAGGAAAGACCGAAGTGATGCAGGTCTTAGACGTTTACCACTTTGGTGAAACCCACGATCACAGGTTTGGTGCTGACAAACCTATAAACACAATTAGGGCGAATTATTGAATCGAACCCACGACCGTAGGTTACTGGCACGAATTGGGACGACTTTGACGACTGGGCCTACATTGTCCGTTGACAAACAATCACAGTGTTACTGGAGAGGCGATTACTTGGCATCCATACTACTATTGTAGAAAGTCAGAGAAATTACGGGGAATACTGGTGTAATAAATCTCTGCGAAGCCTTTAGCAAGTGTATTCTTTCTGTATAGAAATGGTTGTCCCCCAATTCCTCTAGCACAAACGTGTATGTACGATCCTGCAACTCCACGTTCGGCATATAACATATGAAGGAATTTGACGTCAATATGCTGTTGTAACCATTCCAGCAGCCTTGATCTTAGATCGACTAATTATCTATATAATTCATTATGTAGTTGCAATAATTTGAAATACTGTCAAACAAAACGTATACTATCAAAGCCTATATAGTCATAACAATGGTATATACATAAATGAATTTACTTACATGTGGCTGAAACGTACCATCATTTATAAACATGCCTGTAACGATCCAACTGTTTTAGGCACAGTTAATCACTGTTTACTTTCCACTTCAGTTCCCTTGTAACATATTAATTAATCATAATGAACCACAAATATTTTTATGAAAGCTCGACATTTTCACCTCTCGAATACCGTCACAATAACAAAAATGTTCTTAGAACTGATTTATCCAGTGACTATTGATGACAATTTGTACAACCTAAACTACTCGCTTAACTTCAGCTAACTACCTTACAAGTACCATTGAATTGAGTTGGATTACGAAAAATAAACAACGACAGACAGTGATGATGAAGTTGCTTCTGTTCCTCGTCCCTCCTGTAAGGGCAGGTGAAGAAGTGAGGGTACAGGTCAGTCGAGGGGTTAACTTTTAAGTCAATGTTAATGATTCAACCTCACTCTTTGGTGGTACTATTGCGTTTGCGGACAGATTTAACCAATAACCAGGGAGGAATAAACACATTTGCATAATAACATTAACGAGGTAATTATCTGGTTTATTCTCATTGGGAAGACAACAGTCAGGGCATTAAAAGTCACTAATTTCCACAAGCAAAACATTGGGAACGTCAAAATAACGAACTGAATCCGACATAATTTTTGTCACTGATGCGTCAAATATGGAAATATCCTCCACATGTCTGCAATAAAAGTTTCCGAAAGCCCATCTAAGAGCTTGAATTTTGTAACCCTGGTCAAACAACTTTTGAGCAAGAGTCGCATGCCGCCTTTGAAATCATTGTAGAAAAAGCATTCTCGATTTACCTCAAAAGTTGTGAAATGTAGACGCCAAAGGCTTGAGCTGCTGGAACCGCTAGACACGAATGAAAAGTTGTCCATTGGTAAGCTAAAGCCATCCCTCCTAAAGTATTGGGCACAAAAGTCTGACTACTGCAAGTTTGGCAGTCGAATATTGGTGATATTGTCGTTTGAAAAGAACATTGTTAATTGGTTGGACGTTTTCTTTTAGCAATGTATAATTCCTACGATCCACACTCAAATCGACTGAATTTGATAAGCTGTAGTTTAACCTCAGCAACACATATGGCCATCATGAGTCAAACAAGTGAAACTACCGTTATGATATAAAAATTACCCAAGAGAAGTTTGAAAACGCCATTGGAGTCTGTTATCTATTTATACGTCATAGACCTGCCCTTTGCCCAGACATAAGTTAAGTGGTAGTCCTCTATATTTGGAAGATATGGTTCATTCCAAACAATTGTGTTATACATAAGATACCCTAAAGTCTTTTATTCCCAAGTCATTTTATGCAGGAGTTGTATGATAGTGAGAACGCGTCTACATGGATAGCATATGTTAATTCATTTTTAAAGACTAACATTACTCCACAATCTGCATGAACCTACGCTGACATCGCGGACTGGGCCATCACGTGATCCGAGATAAGTGTTAAATTACGAGAGAATTGCAGACAGTTAGCAGTGCTGGTATACCGTTGTATATCCAACACATGACATAGAGAGGATAACGATGCACGGACAACCATTACTGTTGTTTTTCCTTCTGCCATCCTATGTTTCAGGACTGATCCTTCCATTGACAAAACCAGACGGCAGTGCTGACCTTACCAGCGTTCTGAGTCACGTCACACTTCTCGAACAGACTGTTGACAACCTTCAGAAAAACACTGTTCAGTTACAGACAGATCTGCAGGTAACAAATGACAAGCTACAAACTACACAGACTGATCTACAGACAACGAAGAAAGACCTGCAGAATACACAGACTGAACTAGCCGCAAGTGAGGCAAAGCAACAATCTGCAGATGCGGACATTTTGTCTCTCAGAAATGACGTGTCCACATTAAAGACGGAACTCGTTCTCGTAAAATCAAAACTGCAAAATGTCAGTCCGGTAGTTTCCAGCCCGAATGTGGCTTTGAATGTTTCCATCCTCGATTCTTTGAGTCATGATGTCAAAGCCAATACGGCTGATGTAAAGGCCTTAGGTCTGGAACTGAAATCGGTACACAATGACTTAAACGCCACGGCTTCAACTCTGTTAGGGTTCCAGTCAGATCTTCACAGTTTTAAGTTTAATGTGTCCTCTGTACTGACAACTATTAAAGGGTGATTACGACGACCTAAAGTCTCATGTGGACTTAAATGTGCATAATAAAGTAACCTCGAATTCAGCAAACGTAACGACCCTACAGTCGGACGTGAATGTGTTAGCCAAGTTAGACATCCTGAACACAACAGTGTATGCAGTGCAATCAGAAGCCCGTCGGTTGACGGAAAATATTTCCTCTATGGTACAACTCCTTGAACACAAGCAGCTGGTGGAAAACATGGACACGCAGTCGGTGAAGACTCTGGCACAAGACACGTCCATTCAACTGAAACTGTTGGAGAAAGATGTTAATGCAACTTCCTTTGATGTTGGCCATATCAAACAGAATCTCCACTCAATGGATGCAGATCTCCACGTGGTACAGAATGATGTCACGATGACGCGCTCTGAGATACAGACGATGAAGCAAACCATGTCTGATATCGACAAAAATTCTACTGCTGTGAAACAGGCCCTGGCACAGGTGGCTCAAACTATGGGTAAGATTCTCACTAATTTGGACTTTTTTATTGAAATGCCCACATTTCTTGTTTTTTTATGACAAAGAAACATAGTTTACAGTTGCAATTCATCCCTCAGTCATGCCTGGATCCGCTTATAGCGGTTTAAATCTCAGATACACCCAAACTACAATCATTGGTTGATTGGTATGCATCACATAGGTGTTCGTTGGTTCCACCAAAATGGTAAATGACTATAAATGTTCAGTAGCCAAAATATATATACATGTTAATTTGTTTCTTTGATTTTGTAAGGAATGAAGTGGTGGTACTTGTTTATTTGGATCTAAGTTGTGTCACACAAATCCAGGAGGTAGTGTGTTTCTATCGACTAATTATCAATTCATTAATTTCATTATGAAACTATTATCTGAAAATTAATTTGATAAATATACTTTTCAAAAAAGTAACACAATACTGATATTTTTGTCAATAAAAACAAAATTAGCTGACCAAGAGGTGCAAAATGAAGAGGTTTAATGTGTTATTGTGTCAGTGACAAATTTCCCGGATCAAAATAATCACAAAAAGGAAATACAAACCACAAGTCGGTAAAAACGCGCCCAGTGCATTAACAAAAGAGCCATGGAGCTGCACGCACTACACGTGCATCAGCACTATGAACGGTATTAAAGTACAGGGTTTTTGATTGCCTGGCATCTGCTTCAATCGAACAGTGACAACATGCCAATAATAACAGAAGTGCAAAGAAATAACGTCATCAGCCGCTTGCAGGCCGGGGAATCCCGATCAGCTGTAGCCAGGGTTTTCAATGTAGCGCCCAGCACCATCACAAGGATGTCGGATCAGTTTCAACAGCATGGGTCAACACGTGATCGGCAAAGGTCGGGACGACCAAGAGTCACCCCCGCCCAAAATCCCTACATCCGACTGTGCCACCTACGCGAAAGGACGACCATAGCAACCTCAGTCGCATCCCAAATACCCGGACTGCGCAGAATCTCCGACTAGACCGTACGAAACCGTTTAAGAGCAGCAGGTCTACAAGCAATACGTCCTGTTTGACGCGTCATATTGAGTCGACAACATCGTCAACAACGACTGCATTGGTGTCGTCAACACCGGGTATGACGTCAACTGCGATGACCTCAACTGACGAATCAAGATTTCTCCTCCGTCGAGGGGGTGGAAGAGCACGGGTCTACAGACGTCGGGGAAAACGTTACGCCAGAAACTGCGTTAAGGAAGTGGACAGGTTTTGTGTGTGTAGCGTTATGATGTGGGCGGCTATCTCTCATCATGGCAAGACAGGTTTGGTCCATATCCAGGGCAGTCTTACGGCTCAACGATACATGAACGAAATTCTCCTACCACGCGTCCTCCCAATTGAAGCCAACGGCAACGGTGTATTCCTGAAGGACAACGCTCGGCCGCATACAGAACGGATCACACGAGCCTGTCAACACAACAACAACGTTGATGTTCTCCCCTGCCCCTCCAGATCCCCGGATTTGAACCCGATAGAGCACCTGTGGGATGAACTGGATAGACGGCTACGCCCACGTTAACCACAACCCCAGACGTTGCAGCAGTTGGCTTTTGCGTTGCAGTCCGAGTGGGCTACCATTCCCCAGGATGTGATTTGCATACTCGTCTATTCCATGGGCAGGAGATGTCGGCCGCTATCGATTCCAACGGGGGACATACGCGTTATTGATAATAGCTGACCTTCACCTTGGACTTTTTCTATATACCGATAGCTGAGATGACTAAAATCACCCAGTGTTCTCTCCACAACATTTTGGCTCAATACCTTGTCCGGTTCCTCGTATAAATACGTATATATATATATATGGAAATATATGGAAAGGAAGAACGTGTTGTTCAGTTTACTTATCTGGTCAGTGGTTATATATCATAATATTACATATATACCGTTAACCTATTGTAATGAACGCGCTGGAATGTATGACGTTTTGACAGTGAAAAATTAGAGTCATGGAAGTGTTCAGTGGTGGCCGCCATATATTCGTTTAAATGTATTTGTGAATCATTTCCCTTCCTTAGTTCTCCAGTAATCAACCGTTTAAGTTAATATATAATCTGTTATTTGTTTAGAAGTAAAGGGATGTAAGTAATGAAAAGAAGCTATGATACGTTTATCAGTATTCCAGTTCTGTTAGGTACAGTGTAACTGATAATGGGAAATCAGTCATACAGCACCCGTCTCTGGAACTAACATGTTCTGGGCACAGTGGGGTGATGACGAGGATAACGTTGCTGAGTACGTCAGTATTTATAAGCCGACAATATAAAAGGATGGAAACGCGCCCAGTGCATTAACAAAAGAGCCATGGAGCTGCACGCACTACACGTGCAGCAGCACTATGAACGGTATTAAAGTACAGGGTTTTTGATTGCCTGACATCTGCGTCAATCGAACAGTGACAACATGCCAAGAATAACAGAAGTGCAAAGAAACAATTGCAGGCCGGGGAATCCCGATCAGCTGTAGCCAGGGTTTTCAATGTAGCGCCCAGCACCATCACAAGGATGTCGGATCAGTTTCAACTGCATGGGTCAACACGTGATTGGCAAAGGTCGGGACAAACCCGATGAAAACAATGAGAAAACCATTTCCATACTTATAAGACATCTCAATTGTGTTTATGAATCACTATCAAATAGTGATGATGCCAGGTGTTTGCGAGAAGGCGGGCGTATCCTGCCCAACCGCCGGCACCCGTCAAAAACACATGCAAAGGCAAGTCAATTGTTCATCTGAAAAAACACGGGAACATATAGTTTAAGTCAAACTAGGGAACCGTCCATCCTGTAACGGCGGAAGAAGTAAGGGCCGAGGTCAGAGGAGCAGATGACATATTTGGTACTGGTGGTGTCCAATTGTCGCACATCGGCACTATTTAACCAATCAGCTTTGAGAGAATAATAACCACTGATAGCATTGTTGGTTTTGAACATGCGGTTTATCCTCATTGTTAACATAGGATTAACGGTAACTGCGTTTTCACAAAATAAGGGAGCACTGACGCGACCTGGTGTAAATTGTTCTCTAGTGAATCATATTTTAGCGGTGGGTATTGTAGCATTTGAACTTCGTTTCGAAGTCGTCGGCTACGTCACTTACGTGAAAGAACCAACACGGCCGCCTCAACAACTACGGTAATACCAGGATTGCGTGGGATATCAGCCCAGACAGTGAGGAACCGTTTACGCGCGGAAGGTATTCGCACTAGACGACAAGTTTGAGGTGTCATATTTAACGGACCTGCATCGTCGGCTGCGACGTCAATGGTGTCAAGGTCACAGAGAATGGTCACAACTGCGATGGAGACTACTTTGGTTTAGTGACGAGTCACGTTTTATGCTTTGCCGTGCGGATGGAAGACGTCGTGTTGCACGAAACTGCATACATGAAGTGGACTGATTTGGTGGTGGTAGTGTGATGATGTCGGCAGCCATCTCCTGCACAAGTAGATTTTGCTACAAGTTCTTGAGAATTTAACGGCACAACGTTACACGGATGAGATTCTTCGGCCCCCACCTCCTTCCTATTATGCAACAAACACGTCATTTTCCAACGGACAACAGCCTTTTTTCAAGAATCCCAACATCCAGGTCCTGCCATGGCCCTTCAGGGGATTTATGGGATGCACTGGATCAACGACTGCGTGTACGTCAGTAACAACCACAAAATGTCCGACAGTTGGCACAAGCCCTGCAGGGTGTGGGTGAACATTCCTCCCCAGACCAAAATTCGGGATCTGATTGCTTCCATGGGACGACGATGCCAGTCAGTTTTGGACAGTTTGGTGGCCATACAAGATATTGAGAAAAGATTACCTTGGCCTTGTAATTCTACTGTTCCATGTGTACCATGTGGTACCTGGGTCAATGACAAAGATGTGACAGTTTTCAACAATCGATAACCATCTGTTGATTATTTATATGATATATAAAATATACATCTAAAATCACTTTTGCGGGGGGGGGGGGGGGGGGGTTGCAGGGTAATGTGGCATCAGGTATATATATCCGCCGTCTTGCAATGCTTAATAATTCCCTGTGAAGAAGGCAAGATTTTAGAGACGCAAAGAGGGGAAATAATCAGAATGCATCCCACAGGGTTGTCTTGATGAAATCAATGCTGTGAAGGGAATTCCACGGTCAGGACGACCTCCTGTGACGGTGCAGCGTAAAGACTGGGCACACTGCTTCGGTTGGTACGAAGACAGCAATTTGCAAAGATTCCTCCGACAATGGCTACCCGATCGATGTCTGTGCACCAGAACCTTGAGGTACCACTTCAGAGCAGCAGGAATGGTGTCCGGGAGAGTCATCAAACGCCCCCAAACGCAAATTACCATCAGAGGGTTTAGCACGATGGGCTTGAAATCTAAGAACCTGGCGGAAGAGCCATTGTTTGGATGCCACAGACTGACGAATGAGGATTTGGGGGGCACATGAATAGGGCCTATAAACATCCGGGCAACTGTGTCTTATTTTGGAGGCACGGTAATGATTTGGGGAATATCTCACACGATTGCAAGCTGTACCTGGTCACCATGCAAGACAATCTCACAGGTAATCAGTACCTCCGAGATGTCCTGGATACAGTTGCTACTCTCATTTTGACAACCACCCACTCGCCCTAGGACCTCAGTTCATGGATGATAACGCCAGACCCCATCGCTGCCGGGCAGTGACAACCTACCCAAAAAACAACGCTGGCCCGAAATATGCACCAGTGGATTCAGATCTTGAACATCTTTGCGGTCGTATACAGGCACTAGAATTTACTGTACAGAATCTGCATGGAATGAAAGCAATTTTTCATTGGCAGTGACTTCATTTTCCCCTCAGTAGATCCGACGTCTGACTGGGGTGTCGAGACGCAGGGATGTGACCGTCATCCAGGCACGTGGAGTGTTTACTCGCCACTGAACCTTTGAACTACGGGTGTCATCTGGGGACTCAGTGACGTATTTATCCTGAATTCTACCATGACACTGATTTCAATCTGATTGGTCAAAATCAGTGATCTAATTCCGTTTGATACCGCAAAACTAACATGACCCCCTAAGTGGTCTGTTGGTAGAGCGTTTGACATTTTAAGTTATTTCCGAATATCCCATACGTTTTTGAAGTGTTTAATGATTTGTCATCATGAAATAATATTCTCATTATCTGTTAATTGTATCATTGCTATCATTGTATAACTCTAAGCATCGAAACTGTACCCTAATACATTGGAATTGATGGCAATAAATCTATGCAGTAGATAAACGTGTTGGTATCACTATTCGTTATCCTTTACATTCCTAAAATAATTAGTAAAACTAATATATTACGAGACGTAAATTTCCTGACATGACAAAAATGTATGGAAGGGCAAAACGCACTGGTCAGTGGAATTCAGTTAAATATCATAACTTACATATAGGGAGTAAGATAGAACTATAAAACACCCAAGTAACCTGACCGCCTCTAAGGTCCAGTGGAAGGTCGGTGGTTCGATCCCCTGACTGCGTCATACCAAAATGCGTTAAACAATGGCACCTGTTACCCTGTCTGGCGTTCAACATTAAAGGGATGAAACAAGAACGTGTAATAAATGTTCAAGATATAACCTGTTTATAGTAGTTACACAAGTACGTCCTAAAAAGCATAGATGTGATGAAAATAACTGTATATACTTATATCAGTCATGTCACATTATGTTTCTTTGTTTGTTGTTTAACGCCGCACTCAGCATTCTTCCAGCTATATGACGACGGCATGTAAATAATCTAGCCTGGACGAGACAATCCATGGCCAGTGATTCACATCATGACCATCGATCTACGCAAATGGGATACGATAACATGCATCAACCAAATCAGCGAGCATCAACCAAATCAGCGAACTTAGTCGCCTCTTACAAGCATGGGTTGCTGAAAACCAATTCTGACCCGGATCTTCACGGGTCTCTTACATAATGCAAAGCATAAATGATTAGTTACATTGTGTTATTATATTATATTCTTTTACTTCAGCTTCAAAGACCAGAGACGTGGCATTCCAGGCATATTTAAGCGATACACAAACTGTCCAGTCAGACACTTCTCTGATATTTCACCGTGTCTTCCTCAATTCTGGGTCTGGATACAGCAGCACAACAGGAACGTTTACAGCACCTGTCTCTGGAACCTTCATGTTCTGGACACAATTGGATGTTGACCAGGCAGATGTTTCTTTAACCGTCTCTATCCAAAAGTCGGGAACTTCAATAGCAACAGGATGGGTGAAAACAACAACAGATAGTGATGATGAAGTTGTTTCTGTTATAACCGCCAGTCATGTAACGGCTGGTGAAGAAGTGTGGGTCCAGGTCAATTTAACAGCTTTGATATATGGTGCCTCATATTCTCACTTCGGTGGTACTATCTTGTCTGTAGACTGACTTTATCAGCTTGGGGAGAAACATCAACACACTGCCAGACAGCACTGTATGGTATGAACGGCTTATCCTCATTGTGAACGCAACCGACCAGGGATGAATATTGTAGCTGAGTGATCCTCGATATTCAAGTATATCACATCTCCATTGTATTTTGATAAATACCACTGGACACATTCTCAACTTTAATCATTTAAGTCCAAACTCGAATATGTAGCTCTCCAATCAACTATAATGTTCAATAGTTCTTGCATTCAATCATCTTCCCGAGGCAAGAGAGTTTACTGACTTTAAAAGTCCAGTTTCCACCCTTGCCGAACTAGGCTGGAATTACTGGGCTCGATCGTAGCGCCACCAGTGGCTATTACCAGCTATGTCCCTTTTAAGTCTCTCCTATGGACCAATCAGATTCCACCTCTCGTATCACTTGCGTTTGCTTCACACAAAATGGTGGCGCCCGGTCAGGACGATCTGATCGATAATCAATATCTATATTGTGATAAAACGTGTCTTACATCGCGAAATGCATCAAATCACGTGAGCACCTTTTTAAAAACATGAAAAAAATTAGAAATATTTGCTGGCAACGTGTGGGCGGTGCACATGCTTTGCAAATCCTGCAATCGACCGAAATCTGAACAACAGTTAACGAACCGGATTTCGATTTCGGTGCGCGATTTTGATTGGACTATGCATAGACTCGTTAGCCCAGCCAAAATGTAACTCCATAATACCAGCCTAGTTCGGCAAGGGTGGAAACTGGACTTTTATAGTCAGTTAACTCTCTTGCCTCGGGAAGATGGCCTTCAATACGCTCCAAACATCTTTTCCATCTAAACGTTTATAAGACTCTTTCCTTCGCTACCAAATATTCTAATATGCTTTTAGTATAGAACGCTTGAATGTAGATCAATGCCGAGGGTTCGTGCAGAAGTATCATTTTGATAATAAAGAGAAATGTAGATGGTGATCAAAAGAAACGATGGTGGCGAATGGATCACGGGTTTTTATATAATTGAATGTAAATTGAATGTAAAACGCTGGATACTAGAGGAAGGGGATAAGTTGAATTATAGTTAACATAATTTCCAATAGTCAACTTCCATTTTCAGCAATATTTCAGCAGCTCCAGCCTTTGGTGTCTACATTTCAAAACTTTTGGGGTACAGTCAAGCATGCTCCTTCTACGAAGATTTCAAGAGCGTCATACGACTCTTGTTCAGAAGTTGTTTCATCACGGCTGCAACATGCAAAGCCTTAGTGGGGCTTTCAAAAGTATTTATGATAGACATGTGGGGAACATTTCCAAATTTGACACATCAGTGACAAGAAATATGAACGATGCAATTCCCTATTTTGACTTCTACGATATCTTCTCGTGTATTTTCAGGCGAACAATTGCCTTGCCTTGTCATGTTTTTGTGACGGGTGTTACCTTCGGGTAAGGATATGCTCACCTTTTCGCGAACACCTGGTATCATCACTATTTGATAGCAATTCAAACACACACGCTCGTGATAGTCTGAATTCGGGCTTTCAGCAGAGATTTCTTATCATTATGGAAAGAGTTTGGGCGCTTTTATTTACAGAATTAAGGTCCCCTGCATAATGCTGAGCATCAGAAAATCATGCTGAGTAACAATGGTTGTGAAGCACATTTGCAAGAAAAATATGTAATGTTTCAATACCTATTTTTCCCAACAATGCAATTTCGCGAACGCCGGGTACCATTACTATCTGATAGTGATTCCTGAATAGATGCTCATGATATAGTCGGAATCGTACAATGGACATTTCTCATGATTATGGAAAGGGTTTTGTCGCTTACATTGATTTCAATTATTAGTGTCATGCTGCCTTTATTTAAGGATTATCAAATGCACACACCACGCACAATTATTATAAACACACACACACACACCACATTCTTAACATACAATACTTCATGCCCCCCATACCACACATTCAGCCACACGAGTATGTAAAATAGCAGTCACGGAGTGAGTGAGCCGGGTTATATTACGGATGGCTAGCTTAATATCGGAGGACAGATCAAAGAAATCAGTTCAAAGGAAAATGTGTTTATTTCCAGATCAACATCCAATACATAAAAACATATGAAACAGCCTCAGATAGAATGAGTGCATAAAATTAACTTCCCATGTCAGAAACATTTTACTTCTTTTACAGATCTAGACTGGTGGTAA
This sequence comes from Haliotis rufescens, assembly GCF_023055435.1. Lineage (NCBI taxonomy): Eukaryota > Metazoa > Mollusca > Gastropoda > Lepetellida > Haliotidae > Haliotis > Haliotis rufescens. Next base: position 18,532,591 of record NW_025963890.1, on the reverse strand, counting down.
TGGTGGTAATGCGATATAAATGTCATGTTGCTTTGGCACACTAAGTGGTTCATTATCAACCTTAGTAAACAGAAGCAGATATGTACATGTATATAATTTTTATCAGATTCTTAGTACATTTTAATATATTTGCGTAATAGGTTGTATGATATATATATATATATATATATATATATATATATATATATATATATATATATTTCACCTGAACAAAAAACAGGTATAAAGTGTGTTTGTACAGTGAACGAATCAGCACACTACAACACATTCGTCTGGATAATGGTAAATAATCCTTCCATGGCAAAAAAAGGTAAATACAAACTTGATATTCCCTTGTGGCGATTCGGAATCACAATAGATCCCCACTGCCTCCCAAAGTTGATCGAGTGGTCATAAATCAGACCCCGGCGGGTTTTGTTTCTTCGTTACCCAAAGTCGTGCATCTTTTTGTTCGTCTTATCAACCATTGTTATTTTCGGCCACTGACTCGACAAGGTACATGTTGCCGTGACATAGTTGGACATCATAAAACAAGTTATTTAAAACCATAATATCCAACACAAGTAAATGTTAGTTTCGTATCGGGCATATTTATATTGAGAAAGAAACAATACTGTAAAAAAATCGTAATGCCCACAACAGTATAATCGTGGCTGTTGCTGTCCAACCAAATGACCAAAAGACTTTTATTCGCATAAATTAAAAAACAACTTTTTTAGGAATGAGATAAATGCAGTTACTTAAGTGTTTATTGATATTTTGACAAACATTGAGTGAGTTTGGTTTAACAGCATTCCAGTTATATCACGGCGTGTCAGCTTTATGTGGGGGAAAGCTCCAAGTGATGCAGGTCTCTCTTTCGTGAAAACCCACGAGCACGGGTATGGTGCTGACAAACCTAGAAACATTATTGGGGCAAACCGGGATTGGAGCCCACAATCAAAGGTTTCTGGCGTGCCCAAGGGACGCAACTTTGCACAGCGAATCGCAGCGCCTTAGACAAAATAAAATAATCGTGAGTTAGTGGCACGAATTGCAGAACCTTCCCGTGACAAACAATCACAGTGTAACGGATGCGCCTATTTTGTGATATTCATCTCACTATCGTTGTCCATGACGATGATGTTACATGGAAAACATAAGAAAGTCGTAGAGAATACTGCTGTAAAATATCTCTGGGCAGCCTTTACCACTCGTTATCTTTCAAAATAGGATGACCATTTCATAAAGCGTGGAACGATTAATCTTAAATAGAAATATGAATGTTAAATTAAAAGATTGTATTCCCAAAAGTAGGGCGTGCACTTTCGTTTTATAAATCAATTCAGATTTAAATAAAGAGTTGACCTTTTAATGAACAATATATACATACATCTCAAACAAAAACAAATACCGATGATCAATTAATTCGATTAACAATATACCTGAAAACACAGCATACAGTTATACATCCGTAACAAATCAATAAAGGTCAGTCAAACATTTGTCACAGTGACGTCATAGCAGTTAGTGTCAGTACTTACAAGCAGTAGTAAGTCAAAACAACCACACATAGTACAGTGATAGCTTCGTCATCTCATTCATTAATTTGATAATCTCTGGACAGGATGTCCCTCTATGCCCCCACCACGAAAGTTAATGTACGATGCGAATACAGAAACAGCAATGGTATAAATATACATGTGTATATAAATTTAGTTATTGGGCATGTGGTTAATCATTTCTGTGTAGGCAGAGTTAGTCACTGTTTACTGACGCTTCAAGTGTGAACTGAATCCAAATCTGACATTTCCACATGCATGAGACCGTGTATGTACAATGTACATGTATATTCATACATACAGCATATATGTTATCGTTATGAAAGGCAGCGAGTGAACGCTGTATAATACTGTGTAGACATAAACATCCTTTTAAAAATACTCTTTGATTGTGAAATTTGATTGATGGCTCGCCAATTTGTAGGTATAGCTGCAATAACATAAACAGTATGTACATCGGCCGCAGAACCGACTCTCAAAACACCTCTTCTCTCTTCTTTGCCATGGCCTTTGCTTCTCCGCTGTTCTTCACGAAATCCTGAAAAAAGTTAATACTCATTTCATTGGAAGAATGGGTTGGAACTGTACAGCTACGCCCAGATTGTCGGATTAGTTGAAACATGTCGATGTTATGAGCTAGTATGACTGCTAACAGACTGAGGACTGTTTATAACAGAGTCTGGACCAGACAAACCAGTGATTGGTATTACGAGCAATGTCCCATGTCGTTTGGGTACTCATCGTACCACACCCATAGATTGCTGGGGGACCAAGTCCAGCACGGAATCCTCACGGGAATGTGTTATATTTTGTGTTGTTCTGCCCTGATTCTCCCAGCTATCAATACGGAACCTATTGAGAATGGAAGCTACCAGTTTAACTCCTAAATTAAACGAACAATGATTGTAGATTACAAAATGTTGAATCTTCAATGAGAAATTGTCCATTGTGTACTTTAGGAACGGAAAAAGAGTACCATTCCAGTTTGCTATGTTTTTAATGTCTTGCGAATGAGTGAGGAAGTTTGGTTTTACGCCACTTTTAGCAGTATTCCAGCAATATCACGATGGGGGACACCAGAAATTGGCTTCAATCATTGTACCCATGTGGAGAATCGAACCCGGATCTTCGGCGTGATGAGCGAACGCTTTAACCACTAGGCTACCCAACCGCAGGTAGTGCCTTACGAAATATATTTTCCTATATATGTATATTCGTAAAAAGTAGGCATTTCCAATTGTGTATACAATTCAAATGATAAGGATGATTGATGACCAGGGATTAATTGAAAACATTGTCAAATATATTCATAAGGCAAACGTTTTTAGAAATGCTCTGCTTGATACTTGATGTCCACTACCGAAATATTTCATGAATTTCCCACTGAATATAGAGTTGGTGGAATAAAAGGTCTTTATTGTTGGCAGAGATGGATGGATCAGTATTTAGTTACCATCAGACCCTTGCTCATGTAGTAAGGCCGCTGAACACCGTCGTTCCTGTCGCAGTCTTCCACAAAACACACAAATATGGCGTCAATGGTCATCTGGATAGAAAAGTTGAACATATGCATCAGTGAATACTTCAGAAACAGTTGATCTTCCAAGCAAGAAGACAACATCCGAAATATTGTTATTAGTGTTAGTGTTAGTGTGTTAGTGTGTTAGTGTGTTTGTGTGTGTGTGTATGTGTGCGTGCGTGCGTGCGTGCGTGCGTGTGTGTGTGTGTGTGTGTGTGTGTGGCTGCTTGTACTGGTACGGCTTAGCTCGAGGCAGGGTAACAACAAGTGCTAGTCCATATACGTCTTTTGGTATGACACACCACTGAATTAAAAAGAATTACGGAACTAGTAAATATGTTGTATTGATATAAAATATATTTTTCTGATAAATATATCTTGGAAACCACATATATGCGGGGGAAAAGCCATGAAGCAGCCCTTTCGGCATCGTGTTCATAAAGGTCGTGTGCACAAACAATTTCTGAAACAATAGGTATCTCCCTTACCTCATACACCGCCAGGAAACAGCTGGAGATGAAGTAGGCGAAGATGCACGCGACAGTGATGGGGACCCAGGTGTAGTGGACGTCCGTTCTGTCCTGAAACAAGAAATCAATATCACAATCTCGTAAAGTGTTCTTCAAGAAACGAACCCTATATATATTTAGATAATACTGATGAACAATTGACATGTGCGCTTGCGCCATGGGGGACAGATCGTGCTGTATTTGCTTTGTATATTTCCACTCACCCTAAACAGTTCGATGCCTACAACGGCAACGACAGCGACTGTACCCACTTTCCCCAGAAAGAGGAGGAAATCTCCCACACAGTTTATCGCTGCCACGCGGAGAGCGTTATTGACGATCAGCAGGAACGCTTGCTTGGCTGCCTTACAGAAGCCATAGCCATTTATTGCTGAAACATAAACCAGTGTACATACATGAAAATACCTAAAGTATGGTCCGTTTGTTTATTGTTTAACGCCGCACTTTTATATAGCCATATTCCAGCTATATGACGGCGGTCTGTAATTAAATAATCGAGTCTGGCGCATCATGAGCATCGATCCACGCAAATGAGATCGATGACATGCATCAACCAAGTCAGCGAGCCTGACCACCTGATCCCGTTAGTCTCCTCTCAGGACAAGCATAGTCGCCTTTTACGGCAAGCATAGTTGCTGAAGACCTATTCCACCCCGGATCTTCACGGGTCCCCACGGTCCATGTTTACACCAGAGCAAATACGGAGATGCTTGGATGTCCAGCGAATATATTTAAAAACTTGAGAACAAAATATTTGTTCCAGTCTTATCGGGGACAACTATTTGCTGGAAAATATGCAGTTCATTGCAACGCCAAACCACATTCACTTACACAGACGTGTATACTTCAAAGTGTAGATCGTCGTATTAACACGTATTCAATTTGATAGCTACAATACATCTCGGCAGTCTGTAAACAATCTGATGAAAACAGACTAACAAATGAATAAAAGCACAGGCCAGGAATATTTAACTAATTGCCGGGCAAAAGAAAATATACACTAGAAAATTGGATTTGACCAAAAAATTGCAAACGTTATCGAATCGTGACTAGGCTGAAAACCAGTCACCGATACACTGCAAAAACGACCCAAAACACAACTATTATACCCATATCAAATACATGACCATCGAATAATGTTTTTATTTATTCAATTTTTAGCCACAGTCCAACATGGGTGTATTCTTTCTTTTGACCGATAGTTAATGTTGATATTTCGCTATACAGTTACATATATATACATCTACTGTTTTGAGTGCATTTATTACTTTCGTTGGCATCAAACTCTTAACAGCAATGAGTTACCTATTTGTATATACGCATTGTCGTTCAGAAACTTGAGAAACTTCTCAAAACACCATAAGCAGCATCCAAGGCACTTGAGGAAAAACTTGGCCACAAAGTTCTCAGCTCCTTTCAATCTGAGAAAACAGTAAAAAGAAAAGTTGTATAAATAAATCAATGAACGCCACGATGTTTATGTTAATCCTATCAGTTGGTGTGCTCAATAGAGACACATCATACGCAGAATTGTCAACTCATTTTTCATCCATCATTCTTATTTAGCACCATTAAACACTTTTTAGCCCTGTTACAACTCCTATACCAGAACGATTTCCTCCCGCATCAAGCTAACACGCCGTGATATAACTGTACTACTGTTCACAGTGGCGTTAAACACAACTCACTCTCTCATTCACTCAATCGTATTAGCCGTATATTGAAAACATATTGAGTGAGTTTGATTTGTCTCTGCTTTTAGCATTATTCCTGCAATATCACGGCAAATATACACACAGTATACGGCCCTTGTTGGGAATCGAACCCGAGCGTTTGGCGTGACGAGCGAACGCTTCAACCAGTACGCTACCCGAACACCCTCATTGTAATGATAACTTAAGTAAAATACACCTGGGTATTTATGTATAACTATTACACACATCAAACATGACCATATTATACAGACAGTGGCGAAAACAGACTGAAATCACTCACCGTCCTTCAATAAAGGACAACCCAAGTCGGATGAACTTCACAATGGCGATGATGAGCGAGCCAATCGCCACTGAGCCCAAATGGTATCTGAAGGGGAAACGTCATAATGTGATAAAGATCGATTTCCATTACATGGGCAAACAAGTGACTGAACAACTATTATGAACAACATCCCACACCATCGGGGTAAAGATTCAGTTCGAAAATTGGTCCTGTCATATATTTTTTTTAAGAGAGTTATGGCCCTTGCTCCGTGCTTTTTAAGTGAGTGCATACTGTGTGAAATGGGGACATGTTTTCTCAGAAACTACTGAAGTTACTTGAATGAAAGTTTGCATGGTTATATAAGAGATACTTGTCAAGACTGAGTTCGAAAATTGGTCACGTCAATTATGTTTACAGAGTTATGGCCCTTGATCTATGTTATTTTACTTGTATAGCGTGTGCAATGGGGACAAGTTTTCTCAGACACTATTGAAGTTAGCTTATCTAAGAGATACTTATCCAGACCGATTTATTTTTTTCCAGGGAAGAGTCCTTTTCTGTGTATTAATTTCACATTTAATCATTTGTTTCTGAAGACATAAGACCGCCTCTGTGGTCTAGTGGTAGAGCGTCCGCCCGGGGAATGGAAGATCCGGGTTTCGATCCCCAGCCTCGTCATACCAAAAGACGTTAAAAGATGGTACTTGTTGTTACTCTGTCTGGCGCCCGGCATTAAGGGCCTAAAACAAGGACTGGTCGGCTCGGAGTCAGTATACTGTGTCTGAGTGGGGTATTCATGTTAAACTGTGACATGGTATCTCAGTGGGGTAGCACTATAAAATCGGCATCATTCCGGACTAATCTTGGACGCGACGTTAAACCCCATTTCACCTCACCTAACCTCACCCCATTTCACCTAACCTCACCCCTGATGACGTAAGCGGCCCAAGTGCATATCTCGTCTTATTGCTTTAGATGACTCTTTTTATAATGTAGTTCATATTCACTACTATATGAACAAACATAATTCTAATGTGCCCCATGGCGGGACAAAGTGTTAGTGTCGTTGTTACTTTTGCTTCAACAACCAGATCAACATGTTATCCTAATATGCTATGCGCATACAAAATGTCATCAGATGACAGAGAGGTATTAAGCAGAACGTACCTGACCAGTCGTGAGATAGAGAGTGCTATTGGCCATCCAAGATTGGACTTGTCTCTGAAAATAACGATTGCATCCAATTAATACAGGTTAGTAGAAGACAAATCAATGTGTTTTAGGCTTGATCTGTTGGTTTGTTGTTTAACGCCTCACTCAGCAATATACCAGCTACATGGCGGTCTGTATAATCGAGTCTCAGTCACAGTGAGCATCGATCTACGATACGATGACATGCATCAGACAAGTCAGCGAGCTTGGCCAACCCGGTTCGTTAGTCGCCTCCAACGATATTCATGGGTTGTTGAAAGCCAATTCTAACCAGGATATTCACGGGCCTTACGGGTTATGTCATAAAGAACTCTTTATTCCGTTTGAGTGAGAGAGTATGGTTTTACGCCGCTATAAGCAATAATCCAGCAATATCACGGCGGGGACACCAGAAATAGGTTTAACACATTGTACCCATGTGGGGAATAGAACCCGGGCCTTCGGCGTGACGAGCGAACACTTTAACCACAAGGCTACCCCGCCGCTGAAAGGCAATAGCTGCAATCGTACACATAACGTGTTGATAGATGCATGGTGACTGAAGAATCGATGTACAAATGATCTCAGCATCATTCATCCTCCTAATCACGACACACATTCTAGCCTAGCCCTTCCGCAACCATAATTGCCGTCATAATTTATGGAAATTTTGATTGTGATATACATGTGTCACAAGCCATGGGTGCGGCAACGTATCAGGATTGAGTGAAAATATCCTATGCTTTAACGTGTAGAAGAGTTGCCCAATTACATCAACACATGTATACTAAGACCTAATGCTTGTCGTAAGAGGCGACTAACGGGATCGGTTAGTCAGGCTCGCTGACTTGGTTGGTGCATGTCATCGTATCCCAATTGCGTGGATCAATCACTGGATTGTCTGGTCCAGACTCGATTATGTACAGACCGCCGTCATATAGCTGGAATATTGCTGAGTGCGGCGTTAAAAGACAAACAAACAAAAACATATTAAACATCAATGGATGTAACGATCTTTACGAAAACTGATGATAGAGTTAAGTAAGGATAAGAATTCATGGATGAACAACTTCTTTATTACAATTAAGAGCGACGTTTCGGTGTAGGTTCTAACACCGTTATCAAGCAAGTGATTTACAGAGTGTAGTAGGCAAGTATATATACAAGTAGGAGGCAATGTTTATACAGTTGAGTAGATATTGTTATACTCTACTGTATAAACATTGCCTCCTACTTGTATACATACTTGCCTACTACACTCTGTGAATCACTTGCTTGATAACGGTGTTAGAACCTTCACCGAAACGTCGCTCTTAATTGTAATAAAGAAGTTGTTCATCCATGAATTCTTATCCTTACTTAGTACTCCAACTTCTAAATGCCTATCAAAGAAGATGATAGAGTTCTCTGTCTTTACCGTCATATATAAAATCTTATAAATCTACAAAATAACACCAGTAAGTGGGTTTGGTTTAACACTTCTTGGAGTGATTGAGTAGGGTTTTATGCCGCGTTTAGCAATATTTCAGTAATATAACGGCGGGGGACATCAGAAATTGGAGATTGAGAATCGAACCTGGGTCTTTGGCGTGACGAACGAACGCTTAGACCACTCGGATACATCACTGCCCCAACACTGCTCTGAACAGTAATCAAGTTATACCACATCGTTTAATGATCGTAGAAGTTTACCGCCTTGTGAAACCAATAGACACATGAAGGACGGTCATTCTTTAAATTCGAACCCACAATTGCCGCAACCTAGGAGACACAACTGTGGACAGTGAATACACAAAGAAAGTAGTCTTCGTGTCTGGAAAACGTACCTGGTGAAATACCAGACTGCCACAGCTCCAGACACGGCGAGTCTCTGACAAGCGAAGATGAACTGGGTGATCCAGAGAAAGCCCAGGATGTAGTAGGCTATCAGGTACTGGATAGAGAACAGACAAGCGTCAGTTAGTATTACATCGCTGTCAACAACATTGCCATCGGTCGGTTAATAACCGAGCACGATCGAGGAACACGCTTGATGTCCACTGGCTCTTAACCTAACCATGAAGTACATAGACCTGAGTCAATGGAGGACCGAATTGCTTGCTCACATACATGAACTGTTAAGAACTATAGCCATTGAAATTCATCTTCCCGAGGCAAGGGAATTAACCGACTATAGACGTCCAGTTTCCTGTTGAATAACTTATTGTAATTTCAATAGTTCAAGTGTGAGGGAGTTCGGTTTAACGCCGTTTTGAACGGTATTTCAGTCATACCGCGGTGTGCCAGCTTAATGTGGGAGGATATCCACATGTGATTCAGCTCTTAGATGTTTGGCACCTTGATGAAACCCACGAGCATGGTTGGTGCTGCCTAACCAAGAACACAATCAGGGCGAATCCGGGAGTCGAACGCACCAAGTTTCTGTTCTGTAAGAAATGATGAACCTTATTATACTGGACGCTGTTATCATAAATAAATGAAACTTATATACCTTTAATGTTTCGTCTTCTTTGTAGCTGACAACGCCTGCTGAGTTGGCGACGGGGTGCTCTGTGGTGGTAATAATATAGAATCAGGGTATGCATTGATGTATGTAATGCATTATATACATCCTCTATCATCCTTTCATCGTGATGTCAAGTAACCCAAGTACAAAGGAAAAGGAAATTATCAACCGTGAAGTATTATTCAATTGAAAACAATGCAGGTTATTGTCCTAAAAGCGTCTATCGTTATCGCAATGCGGTTTGTTTTGTTTTCTATTTCATGGACATTCCATTAGCAAAATTTGTCCAATGGAGACTCGAGAAGAAGAAATAGTGAATGAGTGATTGAGGTTTTACGCCGTTTTTAGCACTGTTCCTGCAATATCATTATGGAGATATTGGCTTCACATATAGTATGGTAATTGAGCCTGGGCCTTCGGCGTGACGACTGGACGCTTTAACCATTAGGCTACCCCAAACGACGTCATTGATTACATGTCCATGAGAGCGTGTATATGTTTTTGAGCCATGACCTATGGTTATATTTCGGAATGTCGACATGAACAAATCTCCCACTCACTTGCTGTCACAATGTAGAGGAATGCATACACCATGCCCGCCGTCACACCCCCGGCGATGATCAGTGTCTGCGAAAAGGCAGTAGTAAATATTCGAAAATTGTCACTTGATGAATTACATTTAAATATTTCTACGAAGAGCAACCAGCTGAGTATGTAAACACGTGCTTATGAGTGTATGGGTGAGTTGGGTTTTACGCCGCGTTTAAAGGTATTCCAGTTACATCACTGCTTATCAGCTTAATGTGGGAGGAAAGCCCGAAGTGATGTAGGTCTCAGACTATTACCACTTTAGTAAAACCCACAAGCACGGATATGGTGGTGACACACCTAAAAACATAATCGGAGCTGACCGGGATTCGAACTCACAATCATAGGTTTCTGGCTTACCCAAGGAACGCTCAGCGAACCGTGCGCTCACATGATTATGATCGTCGGAATCGTACAATGGATTATGATTTTAGCAAATATTTCTTATGGTTAAAGAAATGGTTTTGCCATTTTCATTTACATCCGCAGATTATGTGTATCAGAAAAAAGGTATTGAATAAGAAATGTATTGATGCCGTGTTTGAAATTTGTTTCACATTTTCTTGCGATAATACTTTGGATTTATAGCCTTGGATGGGCTATTGTCTAAATTTCTTGAAAACCATCTAGCCCTAGAGTCGAGTTTAATTGTTATCGATACATGATATCAACCTTCAACAGAGTCAAACCCCATTATGTGACAGTATTAACAGGGAATGTTCTGGTAGGATATGCTTGTGTGTGTGTCTGGCGTTTTCTACACAGATAATAGTTATTGCGTTTAGTCATATCTAACCTTTTCTTTTGGAAAAACAAAAATGCAACACAGTATTCTACATTTAGAGAAGACTGGAATTTAACATAAAAAAATGTCTTAAGAATTATGCCCATTTTTAATGAGGTAGTTGAATAATCGTTGACTAGATTTGACAGGATATCATTGCTTGGATCTATTTATTCTATGACTGGAGGTGTATTTACGTTACACTTACCATAAAAGGCATCAGCAGGGCGAAGGGGACTTTGGCTATGGCTTTTCCAGCTTCTCGAAACAGTTGGACAACCTTACAAAACATTGTATAGTAGACATGTATGGTCAGAGTAAATGCATACAACTCTGTATACTTGGACTCAGATTAATGGAGTCGGTTTGTCGGGTTTAACGCCACTTTAAACACTATTCCAGTTATATGGGAAAGCCCGAAATGATGCAGGTCTCTTTTACCACTTTGGTGCAACCAACGAGCATGAAACATAATCTGGGAGAATCGGGATTCGAACCCACAATCATACAACTCTGCACAGCGAATTGCGGCGCCCAAGACGACTGGGCCACCCGTGCCCCTAGATTAATGGAATGAATCCGGGATCGGCGGCATGTTCTCTTTCAAGGCAGATCTTATAGACATCAAACATCGCAAACTGATGTCACAGCAGTAATGACGTCATGTGATATTACGTCATATTGGGCATTGCGTAATACGAAATTGGTCAGAGACGCGGCAGAGATGTCACAAACAGTTGAAATGTATTTATTTGCATTTGTACAGCAGTGACAGTGTTTGAAGATTGTTTTGTAGTTCTGAAAAGATATATCAGGGTACTTACCAGCTTGATTCGTTTTCTCAGTACCAGTAAGATCAACAGAATTATGACCTGAAATAAATTTGAAAGAAAATGGTGTAAGAAGACAAAAAGATGCAAGAATAAGCATAATCATATTTCTCCATACCACATGATAGCTATGCTAGGGTCGTGTTCGGCAGTTGTATAAAGAGCAATACCACTATAGATTGCAGGTCGTGATATATTTATCATACCCTTAGAAATATCCGAGCTCATAAAATGTGTACGTGCCAGTGTATTGTTTATGTCATCCGGACGCCATTGTTGACGTCATTCAGTTTTTATTGTGACGTAAGTCGGAACGAGGTCACACTAGAAATGACGTCATAGCTGAACATGGTTAACGTCATTCGACAATTGTGTGTTTTTAAGACGGCGATCGTGATCATAGCCTTTTTCTAAAGAGGAGCTCAAAGGGATTAAAAAATAATGGGCAATAGAGAAATTATAACACTCGCACGTGTCTTGTTCGTGAATACAAGAATTCTGACACCCATCCTCGTATAATAATATCTATAGTTGTGCAGATTGTGAATTATTGGAAAGTTGGAAAGTCCTGTGCCCCGTTCCACAAAGCGATTGTTGTGCTAAGCCGATCGTAACTTCCATACTTTAACATAGACTTACGACTGCCGTAGCGCTACGATCGCTTTGTCGAACGGTGAGGTGAGGTGAAATGGGGGTTAACCCCCTGGATGCCACAGGGACATATATGTCCTTCCTCTACAACCCTCACTTTGAAGTCGAATAAAATCCAAAATACATCACCCCCACAAATACACTTCACAGTTTTGAATAAGGTGGGAAATTCCCTATTCTGTGATATCATCCAGTGGCATTTTAGGCCATGCAAGAGTACTGAAAATGACCTCTGAAAATTAGGTACATCGAAAATGTCGCCATTTTTTACACATTACTAAATCACCACTCACGGCGTTATTTACAGCATGTTTTGAAATCTAAATTTCGGATATTTTTTCGGATATATGAATTTCAAAAATAGCATGTTAGTGATCACGGGTATCTGTCCTTTATGAAATCACCAATGATCATTCCAAAACGTCTCCGATAACCCTAGAATCGTTTCGAATGTTTTGGAAAATACGCGAACACGAACGCCGAAGTAACATCACGTATATTTCAAACTTAGCTGCGATACACACATCCTTGAATTCCTCATACATTTTAGAATCAAATGACCAATGATCTTTGTCACCAATACAAAGTGGCTGGATGAAATCAAGCAAAATAAGTAAGGTGTGAAAACGAACGCTGTGCTCGAAAAACAGCACTGGTTTGAAATGTAAACAAAGCAAAATACAGATTTTACACAGTGTAGCATTTTCTCCTATTTTGAGTTATCCATTCGTCTATTCGTTCAAGATATTGGCTCAACATGTTCAGAATATGCAAGGGAAGAGAATCGTAGGAAGAATTAGGGAATTTAAAATAGATACATTTTCATGATTTGATCTTTTCAACAGAAATTGTCAAAGTTGCCGTCCTGTGTGACGCCATGACTGACGCAAAATCACGCACAATGACAACGGTATTTATCGCAATTTCTGACTATTTTCGTTGGTTTCAATGAAAATTATTACAACAAATAACAGTACATAGATTGTCAGAATGTTTCTGACTACTTACATGTCACATTTATGTATATACGACCCCTGAATCAACGAAAGTCCCCTCGTAAAATCCCGCGTACTGATGACAGTGAACACGCCATTTTGTAAAAGTCGGTCACCGGTAGTGATGTCATACGTCAACATTGTTGTACATATTTGGTAATTTCTTTGAGGTGAAGGTCCTTGAATGAGAGTGCACACGATCATTGTATCATGCTGTTTACAGTTTCAGTTATGATGTAGATTTTGCACATCTTTTATACATTTTTTCACACAATTATTTTCACTTTGGATATTTGTCAATGTTCAAAATGGTATCATACGTAAATATAGGCCACAACATGTATGAACGAACCTTTGATAATCTCCTGTTTGTTTGAACATTGTTTACATAAAACTTGATAGGTTTATAGTGTCGAGTACGATATTTCTTTCCTTTGGACAAGTGTTACAAGATGAAGTGTAACTGCAGCATTACGTATTTCTTGTGATGTGTAATAGTCAATATTATAAGTTCATATAACCAATGTCCATGAATAGCCGTTTCATTTTATTTTATAACTAAAACTGAATATATTAACAATATGGATAATATTATTCGTTAAAATATATGCACACATTGCTGAAAGAATTGTCTTGGTCTTGGAATTGTTTTTTTTTATGTCGTTTGATACACAGAACAGTGATATCCAACAATTCGCCAGGTGCGCGTTAGTCACAAACAATTTACGAATTATTCCTCTCGTTTTGCATTGAATAATCAGTGGGTTCATTCTTTTTTCAATAGTGTGATCACAGGATATTAAACTGTTTACTTTATTTCTCCAGGAATTGTAAAAAGTATAAAAACAAAACCCATGCCATGTACCCTGTTGGTTCAACCTTATACGATTATCCTGATAATTCTATACCAATAGAGCTTTCTTCGCATCTTTTATTGTGTAATTCTGAGACGAGATGAAGAGAAATAATAACATAATAATGAACAAATATATGTCCAATATTGAATATAATTTTGGTTGTTTTGAAATATTCTTTTGTGTATTTCATTGCGTAAATTGATGCCAAACAGGTGCGTGTCTTGTCCAATTAAGACACACGATAAACAAGCTAATTGTTAACATATTCAATACATTATTTACTTGGTGAAAGCAGTCATTTTATGTTGTGTCGAAAAAGCGTCAAATTCCGTTTTACACATCGAGATTTTCCATATCATGAACGAAAATAAGGGGAGATATATATTAATCAAAATACCAGTATCGTCTTTCTCCGACGTTATGAAAGACATAAAACCAGCCATGACGTCAAATAGAATGGTGTTATTATTTGGGTATTTCATTACATTTGATGATAAGGCTCGTGCTCCATTAATAATGATGCAACATTAGTCAAGTTACACTTACACATTCAGGAGAATGTTTGAATCTAAGGACTAAGTTATAGGTTGGATAGGGCCATCCATTTCTCTATTACCTCTTTTTTATGAAGTACGATTTCATCATTTCTTATGGGGTTTTTTTAACAACTAAACGTATACAGTTTCTTTATCGATATTTGTGTTGGAATAGTTTGGTTCCTCGTGAACAAAACACCACAAAAATATATTATCCTTACCCACAGCTAATTCTCACCAAGTGACCTGAGTTACAATAAACTAGTGCTACGCTTAGCGGAGTTATGCCCCCTTTCTTTGTACGTGTGTAACCTCTCTGTCGCCTTTTGACGTCATAGAGAAAAATCAGTTTTCGTCATTTACGGCAAGCTATTTTTGAAACTCCATTTGATATATAGCTATGTCGTTCAGATATTAGGCAGTATTTTGTTCGCTCACAGATTCCGTAAAGCTTCTAAATTAAAAAAATCGTCGCACAGTACTTTTATCGGTGTACGATAAAAAGCGGAGAAATTTACTGTTTTTCAAGGGAGAAAAAAATCTCGGACAACACTTAGAAGTGTATTTTTGTAAAACCGGTTTAATATTTGCAGTTAACTTTACACCGTCAAATAGGAAATTTAATATTCTCCACCTTTATAGCCAGAGGAAGATCCAGTGCCGCGTGAGCGCAATTCTCGCACAACCTTCACTTTTCCGATCTTAGGAAAATGTGCGTCAGAAAAAAAACTCGGCATCCAGAGGGTTAACGTCGCGTCCAAGATTATTGCACTTATACAGCGACGTGCATGTACCTGTGTGTATTTGTACGGCTGCTTGTACTAGTCCGGACTGGTGTCGATTTATAGTGCTAGCTCACTGAGATACCATGCCGCAGTTTAACACGAATACCCCACTCAGACACAGTATACTGACTCCGAGCCGACCAGTCCTTGTTTTAGCCCCTTAATGCCGAGCACCAGACAGGGTTACAACAAATACCATCTTTTAACGTCTTTTGGTATGACGCGGCCGGGGATCAAACCCCGGACCTTCCGCTCTCCAGGCGGACGCTCTACCACTAGACCACGGAGGCGGCTTTTGTGGAACAGGGCCCAGGTACTAGTTGGTGACTCTGCCTCACAACCACCTGATTCTTTTATACATGTTATTTAGTGGTTACTCCAAGAAGACAAAACAGTGATGGACGAATTGGCCACTCACTTTACTGCCAGCATTACCGCACAAACAGACCTCCTACACGGAATACACCAGATTGACCAGACACAGAGCTTGAACAAGTGCTCGAAAAACCGAAAAGATTAAGAGATTCGTTTGTGTTAAATACATTTGCCTCTCAACAGTCAGGTTTCTGCGTCCAAGCGATTTCATAAAAAATCTGGTACTTACAGCAACAACGGTCGCCCCTATGGATCCCCACAACCATTCCTTTGTCATCTCCTTCGTGTAACTGTACCTGCAGAAAACATTACAACATGTACACTATTGCTTTCATTGACATAAACACGTTTAGAAATATCCGTGCTCATGCGTTGGTAATTTTGTTACATCTGCTTTACTTTAGGCTTTCCAGTACAGCTTTCCACGTCGGTATGCAACTGAGACACTCGTCAACTGACTTAACTTAACATACAGCTGGATAAGGAATTATATTAACCAAAATTGAACCAATTTTTATACTCCAAATGTTACCATTTCGGATACTGCAAATTTGGGACATTGCAATAATCAAGGTCCCTTATAAATCATTGTCCAACCCTCGTCGCCTTCATCTGATTGGTTACAGCATCAGGTATCACATTTAGAATCAAGGTCCCTTGGACATCATTGTCCAACACTCGTCGCCTTCATCTGATTGGTTACAGCATCAATTATCACATTTAGAATACGACGAGTTACTAGGTCCCTTGAACATCGTTATATGTCACTCGTGAACATCAAATGATTGGTTACAGCATCAAGCATCACATTAAGAAAACAACGAGCGCAAGTCCCCTTGGACATAGCTATATATCACACGTGGCCTTCAGCTGATTGGTTACAGCACCAAGACGTCGTGTACGCCTACTGACCAGCAGAAGGCGACGCCGCCAACACACCCAGCAGCAATAAGAATCACGGTCATCCAGACAATTGGGCCGGCAAAGAAGCGGAGGAAGATCAGCATCACGATGGCGACAGCTGCAGAAGGGAAAAAAGGATGTAATTATGGGTGTCATTGTTTACCCTTGTTGTCTCAATACGTTTCCTAATAACTGTGAAAATGAATGGGTATTTCTTCGGTTTGCCGCCATCATTTTTCACATAACAGTACTCAATCATACACAAATCGTGCGTTTTTTAATTCTTCTCGAAACGTTCGTATAATGTTAATTTGAACTGGTTACATGGTGCATTTGGTCAGCGCTATTCATAATATGGAAGGTAGGTTGGGTGATTTTATTCATTCGTCCCTACTCGCCCCTTTCCGATATTCAAGCTCCTATTGCCGGATACTTTTTACGTATGGAACAGTTTGACCAGTCTCCGTCCCGCGGGTGTGCTAGTTCGATCGCGAAAATATTATGTTAACATATAACTGTCAAACTGCAACAAATATGACTTTTAACGAGTCAATGTATGACATTTATGAATTGATATATGTATCCATTCTCTGACAACTGAGGTTAGTTTCAAGGAAATGGCGGTAATCTGATCTTGATTGATATAAATAAGGGTAAATTGTGCAATCTGCCACAGGACCATGTAGCTAATATCTTAAAGATCTATCACTAAACTCGTATTGGACGAGACAATTTCATTCAAAATCAATGATTGTCATCAATGAATTAAAACGGTTATTTTGTTTCTGGCAGTTTTCAAGAAGCAAATATACCGTCGTAACTTACCGAGAGCAAAGCCGCAGAGATAGGCAATCTGCTGCCACGTCCTCTGGAGGTCCTCGACGCACTTCTGTAGGTGGAACAAATAAAGGTGTAACAATTGTACGAATTGTCAACGCTTCGAAACTGTCCATTTCCCGATTTTAACAATAATAAATAACATAAACCTTCCCTTTTAAATCAAAATATACCTGACCTCAAAAGATGTGAGGGTATCCATTCAGAAAACGTTCATGCAGTTACATTTATTAATTATCTGACAATAGTCAGCGACACATGCCTGAACCCCAGAACACCTTACCCAGCAATTTTGGAATTGGCGGATGTGTTTGGTTTTGCCATCGTGTCATGTAATGTAAGGGAAGCAACATTGTGGGGTCAGTAGAGATACTCATCACGCTGTCGCAGCATCGCTATATTACACCATAGAGTAAAACCAGTAAACCCACAACACACAGGCGACCACTGTCTACATTTCACCATGGCAACATGTGCGAACACCGATAACTCCTAAAACGTCAATAAGATATGTTTCTGTTTCATTTTTAATGAGTTAGACTCGCTTTAAGTCGAGTTAAGACCTAAACGAATTGAATTATCCGGAATTCGATATGTCCGTGTTACGCAATAGAGAATGTTGGTTTGTTTGTTTGTTTGTTGTTAAACGCCGACCTCAGCAATATTCCAGCTATATGACGGCGGTCTGTAAATAATCGAGTCTGGACCACACAATCCAGTGATTGACATCATGAGCATCGATCCATGCAATTGGGATCGATGACATGCTTCAACCAAGTCAGCCTGACCAACCGCTCCGGTTAGTCGCCTCTTCAACAAACATAGTCGCCTTTTTGCAGCAAGCATGGGTTGCTGAAGACATATTCTACCCTGGATCTTCACGGGTCTGATATTCATGTAAACAATTTAGCTGAGTATATCTCATAATTGACACGAATGTACCGAGTGATGACTTATCATGACAGTTGGAAAACTGTTCAAACTGACAAAGGAAGGAAGTTTAGAATTCATTAAAGTTTACCTCGGCAAAGTTTTCGTCAATGAGATCCATTAATTTATTTAAAACGTCTCCAAAACGATTTAGGATGTTGGTAAGATCCGAAGGAATACAGCGGTTGAATATCGACGAACTGAAACAAGAACATGAGACAGTACGTACTGCTGAAGTGTAAGGAATGACCTCAACAAATTTCAAGATTTTGTTTACAAGATGTTAATTTTACAAATAAGTCTAACTTTTAAGTATTATATTGACCAATCAAACTATGTGCGTTAGCTTACTGCTGTTTAACCGGAAGCGGTGGACAAGTTCCGGATCCGTTTGCAGGTCCTGCCTGGTAGTCGGTCACTTCGACATTGTAAGCACACAGTTTAGGCCCTGACTGAGCCAAATCCTTCAAGTCCTGTACAGTGTTGATGACTACCGCCGGACACTGGCTCACACAGATCATGACAGTGGACACTGTGAGATCTTGTTTAGAGACGGCTTCAATGTAGTTTGGGTTGTAGTAGAACACCTGCCTGAGATAGAAATGAGCGTTTTGTTAAGCGTAAGGGAGGTTACTCTGATACTTTGCTATTCAAGGAAGTGACTGTAGCCAAGATGGCGCGTGTTTCGAATCGTTGGAATTAGAGTTGGTGTGTTTTAGAATGTTATGAATAAAAAGGGTCTCGTGTAAGGGTTGTCATGGTGAGGGCAGTTAGTTGCTGGGGTGTTTGACTGCTTATGTCAGTTATATGTTTTTGTTATAATTATACAAAACGTTGTACAATACTTACGTCAGACCGGTTGTATCCTGGCCAGAGAGGGGCGCTCCATCGACGGGGTCGTTCATGGTGTGACATGTGTTACCCCAGCTGTCCATGCCGTAGATGAGGCGGTTGGGGTGACCAAGGTCCACTGCTCGGTAGATGACGTAACCCTGGTCAGATACAATCAAATATATTTTTCAGCACATGTAAGTGAAATCACATTTAAAATCGTTTGGTATTAGCCCCGTACAGTCGAATCTATCTAAACCGGGAAAATAGTGGTCCGGATTAATAAGGCATTTATTGTCACGATATGAACACGCAAGATCGAAGACACATATACATCAATGGGACAGTGAGTGAGTGTGATTTTACGCCGCTTTTAGCAATATTCCAGCCAAATCTTAACGAAGGACACCAGATATATGCTTCACATTTGGTTGTTGTTTGACGCCGCACTCAGCCATATTCTAGCTATATGACGACGGTCTGTAAACAATTGATTCTCGACCAGACAATCCAGTGATTGACATCATGAGCATCGATCCACGCATTTTGGATACGGTGACATGCATCACCCAAGTCAGCGAGTCTGACCACCCGATCCCTTAAGTCGCCTCTTGCGACAAGCATGAGTTGTTGAAGGCCAATTCTAACCCGGAATCTTCACGGGACTCACACATTGTACCTATGTGTGGAACAGAACCGGGTCTTCGGCGTGATGGAAGAACACTTTAACCACTAGGCTAGCTCACCGCCCTAACAATATTACATAAGTCCATTCAATGTATCTATGTACCATGTTTTGATATAATCGAACGAAGTATCCCTAACAAACGTTAAGAAAATTCTTTATAAATAGTTTTAATTGTTTTGAATTCTTATGAGCAAACATCCACCCCGTCGAGAAACGATGACACGTAATCATCCAAGTCGACTCATTATATCGCCTCTCACATGTATCATGGCAAGCACAGATCAATCCTTTCCTAACATCGCCACGGTATTCGTCGATGACTAAAGGTTCCGACTGAGTTAGCACAATGATGTGATAGTTCATTCAATTTTGACATCACTAACGATTGACCTCACGTGAAGATAACTGAACGCATATCTTCTACGGGTTGACCTACCTATCTATTGATCTATCCACTGAACAACCTACTGATAACTTGAATCCGTCGTAAATTTCCGTAATCATAAGAGTGGGTGAGTATGGTTTTACGCCGCTTTTAGCAATATTCCAGCAATATCACGGCGGGGGACACCAGAAATGGGCTTCACACATTGTACCCATGTCGGGAATCGAACCCGGGTCTTCGGCGTGACGAGCGAACGCTTTAACCACTGGGCTACCCGACCGCCCCTGTAATCATAAGAAATTTCTGCAGGTAAAGATAAGGTAATGATAAAGTCATTGTTAATTCAAGTGAGTGTAAGTATAGTCATGACGACTATTCGTTGCCGTACAATACAATATGAGTGAGTGAGTGAGTGAGTTGGGTTGAACGCCGCTTTTAACGGTATTCCAGTTTATCGCGGCGTGTCAGCTTATTGTGGGAAGAAAGCCTGAAGTGATGCAGGTCTCAGACGTTTACCATTTCGGTGACAAACCTAGAAACATAATTAGGGCGAACCGGGATTCGAACCCTCAATCATAGGTTTCTGGCGTGCCCAAGGGACGCAACTCCACTCAGCGGCACCTTAGACAACTGGGCCACCCGTGCTCCCTATTACAATATGAAACAAACAGTAAAACCAAACTAAACAGAACAAATACTCACGAGCCCCCCTATGAAGGCGATGAAGAGGATGAGGAAGACCACATCTCGACATGAGCGGGTTTTAGTCGGACCGGTGAAATGATCCTCAACCTGTCGGGG
Organism: Haliotis rufescens; assembly: GCF_023055435.1. Classification (NCBI taxonomy): domain Eukaryota; kingdom Metazoa; phylum Mollusca; class Gastropoda; order Lepetellida; family Haliotidae; genus Haliotis; species Haliotis rufescens. The sequence continues at coordinate 18,511,548 of NW_025963890.1, read as the reverse complement.
CTCCTGAAGAAAAAGGGGGACTTACTGTATTACGTTCCCTCTCAAATCAAACTCCATGTCAGTCACTGACAAAACCCCAATAAACAAATAAGAAAACACACTGAGACATTATTGACTGTCTGTATCTCAATCTGAGCAATGTCAATGTTATTAAAATTAAGTGTGTGAGTTGGGTTTAATGGCTCTTTTTACAGTACACAGTTATATCACAGCGTGTCAGGTTAATGTGGGAGGAAAGCCCGAAGTTATGCAGGCCTCAGACGTTTACCACTCGGTGAAACCCACGAGCATGGGTATGGTGCTGACAAACCTAGAAACATAATCGGAGCGAACCGGGATTCGAACCCACAATCATATGTTTCTGGCTTACCCAAGGGACGCAAATCTGCACAACCAGTTGCGGTGCCTTGCAGCACTGACCCTTGTCCCCTCATGATTTTGACGACCAGTTATATTCAACAGATACTAAACTGAACCAGTTCTTCTGAAATTTTCATCACAGCATCATTACGCTAATGACCCTTGATTCTTTAAAGTGTTTGTTCACATTTACAAAACATACAAATAATCGTTTTATATTTCTATTTTTTATTGTTTAATTCAATCAACGTTATTCACAATGGATCCATTTGTAAATGCACATATCACATGTCACTTTTTCATGACATTTACTATAAGGTGACATACAAGCAGATATTTTAGAAATGAAAACATATGATCATGTTGAATACAATGGATAATTTACATTGCAACGAGATTGTCATTCTTAATATCAAGTCTTGGTTCCCATAAAAAAATGTGTATTAGTATTCTTAATTGAGCGTGGTAATACAAAACGTTTTTATGACCCGGAATGACCATGGGCAAAGGCTCAGCATATTCTTTCTGTACTCCATATTAAACTGTTCCAGAATGCAACCTTGTGGGGCAGAAATGTTCAACGGCGTGAATCGTTGTTAAATTCAAATTCAGACTCAAATTACTGCAGCTCCAGCCCTTTGTGTTTACACTCCACAACTTTTGAGGTGCAACCGAAGCTTGCTTTTTCTACCAGGATTTCAAAGAACGTCATACAACTCTTGCTCTAAAGTTGTTTGATCAAGGTTACAACATTCAAGGTTTCAGTAAAGCTTCCAAAATGTTTTATGGTAGACATGTGGAGGACATTTCCAAATTTGACGCATAGGTAAGTAAATTGATGCCCGATGCAATTCCCTATTTTGACTAATACCATGTGTTACCATGTTTTTTCAGATGAACAATTGACCTGGTTTGCATGTTTTTGTGACTCACCTTTTCGCGAACACCTGATATAATCACTATTTGATAGGGATTCATAAACACATCCTCGTGAGTCAGAATCGTACAATCGACTCTGTTCTTGGCAGAGATTTCTTATGAATATGGGAAGGGTTTTGTCGCTTTCATTTCTCAAGAAACCGACCAACGGTGGTATATGGGCAATGTATGATCTGTGAGGGTCGAGTTAGAAATTGCAGTATTACTTAAGACAGTTGATTAATGGATTCGTTCTGTACAGATGCTAGTACTTTTGTCAAGCAAGTGCACTTCATGAATAATATAAACAATGACAAAATAGATTTTATAAATATACACTTAAGATAAAGGTTATAAAAGGTTCATGAGCTTTAATTTGGTTTTGCAAATTTAGAGAGTTTTTTCAGATCATTCAGATTTTTTGGTGTTAAACATTTCTGTAGTTCGGTTATATTACATTTATTTGTTTGTTTGTTGTTTAACGCCGACCTCAGCAACATTCCAGCTATATGACGGCGGTCTGTAAATAATCAAGTCTGGACCAGACAATCCAGTGATTGATATCATGAGCATCGATCTATGCAATTGGGATACGATGACATACATCAACCAAGTCAGCGAGCCTGACCACCCGATCCTGTTATTCGCCTCTTACGACAAGCATAGTCACATTTTACGGCAAGCATGGGTTATTCTACCCCGGATCTTCACGGGTCGGGTATATAGTTGGAACATTGGTGATATTCTTGTGGTTTATATAATGCTCCTTTTGGAGAAGAGTTCACATCTTAAGATATTGCGGAACTCGTTTTCAACAGGGGATGTGATTGCATAATTGTCATCGGCCGGTCTCGTGTTATCAACCACCGGATTATCTGGTTTAGTGAGTGAGTGAGTGAGTGAGTATGGTTTTACGCCGCTTTTAGCAATATTCCAGCAATATCACGGCGGGGGACACCAGAAATGGGCTTCACACATTGTACCCATGTCGGGAATCGAACCCGGGTCTTCGGCGTGACGAGCGAACGCTTTAACCACTAGGCTACCCGACCGCCCCATCTGGTTTAGTGAACTAATTCGGCTGTACTGTTGCTGGTACAGACACAGACATCATCCAATTACTGTAGTCTGCAGATGTGCGTCCCAGCATCGTATCCTCAGTTTCAAAATTTTAAAATAATGGTTAGGATAAGTGGAATCGTTCTCGGCAATATACGGGCCCCGTCTTACCACCCAGCAAACAATAATTTAAAGAACACATCAAATCCTACCTGTTTCTCCTCTTGCATCCCCGCCTCAACATCAGCAACCTCATCTTTCGGAGACATTGTCAGTATGTATACCCGACTTTGACATACGACACGTGCCTGCCATGTTATACCATGTCGCACATGTTGAGCTGCGTGTACCACTAATCCCCCGTTATACCACGCTTATGTATGTTCGGACGTACACGATACAGCACTGCTGATGCTATAAGCTACATTGACTTATTTGTGTATGAGGTTAGGTCTTGTCTTGCTGAAAATTGATAATGCTCATATTGCCTGTCTTAATTGCAATTCATACGAGAGAGACTATATTTAAGGAAACCTGTCATTTCAGCTATTAGAATGAAATGACCATTGTTTTGCACGAGACAGTTAGTGAATCACGAAGTAAATTCACTCAAACTTTGCACATTTCACATGTAAAACATTCCGTCCACAGTCTCACATCCTGGTTACTTGCGTGTAATAAACGTCACAACCACATGGTTCATTGATCGGGTACAATGAATGAAAATGACAGAAAATGAAAAATTGCGCGCAATGTCAGAGTGCCAGCATTGCAGTAGCATACCAAGGGGGACAATCAGGCCTAATACAATGCCCAGAAGATCTCAAGCCTGCATCGAATCTCACGGGACATGGGGCAGATATTGACTTTACTAAGATTGAATTCCACAACGCCATTTCGTTACATATCATTTCTGAATAAATCCCTTAAATATTGATCCTAGTTATGATATCAATGATCGTGTATTTAGAATATTAATATAATTAATATAATTTAAAGGCACCATACGGCCTATATCCGAAAGGGATTATTGTCAGATAGTGAATACCGTGAAATTTTTTTTGTGTGTTTATGATTCAAAACATACGATTTGTTTCTCAGCAAACCAGGTGAACGCAAACAAATGTTTTTGAACCACAGCGCATTATGTTTTTTTAATATATCCAGCATGCTTCTGAGCGAATGAGGACAAATCATTGACCGATCCACATCTTAACCCAAACCCAAAGAAATTAAATGGTTGGTACATTATGTGTATGTGTATTTTGTGTATATATTATTTTAGGTCAGTGAACTATATAGTGTATAAGGATTAATTAAACATATTAATAGTAAGTTGTACATTTATTTTCAATAGACTAGCCTCATATCCTCCATGATTATACAGGAACACAAGGTTATCCCGGTTGTTGTTTTTAAAAACACGACAGCAATTTTTTTACGATAATCAACTGAGGCTTTGTTTTGAGTTGGGATGTGGCTGTCCTGTGGTTGGCAACCACACAGAAGAACCAGAGGTTCTTGTTCTCTGGACCAGGTCATTCTAGACATTTTAGACCACTTTTTACCACTTTTACATATTTACATGTCCTATCAGATCTTTCGATTCTATAATTTCCATATCTATCCGTTTATATCAGTAGAATGTGTGCGGGTAGTTCGTCTCAATTCCGACAATGCAATTCAGGACTTAGAATAATGTACCTCTTACTTTAGTTCGTTATAACCGTAGTTCGTTACAAGCATATTTTCAACAAATGGACGGGAACAAAAAAACACTTCGTTATATCCGTCTGTTCGTTATACGCGTGTACGTTATGAACGTATTTTACTGTACATGAAAAAGATAAGTAGCTCAAGGCTTGGTCAAGACCGAATAATGTAGAATGAATCATGGCTACCAAGGACTAGATTTGTTGTCCTTCCAAGATTCCTGGAAGCAGAAATGAACTAAACATGGTATCCAGTTTCGTACATCTCTGCCCTAAAGATCTCTTTGTTGATAACGGGGAACGGTGGCCCGGTCGCCTAAAGCGCCGCAATTCGCTATGCAGAGTTGCGTTCCTTGGGCACGCAAGAAACCTGGAATTGTTGGTTCGATTCCCGGTTCGCCCCATTGATGTTTCTAGTTTTGTCAGCACCATACTCGTGTTCGACTGTTTCACCAAGGTGTTAAACGTCTGAGACCTGTATCACTCCAGGCTTTCCTCCCACGTTAAGCTAACATGCCGTCATTTAACAGGAATACTGTTCACAGCAGCGTAAAACTGAACTCACTCACTCTTTGCAGATTTTAGCCGACCCAAGGGTCATGTTGAATTTTGATTTGAAACATTGATTTAACTTGAGGACACGATAATTTAGAGACTTACGATTCCAACGCTTCTTATCTCGCTGTTTTAATTATTTTGGAAAAGTGACGTGATGACAGAGTCGGTGATATAAATGCACCAGTGTTCTTCGACCATGGCGTGCTCCTTTATGCATTATAACCAAATCTGTTTTTCAGGAACATCACACAGTTTTAAAGGAATCTGTTTGTCTTCTATCCAGACACATCAGACACAGTGTTGTCTGTGACGTTGGTGGAAATATGACCATATATAAATATGATTAACCACCATTGAAAAATCAACATATCTCATAACAAATATGTTGTCTACATGTCGATACCTGTTGACCTTTGGCACACATTGTTTCTTGTCTATTGAAGGGAAGCAAATACAGTGAAACTCGAATTTAAACTCGAACTTTAAATTCGAATGATCCACAGTTCGAAACAACCGGAATGACGAAAAAACCTGGTAAGAATCATAAAGATACATCTGTTTCACAATAAATCGAGTTAAAGGAGTTCGAGTTCGAGAGTTTCACTGTATCTACCTCTGTGGTCTTCACGTACCCCTTTCGCAGGTTGCACCACCGTGTCATAAGCCCCACAGCACCCCATGGCGAGGTGCTACCAGTATGTCTGGTCGCTGACTGCCTTGGAATCACTCATCTGAAATAGACAAGTCTTGTTGGAAAATACGTTCAATATTGTTTTCTTCAAATGTCAATATATCGATAGAAATCATCCTGTTTTATTGATTTTAAGTAAATGTGTTACAGACGTGCCCTCACGTTTCACATGTATGCGTTTAATGATTCTATCCACTGAGGTTGGTGAAATCGATAACACATGATCAATAATATTTAGATAGATATAAAATGAAATGGAGTAAACTGAACAGTTAGTTTATAAACCCAAATATCCGTGCCGTTTCACAGACATTGTATGGAATCCTAGAATGGACATTGTCCCATTGTAGCCTCTTGGTAAATATAAATTTTCAAAATATCGCGTTGTCGCGATTTTATTTTTGACATTGTTTGCTTGATTTTTGTAAGGGCGACAACGCGATAATGTCCTTTGAAGGATTCCATAGCACTTGGTAGAACAGGGCATGTCTCATATTATTAATGTAATTCACACCCATTTTGCTTTTGTATCGTATAGTTCATTTAGAGTTCAAACTTAAAAAATTACATTTCATTTTTTATTATTATTATTATTGTTGTTGTTGTTGTTGTTGTTGTTGTTCATATGTTCATTTTATCACAGTTATCATATCATGCAACTTTTCATGCATCTCGTAAGTCCAACTGAAGTAGTTACACTTTCTAAGCATATATATTTAATTCCAAATCGATCACTTTCGTTCAAGCTTCCAGTCAAACGGAAACGAGGCTGCTTTCAGCTCTGAATAATATATACGTTGTCATGACAACAGGTACACTATTGCCCGTCATATGCGATGAGAGGTTATGCCGCCTATTGGCTGTTAAAATATAGGACCGCTCTTTTGTTACCAGTGTCGTATAAGTATATCATGTAGATCTCTATGTCTAAGAACCTATTATTAATGGTCAATGTTGAATTATTTTTATCATACAGATAAGGCCATAAATAGTGTTTCCTTGTTCCTCGGTTTGTTTTTACAAATTTGTGAACGGGGAGATAATTTGGAATAAAAAACATGAAATTTTTTCATGCTTGATTTTTAGTGCGTTTATTAAAGGATAACGGGCACAAATTGTGTACACAATACGTTTCGTTATTAAATATAAATACTAGTGTTTTGGGAATGGGTGAAAAGGTCCTTTTTCTATGTGTTGTATTTCAAAGAAACATTTCTTTTCTTAAAAGGCGGTGCAGTAGCCTAGTGGTTCAAGCGCTAGCTCGACGCGCCGAACACACTGGTTCTATTCCAGACATGGGTACAACGTGTGAATGATAGCTGGAAATTTGATGTCGTAAAACCAATCAGCCTTTCTTCTTTCAATGAATATTCAAGATCGTTTACTTATTGTTTTTTTAGCTTTGCACGGACAAGTTCGGGTAGCTCATAGTTACCGCAACACGAGACTGTAGGCGTCTCCGGGAAACGCAATGACATGTTATGTTTAACGTTATCAAATCTTAAAATAATCCACTGTTCTCCTTTGAACATTGGTACTTCATGACTGAGATAATACCGATGTGACGTTACACTATAAACCCACTCCTTAGTTTAATTTATTGGCTACTTGAAGTGGGCTCTCTATTTTATGGCAGCCCGATACATCGCGTCCCTAATACTACTTCAGACGTTGTTTTAAATGTTGCACGTGCACTGACGCGAGTTCACGGAAATCTCATTTAACACTTTTTTTAGAACCGGGTCGAAATCGTTTCAATCTTCGAAAACTAATGCACTTTGACAGTACACGTGTTATATCCTTGAAAGAACGTCAGTAATACTCATTGGTTACCTGGAAAATCTTGCCACAAGATTTGTCTTTCACAAACTGTTATATACCTTGATTAACATGTCTAGACAAGAATAATTCGGTACGAACGGTTAAGTATAGTAAATGTATAGTACGGCGACTATCCAAAATTTAGGAAAAGGAAAAGTTTTGAACTACGTTTTCTCATGGCCTTAAAAAGATAGCATATTGTTTTGCCTTAGGGAGGCCTTGTGTTCTTCACTGTATACATTATAAGTGAGTGTGTTAATGCGTTAACGTTTGGCTTGACGCCTTCGTGTAACATGATTGGTTATATACATTGTCCCAACTTAGGGAATTGAACCAGAGATAAAATATCCAGAGTAAGCTGAAGATGTCATATTAGTGATTGGGCCTTCTAAAATGAACAAAAAAAGTAGGGGATCATGAATAGATTTGGGGATATTTTTAGGAAATTGTGTGTTCAGTCTTCACTACAAAAAAGATTTCCCAAAATATTCATGATTTTTTGTTCAGTATATATATATATATATATATATATATATATATATATATATATATATATGTACGTGTATATATCTATGACTAATATAAAACGGGGCGGTGTGGTAGCCTGGTGGTTAAGGGTTCGCTCGTCGCACCGAAGTCCCGGGTTCGATTGCCCACATGGGCACAATGTGTGAAGCCCATTTCTGGTGTCCTCCGACCTGATATTGCTGGAATATTGAAAAAAAATAGGACATACTCACTCACTCACTAATATACATAAAACGTCAATGACATCATTTCCATTCAGATGTTCTCACGCAAATACTATCTATATGTTACGGCTACTTTGCCTTAAGCATCACCATAACTGTATGACAAAGGTTCAGGCCGTCGTTCTGGGACAATCGTGCATTCATGACAAAGAAGATTTACGTCACGTGTGTGTGGCTAGCCACGGCAAAGCTTCTTCGATTGGTTGTATGTGACCAATGGCTGCAACTCGTATTATCCGATTATTCTTTCTCACGTTTCACGTTTCACGTTTAACACACACACGTGGGTATCCAGTTTCATAACCTGCAAACACGACAGTTTAGGTAATACCGCGATGATTGGGCAAAACTATTCACCTGTTCACCTGCGTGAGTTATCATGCTATATTAATCTTCTATAGGCCGGTGGCCAGTTACTGAAATACATTGTCTGTCTGTCTGTCTGTGCGTCTGTCTCTCTGATAGAACATGAAAAACAACCCTTATTTATTTTAATATTTCCCGAACTTCCATCTTTGTTTTGAAACTATTCACATATGACATCGTTCTTGGGCTTGTTTTAATACATTTCTAAAAATGTCACAACACCTGTTAAAATGTTGGTACCAGAGCACTACGGTCAAGTCGCGGTTGGTTGCATGTGATTATGTCGGATTAACGAATTTGTCGGAAAAACGAACTTAAGTGGTATCAACGTTCATGAACGAAAATTGGACAACTACACGATTGATAACAATCCAAACACGTTGTTCTGAAAATATGAAGAAGGAAATATTCTCAAGAGGATTATAAGTACCGAGTCATATGATGTACATAAACAGTAGAATCAGCTGAAAGGGTTGTCAAATAACTAGTAAACTATTACATTGTCATTGGATAATCGATTTTAGTTGTGGTATTTCAATATAAGTATATCACTCTGTGAAAAACAAAAGAAAATTTTTAAAAGAATACGCTAACATGAGTGAGTGAGTATTGTTTTACGCCGCTTTTAGCAATATTCCAGCAATATCACTGCGGGGGACACCAGAAATAGGCTTCACACATTACACCTATGTAGGGAGTCGAACCCGGGTACTCGGCGTGACGAATAAACGCTTTAACAACTCGGCTTCCCCACCGCCCCGATTTCGCTAAATTTATACAGTAAGCGAATATATAGTAAGCGGTGCTTAACAGTTTCCAAACGTTTGTATTCAGTGAATCCACGTATCGCCTTCCGAACGGATACTGCCTTTACATGTCGTACCTTACTTAATACCCATGATTCGTTTATAGGGACATTTGTAACTTAGGACGATTTTACTGGAAATGAATATTCGGATTGGCGGGTTTTCAGTGTTTAGGTCAATGTCATTTCAGCAGTAAACATTTATTCTTAATAAAGTCGCATATTACATTATTAAATACTCATTTCTAGTAGTGAAGATGTCGAAGGTGTCGACTTTTAACTGGAATGGTTCAGCATCCATCAAACTGTTATATCATGGGAATGACGCATCTTTGAAGAAAGGAAGACCCAAACAATTCTTTTTATATGTAATATAAAAATGAAATAGCTACATGTCTATAAATACAATCCCTCAAAACGAAGATAAAGTTTGCGATGTCTTTGACACAATAAATAATTTTGTATCCACTGTTACCGTCAACATTCACCCGTCGTTCCTTGAACTTCAGTGTTACAGGATATCATTTATCAATCCTGCATGCAGATTCGCCTACCAAACAAATTTCAAGTCACCCACGTAGTACCAACGTTCGTCGGTCATAGTTCGCGAAAGGTATATTGATTTTATTAAATTATTGATTAAGATAATCCGTTATCCGATAAACAAATTGTAATATATATATATATATATATATATATATATATATATATATATATATATATATTCGTAGTAATAACAGGTGTAATCTATTATTATAAAACCCGCTAGTGCTGTGACCTCTGGCCGATTCGCTACCTTAATTATTGCCTTGTCTGTCATTGACAAATCTATATTCCTAATCAATTCTAGTCACGCGTGGTCAATTACCATTATGTTAGCTTTATGGCATCATAAATTTCGCTGATATATCGATTGGTCTCGATATGTGTTTGAACACAAGTTGATTCAAGGCTCAGCGTTCTTGGGACGGTCTGACATGTAGTGCTATCTCGTTCAAACAAGGTTATTTTATTGCTTCGCTGTGACAAACAAACATACACAATAGAAGTAGTGTGGTGTGAGTGCGTTATTGTTGGTAAGGTAAGGTAATCTGTTTGAACGAATAGATGACAGGATGTCCTCATCCACTTTAAGTCATCATGAAAAAGATGCACATGTCAATCTTTCGTCATTTGTCGTTTCCATTTTTATCAATTTGCACTGCTATTCCAGCAATATCACGGTGGGGGACACCAGAATGTTTATGACGTATAGTACTAAACAAACAAACAAACAAACAAACAAACAATAATAATAATAATAATTATGACGACGGCGACCACGACGACGACGATGATGATGATGATGATGATATCTTGACACTGCATGCATGCATGCATGACTGGCTGATGTTCACTATTTAACGTGTGTATACGGCGGGGCCTATTGCGCACTGGATACGTACATGTTAAACCGAGCGATATATACACAAAGCTATGTTCGATTTGGCTTGTAGAAGAGCAACATTGGCATCATTCCAATAAACACTTCGCGGAACACTTGATGCGTATATACTACACTCCTCTGGTGTCACTACAGTGACATCTACCCCGCGGGGATCTATATTGATTCTTATGTAATACACTCCGTGTGTGTCGATCTATATTGATTCTCATGTAATACACTCCGTGTGTGTCGATCTATATTGATTCTTATGTAATACACTCCGTGTGTGTCGATCTATATTGATTCATATGTAATACACTCCGTGTGTGTCGATCTATATTGATTCTCATGTAATACACTCCGTGTGTGTCTATCTATATAAATTCTTGTGTAATACACTCCGCGTGTGTCGATTTATATTTTTTCTTATATAATAAACTCCGTTTATGGCGAGATATTAAACTTTAGTATTGTAGAAGAAGAATAAGTTTGGGTGTTATTTCACAGGTTCGCTTTATACGTGTCTTTGTTACATCCAACCAGTAGTGTTTTCAAAAACTCTACTGAACAACAAATGTTACAATATCATTAAATCAGATCTTTTACTATGGTCAAGGTTCGCTTAGGGTTCCCGAGACGTGATCGATTTGTCAGATCAGGTATTGAATCAGATTTGATTTTAATGAGCTAACAAATGTTCACCTGGCTGGAGGAGATATATAGTCACCGCCAAAAGAAACGCGAACCACAGGAACATATAGAAGAGTATGTACGTTAAGATGAGATGTTTCCAATATGTACCATTTAATGACAAAACTTACAATCAGTCAAGTGTTACCACAGAGAGTCTTTATTCTTATCACGATATGCTGCACGTGATTTCAAAAGTTTACACCCTAATCCTGCACAAGATAAAAGGTGCATCTCGAGTCATGGATCTATGACGTCACATGTGATGCGTTCATGAGCTTCGATTCACACAACATGCCAGTATGTTCGTTTGTGCGTCGAACCTCTAATATCTCTTGAAGTCTTCATGTATTAACCAACATGTATGGTACTGACGTGTCTTTCATATCTGTATAGCATGACCGGACAGGCCAGAGGCTTTGCTGGTCTTATAGGATGTATTTTTGAACGTACATGTGTATAACAGTGAACAAGAGGCATTTACAAGATTGCATGATTATACATGTAGCTGAAGAATGAGAATAGAAATTGCTCAATACAAGAATTGATACTGCTTGCGACCAAAAGGTTTACTAAAAAATGACAATTGTCAGGCGGGATATGTCTGTTCATCAACTATCAGACAGAAATTGTGACTGCAAAATATCTACATATGTGATACAAAATTATAAGCATCAGAAACAACAAGTCAACTTACCGACAGTCGCTTCTTGACGCCTTGCGGTATATCACACTACACACGTTCAAACAGGACGGACCACCACTAGGGCAATTCTGCATGGCTTATAGTTTTAAGCTGGGTATGTACCCGGCAGACAATGTGGAATATGTAGAGTCATGTCACAATGACTCACAATGCTCAATGAGTGATACCAGCGGAGGGCAATGATAATAACGGGCGACGTGTCAGTGGCTACGATCCAAGGCATTGATAGAATAGGTCTGAAGTGTAATTAACACCTCTAGCTATACGAAACAGTAGGGGGTGTAATTAACTACACTCGTTATGGTTAGTGTGTATGGCGTCCTTGTGGGTAGTTTGAGATGTAGCATTTGATATTGATGTTTCAGAGCAACAGTCTCATGATATGTGGGTTTATTTGTGCGATTCTTTGAATACAGTTGCATGGCTGATTTTATCCTTCCAGTAAAGTTGCTTGTTGATAATATTTTATCATTCCAAAGTAAAGTTGCTTATAGACAATACCTTATCATTCGAAAGTCAAGTTGCTTGTTGATAATATTTTATCATTCCAAAGTAAAGTTGCTTGTAGATAATATTTTAACATTCCAAAGTAAAGTTGTTTATAGACAATACCTTATCATTCGAAAGTAAAGTTTCTTGTTGATAATATTTTATCATACCAAAGTAAAGTTGCTTGTAGATAATTTTTTATCATTCCAAAGTGAAGTTTCTTGTAAATTATATTTTATCATTCCAAAGTAACGTTTCCTGTAGATAATATTTCACCCTCCCAGAGTAAAGTTTCCTGTAGATAATATTTCATCCTCCCAGAGTGGAGTTGCTTATAGATGAATTAATTTTCTTCCTGAGTAAAGTTGATTTTATTTTATTTAGTTGTATATTTGAATTACACTTACCATAAAAGGCATCAGCAGGGCGAAACGGACTTAAGCTATGGCTTTTCCAGCTTCTCGAAACAGTTGGACACCTACTTGGACTCAGTTTACTTGAGTGAGTTAGTGAGAGAGTTGGGTTTAACGCCGCTTCGAACAATATTCCAGTTATATCACGTGTCAAAGCCAAATGTGATGCAGATCTTAGACGTTTACAACATTGCAGAAAACCGAGAGCATGGGCATGATACTGCCGAACCTGGAAACATACTGTAACTGGGGCGAACCGGGATTCGAACCCACAATTATCGGTTCCTGGAGTGTCCAAGGGACGCAACTCCGCACAGCGGAACGCGGCGCCTTAGACGACAGGGATTATATAGATAATATAAACAACTTTACTTTGGAAGGTTTAAATCAGTTGTGATGACATCTTCACTATCATCAGTAATTGTAAGTCCCGTCATATCTACATAAGCGAGCGAGATGTATACGTGGAATAGGTAACTGAGACGTGCGTGTCCACTCAGCTACTCTAAAATGATCGTAAATATACTTTAATCCCTTCAGTCGTAAGAGATTAGTACTGGTATCATTTGTGACTACTTATCTTAAACCACTATGGTATTGCCTAGAAATAAGCTTCAAATGAATTATATATTAGCTACATAACTGTCATCCCCGATTACCACGTGTATTAAGTATTCATTCTGTGATGATAAATATCCTGCGGCTCAAACTCTGTCATAGCTTCCTAAAGGAGTGAATTGGGTTTAACGCCGCCCTGAACAATATACCAGTTATATGACGGAGTGTTAGCTTAATGTGGGAGAATAGCCAGAAGTGATGCATGCGTCCTAGAGCTCACATTGTGAAGTTTAAGAAGACAGCAGCCATGTTTGTTGTTGATGGGGAAGAAAGTTCGAAAAGGAATGTGTTGATGGTACTCGTAATCACGTGACAGAACGCACATCGAGACCGAGTGGCTAATGTTCCCGGTGCGGAGACCCGTGGGTGTGGTGCTGACAACAAAGAAACATAATCGAGCAGTGACGGGATTCGAACCCACAACCATAGGTTTCAGACGCAAACGCAACGCAACGCAACGCAACGCAACGCAACACTGCAGAGCGAATTGCGCCGACTTAGACGACTTAGCCACTCGTACCCATCTTCGTTTAGGAAGTGACGTCACCATTCTCAACTGTCCATTAGAAGCTTCACACAGATTTCCTCGTGGGTGTAATTTGATTGGACCGCTATTATTAGAGTCACTTGTTTCAAATCAGGCCCAAAACACAGCTTTGTGGTGAATGGGTCCAGGGTAGTTATAGAATGCAGTATTATACATTGCATAAACGAGGATGCATAACTTTGCATCGCTTATTCCTAATATTCCAGGATACACAGACATGTTTATTTATAATATGTATGTAAATTCAAGACGTCAACGCCAGAGAATAATCTCGATTACATGTTGAAACCGATTCAATTGGGCGTAAATTATATGAATGGATCACTGAAAATCAGTGATGACACCAGGTGTTCGCGAAAAGGTATGACATAATCAAATGTCCCTATCAAAAATATATATTTTAGTAGTAAAAATCACATGTTCATGTTGAGTGAGGGAGTTGGGTTTAACACCGCTTTTAACAGTATTCCAGTTATATCGCGGCGTGTCAGCTTAATGTGGGAGGAAAGCCCGAAGTGATGCAGGTCTCAGACGTTTACCACTTCGGTGAAATCCACGAGCACGGATATGGTGCTGACAAACCTAGAACCGGGATTCGAACCCAAAATCATAGGTTTCTGGCGTGCCCAAGGGACGCAACTCTGCACAGCGAATCGCTGTTCATGTGGAAAACATGTGGCTAATGTGGCTTTGATTATTGTTTTAATAGTGACATTAAGCCGTCATGGGTTAAGGATCCTGCCAGGGGATGTATATATCTTTGTGTAGTCTCCTGATCCTACTGAGTGTGTAGAGGGGATGAGGCCTTCATTTACCAAACACCAATTGTTCTGATACAGAAAATCACTGAAGTGTGATAATCCCCAGGGGTCATCTCGTCCACCTTGACATCAAGTATCGTGTGTGCATTGATCTGTGTAACACGTATCTTAATGGAAGCCCAGTGTCTACCGCCAAGGTCGGTATTCTGTATGTGATTACAGATCCAATTACACAACAGCTATTTATTAAATAGGGACTGTACACCATTGTCTGGAAGCCGTTTCAGTCTAGGTTAAGATGTTTCGTCATTGTGTTTAGACCCCTGCGGGATCTCGAGTTATATGTGATTATCGACAGCCTATGCGTGTCGTAAGAGGCTACCGAAGTGATCGATTTGTTAGGTTCGGGGATTTAGTTGATCGCGTGTCATCGTACCCCGACGACGTGGATCGTTGCTCATAATATCAATCGCTTCATTGTCTGGTCTAGAAGTGATTATTTAGAGGCCGCCGTCGCATAGCTGGACTATTGCTGAGTGTGGCGTTAAACAACAAACAAAACTTGTGTTTGTGCCGAGGCTCCTATTGGCCGTTTTTAAAATCATAATAGAGAGTTCTCTCCCTTACCTACTGAGTTCCCTCGCATTAATGTTTGTGTCCCATCACAGTTCGATTAGTGACCGGTGTTTAAAAGATATTTTCTTCCGTCTAATCGTGGTTATCAATAACGGCTAGACTGAAATTGATCACATAATGAGTTTGCAGATAACCAAAGTAGTGTTTCCACGACTTATAACGACTCAGTTTATAATAATTGCTGGGGGTGCCAAATTGCCCGATCCCAGTGTCCCTTTACAAGAAATACACTAAAGATTATACATTAATATCACAGTTTACTCGACCATACACCGTTTGCCATTGTTCCATATAGTGCTGACACTCCTTTTGAAGGAACAGTGTTATCCCCAAAATTTATTATCAGATATACATGTATATGTTCGTATAGAAGCCCATGTAAGTCGATGTTGTTGTTGCTATGTTTTGTTTGGTTCATTTTTGGATGGTTGGGTTCTGGTTTGTTTGTTTGTTTTTTATTGTTTGGTAAATTTTGGTTTCGAGTTTTGGCTCCGGGCTCCCAAATGCCACAAGCATTTTTATATATTTTATGCACTTCATGTGCAGGTGTTTCATTGTGTGACCAGGCCTAGGCATGTTGAAACAGCAGACTTAAATAATGCACCATGTTACAATGTGTGAACTAGACCTAGGCATGACTGACTGATTGACTGATATAGGAGATTTAACGTGCGCTTTCCGACTTTGCGTATTTCGCACACGGATGTGGCATGTTGAAAAAGCAGACTTAAATAATGTACCGGTGTTACAATGCGTGACCAAGCCTAGGCATTGTTTATTGATATGGGACGAGAAACGGGATATATTGTTTACGCTGCCTAACCGTGTGAGCAGTGAGTTGCAAGAAAAACAAACAAGAATTAGAGATAAGACCAAAAACTATATGACTTACTTAGGTACCTTTATTGATTACCATAGTCCCCCTGAGGTACTTTTTGCCAGGAGATAGCAGACGCTTATTTAACCCTTGATCGCGACGTGAGGTAACAAATTATATGACGGTATATTTTCGACAGTTTGAAGGAGCATATATAAAGACCCTACAAAGCACATGCTTAAGAGACCACAATCCCTACAGCAGCTATATAAAACATACAAATCGATTCTCCAGTCTACCTGCAAAGCATGATATACATTGTGTGACTGAATGTTTCCACGTATAGTCCAGCTTTTATAACACGATATATGTGGCAATGCATACGTTCTGAACATGTTTTAAGCATGACCGCTTATCTCATGCATATCATGTTGCGTGCACCAGACTAGTGTTTATTACAAATCCCAGAGCATATATCTAACAATCATCCCAATTCCACGCTTATATCCTCTTCAGCTCTAGGTCAGAAACTAAGAGACTTGAGGATTCTCTAATAAGGATTGACCTATAACAGTCCAGCACAGACTCGTTATTGTGTGGTTTCACGTTGAATTCCAAGAGTAATTATGAAGAAATACAGACTGTTAGTTGTTTATCGCCGCACTCAGCAATAAATCAGGGCGGGCTCAAATCCAACCAACTGGTGGCTGATATTATGAGCAACGCCTACATCACGGCGACCTTTATACAATCAAGTCTGGACTAGACAATACAATGAATGATATTATCAGCAACGATCCATGTCGTTGGGGAACGATGACCTACAAGCAACCAAGACACCGAGCCTAACCACCTGAACGATTTCCATCGCCCCTTACAACCGGCATTGGTTGTTAGGAACCTATTCAGACCCGAAATCCCCACGACCTGAAACCTCTTAAAATCTCCCAAGTCAGCAAAACCTACCGTCCAGTACGGTGTAAAGAGTGGTCCGGATTAGAATGATTATAGCAGGAGATACAGGTATGATTATAGCAGGATATATATACAAATGATTATAGAAGAAGATATAGAAATGATTATAGGAGATTTTAGCAGGATAAATAGAACTGATTAAAACAGGAAATATAGAAATGATTATATCAGGAGATGTAGAAATGATTATTGAAGGAGATATAGAATGATTAAAGCAGGAGAAAAAGAAATGATTATAGAAGGAGATACAGGTATGATTATAGCAGGATATATACAAATGATTACAGGAGGAGATATAGCAATGATTTTAGCAGGAGATATAGAAATGATTATAGCGGGATATATAGAAATGATTAAAGCAGGAGAAAATGAAATGATTATAGGAGATACAGAAATGATTCTAGCGGCGGGAGATATAGAAATGATTATAGCAGAAGATAAGAAATGATTATACCGGGGGAAATAGGAATGATTATAGCGAGATATATAGAAATGACTATAGCAGGAGAAATGAAATGATTATAGGAGATATAGAAATGATTATAACGGGAGATATAGAAATGATTAAAGCAGGAGATACAGGATTGATTATAGCAGGAGATATAGAAATGACTATAGCAGGAGATAAAGAAATGATCATAGCAGGAGATACAGGTATGTTTATAGCAGTAGATACAGGAATGTTTATAGCAGGAGATACAGGAATGATTATAGCAGAAGATAAGAAATGATTATACCGGGGGAAATAGGAATGATTATAGCGAGATATATAGAAATGACTATAGCAGGAGAAATGAAATGATTATAGGAGATATAGAAATGATTATAACGGGAGATATAGAAATGATTAAAGCAGGAGATACAGGATTGATTATAGCAGGAGATATAGAAATGACTATAGCAGGAGATAAAGAAATGATTATAGCAGGAGATACAGGTATGTTTATAGCAGGAGATACAGGAATGTTTATAGCAGGAGATACAGGAATGGTTATAGCAGGAGATATAGAAATGATTATATCAGGAGATACAGGAATGATTATGGCAGGAGATATAGAAATGATTATAGCAGGAGATACAGGAATGATTATAGCAGGGGATACAGAAATGATTATAGCAGGAGATATATATATATATATGATTATAGCAGGAGATAAAGGAATGATTATAGCAGGAGATATAGAAATGATTATAGCAGGAGATACAGGAATGATTATAGTAGGAGATACAGGAATGTTTACAGCAGGTGATACAGGAATGATTATAGCAGGAGACACGGGAATGGTTATAGCAGGAGATAAAGAAATGGATTTAGCAGGAGATACAGGAATGATTAAAGCAGGAGATACGGGAATGATTATAGCAGGAGTTAACGAAATCATTATAGCAGGAGATACAGGAATGATTATAGCAGGAGTTAACGAAATCATTATAGCAGGAGATACAGGAATAATTATAGCAGGAGATACAGGAATGATTATAGCAGGTGATACAGGAATGATTATAGCAGGAGGTTCAGGAATGATTATAGCAGGAGATACAGAAATGATTATAGCAGAAGATACAGGAATGATTATAGCAGGAAATACAGGAATGGTTATAGCAGGAGATACAGGAATGATTATAGCAGGAGATACAGGAATGGTTATAGCAGGAGATACAGGTATGATTATAGCAGGAGATACAGGAATGGTTATAGCAGGAGATACAGGAATGGTTATAGCAGGAGATACAGGAATGATAATAGCAAGAGCAAATGAAATGATTATAGCAGGAGATAAAGGAATGATTATAGCAGGAGATAAAGGAATGATTATAGCAAGAGAAAATGAAATGATTATAGCAGGAGATACAGGAATGATTATAGCAGGAGATATAGATATGATTATGGCAGGAGATATAGAAATGATTATAGCAGGAGATACAGGAATGATTATAGCAGGAGATACGGGAATGGTTATAGCAGGAGATACAGGAAGGATAATAGCAGGAGATACAGGAATGATTATAACAAAAGATACAGAAATGACTATAGCAGGAGTTAACGAAATTATTATAACAGGAGATATAGAAATGATTATAAGCAGGCGATACAGAAACATGAAATAAACATTAGGTTGAAAGAACTACGTGTATTATTATTTATCAAAGTATATTCGGGACCGTAAGTGTTGCCAAAAATCAGTTGTTAGTCGAGTCCGCCTTCAACGGGTTCCACTGTCTATATCTAGTTAAGGGGTATGTCACTTAAAGGATGTCCAGAATGACGAGGTTTTTAGTAATAACAGAGTAAAATCGTTGTTTTAGATGTTATTTTTCGAAAGGTGAAGTTGCCATAGTTACAGGGTCTGAACTGTCCATGATCAACGGCAAATGATATAGTAACTCCACGACATTTCATGTGAGTATTCATTGCTTGAATATTAATGATAGTTCTGCAGTCCAAGCACGTTTGGTATTTCTATGGTAATGTACACCTGAATTATTAAATGCAACAGATATTTTGAACTCTACAGCCTATTGCCAGTCTTACCCGCCCTTCTTCCCTGTATTATTAAACAACTTCATTTCATTCAATTTCAAAATTTTAATGTCGATACGAGCCACATAACAGAAAAGGTCAAATATTTCGGAATGCATAGTTATATTTCTAATTATAGAACTAATTATCTCTTTTCTATATGAACAATTACAAAATCAGTTTATTTTAACGAATATTTGCCAAGTATACCATCCTGAGGTATTTTTTTTATAATTATAACTAAATGTTTTTGTTTCTTTGTATTTTATTAATTCTCGTAAATTAAACATTCTCATAAATATTACAAACACATTCTGACAAACTGTAAAAGAAGATTTGAAATATTCTATCTATCTATCTATCTATCTATCTATCTATCTATCTATCTATCTATCTAACACAGAATGTTTCTACCCTTACAGCAACAAGATGTCATTCTACGTTGATTTAAGGATAAACAAAACAGCAGCTGCTTTCGCCACAGCTAATATTATATCAATCGCATCGTGAAGGTTGTTCCTATTTGCAGCTTTTGTCACATATATAATACTGAAAACCTACCTGTGATATTGAGCTGTGTCTTAGTCCAGTAAGTAAATCCTTATTTATCCGCTGGTAATGCACATTGAGGAGCGTGCGAGTCGTGTTGGATCCGCTTCAGCACAACCCGGCGTGGTTCACCTGTCCGTGACGTCACAACAACATGGACGTCGATAATGAACCAAGCCAGCTCGACTGATATATATTCACCTGAACTTCTTTGTGATTATTTATTCATGAATCTTAAAGACGGTATTGATGCAAATGTTTTTTGTCTATTGTATGCGTAATTGCTTTGTTTGAATATACAGATGTATATTCTTTCAGTTTTTGTTGCATGCATGTTCGCAGGGGAATGTGTGGTTGTTTGATAGTACAAAGGTGTGGGAATACACCTTAATTAAATTTATTCATTTGCGTTTTACTCTTGCAGACTGTATTCAGGGTAGCGTTTTATATAAAAAGGAAAACTTTGAAATGTTTTCTGTTTTAGTTTCATCCGTTATATCATAATCATTCAGTGTGCATTGTAAAGATAAATGCTAGAAGTGCTGTGAGAAGTAAGGGTCGCATACATTGTGTATAATAATAAACTGATTTGTATAATATCTGGCACATTTTTGTTTGTGCCCTTCAACATTTCATGTCATAAGTATATAGCCTTTCATGTTTCAGCGACCGCCATGTTCGATTCCCCGCGAATGGTTTATCAACATTGAGTGAATGCTGCATAACGCCGCAGTCAACAATATTACAAATATATCTATGTTGGCTGTAAAAATCGAGTCTGGATCAGGCACACCAGTGACTAAGCGTAAGTAACTACCCACGCCATCGGGCATGATGATACACGGAGCCTGACCACCCCATCCTCATTTTGGTAGGCTCGTACGACAAACGTGGGTCACTGGGGACCTATTGTAACCCCCAAAGGTACATCATCGTCATTCTTGTGATGATTCCCATCTAAATAAGACCCGTGAATTCGGGGTAGAATAGGTCTTTAGCAACCCATGCTTGCTGTAAAAGGCGACTTTGCTTGGGGTAAGAGGCGACTAACTGGATCGGGTGGTCAGGCTCGTTGACTTGGTTGATGCATGTCATCTTATCCCAATTTCATGGATCGATGCTCATGATGTCAATCACTGGATTGTCTGGTCCAGACTCGATTATTTACAGACCGCCGTCATATACCTGGAATATTGCTCAGTGCGGCGTAAAACAACAAACAAACAAACAAAATGTTTATAATGGATCATACCATTCCTGGTTCTTTTTAACCAATGAACCCCATCCCTTATCTCATCAATAACCATTCGGGTCAACTCGACACATTTCATTATTTACAAAACACCTCGGATAGCGATGGCGTAGTGATATTGCACTGTAAACCGCACACCGACCGATCGATCCGCATATAGTTCTCATACATGTATGTTGTACAACATAATGACCGATGTTAATTTGACAAATGTATGCTTAATAGAAATATGGTATACAATCTGATATCGAGCAATATTTATATAAGGATCGCGACTCTCGCCAGATTGTGTTGTGTAATAATCACGTAAACTAGTGAAACTAGTAACGTCATTTCCAATATATATTCCTCCCTGGGTTGGCCGAGATTACCTGAAGATTGAGGTGAGCCGAGTCATCAGTCGGAGGTCTAAAGATAACAGGGATGAGTAGATGAATCTTTCGATCATGGACATTACAAATACCCGCGTAATTTAAGACAACGAAACCTAAGACAATTCCTATTTACACAGTACATAATTATTCAATTAAAATATATAAAACTTCACATTTATATAAATAAATAATTGTTAACTTATTCTGTAAATATCATTTTTCTTGATGAATAAACAGAAAGCACCCGTCATCGCAAGCCATTTCTGTAGCTTGTGAGAGAGCGAGTTGGGTTTAACGCCGCAATTAATACAGTACCATTTGTATCTTGGCGTGTCAGTTTGATGTGTTTAAAGAGAAGCCCGTACTTTTTATAGCAACAGGTATAAATACTAGATCTACCCTCCAAGGACAGAAAACAGCACACACGCATGTAGGTGAAAGGTGACACGCGAATACATTATAAATGATCTCTTTGTTAAACAAATATAACCCAATCTCCTTGCTCAAGTACAACCTGCAAAATTCATCGATTTTTATCGATTTGATACCATCCACGATCTGATCATTTTCTCTTTGGTCTGCTAGTTCTGCCTGAGAGGTTGTTGCGAAATATGTCCACCCAAGCGGCCACGGCACGCGAAGTTCTTGAACAGGTTTTTTGTTATCAGTAGAAAAATCAATCATAGCATGGTACTACCTGTTTCTGCCTGGAACACTGGGCCATATAGTCGAGTGTGAGAAGATCATTATATCCAACAGTTCCCACGAAGTGTGAACACAAGCTTCGTAGATTCCACTGTTCTATTTTCATGTCTAGAGTTATAAAAGAAATAATACATTACCTTAGATTTTTAATGCAAAAATTTCATATCGATGTTATGTTCATATGTGATATGGTTTATGCGAGCTATGGGCAATAAGATGTATGCATTTATTTCAGCATAATCGAATATTGTTTCGCACTTTGGCTTCATTATATCCGTTTTGGAGTTTGTAACTGTAAATTATGAATGTAATTGTTAATTAAGTGATTATATAGATTATTGGACCCAACTTCATCCAATACATGCGAAGCCTCCATTCATGTTTCGACAGTGATGGAGTTTTGACTTAAAGGGGAAGTGTACACGCAAAAAACCCTTTCTAAACAAAACGCAATTTTAGAATAAGTTAGTATCTGTGTTTGAAAATATAAACTCATTTTTTTCACAGTGAAAGTAGGAAGCTCCCAATAGTGTGAAAATGATATGCCGTTATGAGGCCTTCGTTTTTCGAGCTAAACAGGCCTGAGTTATCCCCCTTAGATTATGACGTAATTGGTGCCAATTCAACTTGGTCCCTGTCTATTCTCAACGCAAAAGATATCAAGTACCAGTTTGCGGTAAAACAACATGGCCTACGACACATTCCGGCGCAGTGGTGACTCAGCATAACACTATGCCCGCTGGCTTCTGAGACGCTAGAATCACACACCACGCGAAGCGGCTCTAACAAAGCATGATGACGTCATAGTGTTTATCAATTGGCACCAATGACGTCATATTGCAAGGGGCATAAGCCATGGAGTTTTTGTTATGGAAATAGAACACTTGGTAAATGTGAAAAATATAAATCGTTTTAATGCAAAAATTATGTTAATTAATTGTGATATTTTTAAATTTTTGTCTATGACACTACTAGGTTTACACTTTTAATGTGGAAAAAGTACAAGAAAAATAGGTTCATTTCCATGTGAACTTGCCCTTTAAAGCTCAAATTACAAAAGTCTCACAAAATAGTACGTACACGTTACTCCTTGGCGTTTTAACATTTCTTTCCCATAGATTGTATCATTAGAACGTTTGAAGCGTAATTCATAGTGCAAACACGCAGTCAACAAGTAGAGAAAATACACGCTCTTTCTTCTTTATTGCTCAACACAAACCTTAAGTGGCCCATTTGAACAAGGAAAGCTACCTATAGCCCCTATAATGACAATAAGATATGGAGTAGACATTACTACCTATTGGTGATCGACACTGTTATAATGCACAAGATGGCCGATTTTACTTTGACAAAATTATGCTTTTATAGATTCTATAAAGCATAATTTTGTCAAAGTAATCTGAATGTTTTGGTAATTATACAGACTGACATCGAGGAACATCACCGCTATGGCCAGATTGTGTTGTGTAACGCACCCAACACCTATAAAAAAACAGCTGTATCAGCCTTGGTCAATAATACCTTCGTGTCATGCCCAATAATGACACCTTATCTGCTGGAATAGCAAAAATATCAACAATATTTTCTGAAATTCTAGAACCTTATGTATCGGCATTGTCTATGGCTCAATGCGCGGACCTGTGTTGAAAACCCAACGGCGTTAAAACGTGAAAACTATTCATAAGATCAAATTGATAGCCCTTACGACGTAAATGCCAATCAAATAGGCTCTTTGTTTGATATCCATTGCATACATACTATTGTTATTTTCATTGTCCGACGATGAATGGAGTGTAATTACTTCATGTATGAAGCACGATAACATTTTGTTGTTTGTACGTCATTTAGGAGACCTGGTTCACAAATTGATCTTAGAGTTGCGACTGTCGTTAATTCCTATACACAGACTTACGGCTGTCGTAAAACTACAATAGCTTTGAGAACGTAGTCCTGTAAGAGCGCAGTGGGTCGTCACGGTCTTGCGCAGTGTGACGTTCTGAATCTGACAACAGGTGAAGGTCATACTTGTTCTATCTTCCGATATGGCTGCCCAATTACTTAAACCAGTTCACCAACTTCATCACGCAAGTAGCTTGATTTTGAAAGCAGCTCCTATAAATAATGAATTCCACAATACAGTCAATCATCGGTATCCGACCACTTCCTTGTCGAGACTAGACGAACATCTAGACTAACATCTAGACTAACATCTAGACTAACATCTAGACTTACATCTAGTCTCTGAAATGAGCATAATTTACAGAAAAAAACCACTTCACTTGTTAAATTTGCATCAAACAGAATGAAGAGGGACCAAGAGACTTCCTACATCTTCCTGAAACTACAGTCATCCAGTCTTGACAAACATTATAGACTTGCACAGGCTGTATTGGATATATTTGTTTGAGGGTCTGTAAGATAGACTATTGTCGAGACGTGAGAGGTTGTGTGACATGATCAAACGCCAGTCGACATTGTCTTAATGCGACTCGTATCCCGCCTTTTAGCTGTTAAATCATTTCTAAATGACACAAACATATGATTATATCACAAGTAACTTTCGGATGATGGGAAAACGCTCCATCTATGTTGGAGTAGCAAGCCGAGTCATCAATATTGTATATATATTCATGACACCCTGTAAATAATCCTAAAACAACACGCATCTGGGTCAAATTATCCACTCCGTCCCGGAATGTTGTTTGTTTGTTGTTTAACGCATCACTCAGCAATGCCCAAGCTATATATCTGTAAATAATCGTGTCAGGGCAAGACAATCCAGTGATTAACACCATGAGCATCGATCTACGCAATTTGGATACGGTGACATACATCAACGATGACATGCGGCCACGGACCCTGGCCACCCGATCCCGTTAGTCGCCTCTTACGACATGCATGGGTGTTTGTAGACCAATTCTGACCCGGATCGTCACGGGTGCCCTGGGGTGATGAAGTAAGCCAGAATCTGAAGTGATATCAAGAACAACCAGCTGGCATAATAAGCAAGGGGTTATACACGATACTGAGAAACAATGGCCGACGGCGTTGTTCATTAAGCTGGCGTTGATAGACAAGGACAATCAGTCAGATCACATGTCCCTTGTTCGCATTTCCTACGGGTATTGATTATCTGCGCTTTATCAAAATGGAACTAATGAGGCTTTATTTCCATGGAAACTGACGCTGCAGCGTCGCTATGGTAACATGATATAAACACTGTTGTAATGACAGGTAGCGTACTCCCAAAAGCCGTATTTTCTCTACTAAATATGCCACTTTTACTAAATGTTTGGATCATATGAGAGTTTACATCATTACATGCTAGACTTTTATGATACAAAATCTATTTCGTGAGCACCGACAATGACTAGCACTATATCGATATCTAATATCTCAATATACAAGGATGAGGCACTTGCACACAAAGCAACACGTCACCGCACCGCACAACATGTTTAAGCTTGACGCATCCACGAATACAAGTCACGGATGAAAATGTATTTCGAACACGAAACTGTGAACCTTGATAATCCGAACAGCAGCTTTCCAAATGAAGTCGTCCATATTAAGCAATGTCTGAATTAACGAACCATGGTGACGGAGTAATGTCGCTTATGCGTTCCCAGCAGTAATCGTCCGGGAGATGAAGTTTCCGGATTAACGAGGTTACACGGTATCATTATAATTATTTTCTCTTTATGATCGGCAAGTTGTGTTGTTGTTATTTCATTTTTTTAACCGTTCCATGATTCAGCAACTCTTTCGATTAAATCCGCCGAAAAACGTCTTGCAGAGGTATCCATAACAAGGGGTTTACTTTCGTCTTTCTGGCCTTGATACTGATAAAGTAAACCCTCCTGTGCATCCATGGTGATGGACGTATAGCCGTCCTTGAACTTATTGACGTTATTAACTATCCCAAGGGAAACAACTCTGTTTGGAATAACAATGAATTTAGATCTCATCTTCACGTTCCACACTTTGGATTCTCGCCAAGGATTAGACAAGACATAGAGTTTATACTTTTTAACTAAAGGAATATCATATTCTTCGAGTCCTTCTAAATCTTTAGCATCAGCCAAAGGAAAGAAACTCTTTCGAAAGATAATGGCAGCCACTTTATGTTGGTTTTTTAATTTAGCTTCGATAAGGTCTTTCCAGGATTTATGTTTTAGAGGCATAAATACTTCATTGATGTCTTGAAAAAGTATGTAATCGGATGTGGCTTTGTTCCGAAAAAGGCAGTCCTGTATGGCGGCTATTTGGGCATAGCCGTGAACATCATCAATAGGAGGGGACCAAGGTAACACCTCTGCCAACCTCCTCTCCTGATATCGGTCCAGGTAGGTTGGGACGGGTCCAGATGCAGATTGGACGTAAAATGTAAAATGTTCTGCTCCCAGTATAATGCCCAGCTCGGTGTTTTGAACAAGTTCGTAAGCATCCCCATAAGTTGGACTGAAAGGCGTCACACAGACACTGAAGGCGTGGTGCTCTTTCTTCGGGTAATTCACTTTCATGTATTTTGTTGGAGTTTGGATTTTGTCTTGTAGGACGGCTAATCTCGCTGGATGACCTCCCTTGTTGACTTTGCACAGAATGACGGCGGCTGTGTAACTGAAAAGTAAATGAATCACGATAATACGTCGCACAAGTATAAATATACAGAACATAAAATGTGTGTGTTTTCCTTAATACCCATTCATTAATACACTAATGATAGGGGGGGGGGGGGGGGTTCACGGGTGGCCAAGTCGTCTAAGGCGCCGCAATTCGCTGTGCAGAGTTGTTTCCCCTGGGCACGCCTGAAACCTATGATTTTCGGTCACACCCGTGCTCGTAGATTTCACCAAAGTGGTAAAAGACCTGCATCACCTCGGGCCTACCTCCTACACCAAGCTGTCACGCCGTGATATAACTGGAATACTGTTCAAAGCGGCGTTTAAAATCTAACTCAGCTCAACTAATGATAAGAATATTCATACGAAATAAGCAAGGAAGGAAAACTTAATGTTAGGGGTCTAACAACAGGCTTTTCGACATCGGAAACACGCCGCTGTGCTGTCCGACCGCCCTCAACGACCCTGTAGCAGTTAAAGTGATGATGATGTATAGATAGATCGTTGGATGTTTTATAATATAGGTCTGTCTGTGTTATGATTCGGGAGAGGGGAATCTGAGTGCATGCTGTAGTTAGATCACAGTTACGTATACTGGTATGTTACAACAGCCTGCATGTTGTGTGAAGCCAGCCAGATAACATCAGATACATGTTGTGTGAAGCCAGCCAGATAACATCAGATACATGTTGTGTGAAGCCAGCCAGATAACATCAGATACATGTTGTGTGAAGCCAGCCAGATAACATTAGATACATGTTGTGTGAAGCCAGCCAGATAACATTAGTTACATGTTGTGTGAAGCCAGCCAGATAACATTAGATACATGGTGTGTGAAGCCAGCCAGATAACATCAGATACATGTTGTGTGAAGCCAGCCAGATAACATCAGATACATGTTGTGTGAAGCCAGCCAGATAACATCAGATACATGTTGTGTGAAGCCAGCCAGATAACATTAGATACATGTTGTGTGAAGCCAGCCAGATAACATTAGTTACATGTTGTGTGAAGCCAGCAAGATAACATCAGATACATGGTGTGTAAAGCCAGCCAGATAACATTAGATACATGTTGTGTGAAGCCAGCCAGATAACATTAGATACATGTTTTGTGAAGCCAGCCAGATAACATTAGATACATGTTGTGTGAAGCCAGCCAGATAACATCAGATACATGTTGTGTGAAGCCACCTAGATAACAACAGATACATGGTGTGTAAAGCCAGCCAGATAACATTAGATACATGTTGTGTAAAGCCAGCCAGATAACAACAGATACATGGTGTGTAAAGCCAGCCAGATAACATCAGATACATGTTGTGTGAAGCCAGCCAGATAACATCAGATACATGTTGTGTGAAGCCAGCCAGATAACATCAGATACATGTTGTGTGAAGCCAGCCAGATAACATCAGATACATGTTGTGTGAAGCCAGCCAGATAACAACAGATACATGGTGTGTGAAGCCAGCCAGATAACAACAGATACATGTTGTGTGAAGCCAGCCAGATAACATCAGATACATGTTGTGTGAAGCCAGCCAGATAACATCAGATACATGTTGTGTGAAGCCAGCCAGATAACATCAGATACATGTTGTGTGAAGCCAGCCAGATAACATTAGATACATGTTGTGTGAAGCCAGCCAGATAACATTAGTTACATGTTGTGTGAAGCCAGCAAGATAACATCAGATACATGGTGTGTAAAGCCAGCCAGATAACATTAGATACATGTTGTGTGAAGCCAGCCAGATAACATTAGATACATGTTTTGTGAAGCCAGCCAGATAACATTAGATACATGTTGTGTGAAGCCAGCCAGATAACATCAGATACATGTTGTGTGAAGCCACCTAGATAACAACAGATACATGGTGTGTAAAGCCAGCCAGATAACATTAGATACATGTTGTGTAAAGCCAGCCAGATAACAACAGATACATGGTGTGTAAAGCCAGCCAGATAACATCAGATACATGTTGTGTGAAGCCAGCCAGATAACATCAGATACATGTTGTGTGAAGCCAGCCAGATAACATCAGATACATGTTGTGTGAAGCCAGCCAGATAACATCAGATACATGTTGTGTGAAGCCAGCCAGATAACAACAGATACATGGTGTGTGAAGCCAGCCAGATAACAACAGATACATGTTGTGTGAAGCCAGCCAGATAACATCAGATACATGTTGTGTGAAGCCAGCCAGATAACATCAGATACATGGTGTGTAAAGCCAGCCAGATAACATCAGATACATGTTGTGTGAAGCCAGCCAGATAACATTAGATACATGTTGTGTGAAGCCAGCCAGATAACATCAGATACATGTTGTGTGAAGCCAGCCAGATAACATTAGATACATGTTTTGTGAAGCCAGCCAGATAACATTAGATACATGTTGTGTGAAGCCAGCCAGATAACATCAGATACATGTTGTGTGAAGCCACCTAGATAACATTAGATACATGGTGTGTAAAGCCAGCCAGATAACATTAGATACATGTTGTGTAAAGCCAGCCAGATAACAACAGATACAAGGTGTGTAAAGCCAGCCAGATAACATCAGATACATGTTGTGTGAAGCCAGCCAGATAACATCAGATACATGTTGTGTGAAGCCACCTAGATAACATTAGATACATGTTGTGTGAAGCCAGCCAGATAACATCAGATACATGTTGTGTGAAGCCAGCCAGATAACATTAGTTACATGTTGTGTGAAGCCAGCCAGATAACATCAGATACATGTTGTGTGAAGCCAGCCAGATAACAACAGATACATGTTGTGTGAAGCCAGCCAGATAACATTAGATACATGTTGTGTGAAGCCAGCCAGATAACATCAGATACATGGTGTGTAAAGCCAGCCAGATAACATTAGATACATGTTGTGTAAAGCCAGCCAGATAACATCAGATACATGGTGTGTGAAGCCAGCCAGATAACATCAGATACATGTTGTGTGAAGCCAGCCAGATAACATTAGATACATGTTGTGTGAAGCCAGCCAGATAACATTAGATACATGTTGTGTGAAGCCAGCCAGATAACATCAGATACATGTTGTGTGAAGCCAGCCAGATAACATTAGATACATGTTGTGTAAAGCCAGCCAGATAACATCAGATACATGGTGTGTGAAGCCAGCCAGATAACAACAGATACATGTTGTGTAAAGCCAGCCAGATAACATCAGATACATGTTGTGTGAAGCCACCTAGATAACATTAGATACATGTTGTGTGAAGCCAGCCAGATAACATTAGATACATGTTGTGTAAAGCCAGCCAGATAACATTAGATACATGTTGTGTGAAGCCAGCCAGATAACATCAGATACATGTTGTGTGAAGCCAGCCAGATAACATCAGATACATGTTGTGTGAAGCCAGCCAGATAACATCAGATACATGTTGTGTAAAGCCAGCCAGATAACATTAGATACATGTTGTGTGAAGCCAGCCAGATAACATCAGATACATGTTGTGTGAAGCCAGCCAGATAACATCAGATACATGTTGTGTGAAGCCACCTAGATAACATTAGATACATGTTGTGTGAAGCCAGCCAGATAACATCAGATACATGTTGTGTGAAGCCAGCCAGATAACATTAGATACATGTTGTGTGAAGCCAGCCAGATAACATCAGATACATGTTGTGTGAAGCCAGCCAGATAACATCAGATACATGTTGTGTGAAGCCAGCCAGATAACAACAGATACATGTTGTGTAAAGCCAGCCAGATAACATCAGATACATGTTGTGTGAAGCCAGCCAGATAACATCAGATACATGTTGTGTGAAGCCAGCCAGATAACATTAGATACATGTTGTGCTCCATTAATACGAGCAGAAGAGAACTACTGTAAATGCTGAAATTAATGCGCCGCTGAAAAATGCGGACGGTCCATGCTCGTAATAATTAAACTTCGCATGTACGTCTCACAATTGACTGTTGACAAGAGTCCTCAGTGTGTTGATGACCCGCCGAAATACATAGTTGTTTGTTTAATTGTTGTTTAACGTCGAACTCGGTTACAGGATCCGGAATCAGGCGACGGTAAGAATCCCTTTCTCTTTGTTTTTTTTAGTTGTTTAACGCAGCACCCAGCAATATGCCAGCTTTTTGACGCGGTCTATAACTAATACGATACTTACTATACTAATACTAATATTATAATTGGGATACGATGACATACATCAACCAAGTAAGCGAGCCTGACCACCCGGTCCCCTTAATCGCCTCTTGCGACACGTACAGGTTGCCGAAGAGGAATTCTAAGCCGGGTCTTCACAGGTAGTAGAACGTTGGTCAGGTTATCAATCACTGGTTTGCCTGGCACGTAATCGATTATTTACAGGTCGCCGTCATGTATTGCGCTATTCCTGTGACATGAAACAACAATCACACATCCACACAGTTCAAAAATACCTTTTTCCATGGTGATCTTTCATTTTGACTTCAATTCCTTCCTCAATAGACAAGAGTGTCTGTCCTTTGCTCTCGAATCTACAAAATAGCGACACAGAATGGAATGTTGGTGTCAGGGCGACGACCCTGACAACAGAGTCGCTGGCGTCGTAGTGGGCGGAGAATGCATACACGTCGTTGTTGTCGTCGTCGTCGTCCAAGTTAACGTCGGCTTGGAACCAGTCGCTGTCATACTCAAATGTTCCTGACAATGCGTAATCGTCACCGTGTATGTCATTCCGGGGATAAACTTCTACATCTTCCCGCTTGTCTTCTTCTGCCTCTTCATTCTTCACATCTGTTTCTACATCAGCCTCAGTTTCGGGGATATTCTCCTCTATCCTTTCCTTCAGCGCAACTATTACAGGAGCGTTATCCTCAGGAAGTCCTTCTAGTGCTTCATCGTCAAACTCGATTGGTTCTACTTGTGGAACTCTAAGTTTCTGTCGGAAAGATTTTACGTCTGCTCCCTTCCCAACAGCTTGTTTATGTTTCACTTCGAGTTCGTGTCCTTTCTCTATCGCTATTCTTGGATTATGTCCCCTGTCACTTTTAGGAGGTCCCTGAACTTCGGATTTTACGTCTGCTCTCTTCCCAGCAGCTTGTTTATGTTTCACTTCGAGTTCGTGTCCTTTCTCTATCGCTATTCTTGGATTATGTCCCCTGTCACTTTCAGGAGGTCCCCGAACTTCGGATTTTACGTCTGCTCTCTTCCCAGCAGCTGATTTAGGGCTCACCTTCCTGTCACGTGCTCCTTGTCGTTTATCTGGATCGTCTTCTCTCGTCTTCTTTTGCGCTCTCTTAACTTCTGATTTCACGTCTAGTGCCCTGTTCTCGATGGCCTCAAACGAGAACGAGGCTGAGTTCAATTTATCAGACAGGATTGTACCCTGGATGGCGTCATAGTCTATACTGCCCCGTGCTCTAGTCTGGAAGTACAAAAGAGCTGGGCCTGTGAGATTCAGAACCACGACCAGAAACAGAAATCCCCCGAACATCCACTGTTTTCTTTCTCGTCTACTCATCAACATATTTATACGAAACGCCGACCGTGTTTTCACATATCTAAATACGCACTCTGTGTTGCATCCTTGCTCTTACTGGTTACAGCATCCAAGCTGACATTGCACAGTGATGTTTTAATCCAGAGCAGGAAATAAGACGAGTCCCGCCTGTACCTGTTGACGCGTTACAGTTTATGTGCTTGAGCTCCTAGAGTTGACTGTCAGCCCCCACCCCAAATACACAAAGATTATATTATCCGCCTTTATGTCTGTTATTGAATACAATGAGCTATATCAAACGTCTTAACCGTCACAATTGGCCTTCTCATGCCCAGGTTTATACATTGACGTTAACAACAAATACCCCATGCACAGTCCCGTTCGACCTTTGTATTGTACATAGAATAACGTACCCGGTCCCGGTACGATGAGTGTGTGAATAGATGTTGAGTATAAATAGAAACGTATATAAACACGGTATCGTATGCTTCTTCACATGCAGTCACCACACCTGCCTTTAAACTTCCGGCCTACCCGCGGCCAGGGGTATGTTACCCGGGCTTGTAAACGTTTATGTCACCAATCAAGTATTTTTGTAATTTATGCCCTGCTGTATATATATAACGCAAGAGAATAACCAGACTTGATTATCCACCGTAACAGATTCTATTGGGCGTAAAGAGCAAAATAGCAGTGAAATTATATGAATGGGACACTGAAAATCAGCTACGACACCTGGAGTTCGCGGAAAGTGAGTGAGTGAGTTTGGTTTAACGCCGCTTTTAATAGTATTCCAGTTATATCGCGCGTGTCAGCTTAATGCGGGAGGAAAGCCCGAAGTGATGCAGGTCTTAGACGTTTACCACTTCGTTGAAACCCACGAGCACGGATATGGTGCTGTCAAACCTAGAAACATAATCGCGTCGAACCGGGATTCGAACCCACAATCATAGGTTTCTGGGGTGCCCACGGGACGCAACTCTGCACAGTGAATCACGGCGCCTTAGACGACTGGGCTGACCGTGCCCCCCGTTCGCGGATAGGGTGGGGCATACCGGTTGCACGTAGACTAACGTTACGTCTATGAAAATAGAGAGAGAGAGAGAGAGAGAGAAAATATTTGATTAATAAGGAAATGCTGTCTGTAGATATGTATGTTAAAGCTGAATACAAGATTATAGTGGAGTTCATCTATGTTATGCATATAGTCTGTGTTTTCTTTCAGTTCCTATATAATTGCAAATTCGTATGACCTCCATTGAAATAGCACCCATGAAGATCCGGGTAGAGAATAGGTCTTCAGCAACCCATGCAAACCATGCTTGTTGGGTGGTGGTGTAGCCTAGTGGTTAACACGATCGCTAGTCACGCAGAAGACCCTGATTCGATCCCCCACATGGGTACAATGTGTGAAGCCCATTTCTACTGTCCCCCGCCGTGATATTACAGGGTGTTATTAAATGCGGAATGGTGACTTGCTTGGTAATTTTGCGATTTTCGTTTACACTATTTTGACTTGCAACACAAAGCAAATATTTCACCTGAGCATTGCTTTTTTTATTATAGTATGTATATATTTTTTACTGTCAAAATGTGTAACATTTTCAAATTTATTAAACGCCTAAATATTCAGTTATTTTACAAAGTGACTGAAAATCATTTCCATCTGTATCATAATGATAACGAATTCAAAACATTTTGACGTTTCATGTCATCACCAAGAGACTGAATATGTTACGTTGAAATGTTGTTTGGCTTCTAATCCTACATAGTAATCTGTTGTGAGGTTTTAGGCCCTTTTGATCGTCTTAATCAATTTTAGTCAATCTGGACAGATTTTTCAGCCAAAATGACTGAAATATTTACACATTTTATATACTGCCTGAGAGAATCACGTTTTACAAATTGACAGTAATATATACACGTTTACAAAGGAAAAGACGTGTGAAAACAACGTTTATCACGCATTGAAGAATTTCCCAACCAAGACGTAGAGGAACAAGAATGAATCGGTTCAATGCTACGGCAAATGAAGGAAAACAAAAATTAATGCAAATACCAAAATTACAATCTACCAAATTTATGTGTATAAATTTTAGGCAGCTTCCTTGTTCGAGGAATGTTTCCGTGAATATCTACACAAAGGAACAATATCCCACTCGTCTGCAGCTGTACAAAGAAACTTATTCGATGTCACGTGTCTCTGTAACAATCAAATATTTTAAAAGATATATACTGAGTCAAATTAAAAACATTCTTAAAAGTAATCCCATATATAATATACAATGGACAACTGTATCAGAGAAGGTAATTTTTAATCATTAATGTCCAAAGAAGGATTTTAATTAACTGTGGTAACCATGATTTGTTCCAAGCAGCTACGGTATTCGGTAATAACATCAACAGTTTAAATCATAAGTCCCAAGCACGATAATCTGATGGCACACAAGGTCAGTAGCGTGTATGGCCACCATGTGCGTTGACAACTGCCACACAACGCCTCCGCATGGACCTTGTGATGCTGGAGAACACATGATTGGGAAGACGACGCCATTGTTGCTGCAAAATGGTGCCAAGATCTTGCAAATTCTGTGGTTGGTTCCGGAGAGTGCGCAGACTTCTGCCAAGAGCATCCCCGACGTGTTCGAATGGATTGAGGTCAGGAGACCTTGACCGCCAGTCCATGACATTGACTCCCGCATTCTGAAGGAAATTCCTTGTCATAATTGCTGGGTGGGGTCTGGCATTGTCGTGTTGGAAGATCAAACCGGGTCCATGTGCTGCCATAAAAGGCAGAAGTTCTGGTGCCAGTACCTGGTCGCGGTAAGCAGCAGCGTTGAAGTTGCCACGGATGACAAGAAGCCTGGAACGTGCATTGCCACAGAAAGCACCCCACACCATGACACTTCCGCCTCGAAATCTGTCAACTTCCTGTACACAACACTGGGCGTAACGTTCATGACGGCGACTCCACACCCGCGCCCTACCATCAACAAATTAAATCGGGATTCATCACTGAAGACGACTTGATTCCAATTCCTCTGAATCCATCGTAAGTGTCGCTGTGCCCACAATTGACGTTGACGTCTGTGAAATTGGGTCAGAATCGGCCCGCAGTATGGCCGTCGTGCTTGAAGGTGAGCAGTTCTCAGACGGTTTCGAACAGTTTGCGCACTCAGTCTACCCCTAAACAGTTCATTTTTGGTTGATGTAGCCGTCAAAAATCGGTTACGGAGGTGACGTAAAACAATCTGACGATCCTCTACATGTGACGTCACACGTGGTCGCCCTGGCCGAGGGCGATCAGCGGTGGTACCCGTTTGCTGTAGACGCGTCTGTAAATCATAAACAGTCCGTCGACTACAACCCATCGTCCTTGCGACTTCAGCTACGGACGTTCCCGTCTGCAACAAGCCGATGGCACGTTCACGTTGCACATTTGAAAGGCGTGGCATGTTTTCTTGTGTTTTTCTGTTTTTGTAAATGACTGCTAACAAGTATGGCTGAAAACACGTGCGGTATTATGGCCACGTGACCAGTTGCACGTGAAAAAACACCTTTGCCACTATGGTGCTGTGCACATGATTCTGATCGATTTACCTGCACAAAAACGGGTGTTATCTGAAGACAATACGTGGCCATTACTGTTTAAATACACAATAAGGGCCCACAATGATAACTGGTCAAAATGTTAAAATTTTAGGATTGCGAAGTTGTTAATTTCGTTCAGTATATATCGTTTCGGGATATTATAACCCGTGTTCGTTTCTCAACTGATCACTTAGATTGTTTCAGGTGTTTCCCATAGGTGTCAAGTATCAAGGGTCGGCTGAGAAAGCCAACGTGACAACTATTTTCATAACGTTCACGGTTCCTAAAAAGTCCATTGAGTGATAGATAACAATGAGCAATCAATCAACGTATTATCATTTAACCTTTTGAACAAAGTATGTTGTTTTTACATCGGCACTTCACGCCATGGTATGAGTGTATTCCCTTTGTTTTAGTAAACCTAGACATGTAAACACTCACTTTTGACATATCCACTGTGCAATATAACAGTGATTATTCAATCAACGTATTTTCTGTTAATCCTTTGATGACTAGGAACGATCTGTTGATTTACAACAAAAAAGTAAATCAACTGATCATTCACCTCTTGCTGGGCTGCCACGTGCATATTACATAACACACATTTCACCTCACTTCAAACCTGGATTTAGATTGAGTGAGTGAGTTGGGTTTAACGCCGCTTTTAACTGTATTCCAGTTATATCGCGGCGTGTCAGCTTCATGTGGGAGGAAAGCCCGAAGTGATGCATGTCTCAGACGTTTACCACTTCGGTGAAACCCACGAGCACGGGTATGGTGCTGACAAACCTAGAAACATAATTGGGGCGAACCGGGATTCGAACCCACAATCATAGGTTTCTGGCGTGCCCAAGGGACGCAACTCTGCACAGCGAATCGCGGCGCCTTAGACGAATGGGCCGACCGTGCCCCCGGATTTAGATTTAATAATAACCCCAGACACAATAAATGCCAAATGGGAACCTTTGTCAGGTAATGTAAGTGGTGCTACCACTAATTGTACCTGTAATAAATTAATTTACTGAGCATCAAGTGAATGACGACAAATACCCAAGTGTAGGGTTATACCAGAAAACGTGGATGGCAACAAGGGAGTAGTAATCGTATTATCGACGCAATCCGAAATCCGAAAATGCTTTCACTGCATGGATACGTTTTTTTTAGTATTAATTTATAACCATCTGGGTTTTTTTTTCCAAATGACGACATCCGATGAGCTCCGCAGTTCTTTTTCTCTGTTTGTTTAGGCTGAAGAAATTAATTTACATGCGCCCTTTGTCGAAATCTTTATAGATCACAGTTAACCAATCAGTGTTCAAAAATGCGTAAAACAGGCTCCAAGTTTATTTAGCTGTCCTTGCAGACGGTAGCCAAGTCTCTGGTCACGCTCAGTTGCGTTGCATATCATCCGGGTACTCACGGGGGGGGGGGGGGGGCAATAACAAAGTCAACAACCAGTCCGGGGAATTGCGTTAGATCAGTGCCCCTTTAAGTAAATGGTTTTTGATCTTTTCATTTTCAAATACCGTTTTTGAATAATTGTTTTTTCTATAATAAAAAATCAACGGTTACTCAATTTTGCGTCTGTTTTGTTTTTGACCAGAAAAAAAGTTAGGTGGCGTTTCTCTTGCCCGTTAATTTATCTCACGGTCAACATCGCGAAAGTAGGCGGGTAGAAAGGATTCACCAACATAATATGCAAATGCTCCCAAGTCATGAATAAGAATGCTGCTAAATCCGGTAAGTGGACGAAGGATAGTCGTAAAGTAAAGAACCGTTAACTTCAACAAACATCGATTTCCGAATGTGGGCGTTTAAATTGGTTATGGAGTGTGATAGTGGAAGGGAGGTAACTACGTCAACCTTGTTTCAATCAACTCATTTTGGCCAGTGTTGGCGCGCGTCAGATCGTCGTGAACCAGGGCGGAACATTTCCGGTGTCAAAGGTAAGGGAACAAGAGGATTATATATGGTGTTACTTAGACTACGGAAAAGTATTTAGTCTACTTATCGAAATTGTTTCGTTCGTAAAGTTTGCTTTTTCACGAATCTAATAATTATTAATCGCGAATGCTTGTTTTGTTTGTTTGTTTGTTTGTTTGTTTGTTTGTTAGTAGTTTAACGCCGCACTCCGCAATATTCCAGCTATATGACGGCGGAATGTTGAATGGTTTAATAATGTCAGCTTATGACCAGAAACGGTCAGATGCATCAATTAACTACATACAGACGATTTTGAATTATACATAATAGCTGGAAAGGATAGCATCAACATTTCACGCATATGATTTGTATGTTTCGTTTCGGTAACTGCGTGGCTTGAAATTTCAAATAAACCAACATGTCGACATACATGCTATAAAACTAACCTTTCCCGTATACTTCCCCGCCTACAGGGCGGGGAAGAATGACAATTTCCCACTGCCGGGTCGAAAACGGAGTGGTCACGGTAACCCGGCAAACCTGCATCTTCAATTTCTTGAAACAGTGTGTTTTGAACATTAGCTCTTTAGATGGTAAAGATTGTTGTAAAGTGTCATACTTAACGAGAGCGTTACAACCCGCACCCTCACTCACCATATGTTACGAAGGAATTCTGGAGAACCAAAGCCAGAACAACGGTCAAGACGCTAGAACAGACAAATGTTATAAATGAGAAAACCTTTTGAAGACTATCATATATTTTTTCAACACATATATCTTCTATACTTAATAATAATGATAATGTTGATGATGATAACATCCTAAAAAGAAAACAAAGGGTTATAAGTAAATTAGATATTTACACCAAACCTGTGGGTATGTTCCGGAAAAGAATATAGGTCTCCATCAACCTACAATGTACATGCTTTTCGCAGAGCTCCAGATAAGCTGCGTATCTGCGTAAAATACGCATCAGAAATGCAGAAATATGCAGTAAAATACAATCCAAGCGTATCAAATACGCAACGAACATTACAGATACGCTACAAAAATAAAACTTGTGCGTATCATCAAAATATTGTGAAGTAACCCTGCGTATTCGATTAGCAAATCAGCAACTTATTTTGAAATTATAGACGGGCATTCCGTCAAACTTGCCAAACTCCACGATGACAGTTACATCATGATCATTTGCCATCACACTTTCTTGTGGAAGTATCCCAGTTTGCAGGGACTAGATGAATAGTGTTTTTAAATATTTAACTTAACTACCCACATGTGTAAAAACTAGTGGGTAACAGAAATTTGAATACGCAGATAGAATTACTGATGATTACAATGATTTTAAAATGCATGGGTAAAATACCTACAACACCAAAAGCTTATCTGGAGCTCTGTTGTCGTAAGAGGCGACTGAATGGACTGAGTGGTAAGGTTCGGTGACTTGGTTGATTGCATGTCATCGTATCCCGATAACGTGGATCCAGATCATGATGCCAATTTCTGGATTTGTCTGGTCCAGACTTGAAAATTTTCAATCCGCCGTCATATATCTGGAATATTGCTGAGTGCGGCGTTAAACAACAAACAATATGAAAACACCAAATGTAGAGAACAAATTATAATGTGTCAAAAACGGTTTTATCTTGTTATAATTTAACATGAGCAAGTCTTTAACCCACACTTGTTTTTTGGGGGAGTCAAAGGTAAATTTACAAACATGGCGGAACAATTGTCATGTGTCACAGACTTGCTTCTTCTTAGTATATCTCTGTTCAAAAAAACCCCTGGTATCATCCATTAAATAATTATATATGATCGAGAGCATTAAATACAGAACTTTAGTCTGTGCAATATTAGTTGCAGCAGGATCAGTCGAGGTTGTATGCGTCCCGTTTTAGGTCTTGTACCACGAGCGGGAGGCTGTTTTAATATGACATTGTAAAAGAATTAACACAAATTCAGAATTGATTGAAAACAGCTGTTCGATTGAGCGAAGGTTAGCTTGTGCTATGTCACGTTACTTTCACTGACTCGGAAAACGCCTGAGGTTTTCTGCTTAAAAGCGGGGTAAAGGGTTTTATTCACCCGTAGAAAAATGTATTGCCCTCCATGCGGGATTCAGAGTGTTTTATCAAAATCACGTGGACCAATCAGATCTCATCATGGGGGTATGATAAGGATTCAACAGCTACAACTGTTTGAAGGTGAGGTGAGGTGAAATGGGGTTTAACGTCGCGTCCAAGATTATTGCACTTATATAGCGACGTGCATGCACGTGTGTGTGTGTCTGCTTGTACTAGCCTTGACTGATGCCGATTTTAGTGCTAACTCACTGAGATACCATGCCGCAGTTTATCATGAATACCCCACTCAGAGACAGTATTCTGACTCCGAGCCGACCAGTCCTTGTTTTAGCCCCTTAATGCCAAGCGCCAGACAGGGTAACAACAAGTACCATCTTTTAACGTCTTTTGGTATGACGCCGCCGGGGATCGAACCCCGGACCTTCCGCTCTCCGGGCGGACGCTCTTCCACTAGACCACGGAGGCGGTCACAACTGTTTGAAATTACAATGAGCAATGACGTAACAGGAGACTATGACTCCTTTTCTGAT
The DNA here is from genome assembly GCF_023055435.1 of Haliotis rufescens. Taxonomy (NCBI): domain Eukaryota; kingdom Metazoa; phylum Mollusca; class Gastropoda; order Lepetellida; family Haliotidae; genus Haliotis; species Haliotis rufescens. The sequence continues at coordinate 18,470,790 of NW_025963890.1, read as the reverse complement.
TCTGTTTTTGTGAAATCTGTAATACGCGCGGAGCCTTAATGGGTTTTATTGCCTAGCTTTGCCGATATTTTTGTTATTAATAGCCTCATTTCCATATCAATATAGCAGCTGCTCAATTTATCAATGCCACTCACGTCTGTTACTGAGCACAATCTTTATCACGTAATAATAAAACACTACCTTAATGTTATGTATACCTGATGACTGGCTAAGTGATCTATTGTGCACGTCAAGTTGTGCTATTAGTTCGACGTGTGCAGCCACAGAAGCATTTGTATCATATGCTCATTAATTAACCCCCCTTGTTAGGCGTCCTTCGTCGTCGTCGACATCTGTATCTCTGGACCGATGATGCTGAAACTTTTCCTGCTTGTTTCTCAAGGGGCTCGAACATGATTTCCCCCATGGTCGTTAAAAGGAATCAACATTTATGGCTGCTGTTCATCATTTCACCGTAAACTGTACTGTAATGCTCTTATTTCTTCTCAAAATGCGTTTTCTCCTCCTCTTCTTTAACTGACAGACTAGGGAAGCGGAATTCTGGCATTATGTTTTACTATGATGACATCATTGTTTGTTCATTCATTAAGATTTGTGTGTGTGTGTCAAACAGATGCGAAAGTGGTATGGCTCAGAGTTTGTGTAATCAAAAACCATGTTGGTTATTGCAACAATCTTCCATAATTTCATATCTTGAAATTTCAATTTATGTATCTTGACATTTCAGGATACCAAGTTGAAATTTCAAGATACATACTAACTTGAAATTTCAAGATACATACTAACTTAAAATTTCAAGATAATCATCTTGAAATTTCAGGATACTAAGTTGAAATTTCAAGTTATTATCTGATACTTAGTTGAAATTTCAAGTTATTATCTTCAAGATACATAAGTTGAAATTTCAAGATACTAAGTTGAAATTTCAAGATAGTATCGAATAAAATAAAAAAACAAATGGCCCTCAAAGGCTTCCGTAGGTTTAGGAAGCCTAATGGTTAAAGCGTTCGGTCGCCAGGCCTTAGACCAGGTTTCGATTCCCCACATGAGTAAAATGTGTGAAACCCATTTCTGGTGCTCCCCGCCGAGATATTCCTGGGAAATTGCTAAAAGCGGCGTAAAACCACACTCACTCACACTCACATTCATTCTTGCAGATGCAGGTAGTTCTTATTTCACATTGGTTAATACTTTGGTCCTCAAAATATATTTGAATATCAATGCGGACGCCAACCTTTTTACTGTGACTGTTGACTACATATTCAAGTGAGCTACAGTGTCATGGTACTATTTTTAATAAGTGTTTTAGAATGACAATGTCGAAGACAGATTATGTTTGTGACGTGCCATAGGTACAGTGATGGGAAGTTATATGGCTGCAATGGTGACATACAGCAGTGGTGTGTATAAGCGTCTGTGTGCTCTCGGGCGAGTGTCTCTGTGTGTGTGTGCTCGCGCGTGAGTGACTGTGTATGTGTGTGCTCACGCGTGAGTGACTCTGTATGTGTGTGCCCGCGCGTGAGTGACTGTGTGTTCGCTCTCTCTCGCGCGCGTGTGTATATGTTCGCTCGTTAATGTGTATGCGTGCGCTTATACTGAATAGGGAATAAACGCTAATACTTTCTGAAGTGTTGTAATCCACTGATGAATCAGCATGTTGGGTATTTGATTTTGTTTAGGCAGGATCTCCATGACAATACAACCACTCAGATTTACACAAAGTGTGCACACTGTTTTTACGTTTAGAAGGCAAAACATATAAAGGTCAATGGTTATAGATAAATACCTAGTGGACTGCCAGCCCTCCAAAACAAAAATACCAAAAACCGACCTAAATTAATAAATCAAATACTTAAAAGCTCCAACGACCTAACTAAGGCAGGCAAACAAATAACCTTCTTGTGGATACCCGCCCACGTAGGAATATACGGTAATGAAAACGCCGATAAAGCAGCTAAACTATCCCTCAAAATCCCAGAAATAAGCTTAAACTTACCCATCTCAAAATCAGAAATTAAAAGTGTAAACAAGTAAAAAATCACAAAAATGGCATAACCTATATCTAAACTCAAATAGCCAAATCAAAAAAGTGCTCAGCAAACCACTAACCAAACCAATAATTCTCCATCCATCAAAAAAAATCGACAGAGTAATCACTAAACTCCAAACAGGACACACCAACATAAATAACCACCTAAAAAATTTAAAAAAACACACTACAGGTATCTGCCCACACTGCAAACAACTAGAAACCCCAGAACACGCACTCATCACACACACTACCTAACACATCGAACCGCATTACAAACCACCCTCAATCTAAACAAGGCTCTCACTCTAGAAGCAATACTAAACCCACAAAATAAACTAGAAAACTTCAAGGCCTTAGGCGTATTCTTAATCAAAACGGAACTAATAAAACGCATCTAAAAACACAATAACCTACCAAATCAAAATCACATAAACAAACAAACATCCACCATACCCAGCTCCCTTAGTTCTCCTCCCCAACCCCATCGGCATCTATTCCAAATCTCAAAATTCCCAGATTCTATATAAGCAACCCCTAAAGCCCCCTCTTGGGTTGCACAGACCACTTTCGCCCCTTTCGGAAACACATTAAATGGCCTGGCCGGGCCCGTGTGCGAAATACGCATCAGTCGGAAAGCGCACGTTAAATCTCCAAAGTAAGTAAGTAAGTAAGATAAATAGCTCGTTAAGAAATAAACGACGAGTGGGAGCATTCGACACCACTCGCCCCTTTCCGTAACCTGCAAGAGAAGACTCGTCCCCCTATCGATTAATGTTATGTGCGAAAATACAACAAGCCAATCAGAATGCGCGTATGATTTCGAGTTCTTTGTCAAATAATCCCTTAATTAAGTAATTTTTTATTTTACATATGTCTTGCACCTAAAAATATACCCAAGACACAGTTAAATGTGTTCAATCATACTGTATAATTCCGCACGTCCCGATGTGCTTTAAATTGCATCTGAAATACATATGATATATGGGTAAATATATGTGAACCATTACGCAACGAGTTGACAATTGTTTTAGGTATGCCCGTTTGCGCGAAGACGGAACCCAGTCGCAAAAATGGCCATGAGAGAGGGGCACGAGTCGCTATTCGGCTTGTCCCGGAATAACAAGAGTTGGTCACGAATGGAGTGGGAGTTGTCTATCGCACAATAAAACCATGAAGGACTGGTTTATTCTCCCTGCAGTGTTTTATTGTACGATACACAACGACCACGAGTCGTTTATTTCTTATATGAGATATCAACATTAGGGATGATGATAAAAAATATTTACCCGTATTTAAATAATGATGACTCCTTCAATAGAATCCGACCTCGACAATGTCGGACAAGTCCATTTTATGACCAGGTGGGTATTTCCCGAATATTCTCACAATCCAATACGACATCATCAGGTTACGAGCGCATGTTCGAATCTTGCTATTTATATAGCAATAAGCGTTTTCAACTATCTATGGACTTTGTACAGGATTCATTCATAACAGAAAAATATTCAATTTCACCTATACTGTCGTGGTGTAGAATCGCTAAACTAGACCAACAGTTAACAAGAATACTTGGGTTGGGCCCTGTTTAGTCCTTGTCATAGAGGGACTAACGGGATCGGGTGGTCAGGCTCGCTGACTTACATTTTGGTTGATGCATCTCATCGATCCCACATTGCGAGGATCGATGCTCATGATATCAATCACTGGATTGTCTGTTCCAGACTCGATTATTTACAGACCGCCGTCATATAGCAGGAATATTGCCGAGTGCGGCGTTAAACAACAAAACAACAACCAACCAACCAACCAACCAACCCTGGGGAACACATTCGGGAACACCTAGTAGCATCACAAGTGCTTCATAAACACAAGCTCATAATGTAGTCGGAATCGTGTAATCGACTCTGCTTTAAGCAGAGTTGTCTGATGAATATGGAAAGGGTTTTGTCGTTTTTAGTTATGTGTAATCATTTGATTTGAAAGTCGACATTCTGGTTAACAAGATCATTGGGGGTGTGGAGTGGGGGTTGGTGGGCGGGGGTGTGGAGTGGGGGTTGGTGGGCGGGGGTGGAGAGGCGGGGGAGGGATGTCCTTTGGGACACTTTACGTACTCGACCAATTTCATCTCGCAGCTAAAACCATTTGCAGGTTACGAATCGCTACTAGGTGTCATTTCTAATTTATGTGGGAGAACGGGTGGCCCAGTCGTCTAAGGTGCCGCGATTCGCTGAGCAGAGTTGCGTCCCTGTGAAACCAGAAATCTGTGATTGTGGGTTCGAATCCCGGTTCGCCCCGATCATGTTTCTAGGTTTGTCATCTCCATACCCGTGCTCGTGGGTTTCACCGAAGTGGTAAATGTCTGAGACCTGCATCATTTCGGGCTTTCCTCCCACATTAAGCTGACACGCCGCGATAAAACTGGAATACTGTTAAAAGCGGCGTTAAACCCAACTCACTCACTCTAATTGATGTAATATTTGTTCATCTATGACAAAAATATAGATCTTATCCATTGGTATGTGCGATTGGTATTCATTATTTCTTTCTGTTTCTGTTTATCTCAGGGTTAAATATATACTCACCGCCAATAGAAACGCGAACCATAGAAACATATAGAAAAGTATGTTGGTTAAGATGAGATGTTTCCAATGTGTACCACTTCATGACAAAACAGTTAAATGTTACCACAGAGAGTCCTTATTCTTATCACGATATGCTGCACGCGATTTCCAAACTTTACACTCTAATCCTGCACGAGAAAAATGGTGCAGCTCGAGTTATGGATCTATGACCGTGACGTCACATGTGATGCGTTCATGAGCGTCGGTTCACGCAAAATAACAGTATGTTCGTTTGTGCATCGAACCAAACTAATGTCTCTTGAATATGAGTAATTCTTCATATATGTATGGTTTCTTGTACTTTTCTTTTAGCGGTGAGTATATAAGCGATCATATGGCGTGTCGTTTTGGATGAAAAGTTTAAAACACCCGAACTAAATAATTGAGACACCTTTGGCTCAGTCCTCTGATGGATCAAACTAATCGTAGACAGTAACTGAACTGTGTGTTGCCCTTTGTCCCGTGGATAATATGCGTTACAAGAACAGGCGATCTCATATCTTAATCTTCCATAGGTGGCCCAGTCGTCAAAGGCACTGAAATTTGTGTTGAAGAGTTGTGTCCCTTAGGCCTGTCAGGATTCTATGATCGTGGGGTTGAATTCCATATTCGCCCTGAGTATGATCCTTGGTTTATAACCGTATTACATCAGATCTCACTTTGGAAGACCATTCTTAATAACTAGATTATCATGCAGTTTGTTTGTTCAATCTCTGTCACACTGAGGTTATATTTTGTTCTATAGTAACCGGAAACTGGAAATCCTGGCTGATTGGGTGTATAATTGCACTATTGGCCGTCCTCGGGTCCCTTGTCCTCGTGACCTATGTCCTCATGAGGAAGAGGAACATCTTCATCATGCGAGTCCTATACTACTTCCAGCCTCACGAGGATGATGGTGAGTAATGTCAGTTGCTACGGGAGACACCACAAAGCAGTGTATGATTATTGCAGAGTGGGCCAAATAATAATAATAATAATTTTTAAAAATTAAGAGTTTTTTTAAGTTTGAACTCTAAATGAACTATATGATACAAAAGCAAAATGGGTGTGAATTACATTAATAATATGTGACATGTCCTGTTCTACCCAGTGCTATGGAAATCTAAAAGGGACATCCCGTTGTCGCCCTTACAAAAATCAAGCAAACAATGTCAAAAATAATATAGTTAAGTCATTATCTGGATTATAATATATGACAAAGCGATGTAGTACGCATGCATTAAGATTATGGATCTGACAGGTCTCTCTATATTCGCTGATCATACATGATTCCAAACCGTAAATTCCAATTTCAAAAATCATCATGTCATTGTTATACACCATTGTCCCCTATTTCAGACCTAGATCATTTATCTGCGTAGGCACTGATGTGACGGCAAACAGTACTAAGTACATAAATATTAAAATGAATATGAAAGTGATGGAAGAAATGACAACTACTGGTGCTTTCACTGAGTCGAGGAGACTTCAGTGGAGTCCATCCTCTTTTTGTCTATGGTCGTAAAGAATATTGTTACTCTCGTTAGATAAAACATCAGCATTCTCAGAATACGAAAAGTAGCATATGTGTACTTGTCATTTGTAGATGGAAAGGAATTTGATGCCTTCATATCGTACAAGTCCTCACCAGAAGATGAGACGTTCGTTTATAGGACTTTGTATCCCGAGCTGGAAAAACAACGGGGCTTCAAGCTGTGTTTACATCAGAGAGATTTTGTCCCAGGAGAAAGTATGTATGTCGTAGTTAGCATGTAAATGTGCGTGGATCCAATAAACGTAGCTTGAGTTTTCAAGGTTCCTTTCGTTTCAAGCAAGTAACTTCTACGAATTTTAGAAAATGAAAACTGAAACTCCTACAATATGGCCAACTTTCCAGAAAATGATCTCATCCCCGTAGAATGTCCTGGCTCAAATACTTTAAATAAATTCTTGTCCTTTCTAAGACGTCCTCTGAAATATGAGTGAACTTAAAAGATTTCTTCCGTTTCCTATTTGTATGTTTCATACTCGGAATGACCTTGACCTCTTCTTGAAGAACATATTTTTATGCCATTCCTGTATGTGTTTCAGCTATAGCAAACAACATCCTATGGGCCATCGAGAAAAGTCGGAGAACGATTCTGGTTCTGTCCCCGAAATACATGGAGAGTGACTTTACCAGGTTTGAGTACCAGGTTGCACACAATGAGATGCTGAAGCAGAAACACAAGGTCATCCCTCTCCTTCTGGAGGACATCAGTCAACAGAAGCATCTCACAGACAGAACCCTCACCAGCATCCTCAAGTCGATCACCTACATAGAGTGGCCTCGGGACGGAGAAGAGAATAAGCTCAAGACATTCTGGCGAAGGCTTGAACTCTCTCTGCCCAAAAGGAAGTTCAGGTCCATTGAAGATGGCGGGACAGACACTAAAACATCAAGGCCTATATCTTATGCAAATTCTGCTTTTGAATCCAGTCCGGAATCTTTCAGTCTGGAACGAAGTGGGGAAAAGTCAGAAAAAGAGGTTTTTTTAAGATACAAGATAACTTGCAAGGAAAACAGGGTCCAGCCAAGGACGATTTGGAGAAGATTGATCTGGTGGTAGAAACTGAAGAAAGTAAGAAGCCATCGAGCAGTAAGAACCTGAAGGACTTTTTCGCAGAACCATGTAATGATGTGTTTAATGCAATGCGTGAAAGTTCAGAGAGACTGGAACAAACTTAAGAGGTGTGACGTCACATTCTGGACCCAGTCGTATCAAAACTTAATTAACTTTTGAGCACGTTCTCATTCCTGTCATCTTTCAAATGAGTAATTGTCCCGTTGTCTTGACTCGAAAACTTGACAACTCATAATCACCATATGCATGACTTCTGGCGTGCATTTTGTAGGGGACACGGGTGGCCCTGTCGTCTAAAGCGTCGAAATTCACTGTGCAGAGTTGAGTCACGCACAATATAATGGAGACACGCTAGAACCCTATGACAGTGGGTTCGAATCCCGTTTCGAATTATGTTTCAAGGTGGGTGTGCACCATACCCGTGCTCATGGGTTTCAGAAAAGTAGTAAACGTCTGAGACCTTAAGCGTCACATTAAGCTGATACGTCATGATATAACTGAAATACTGTTAAAAGCGGCGTTAAATCCAATTCACCTACTCACACATCTCAAGTGCTGTATGTGTTGTTTTTTTTGTAAGAGCATTACACAACTTTTTTATGGACATCCTTCATTTTATCAACGTAATAGCGTATATTCTTAGGCATGGCTCGTTTAATGGTAGACCCCCAAACCTGCATTAAGTCATTTCCCGTTAATGTACGTATATCATTAAAAATTTCATAAACTGAATTTAATGGCACATTAGTTAATGGAGGTTTAATGACACGTTAATGAATCACTTCAGTTTGATACAACCGGGTTCTGGGAGTATAAGAAGTTAACAGTTTATTCTTTATAAAATGAATCATGACAGAATGATTGCATAGATGGTGAAAACGGGTGTCATCACTGATGTTCTGTGATCCATTCACGTAATTATCATGGTTATATGGCCTGGAATCTGCTTAGGTGGATAAACAAGACTGATTATTCTCGGGTGTTGACGTCTTATATGCATGTGGTAACCAGTATTCAAACTTTACCGTGGCGTCCAGGGTAATCATATTGGACCAGGACAACCAAGGCGTGATTGTCAGAGCATCACACAACCAGCCTGGGTGTTCCCGTTTCGTGTCAATGAGAAGGAAGGGAACTTAAATATTTCGTGACTGGTGCTTGGTGATAACATTGAGGAAGTCCTTATACATCCTCTTTTCGGGAAAAGTGGAAATAGTTTATCACAAGAGTAATCGTGAGATGACATATCCCCCCAGTCAGGTGTTGACGTCTTATATGCATTTGGTAACCAGTATTCAAACTTTACCATTGCGTCCAGGGTAATCATACGGGACCAGGACAACCAAGGCGTGATTGTCAAAGCATCACACAACAAGCCTGGGTGTTGACGTCTAATATGTACGTGGTAACCAGTATTCAAACTTTACCATTGCGTCCAGGGTAATCATATTGAACCAGGACAACCAAGGCGTGATTGTCAGAGCATCACACAACCAGCCTGGGTGTTGACGTCTTATATGCATTTGGTAACCAGTATTCAAACTTTACCATTGCGTCCAGGGTATTCATACGGGACCAGGACAACCAAGGCGTGATTGTCAAAGCATAAGACAACCAGCCTGGGTGTTCCCGTGTCGTGTCAATGAGGAGGGGAACTTAAATATTTCGTGACTGGTGTTTGGTGATAACATTGAGGAAGTCCTTTTTTCCATAATCCTTAGGCCTACATCCTTTTTTCGGGAAAAGTGGAAATAGTTTATCACAAGAGTCATCGGGAGCTGACATATCCCCCCAGTCTGGTGCAATTCGGAAATGGAGTTTGGCTACTAGTACCCCTTTCTTGGTTCATTGCCATTGGATACCTTCAGTAAAGTGAAGAAACATACATTAGTATTTTTCAATACCCCAAATCATCAAAAGGCACAAGTTTACCACTTGACTTATCTGTATAGCAAGTTTCATCCAGAAAGAGTCACTGGTTATGTAGATTCCGCTCCCGAAATGAACACTACTTTCATTGCAACTCATACAAACTTTACAAAAATTTAAACAAATGGAAAATGTACCAAATCATCAAAAGACACCAGTTCACCACCTGACTGATTCTGTTTAGTAAGACATGCTGATCGCTATTTCCTCAGTTTTTCAAAGGAAGGAATCTTTAGCATAACATATTAATTGCGTTTATCATAATACATATCTCTGAAACAAAAACTATCAATCCGGAATTTGCAGTCATGACTCTAACAATAACACCGATAGCATGATTATTTATCCTTCATAGATATATCTACATGTAACCATTATCAAACTAGACCATATGTGGAGGAGTGTTTGAGTAGATTAATGTAGGTTTCAAATATGAAAATAGAGATTCAGTTCGGATTTCTGCACGTGGCAGCTTCAGCGCTGGCCATTTTAAGTTGTACATGAAAAATATGGCTTATTGTAGCATAAACATGTAATTTTATATTGATAAGTTCATTAATTAGAAGGGCTTTTTCAGATCTGTGCTGTTGGGTGGGCGAGGACCAATGCCATGGTTAAGCTAACTTTCCCATGGTCGACAACGTTGGAGTGAGGTAAAACTACGGGGACATACTAGCCCATACTACTACAGCACAACCAATACTAATGATACTTTTTGTTCCGCAAATCTCTATTATATATTGGTGTTCGGATGTTTCAATTATAACCAACGAATAATCCAGGTTGCAAGCTTATCTCAAACCAGTTTTTTAAATAAAATATATATTTTCATCTGAACACTAAATTGTTTCGGTTTATGCATCAATGAGCAATGGAGGCATCTGACAGCCTCGAACTCGCCCAACGCGCATATCCCTGTCCATATCCTACACATACACACATCATTCCAAAGCCCAGTTTGCTCATATGTACATCTGTAAATATACAACAGGTACCAAAAGCCACCAAGATCAATATTGGTGGCAATACTGACAACGAGCTCCTTTTTGGTACCCCTGATGTATTAATTAACCATAATAAGAACACAATAAGAAGTATCTATGACGTTGAATATCATAGTGCACGTAGAAATAATTACTTCTCTGCCTTTGACAGAAAATGGGCTTTGTTTACTCAAATGGTATAATAACTTATTCACTTGATGCTTGCAACATAATCTGATGTACCATAAATACCGCACCTTCTTAATTGTATACATAAATATGCCTTCATCTGTACCATGCTGTGGATTATGCCTTCTGCCGCCTCTGTACCACATCCTCTTGCGAATTACCTTTATACACGAATATGTACTGTTATTCGACTGTACCTGTATCCTGTGTATATGACTGAATAAAAAAATAATTTAAAAACAAAAAACATTGGTGGCAATACTAAAAATAGGACCAGACTTCTGGAGGCTTCTCTAGACACTTTCGGGCTGGAACAATCAGTGCAGTTTCTGGATCATAGTTCTTTTGGTATCAGTTTTGTCGAAATTGCAAAATTTGAGGGATGGATCTAATACTTAAAAGTATTAGCCGAAGGAAAGTCAGGTTAGTTTTCTTCCTTGTTACTTTACGATTAACACATCGGAGGGGAATGTTGTCCTAATATTGGTTAAAACAGACTGATTTGAGCATAGTACATGTCTTGTTTATTTGTTGTTAAGGCCGCACTCAGCAATATTTCGGCAAGACCAGACAGCCCAGTGGTTCGCATCATGAGTATCGATCAAAGCTTTATTCTTATTCTTCAGATGTTATAGGGGCGGTTGGGTATCCTAGTGATTTTAAAGGCCTAGGTTCGATTCCCCATATGGGTACAAAATGTGAAGCCCATTTCTGGAGCCCAAATGATATTACAGGAATGTTGCTAAAAGCGGCGTAAAACTAACCCTTTTAAGTTCAGATGTTTTAAGATTTTTATCATATTCTTTATACCATATGTACACAAGTGAGTTAAAATCGGGTTTAACGTCGTATCTAATTTTATTGCACTTATATAGCGACGTGTGTGTGTATGTGTGTGTGTGTGTGTGTGTGTGTGTGACTCCAAGCCGAAAAGTCCTTGTTTTAGGCCCTTGATGTCGAGCGCCAGACAGGGTAACAACAAGTACCATCTTTGAACACTCTGCGCGCGGACGCTCTACCACTAGACCACGGAGGCGGTCCATATGTACACAAAGAAATTATATTTGGATTTATCTGAATCGTTTAACAATTATATTCCAGGAATACTACTGTTCATCATTATTAAATCCCAAAATACTGGCCTGAAATACTGTATCGATTATCCATCCAGAAAGCAGACTGAAAGAGATGGCCAGTCATGGTTAGAAAAGATACGCTTGAGTGGATACTCAAAGTCAGACCTGTTGTCTACATAAGCTTGTGGGCTTCAGTCATGGCTTTTATGACCATGCTTCCTTATCGTATCTATATTGGGTCACTCCTTGGTCCTATTGTCTGGGGGCGAATATTCGTCCCGTGGTTCAACCAAAGGGCACTTGTTTATTATTTGACGAACACGAACCAGTTTGGATGAGTATTCATGAGTGATCGAGAAAAAAACATTAGGAGAAGAGTGGGTTTGGTAAATAACCCAAAATTAACTGTGTACAGTCGGTGTGGGAATGCAGGTAAGAATAGGTTCCCAGCAACCCATGCTTGTCCTATGAGGCACCTAAATGGGTGGGGTAGTCAGGATTGGTGATTACGTGTCATTGGACACAGAAGCTGTCAATCGTTACTCATAATATCAATCACTGGATTATCTGGCCAAGCCTAGATTATTTACAGGCCCCCGCCATATTTCATGAATAGTACTGATAACTGTGTTTGTTTGTTTGTTTAACGCCTCACTCAGCAATATTCCAGCTAAATGACAATCCAGTAATTCACATCATGAGTATCATCCATGCAATTGGGATACGATGACATCCAACAACGGAGTCAGCGAGCCTGTCAAACCAATCCCGTTAGTCTCTCACAAGCATAGGCTGCTGAAGACCAAATCTAACCTGGATCTTCAAGGGTCAATGAACATGTACTATATCTTTGATCGGTTGTGGAAAGGGTGTTGTTATTCATATACACAATGCATGAAAACAAAAACACTTTTCATGGTACTTTTTATTTTCAGATGTCACTCTGAGTACATGACCAATAACACAGATAACCACACATCCTCATGATGTGCATCAACTGTACAAACGTTTGTTTGCCACATCAGTGTCCTTTCATGAATGCAAAAATTGTTCATGACAATTAAATACATAAATTAATAATGAATGGATAGCTCATATTTCCTTTGGGTTACAGTTGGCATAAGACAACAATTGTGCCTAAGTGGTCCTGACCAGAATACTTGTGTAGCTGTAAAAGCGTAAGTCGATATGGAACCTTTTCAGCTTCACTGAAGTCTTGACAAGACCCCAAAAGTCACCCTACTGCATCATACACTTATGTCCAAAATAGACACAGTCAAACCTGTCCCACTGTTCTCAGTGAGGTACAATTACAAAAAATATATTGCAGCTGGTTCCAGAAATGATGGAAAAAATCAAAGCTTCCAGCTTTGTCCAGGTCTTACTGCTGCTTGTGATGTTATTGTCTTGTCATGGTTCATCTATGAAACAAGTAATTCCAACCTCAGATGTTGATGCAGCAAGTGTCTTTGTGCCAGGAACAAGATGGAGATGGAGAATGGGATGAAGACTACGACTGAGATACGTGAAAGCCAGAAACTATGGCAGCAAGTGTCTTTGTGTCAGGAGCCAGTTGATGTTTGAGTTATCTGGACACCAGACGTTGAGGCAACAGGGGTGTCTGTACTTTCAGCAGGATCTGTGTCAGGTTCCATGTCCTCTGCATCTTCCTCTGCCCCATCTGTGTCATGTTCATCTTCATCCTGAATGTTTTGTGTGTGTGCTGCAGTTAAAAAAAAGATCTTTCAGGAAAGTCCTCTGTTTGAAGTAAACCAGAACTTGAAATATACCAACGCACTTTGAAAAAGCATAATTGAATTCATGTAATGTTTGGCAAAATGGCCACAAAAATCAAAATGTATTTAGGTATGAGATAATCAAACACAACAATGTCATTGCTGGGGTTCGAATCTCACTCGATGTGTTTCCAGGGGGAAATGCACAAAAAACACATCTTGTCTGATGCTTGATGGCATGATTGCTGTTTTTCAAAGAACTGTTTAGCCATATCAAGAGGACCAGTGAAGTTCCGGGGTTGAAAAGGTCTTCAACAACCCATGCTTGCCATAAAAGGCGACTACGTTGTCGTAAAAAGACTAACGGGATCGGGTGGTCAGGCTCGCTGACTTGGTTTATGCATGTCATCCATTTCCAGTCTCATTGATCGATGTTCATGATGTCAATCACTGGATGGTCTGGTCCAGACTCGATTATTTACAGACCGCCATCATATAGCTGGAATATTGCTGAGTGCGGCGTTAAACAACAAATCAACCAACCAATCATATCAAGAGCCAAAGTAGGCCAAGTTATCTCAGTTGCTGATAACAGAATATAGATTCCACAAATGTAAAATGTAAAACAGTCGGAGTAGGTACTCTCTGCAATGAAAGGTTTCTGTATTCATTAGATGATAGGTAGCTCATCAGATTTACCTGAAGTGAGTGAGTGAGTTAGGAGATAAACATTCTGTATTTTCAAAACAGCTAGGTAGATTTAACCAAGTCAAATTGAACTGGGAACTGAAAGTGTAGTGAATGAGTATTTATTTGAAGAGTATGCGTGGTCAGTCAGCTGAATGGGAGGAAAAGGAAAACAAGACGTAACATGTGTCCAACCCATGAGGACAGATATGGTGGAACCATTCTCTCACTTTCACACACACAGAACTGTATTGTCTGATGACTGATCTGATGTATTGTATAAACATGCTGGATATTCACACACTTACTCTCTGCAATGTTCTTGCTCTGGAGGAATGCCCTCTTCATCCCCAGCTTCTTGCGAGTGGAGCACATGTACTCCAGGTCCTTCAAATCCGAATCAGGCACTGATGAATCTAAATTACAAAGGGTGAGTTAACATTTTACATTGCACCGGGAAGATTTCAGCCACACAAGGATAAATTATAAAGAGTATAAAGGAGACAAAAGTCTTCCCACATCCCATCCCTTTTAAATATGAGCATAAAATCACAAAAAGTAACCGGGTAGGTCATAAACCTCATTATACTAAAGAAGATTAATCCTAAAACTTGTGTTTGATTGATTGTTTGTTTGTTGTTTAATGCCACACTCAGCAATATTCCAGTTAATCGACGGTGGTGTGTAAATAAACAAGTCTGGACCAAACAATCCAGTGATTGATATCATCGAGCCTGACCACCTGATCCCATTAGTCGCCTATTACGACAAGCATGGGTTGCTTATGACCAATTCTAATCTGGATCTTCACAGGCATAAAGCTTGTGTGTTATCACAGCTGTGCTTGTTATCAAATAAACACTGCATTACCGGGTATATGATACACTATGGAGGATTGATCATATTATTGGTGCTTTGTTCAGTAGTCAGCTCATCTTCTCCCAACATTCTAATGACTCACCGGCAGATATTCCTTGAAATATCATGGCTGTTCCAACTGAATCTTCATATTCCCCAGAAAAGACATAGTTTTCAATTTGAAGAACAGGCCTATCAGTATCTATACCCTGAAACAAACAGAAAAACAATATAATGTACACAGCAAAGAAATACTGTATTTGTCAGAAAAAACATATTTGATATCTCACTCAACATGCTCAAGTGAAATAACATTCTATGCCAGAACTATTTTGCTATGGTTTTCAGAGTAAGATCGAGAGGATACGTTAAAAAGTACAAAGTCTTCTTTCCTTACCCCTTACCACAAAGGCAAAAGTAACTGTAATCATATATATTTTTAGAGAGAAAATGCAGATCATGATGCTACAAACCAAATGTCTTCACAGAATGATCAATCTTCTGTGTACACAACAACTTTTGTGTCTTTTTATTATGTCTCCCACTAGTAATATAGTCCCTAGTATACATTTTAAAATGTTATAGAAAAATTCTATGTCTACATCACTATCAGTGATTCAAGAGTCCACCTGCAGTTTTAACTCCACAAAATATTAACTTTCATATAAATAAATAAATGATTGACATACCTATTTATCATGATTTAAATTTATTTTTATTTTGACGGACCTTGTGTGGAAAAGGGTGGAAACAAATAAATCTGTGAAACCTAAAATTAAAAAAGTGTGAAACAAAAGTCTATTTCATAGAAAGGCTATCATCCTTGATCATCTCCATTCTGAAATGATAAACACCATGGAACCTTTGGCCACCATAGATTTATTTAAAGCCTGATTTGAATGACATGATGCTACATATACGCTTCTACCATAATCAAATGACTGAAATTCTGATACACATGATACAGTACTTTTATTTCATATACGTTGATATGCTTCTTTATGCAGATGAATCACAACCATTTGTTTTCAAATTTCAGAGACTGAAGATGGAATATTTTAGATCAGAAACATATAGGCTACAGGGCACTGTGAATGTTATGCTATTAAAAGTCAACCAGGAAATACTAGAAAATCTGAGTAAGCTGGTTGTTTAACTGTATTGTTTAGCATTTTAAATTTGTCATTATTCACATGTTTTTACACCAAAATAATTTGTAATGTAATGTATCACGTTACAGGAGTTGTAAATTGATGCATTGTTTTAGGACACAATACTGTGTGGCCATAACCTTACACCACTTATATGTAGTGATATATGCTCACATGAGGCTACAGATTATATATACCTACCAATACTTCACATTTGAGATTGTCTTTCTTCAGGGTTTCGCTGTCGATCAGACCCGACAGCTCGGCCACAACCAGCGTCTCCTGAAGACATAAAAAACAGCTGCATAATACATCAATTCAGTATTCCAAACACTGAAAATAGAAACATAGTTTATCATACCTCAATGTCAGAATGATCAGATCTGACTGGTCCACGTGATCTTGATAAAATACTGTGTAACCCGCCTTGGAGGGGAATAAATTTCTCAGAGGGGAAATAAATCTCTTATACCCCGCCACGAGTACTACAGGCTGCACGTGCATTTCTGAGAGACAGCCTAAATCCTTAATACCCTGCTTCCAAGCAAAAAGCTGCATGCTTTTTCCGAGCCAGTGGATGTCACATGACATAGCCCAAGCTAACCTCAGCTCAATTGAGAAGCTGTTTTTTATCAATTTGGAATTTATTTGAATTATTTTACAATGTCAAATTAAAACATGTCGGTAAGATAAATTCGTTGTAGCAGGATCACTCGGGGTACATGGGGTTTTATGCTACAACTTATAATGTGTGTGTATGTAGTAGTGCTTTAAGATCTTGTATTCATCATGTTCAAGGACTCTATGGCATGAAGGGGGTCAAATGTGTTTGGCTAAAAAAAATTATATTGTAGCCAGGGTATATACACAGGGTGTTTCAGAGAAGTGGATCTATCAACTTGTTCCATAACTGTATTATAGAAGAAAAGAGAATCCAGTAGTCATGGTAGTCCTTCCAGATATTCACTAGGAGTTAGTAGGGCAGTTGGATAGCCGGGTAGTGAAACTCTTAAAGCTTGGATCATCCTGCCAAAGACCTGGGTTCAATTCCCCATTTGGGTACAATGGGTGAAGCCCTTTTCCCTGCCATTATACGATAAGAAAACACTATATGATGCCGAAGGAAATTTGGGTTACATCAGCAAAAGACCTCAGATTATTAATAAACACACATACAAATAAATAACATCACAAACGTAATTAATATTAATGTTGCACAAGCAAATACACGCTCAACAATTACTTATCGCAAAACTTATTATGAAACCTGGTTCTAGTCGGTATGAATAAATTCCGGGCCCTGAGATGCCTTTGATTTTATTCGCCATGTTAAAGATTTTGAACAGTTGTTTTTGTTGCTAACAAGACAGGTTTCCAGCTAATGATGTTAAAAGGCAGAATATTGAAAACTTAAAATAGATCGTAACATTGTGGGTTTTTTTGTTGATGTGAGAGGTCTTTCCCACCGACAAACCGTCTCATAAATATATAAGGTCTGGTCCGGATATTTGTAAATCTTGTATGGCGCAAAATGACAAAAAGATCATTTTATCAAGATGTCAATTAACTGACAGTTCCATGATGCCATGCTATCTGCATACGCTGAACGTATTAATAACAACTTTCTGAAAATCAAAGCAAAATTCTACTCGTGACGAATTCAATATAATTACAGAAAGGCGACCATACCTCTTCCCACTCGCCGTATTCCTCCTCCATTTTGTAAAAGTTATTACGAAAAGTGTACCTTCATAACGAAAACGGAATAGTTAAACATGCACATTGATATTTCAAACTGAGAATAATAGCACTTACTATCGACCAAAGAAAGATGCAATTAAATTTGTCAGAGGTAACCATAGTTTAAGGCATGATTAGATATACATAATTACGTCATGGCGCGATATGGCGCTAATTTAGCAAAGCGCACGTAAAATATCACTCATCTGCCTCGAAGGTATCAAGACTATACTCATAAAATATTATGAGCTCAAGATGTATAGAGAACTAAAGAAAGTTTAAAGAAACAACTGTCAATGATAAATGTATTGTCAGCAGTGTATGTGTAACTGGCCAGACGCGAAAATGCTATACCACCTACAAAAGATATATACCGTCATATAATTATAGAATTTACCATAGGACATATTATAAATTTAAAAATTAGATTTTTTAGCGTTGCCGACCGCGCACTGACACTTTTGACTAACATCGGTATTGTTTGTCGTATTGCATCATCATTCCTACTAAAGAAAATAACCTTCATGTAGTAAAGATAGTATTACAAGCATGGGCCCTATCCCTCCTTTTTATTTCGAAAAAAATCTTTATTTCTGTATAAATTACCACCAAAGACAATATATAGATCTTAATTGTGCGCACCCCCCTTTTAAAAAAAGCTGTATCCGCCCATGACAAGTTGTTGGCGGAGCCAGAACGTTGAATATTAAATAAAATCATACATTCTACGTGCGCCTCAAACAGTGACATCCAGAAGGAATGAATATTGTTTTACACCGCTTTAGCTCTATCCCATAGATGCGTACCATAAATTGGCGCAACAGTGTGAGCACGTAACACCGGAAATACCATGTCAACAAATCCATACTGAAGTTCGCAAATTATTCATGTAATTACACTGTCTGGCTATAAAATGTCTTCTTTGTATATCTGGACTTATGTTTGTAACTTATTTCATTAATTTTATTCAATATTCCTTTTAATATTGTTTTAATTAATTTCGGTGAAATCGTGTGTGAAGCGATCGGAAGATCGCACAACTCACCGTTATTAACAGCAACCACGGTCAGATTACCGCTATTGACGCCTTGAAACGAACTTTAGTTGAGAGAGAATGGATACATATATCATAAATGCCATACTTTGATTCGTTAAAAGTCATATTTGTTTTTGTTGGACGATTCTATGTCAACACGTAATTCTCGCGATCACGCGATCACGTGCACGGAAGCCTTGACGGTGACTGGTCAGACTGGTTCCATGTAAAAAATAATACCCGGCAATAGCGATCAGCTGCTTCGCTTAGGGTTATAATTATTTTAAATATGTTAAGTAAAAGCTGGCGGCGGCGGGGGCGCGCGCTTTTTGGGTCGAATACGGTATCTCGGCTCGAACCGGCTATCACTCTCTCGTCTCAGAAAAATCTACAACCGATCCAACTGGCAACAAAGTGACATCATACCGGTCGTAGTCTCTCGCACGAGGATACGGTCGGTGGAACGTGGGGAAATTGCACTCCACCAGCGACAGAAGTTATTTTACTTCGTGTCACGGCTATGAAGTAATATACAATGCATTTAGATGGACTAGATGCGATTTTTGTAGCTATACAAGGCATATTTAGCCAGTATGCTACAAGAAGTAGTTTCGTGGAACAGACTCACGAATATAGGTGACGTCACACGAACTATCATGTTGCCAAATCGAAACAGGTGATTTAGAACGTGTTCACATTTTGTTTTTGTACACCCCACTCAGACACAGTATACTGACCCCGAGCCGACCAGTCTTTGTTCTAGCCCCTTAATGCCAAGCGCCAGGTAGGGTAACAACAAGTACCATCTTTTAACGTTTTTTTGGTATGACACGGGCAGGGATCGAACCCCCGACCTTCCAATCTCCGAGTAGACGCTCCGTCAAATAGCTCGAATATTGCTGAGTGCGGCTTTAAACAACAAATAAACGTATTCAAAAACGATTAACATGTTGATGGCTTGGCAGAAGAGGATGTTTTGAAGAGTGCGACACCTTGTCTCAAACCGCTACATGTCGTCATCACACCGTTGCTAGAATATATTTCCAGGATCCGCTTAACCACTCTGCATTTAATTAGTTAAATTATTTGACATTATCTGTTACAGTAATGCAACAGGGGAAATCAATTTGACAGTAAACTGAAACAGGAGAAATTGGGATCTATTTTGGTATTAATTTGTTGCTTAGTGTAGTCTAACATGTGTTCGTACTCGGATGTTTGAAAGATATTAGTACCTCTTAAGATGTTGATATGATAATCCCCTTCGTCGTGGTTTCTTCCATGATAAAATTGTTGTTGTGATATTTTGTTATTTACATATAAGTGGCATACCATGAATTGATCAACATCAACCTATGCTGTTGGTTATAGGCGTCAAATGGATAGGGTGGCCAGGCTCGGTGACTTGGTTGATTGGGTGGAAATCGTACCCCGACGCCTGTGGATCTTTGGTCACAATATCAATCACTGGATTGTCTGGTCTGGACTCGGTTATTCACAGGATGTCGTCATATAGCTGGAGTACAGCACATGAACATTGGGTTTATCTCTGTATAATTTCCAAGTGTGTACTCCTAGGCACCGTTCAACAAAGCGATCTTAGCGTTACGACTATCGTAAGCCAGTGTTAAAGTACGGGACTTACGTTCACCTTAGCGCTAAGATGGCTTTGTGGAACGGGTCCCTGGCCTTTGCCCAATCACATTCCAAGATACTCTACAAACACAGAATACCTGGTGTAAATGACACACTACCTCTTTTGGTATTTTGTTGTAAAAAGTGGTTGGTTGGTTTGTTGTTTAACGCCGCACTCAGCAGTATTCCAGCTATATGGCAGCGGTCTGTAAAAGAATCGAGTCTGGACCAGACAATCCAGTGATTGACATCTTGAGCATCGATCCACGCAATTGGGATCGATGACATGTATCAACCAAGTCAGCGAGCCTGACCACCCGATCCCGTTAGTCGCCTTTTACAGACAGACAGACAGACAAATTTATTCGGTACTTCAGGCCACCGGCCCATAATACAATGGAAATATACTGTATATATATTAAAATTTTGCATGCTGAATAGATTTAATAATGATTTACCGTCCCACACTGTTTCCTTTCGATGTTCATGACTTGGGAGAGCCATTTATAATTTGTTCGTTTTCAGCTGTAACCCAAAGGAAATATGATATATCCATTCATATTTAATTTTTGTATTTAATTGTCATGAACAATTTTTGCATTCATGAAAGGACACTCATGTGGCAAACAAACGTTTGTACAGTTGATGCACATCATGAGGATGTGTGGTTATCTGTGTTATTGGTCATGTACTCAGAGTGACATCTGAAAATAAAAAGTACCATGAAAAGTGTTTTTGTTTTCATGCATCGTGTATATGAATAACAACACCCTTTCCACAACTGATTAAAGATATATTACACGTTCATTGACCCTTGAAGATCCAGGTTAGATTTGGTCTTCAGCAGCCTATGCTTGTGAGAGACTAACGGGATTGGGTGGGCAGGTTCGCTGACTTGGTTGTTGCATGTCATCGTATCCCAATTGCATTGATCAATACTCATGATGTGAATTACTGGATTGTCTGAATCTGGATTGCCATATAGCTGGAATATTGCTGAGTGAGGCGTTAAACAAACAAACACAGTTATCAGTATAATTCAAGAAATATGGCGGGGGCCTGTAAATAATCTAGGCTTGGCCAGATAATCCAGTGATTGATATTATGAGTAACGATTGACGC
The DNA here is from genome assembly GCF_023055435.1 of Haliotis rufescens. NCBI lineage: Eukaryota > Metazoa > Mollusca > Gastropoda > Lepetellida > Haliotidae > Haliotis > Haliotis rufescens. The sequence goes on along the minus strand of NW_025963890.1, from coordinate 18,449,389 downwards.
CTTCTGTGTCCAATGACACGTAATCACCAAGCCTGACTACCCCACCCATTTAGGCGCCTCATAGGACAAGCATAGGTTGCTGGGAACCTATTCTGACCCGCATTCCCACACTGACTGTACACAGTTAATTTTGGGTTATTTACCAAACCCACTCTTCTCCCAATGTTTTTTTCTCGATCACACTCATGAACACTCATCCAAACTGGTTCGTGTTCGTCAAATATTAAACAAGTGCCCTTTGGTTCAACCACGGGACGAATATTCGCCCCCAGACAATAGGACCAAGGAGTGATTCAATATAGATACGATGCATGGAAGGAAGCATGGTCATAAAAGCCATGACTGAAGCCCGGAAGCTCATGTAGACAACAGGTCTGACTTTGAGTATCAACTCAAGCGTATCTTTTCTAACCATGACTGACCATCTCTTTCCAAATTGTCAAATGGCATATGTCCTGGTAAGATGAGACACTTGATACACAAATAGAAATCACAAGTCTTCTCATTGGGATGTAATAATGATGAACAGTAGTGTTCATGGAATATAATTGCTAAACGCGTAAGATAAATCCAAATAACATTTCTTTTTGTACATATGAACCGCCTCCGTGATCTAGTGGTAGAGCGGCCGCGCGAAGTGTTAAAAGATGGTACTTGTTGTTACCCTGTCTGGCGAAGTCTGGGTTTTCATGCGAAACTGCGGGATGGTATTTTAGGGTACCACTTTAAAGTGGCATCAGTCCGGACTAGTACAAACAGGCACACACACACACGCACACACGCACACACACACACACACACACACACTACATAAGTGCAATAAACTTAGATGCGACGTTAAACCCCATTTCACCTCATTTGTGTACATATGGTATAAAGAATTTGATAAAAATCTTAAAACATCTGAACTTAATATCATTTTGGCTCCAAAAATGGGCTTCACATTTTGTACCCATATGGGGAATCGAACCTTGGCCTTTAAAATCACTAGGATACCCAACCGCCCCTATAACATCTGAAGAATAAGAATAAAGCTTTGATCGATACTCATGATGCAAACCACTGGGTTGTCTGGTCTAAACTCCATTATTTACAGACCGCCGTCATGTAGCTGAAATATTGCCTAGTGCGGCCTTAAACAACAAACAAACAAGACATGTACTATGCTCAAATCAGTCTGTTTTAACCAATATTAGGACAACATTCCCCTCCGATGTGTTAATCGTAAAGTAACAAGGAAGAAGACTAACCTGACTTTCCTTTGGCTAATACTTGTAAGTATTAGATCCACCCCTCAAATTTTGCAATTTAGACAAAACTGATACCAAAAGAACTATGATCCAGAAACTGCAGATTGTGTCGAGTCCGAAAGTGTCTAAACAAGCCTCCAGAAGTCTGGTCCTATTTTTAGTATTGCCACCAATATTGATCTTGGTGGCTTTTGGTACCTGTTGTACCTGCACAGATGTACATATGAGCAAACTGGGCTTTGTGATGATGTGTGTATGTGTAGGATATGGACAGGGATATGCGCGTTGGGCGAGTTCGAGGCCGTCAGATGCCCCCATTGCTCATTGATGCATAAATCGAAACAATTTAGTGTTCAGATGAAAATATATATTTTATTTAAAAAACTGGTTTGAGATAAGTTTGCAACCTGGATTATCCATTGGTTATAATTGAAACATCCGAACACCAATATATGATAGAGATTTGCGGAGCAAAAAGTATCATCAGTATTTGTTAGAGACATGAATATAGCGATCAGCATGTCTCACTATACAGAATCAGTCAGGTGGTGAAGTCGTGTCTTTTAATGATTTGGTACATTTTCCATTTGTTTAAATTTTTGTAAAGTTTGTATGATGAGTTGCAATGAAATTAGTGCTCATTTCGGGAGCGGAATCTACATAGCCGTTGACTCTTTCTGGATGAAACTTGCTATACAGATAAGTCAAGTGGTAAACTGGTGCCCTTTGATGATTTGGGATATTGGAAAATACTATTATTTTTTTTCTTCACTTATCTGAAGGTATCCAATGGCAATGAACCAAGAAAGGGGTACTAGTAGCCAAACTCCATTTCCGAATTGCACCAGACTGGGGGGATATGTCATCTCACGATTACTCTTGTGATAAACTATTTCCACTTTTCCCGAAAAAAGGATGTATAAGGACTTCCTCAATGTTATCACCAAGCACCAGTCACGAAATATTTAAGTTCCCTTCCTTCTCATTGACACGAAACGGGAACACCCAGGCTGGTTGTGTGATGCTCTGAAAATCACGCCTTGGTTGTCCTGGTCCAATATGATTACCCTGGACGCAATGGTAAAGTTTGAATACTGGTTACCACATGCATATAAGACGTCAACACCCAGGCTGGTTGTGTGATGCTCTGACAATCACGCCTTGGTTGTCCTGGTTCAATATGATTACCCTGGACGCAATGGTAAAGTTTGAATACTGGTTACCACATGCATATAAGACGTCAACACCCGAGAATAATCAGTCTTGTTTATCCGCCAAAGCAGATTCCATTGGGAGTAGAAGGCAAAATAGCTATGATAATTACGTGAATGGATCACAGAACATCAGTGATGACACCCGTTTTCACCATATATGCAATCATTCTGTCGTGATTCCTTTTATAAAGAATAAGCTCTTAACTTCTTATACTCCCAGAACCCGGTTGTATCAAACTTATGTGATTCATTAACGTGTCATTAAACCTCCATTAACTAATGTGCCATTAAACGGGAAATTACTTAATGGAGGTTTGGGGTCTAATACAGGATGTCCATAAAAAAAGTTGTGTAATGCTCTTGAAACAAAAAAACACGTACAGCACATGAGATGTGTGAGTAGGTGAATTGGATTTAACGCCGCTTTTGACAGTATTTCAGTTATATCATGACGTATCAGCTTAATGTGGGAGGAAAGCGTTTACCACTTTTGTGAAACCTATGAGCACGGATATGGTGCACACCCACCTTGAAACACAATTCGAAACGGGATTCGAACCCACTATCATAGGGTTCTAGCGTGTCTCCATGGGACTCAACTTGAGTTTTCGAGTCAAGAGAACGGGACAATTACTCATATGAAAGATGACAGGAATAAGAACGTGCTCAAAAGTTAATTAAGTTTTGACACGACCGGGTCCAGAATATGACGTCACACGGCTTTTACCCATTGTTTTATGTGCCAATTTAAAATGGCTATTTCAGGATGCCTGGACAAAAGAAATATTTATTACTATGAATATGAACGTCGTCTAAAGGTATATATAGGTAATCTGAGTAATAGAACACATTTTTTTGTGGTTTTTCCATCTTTATTACATAATGATTCCACGTTTTTACAAGCCTTGACACTACCACGTCGACAGGTGTATCAGGGGATATTGTCTCCAACAAAAAATAACTTAACTGACATTAAGAACAGTTTTTAGTTTGATGCAATGGGATACTTGATATACTTCAGTACTTTGTGGCGTAATAACAAACCTTTCGGAATATATTAACATGACGGTCATTTCCAGGTATTTTACATCTGTTAATGATAAATTCAGAAAACAACACAATAATTCATAAATTCAGAATCCTCGTTTTCTTCACTGACACCATAAGAAAATAAGATACACATAAGTAATTGGTGATGTGAAATGATATTTGTGAGGGTCACTTGTTTATTTGTTCAATACGAACTGAACTCTCAAATAAAAAAGTCTGCTTCCGGTGGTTTGCTCCTGTCTTATCAAGACTTTGGCAAGCCCTTGAATGAAAATAGAATGTCTAGGTACACAAAATTACAAAAGCCAGGCCGCCTGAAATCGGATATATTCTATTTCCACAAACAACCGAAAATTATCAGAATCATGTGATTTTCTCTTCAAAACATTTGCCACTCGATCAAATTAAGCAGCTGTACAAGTTAATATATTATGACTTGATACTCTGCTACACCAATTAGAATTGAAAGCTGTACATTATCATGGTAATATTGTCTTCTATACAGTTGCAAGTACATACATATATTTACATGGCTGAAATAGTCATTTTGGTTCAAATCCGTGTGTACACAAGCGCGTAGCACTCTTTTTCCTGGCTCCTATTGGCTTAGCGTTACACCTCTAAAGTTTGTTCCAGTCTCTCTGAACTTTCACGCATTGCATTAAACACATCATCATTACATGGTTCTGCGAAAAAGTCCTTCAGGTTCTTACTGCTCGATGGCTTCTTACTTTCTTCAGTTTCTACCACCAGATCAATCTTCTCTAAATCGTCCTTGGCTGGACCCTGTTTTCCTTGCAAGTTATCCTGTATCTTAAAAACCTCTTTTTCTGACTTTTCCCCACTTCGTTCCAGACTGAAAGATTCCGGACTGGATTCAAAAGCAGAATTTGCATAAGATGTAGGCCTTGATGTTTTAGTGTCTGTCCCGCCATCTTCAATGGACCTGGACTTCCTTTTGGGCAGAGAGAGTTCAAGCCTTCGCCAGAATGTCTTGAGCTTATTCTCTTCTCCGTTCCGAGGCCACTCTATGTAGGTGATCGACTTTAGGATGCTGGTGAGGGTTCTGTCTGTGAGATGCTTCTGTTGACTGATGTCCTCCAGAAGGAGAGGGATGACCTTGTGTTTCTGCTTCAGCATCTCATTGTGTGCAACCTGGTACTCAAACCTGGTAAAGTCACTCTCCATGTATTTCGGGGACAGAACCAGAATCGTTCTCCGACTTTTCTCGATGGCCCATAGGATGTTGTTTGCTATAGCTGAAACACATACAGGAATGGCATAAAAATATGTTCTTCAAGAAGAGGTCAAGGTCATTCCGAGTATGAAACATACAAATAGGAAACGGAAGAATTCTTTTCACTCATATTACAGAGGACGTCTTAGAAAGGACAAGATTTTTTATTAAAAGTATTTCAGCCAGTACATTCTACGGGGATGAGATCATTTTCTGGAAAGTTGGCCATATTGTAGGAGTTTCAGATTTCATTTTCTAAAATTCGTAGAAGTTACTTGCTTGAAACGAAAGGAACCTTGAAAACTCAAGTTACGTTTATTGGATCCACGCACATTTACATGCTAACTACGACATACATACTTTCTCCTGGGACAAAATCTCTCTGATGCAAACACAGCTTGAAGCCCCGTTGTTTTTCCAGCTCGGGATACAAAGTCCTATAAACGAACGTCTCATCTTCTGGTGAGGACTTGTACGATATGAAAGCATCAAATTCCTTTCCATCTACAAATGACAAGTACACATATGCTACTTTTCGTATTCTGAGAATGCTGATGTTTTATCTGACGAGAGTAACAACATTCTTTACGACCATAGACAAAAAGAGGATGGACTCCACTGAAGTCTCCTCGACTCAGTGAAAGCACCAGTAGTTGTCATTTCTTCCATCACTTTCATATTCATTTTAAAATTTATGTACTTTGTGCTGTTTGCCGTCACATCAGTGCCTACGCAGATAAATGATCTAGGTCTGAAATAGGGTACTATGATGATTAAGAATGACATGATGATTTTTAAAAATTGGAATTTAGTTTGGAATCATGTATGATCAGCGAATATAGAGACCTGTCAGATCCATAATCTTAATGCATGCGTACTACATCGCTCTCTCATATATTATAATCCAGATAATGACTTAATAATAATAATAATAATATTATTATTATTATTCCAATTTTTCCCACTCTGCAATAACCATACACTGCTTTGTGGTGTCTCCCGTAGCAACTGACATTACTCACCATCATCCTCGTGAGGCTGGAAGTAGTATAGGACTCGCATGATGAAGATGTTCCTCTTCCTCATGAGGACATAGGCCACGAGGACAAGGGACCCGAGGACGGCCAATAGTGCAATTATACACCCAATCAGCCAGGATTTCCAGTTTCCGGTTACTATAGAACAAAATATAATATCAATGTGACAGACATTGAACAAACAAACTGTAATCATAATCGTAGTTATTAAGAATGGTCTTCCAGATCTGATGTACTACGGTTAAAACCAAGGATCATACTCAGGGCGAACCTGAAATTCAACCCCACGAACTCTTCAACACAAATTTCAGCGCCTTTGGCGACTGGGCCACCTATGGAAGATTAAGATATGAGATCGCCTGTTCTTGTAACGCATATTACCCACGGGACAATGGGCAACACACAGTTCAGTTACTGTCGACGATTAGTTTGATCCGATTCAATGGCAAATCTGAGGAAAAGTGTCTTACTTATTTAACTCGGGTGTTTTAAACTTTTCACCCAAAACAACACGCTATATGATCGCTTATATACTCACCGCTAAAAGAAACGTACAAGAAACCATATATGTTGGTAATATATGAAGAATTACTCATATTCAAGAGACATTAGTTTGGTTCGATGCACAAACGAACATACTGTTATTTTGCATGAAACGACGCTCATGAACGCATCACATGTGACGTCATAGATCCATGACTCGAGATGCACAATTTGTCTCGTGCAGGATTAGGGTGTAACGTTTTGGAAATCACGTGCAGCATATCGTGATAAGAATAAAGACTCTCTGTGGTAACATTTGACTGTTTTGTCATTAAGTGGTACACATTGGAAACATCTCATCTTAACCAACATACTTTTCTATATGTTTCTATGGTTCGCGTTTCTATTGGCGGTGAGTATATATTTAACCCTGAGATAAACAGAAACAGAAAGAAATAATGAATACCAATCGCACATACTAATGGATAAGATCGATATTTTTGTCATAGATGAACAAATATTACATCAATTAGAGTGAGTGAGTTGGGTTTAACGCCGCTTTTAACAGTATTATATCGCGGCGTGTCAGCTTAATGTGGGGGGAAAACCCGAAATGATGCAGGTCTCAGACATTTACCACTTCGGTGAAACCCACGAGCACGGGTATGGTGATGACAAACCTAGAAACATGATCGGGGCGAACCGGGATTCGAACCCACAATCACAGGGTTCTGGTTTCACAGGGACGCAACTCTGCTCAGCGAATCGCGGCGCCTTAGACGACTGGGCCACCCGTGCCCCCACATAAATTAGAAATGACATCCAGTAGCGACCCGTAACCTGCAAATGGTTTTAGCTGCGAGATGAAATTGGTCGAGTACGTAAAGTGTCCCAAAGGACATCCCTCCCCCGCCTCTCCACCCCCACCCACCAACCCCCACTCCACACCCCCAATGATCTTGTTAACCAGAATGTCGACTTACAAATCAAATGATGACACATAACTAAAAACGACAAAACCCTTTCCATAGTCATAAGACAACTCTGCTTAAAGCAGAGTCGATTACACGATTCCGACTACATTATGAGCATGTGTTTCTGAAGCACTTGTGATGCTACTAGGTGTTCCCGAATGTGTTCCCCAGGGTTGGTTGGTTGGTTGTTGTTTTTTTGTTTAACGCAGCACTCTGCAATATTCCTGCTATATGACGGCGGTCTGTAAATAATCGAGTCTGGAACAAACAATCCAGTGATTGATATCATGAGCATCGATCCTCGCAATGTGGGATCGATGAGATGCATCAACCAAGTCAGCGAGCCTGACCACCCGATCCCGTTAGTCGCCTTTTATGACAAGGACTAAACAGGGCCCAACCCAAGTATTCTTGCTACCTGTTGGTCTAGTTTAGCGATTCTACACCACGACAGTATAGGTGAAATTGAATATTTTTCTGTTATGAATGAATCCTGTACAAAGTCCACAGATAGTTGAAAACGCTTATTGCAATAATGTATTGACCACTTCAAGCAATCAAATCTACGGGTGTGGCCAGTGTGAATGTAACTACAATGAAGGAATACACTCCCAAACTCCCATTAGGTTTTAAATATTCAAGACATTGTAATGATCACCGAAGCGAGTCGAGATAACCTTGTTTATGTATGTCTTTTCAGCACAACACTGACATAAACGTTTTGTTAGGGCAACCTAAGACTCGATTACTTACAGACCGCATAGCTGGAATATTGCTCGGAACGACGTTATGAACGCTATTCCAGATATATGACGGCGGTCTGTAAATAATCGAACCTTGACCATATAATCCAGTGATTGATGTATTGAGCAACGATCCACGCCGTCGGTGTCCGATGACGCGCAATCAACCAAGTCAGCGAGCCTGATCACCCGATTGACTACTTCAACCAATCGAACCTACAATTGTCACTACAATGAAAGAATACACAACACCCGTTAGTTTTTAAATATTCAAGACATGCCTGTCACTCAGATTATAATGATCACTGAAGCGAGTCGAGAAACACAATAGGCATTGACGTCAGTCTGTGACAAGGGCGGATGACCAGGTGAGCCCATATCCTCTCCATGTAATTTTCCGCTTCATGCCGGTGTCACGAAATATATTCGCCCCCAGAATAAAATCTCCCCCCGGCGAATTTATACCGGTACAGTTCCGCCCCTCTCGAAATAAAATCTCCCCCACCCTACGAAATAAGATCTCCCCCCAGAATATTTCCTCCCCCGGTCGTTTTATAAATACTTGCCATGCAGTTCAGTGGTTGAGGGTCCCCACTTTTCCTTTCGTTTTTCATTATAATATTTATTTTAAGTTGTATATAACGTAGGAACCCCTTCTCAGATTACTTTATCTCATTTCTATATGACGTGCTATTTTACTTCTCTGTGTTGTTTTTGTTTTCTCTTCAGTGTGAGGTTATACTGTATCATTTTTACTATTTTCATATTTTGCAATATGTTGTGGACATCAGTTATGCAAATCAGTTTCGGTGTGTTTTTTTAACAAGGTGTTCTTCATTAAGATTCACCGCCAGCCCGATTGTAACAATTTTTTACATGTACACTTTGCTTTGACGATGTTGTTTAATACAGGCTGGCGGTTGGTGTTTTTGAATCTATTCTACATGCTAATCTTTTCGGGAAGATGATACACATTTCTCTATATTTTGGGTTACTTTGCTTATATAATTTCCGATTATCATTCTTAGTTTTACTTTTTCTCTTCTGCTGTGGTGATATCCATCCGAATCTAGGACCTTTGCATAGTCCAGATTTAAAGATTATACATCTAACCGTACGCAGTCTTAAAGACAAAGTAGATTTAATCAGTGCTGACTTAGATAGTTATGATGTTGTATGTTTAACAGAAACCTGGTTTCACCATGATATTCTAGCCACTGATATTACACTGATACCATTTTAAAATCGTAGCCTGTATTAAGGAATATATTTTAGATCTTTAATCAGAGTATAACGGACAGCCTGAGCTGGAGGCGCGCGTGGATATGTTGACAGTTTTTACGTAGTTAGTGTTAAAACCGAATGTTTGCGAGGATTAATAAGATTTCTGAATTCAGTTACAACAGTAACCGTCATGTTACATTAAGTCATTTCATTCAAATAAGTTTGGTATGATTATGTCTTATAATTATTTTAGGAGGGAAGGTACAGTTACCAAATAAAATATGCTGAAATATCAATTCATTATGACCATATTTCATAATCTATTTTTTAAAGTAACCCTCCTTACATTAAAGATAACTATTTAAAGAATATAGTACTTAAAGACATCGCAACAAACCGAATAATCAGGGGGGAGACTTTATACTGAGGGGGGCGCGAAATTTATCCGCCCGGGGGAGATTATATTTCAGAACAGATTCTCCGGGGGAGTTTATACCGGGACACCGGCTCACTTGAGTACTGTGTGGTGACAGCACAGCTCATTTACATCTCAGGTTGGTTGGTTGGTTTGTTGTTTAACGCCGCACTCAGCAATATTCCAGCTATAAATAATCGAGTCTCGACCAGACAATACAGTGACTGACTACATCATGCAATTGGGATCGATGACATGCATCAACCAAGTCAGCGAGCCTGACTACCCGACCCCGTTAGTCGCCTCTTACGACAAGCCTTGTCGCCTTTTACGGCAAACATTGGTTGCTTATATCTCAGGAAAACACCCACGGTGGTACATGAGATTCAATTACATACACTTTTCAGTTTGTACAAACTGACAGCATTTAACAGAAATAATGAAAACAGAATAAGTAGACACCAAATCATTTTACAATTGTATTATACACATGAGTAGGGAATTTAGAGAGACTTTAAGATCCCTTACACTGTTACACTATCTGACATAGGGATAACGGTCACTTTCCTTACATCCTCCACACTGTTTACGCAGATTCATGCCCTGGGGACATCTGTCCCACTACATAAAGGGACAATGGGTTCTAGCGGAAATCTACCTCCGGCCCGTACTTGTACACCTCTCAGAGGGGATAGCAAGCAGTACGTTTGTTGACATTCTTATTGTCTCCGGGTACAGGGACTCTTGGGTTTGCGTTCGCGATCGTTGGGACGTTTGTCTATGCATGTCTGGTCAATACGTACACGTCACTACGATCACATCAGTGGCTCCTCATTTTGCGAGGTATGACTGAAACAATTTTGATATAGGATTTTAATATAGCTTCCTTATAGCCCAACAATTACATCAATGTTTTGTTAGGGCAGACCTTGTACCGGTATATGGACTCTGAGACATCAGAACAATATTTCGCCATAAACTTCCACTCTGAAAAACTGCACCATACCTTCAGTACATTATAGATCCGGGGTAGACTCCATGCTTGTCCTAAGTGGCTACTAACGGGATCGGGTGGTCAGGCTCGCTGACTTGGTTGATGCATGTCATCGTATCCCAACGGCGTAGATCGATGCTCATGATGCCCTTCATTGGATTCTCTCGTCCAGACTCGATTATTTACAGACCGTATAGCTGGGTTACTGTCGAGAACGACGTTATCAGCACTATATATGACGGAGGTCTGTAAATAATCGAACCATGACCAGATAAATCAGTGATTGATACAATGAGCAACGATCAACGGCGTCGGTATCCGTCGATGGCACGCACTCAACGAAACCACCGAGCCCGACCCGATCCATTTAGTCGCCTCCTGTGAACAGCATAGGTTGTTGGGGACCTATTCCGACCCGGAACCCCGCCTGCGGTATTCGGGGGTCATGTGCCTAACCCGAACTGCTTTCAGTGTTACTGTTTGTCGATCACACGCGTGAATACTCATCCGTACTCGCTCGTGATCGTCTAATAATAGACAAGTGCCCTTTGCTTGAAACGCGAGACGAATAAGCGCACCCAGACAATAGGACAAGGGAGTGACTCAGCGTATAAACTATATGGATATGTAGTCATGAAGACGATGACGAAAGCGCGTAGAGATTTGTTTTCTGAAATAATATACATATATTGCCAACAGACTGTAAGTATCCACACAAGCTTATCATTTCTAACCAAGCCCTTTGAGTCCGCTTTCTAGTTATAGATATTTGATGCACTAAATTGCCAAGTCGGATATAACCTCTTAAGGCGAGGCACTTGACAATAACCTCATCGTGAACAGTCCTTGTGTAATTTTATCCACTATGCCCCCAATGCTCACATTTGCGTGAGGTAATCAGTTGCGCCGACCTGTTTGAAAGATAAATAGTGGAGTATATGATTATACAGTAAAATACTTCCGAATACAGGGTATGACTATTCCCTGTTCCGACGCTGGCTCCCTTTGAGTCTGGGACTGCTTCGAGGGACACGTAACAGGACTATCTTGGTTTTACTAAAAGAAAAGTCTATTTTACACCGAGGGACTTACCGGCTAGACTCCTTGTCTATTTGGGACAGAACATTTTATTTGTGAGCGTATGTTCGTGTGTGTGTGTGTGTGTGTGCGTGCGTGCGTGCGTGCGTGCGTGTGTGTGTGGAGGGGAAGGTGGAGGTAGGTAATGTCAAAGCGCACCCCCACCAACCCCCATCCCCACCAACCCCTCCCCAGGGTGTGAAATGGTCGGTCCCTATACATTGTGTGTTTTGCCTCACCTGTAATAATGCGTGTTCTTTGGATTACGTCCGTGCAGGCGTCACCGGTGTAAGGTGAGACACAGTTGCAGAACTCAGGTTTGCTGATGTCAAGGCGACTGCAATTTCCATTGTCCCCACAGTCAAGGTCACATGGCCAATTGCAAAACTGACCAGTGAAACCTTTGTGACAGTCGCATCTTGTACCGCTACTTGTTATTAAACAGTCGCCATGGAAACAGAAATAACCGCTCTTACACATTGTTGGTGCAAATGCTGTTGATGCGCTGACTGTAGTTTCCGCTTTCGAAGTAGATGACAGTAGCGTTTCACAAAACCGTCCAGTATATTCCATAGTGCAAATGCAGGATGTACCACAGTCCGCACACGTTCCGGCATTAGTGCATGGGTTGTCATACAGACACATGTCCACGCTACACCCTGTATCGGTGCTTGACGGTGCCGTTTGATTCGTTGTAGGCGACGTGACAGTCAGGGTCGTCGAAGGGGCCGGCGTTTCGCAAAGATCCCCCATATACCCAGAAGGACACTTACATTTTGGTTCACAGGCTTTGTTTTCACAGGTCCCTCCATTCTGACAGGTTGAGTTGACAGCGCACGGGTCGGTCTCACATGTGTCACAAAGTTTTCCTGTGAACCCTGGCTTACAGACACAGTAGATGCCACATGTCGTCATGTTCGTCTTGCATGTCCCACCGTTGTTACAAAATGAGCCAAAGAAACAAGGGCCCATTACATCACAGGATGGCTTGACTGGCGTCAGCTGCCTTTTCTCCCTTCCAGTTGCTGATGCATATGTGATGACACAACTCAACACACACAGCCACATCACCACAGCGGACATCTTCAACTAGGTAACTGTGACTGGTAAACTGCCTTAACCTCAGCAACACAAGGTACTGTCTCTCAACACACTCTCAACACACTGCCTCACTGACGCAAGTACCTGCTCCTGGGACAGTCTGACAACCTCTGTTAACCTGTCCTATGGCGACGAGTATGTTCAACACATGAACAACTATACACTAAGGTCAGATGGCTGTCTCACCAGCCTATTGGCTGCAGAGGGTGTGATCATCCGAACGAACCCGGATCTATTTAGTCCGGTCGGTTTCCGCGCTTCAGTAAATCGGAACAGAGCGATCGTGTCAACGAGTCTTTATGTATATAGCGGGGCTGCCTCAAGGGAATGACCCAGTTGCGGTTGTACTCTTAGTTGTTAGCCAATGCATCTTTCAAATATCCACAGTCCCAGTTTGTTTAATAAATGGGAGCGGTTGAATGCATCGTCCCGTGTAGTGAGTATTTCATGGCATATTTGTGTTAGCCAAACATATCCTCAAATGAAGAAGTGGTTGTGTTTGTTTCGATGGAATAAGATATCGTCATATCAATGTTTATGAATCAATCACTGGATTGTCTGGTCCAGGCTCGATCATCAACAGACCGCCGTCATATTGCTGGAATATTGCTGAGTGCGACGTTAAACAACAAGCAAACAAAACTAACGGGGAAAACTTATCACTTATCTGCGTATCACTGACTATCATGGGAAAAAATAAATAAAGCAAAACGAAGGACGATTTGCAACAGGAAAATAGACTGATGTCCATTGAACTTGAATTCACCACGGCAGTGTCAAGATATGTCCCCTGTGAACGTCATCTCAGGCTAATGGAGTGCGGTGTCAATTGTTAGATCACTGGTCGCGCTGAGTGCCACAGATCGATAATCAAGATCTATATTGTAATAAAACGGGTCATACTTCGCGAAGTGCATCAAATCACATGAAAGAGTTACTGTATGATGTTACGATGAACACCAAATACCTATAACAACGATTTGTGCAACTCCAGTTTCAAGCACTTCAAGTGCACGAAGCGGCTCATTTCAAGAGGGGCATAACGTTTACGAGGTTTGGCCAAAGTTGTTTTTCACAGTTAAAACACCTCCGTTGTTTACTTTGTTTGTAGGGGCGGTCGGGTAGCCTAGTGGTTAAAGCGTTCGCTTGTCACGCCGATTCCCGACATGGGTACAATGTGTGAAGCCCATTTCTGGTGTCCCCCGCCGTGATATTGCTGGAATATTGCTAAAAGCGGCGTAAAACCATACTCACTCACTCACTCACTCACTACTTTGTTTGTATTGACTCTTCTTTGAACGTTCGACGAATATTTTACTATGGGATTTTATGCATGTAACGACCGGGGCGCATGTGCCATTAAAGGGTCATCATGTGTTATTGTGGCAGTGTTTGTACATGTGATTATCATGCATGACTGAAAATCCATATTAATATTATTTTAATAGGATTTTTAATGGTGCACGGGGATTTTCATTTCCTCTAGTAGTAGTAGTAGTGAGGTAAGGAGAAATGGGGTTTAACGTCGCGTTCAAGATTATTGCACTTACAATGTATATAGCAACATGTGTGTATGTGTGTGTATGTGTGTGCGTGGCTGCTTATACTAGCCAAGACTGATGCCGATTTATAGTGCTAGCCAACTGAGATACCATGCCGCAGTTTAACATGAATACCCCACTCAGACACAGTATACTGTCTCCGAGCCAACCAGTCCTTATTTCAGCCCCTAAAAGCCGAGCGCCAGACAGGGTTACAACTTTAGGGTAGCAAGTACCATCGTTTAACGTGGTTTGGTATGACGTCACCGGGGATCGAACGCCCGACCTTCCGCTCTGCGGGCAGAGGCCGTCAGTAGTTTTGAGGTTTAATGAAACATACTGATCTGTCCTCATGTGGTCAATGAACAATGTCAAGGGATCACAGAAACAGACAGCTGTCCGCTCTCATCTCACATAAAACAATATATTCTTAACGTATTTGCCTATTGCATGTATGCATGTTATAAAGCGACGGAAAACGAAATACTAAAATTTAAAGTAGTACATTGTATGCATGTTCGATCATGAGTCTCACGATTATATCACTTTCCTCCCACATGAAGCTGACACGCCGCGATATGACTGGAATACTGTTAAAAGCGGCGTTAAACCCAACTCACTCACACTCACGATTATAATCCTAGAATAAGTACAACCACTTTCAATGTATTTTAACAGATACATTAACAACGACGTCAGTTCCGAATGAAATTTCCGGGTATCAAATACTCAATAACACCCTCAAATCTGAAAACAAATAATGTTTATCTCCAAACTGAAACATTTCAAACCTATTCTCATGCAGAACGTCGTGGCGATACAGAAGCTATGCCTGATGACCACACACCCAACACACCTAAAGCCACAACCACGCACACCACGCCTACGCTCAGTGTTCACCCACGCCTATCCATTATCCTATGAAATCGATATATATCCGAAACTGATATAATCTCAAACATATCTGGGTCCTGTTTGTGCAAATTCCACTCGCGTGCTGTCATGACAAATTCCGTGTAATGTTAGTTGGTTGCAATCTAGCGATGATTTAGCAGTAGGGTTGGTGGTAAGCTTGAAGTCATTTTTATATTAATAATATTTGTGTAGTATTTGAGAATCAGTTTGAAATGTGTAGATGTAGGAGAAATAATATAGCAAACCTCATTTAATATGCAGAAATGGCTCACACAGGAGATATCGCTTGTGTGATATCATATTTAGTCAATAGAGTAGATATTGCTTTCCTGATCACCCAATGATCGATGGGAATAGTCTTTAGCTTGATGTTTAAATGTTTAAATCTAACACAGATATTACTACTGTAGACAATGAACACACGTGAACAGGTTGAAATAGATATTGAATAGTAACAGGTAGTCGCACCAGATAACTATTTTAATAGAATTAAGAAAGTGTATGTGGATATATTCTTGCGAGGTTATGCGCCTTAAAACAATTTTAAGAAAGTCTCACAAATCCTCGCGGTTGTCAAATCACTACAGTGATGTACAAAATTAAGTGTCTAAACAGATATGATTTTTTTATTTATCGAACTTGTCCGAATATTTTAGCTCTTTAGTCTTTTGGTATGCGAAGTCGATGCATATTTCAGCAATTTGGTCTTTGGTGAGTGAACTTGATGTATTGATCAGCTACTTGGTCTTTTGGTGTGCGAACTTTAAGCATCATGGGTTTGTTTTCAATGGAATGCCTGACAGTGTACATGAAATAGACCGTTACACTGTGGCTATTCGTGCAGGGCATGTGGAAAGTGTTGTTTCTTCCTCAAAGAAAGTCATCGAGTCGTACAAGTAACACTTTTCTGAGTACGTCACTATGGAACGTTCTATCTGCACAGATCAGCAGCACATCACATTGATAAAACATCTCTCAGACTTACTGAGTGAACAATGTAATACGCCTTGTGTTTTGCAGGAGTCTAATGCCTAGTGTTAAATTAACAAATGTTAACCAACGGTTTTCATAACCACTACCTTCAACCTTGAAATAAAGTGGTGGTGTCGGTTGATTACCACTTTACCAGTCGACTGAAAGGATAAGTGGTTAACGGTACAATGATCTGTTGGCTGTAACCGATTTAACCGAGTATTACCGAGCCCTCATTGTCCGAGTGTAACAGTCAATCGGCAGCATTGGGATGCCATGTGAACTGCAAAACCAGACATTTAAAAAAAAAACAAAAAAAACTAAGAGCCCAAATCGTTAAAAAAAACATGTTGCAACTATGTATTTTTCGTCGCAGGCCAATTTCTTTACCATCAGTCTGGAGCATAATTATTTTTTTTAAAGAATTTTCTGGGACGTTTTTTCCCCGATAAAATCCCAGGCTACCCGTCACGTGGATATAACACGTGAACTGTATGATCCTGTATTGCCCCGAGCTGTCGGACTGTACACTGACATCAAGATCAACCCTCCACCTCAGCATAGCATGGACCAGTATCAGTATAGTTGTAGGATCAATTACATCTATACATCCGGTTCAGTTGCAAGGTCGTTTTTCTTATTACCTACAATTGCTGATACTGTCTAACAATTCGTAAGCGCTAATACAATAATCTACCACCGATATTCCTCTGCTGGAAAAAAATAAAAGTTAAAACAACAAACAGACAAGCAAACAAACAAACAAGATGTCATCTACCCGAGGCAAGAGACCTATCGGGACCTATCAGCCTAGTAACGTTCTGAAAACGTTCTGTGATGTTTCGGTGAAATCATTTTTTCAAGTGGTTGCATGGGTTGCTGAAGACCTACTTTTACCTGGATGTTCACGGTTTGAGTCGGACTAGTGGCAGTAGGTACATTCCGGGAATCACGACCCCATACATGTAACCGAGCTCAAACAGGCTTTCCGCGTGACAAATCATAGTTAATGGGTCTGCTCATGTAACCGAGCTCAAACAGGCTTTCCGCGTGACAAATCATAGTTAATGGGTCTGCTCACAGTTAGTGACATATAAGCTTGATATTTCCTTATGACGTACAGTTTCAACCGAGCGAATAACAGACAGCAAAGGTGGGGTATTCACACACCACAACCGGGTCGCACGAAGGTAAACCCCCCCCCCCCCCCCCCCCCCCACACACACACACACACACACACACACACACTAACTTCAATAAAAGATTTACAGAGAGGGCAAGACTTACAGAAGAAGTCTATTTAGTACTTAGATCCTGTTCTTTTGTCACGATAGTGTATGTGGAGAACATCCCGGGTTCACAGGGTTACACGACTTGGGATTATGTGAATAAACCTTGTAATTCTACCCTCCCTTTCCTCAGAAACTGGTTCCCAAAATACCCAGTAATACTATGGTACTCAATCTGGAGATATACTTATTACGTGCATGATACATATCGTCTTCGGAGTATAATGCCTAATTAATAGCTCCTAATTAATTTGCTATGCTATGCTATGCTATGCTATGCTATGCTATGCTATGCTATGCTATGCTATGCTATGCTGACATGTATTTCCTCCAACATGCATCATTGAGATCATCAGGAAACAGGTCTTATATCAATTATACATGTTATTTTTTTACTATCTTTAGGGGCGGGAGGGTAGCCTAGTGGTTAAAGCGTTCGCTCGTCACGCCGAAGACCCGGGTCCGATTCCCGACATGGGTACATTGTGTGAAGCCCATTTCTGGTGTCCCCCACCGTGATAGTGCTGGCATATTGCGAATAGCGGCGTAAAACAATACTCACTCACTCTAACTATCTTTGATTCTGTACACCGGTAATAGCGTCAGGAGTTGTCACATATATTATGTACCATGCTTCATTATGGACAGTGTAGTACTTAATAGATAACTATGGGGATTAACTCGGCTGCAAACCAATGGTTCGGGCATCACGCTAAAGAACTGGGTTCAATTCCCCCTGGCTCCTTGGTGATGTATTACTAGACTAATGTTACTATTTATATTAGATAGCTACGCGATAAGTCGCAAAGAACAATGAAGAATGAAACGTGGTTTATTTCACGATAAGCCATAGTTTTATCATTTCAGGAGATTCGAACATGCGCTCGTAACCTGATGATGTCGTATATTGGACGACATTGTTTTTGAGAGGGGAGTGTCGAATGAGTTGTGTCTCATAGACGTAGCTGGGCAACGTAGATGAACGCGATGGCGGAACGATCCCATCCAAAAGCAGGAGAGGATTGAGGATTGTGAGAATATGCTTGAAATACCCACCTGGTCATAAAATGGACTTCGGACAGCCGAGATCGGATTCTATTGAAGGAGTCATCATTATTTAAATACGGGTAAATATTTTTTAACCTTGTACATTTTATCCTCATCCTAGGGTC
Organism: Haliotis rufescens; assembly: GCF_023055435.1. Classification (NCBI taxonomy): domain Eukaryota; kingdom Metazoa; phylum Mollusca; class Gastropoda; order Lepetellida; family Haliotidae; genus Haliotis; species Haliotis rufescens. The sequence goes on along the minus strand of NW_025963890.1, from coordinate 18,430,701 downwards.
TGTACGTACATATAAGAAATAAACGACTCGTGGTCTTGTGTATAGTACAATAAAACGCTGCAGGGAGAATAAACCATGCTGGGCGTAGTCCTTCATGGTTTCTTCTCCTGCAGGGTTTTATTGTGCGATAGACAACTCCCACTCGCTGTTTATTTCTTAATGAGGTATTTATCTATAACCATTGCCTCTATATGTTTTGCCTTCTGAACGTAAAAACAGTGTGCACACTTTGTGTAAATCTGAGTGGTTGTATTGTCATGGAGATCCTGACTAAACAAAATCACATACCCAACAAGCTGATTCATCAGTGGATTACAACACTTCAGAAAGTATTAGCGTTTATTCCCTATTCAGTATAAGCGCACGCATACACACTAACGAGCGAACATATACACACGCGCGCGCGAGAGAGCGAACACACAGTCACTCACGCGCGGGCACACACATACAGAGTCACTCACGCGCGGGCACACACATACACAGTCACTCACGCGCGAGCACACACACACACAGAGACACTCGCCCGAGAGCACACAGACGCTTATACACACCACTGCTGTATGTCACCATTACAGCCATATAACTTCCCATCACTGTACCTATGGCACGTCACAAACATAATCTGTCTTCGGTATTGTCATTCTAAAACACTTATTAAAAATAGTACCATGACACTGTAGCTCACTTGAATATGTAGTCAACAGTCACAGTAAAAAGGTTGGCGTCCGCATTGATATTCAAATATTTTTTGAGGACCAAAGTATTAACCAATGTGAAATAAGAACTACCTGCATCTGCAAGAATGAATGTGAGTGCGAGTGAGTGTGGTTTTACGCCGCTTTTAGCAATTTCTCAGGAATATCTCGGCGGGGAGCACCAGAAATGGGTTTCACACATTTTTACTCATGTGGGGAATCGAATCCTGGTCTTAGGCGTGGCGACCGAACGCTTTAACCATTAGGCTTCCTAAACCTACGGAAGCCTTTTAGGGCCATTTGGTTTTTTCGATACTATCTTGAAATTTCAACTAGGTATCAGATAATAACTTGAAATTTCAACTTAGCATCCTGAAATTTCAAGATGATTATCTTGAGATTTCAAGTTAGTATGTATCTTGAAATTTCAACTTAGTATCCTGAAATGTCAAGATACATAAATTGAAATTTCAAGATATGAAATTATGGAAGATTGTTGCAATAACCAACATGGTTTTTGATTACACAAACTCTGAGCCATACCACTTTCCCATCTGTTTCACACACACACAAATCTTAATGAATGAACAAAAAATGATGTCATCATAGTAAAACATAATGCCAGAATGCCTAGTCTGTCAGTAAAAGAAGAGAAGAAATAAGAGCATTACAGTACAGTTTACGGTGAAATGATGAACAGCAGCCATAAATGTTTATTCCTTTTAACGACCATGGGGGAAATCATGTTCGAGCCCCTTGAGAAACAAGCAGGAAAAGTTTCAGCATCATCGGTCCAGAGATACAGATGTCGACGACGACGAAGGACGCCGAACAAGGGGGGTTAATTAATGAGTATATGATACAAATGCTTCTGTGGCTGCACACGTCGAACAAATAGCACAACTTGACGTGCACAATAGATCACTTTGCCAGTCATCAGGTATACATAACATTAAGGAAGTGTTTTATTATTACGTGATAAAGATTGAGCTCAGTAACAGGACGTGAATGGCATTGATAAATTGAGCAGCTGCTATATTGAGATAGAAATGAGGCTATTAATAACAAAAATATAGGCAAAGCTAGGCAAGAAATTCCATTAAGGCTCCGCGCGTGTTCCAGATTTCACAAAAACAGAATCAGAAAAGGAGTCATAGACTCCTGTCATTGCTCATTGTAATTTCAAACAGTTGTAGCTGTTAAATCCTTAACAAAGTGCAAGGCATGAATAAGCTACCTTATCATACCCCCATGATGAGATCTGATTGGTCCACGTGATTTTGATAAAATACTCTGTATCCCGCATTGAGGGAAATACATTTTTCTACGGGTGAATAAATCCCCTTTACCCTGCTTTTAAGCAGAAAACCTCAGGCGTTTTCCGAGTCAGTGAAAGTAACGTGACATAGCACAAGCTCAATGTCCCCGCCCTGTAGGCGGGGAAGTATACGGGAAAGGTTAATTTTATAGCACGTATGTCGACATGTTGGTTTATTTGAAATTTCAAGCCACGCTGTTACCGACACGAAACATAAAAATCATATGCGTGAAATGTTGATGCTATCCTTTTCCAGCTATTATATATAATTCAAAATCGTCTTTATGTAGTTTATTGATACATCTGGCCGTTTCTGGTCATTAGCTGACATTATTTAACCATGCATGTGTAGTCCTTTTTTTCCTCAAGGACTAATTTTCTGATTTGCACGGTGTATACAAAAAGAGAACTGTACTCCGGACATCGTAAATAAGAGCATAATATAAAATATGTTCAGAATATGCTTATCAAGTAGTGATCTGTCTTCTGGACCCCGCAGATGCCACCCAGACCATGACACTACCACCTCCATAAGGCTCCACTTCCGTTCACCACGTCGTCGGTAGATTCGAACCCGCCCATCAGACTTGAAGAGCTGGTACCTACTCTCGTCGCTGAAGAGCACTCTTCCCCAATTTCTCTGCTGCCACTGCTGTACAGTCCTGGGCCCCGTTCCACAAAGCGATCTTAGCGTTAGTCAGTGTAAAGAATGGGAGTTACGATCAACTTAGCGCAAAGATCACTTTGTGGAACGGGGCCTTGGTCCATCTTAGCCTGTGACGTCGGCGTAGAAACGTTAACGTCATGCCCTTGAAAGGTCGATAGACGGGGACCATACAAGCGGAGTAGTCTAGCAACGGTCCTTCTGCTTACTGGATGTCCAAGCTTGTTTGCGGACGATGACGTCACAGTTAGGAATATGGACCTTAATACCGGTCATCCTTCCGGTGGGGTCGTGACCTTTGGTCTTCCACTCAGTCCTGCCAGTTTGCCTGTGACGTGTGACAAGTCTGGCAATGGTGCACTTGAAGCAGACCATGAACCTTGCATCGTGCTCCTGCGTCGCTCCCATTTGAAACATACCGATGGCTCTCTCCCTCTGCTCTGCGGTTAGTCGAGGCATGTTCGTTGTTTTAAACGCTTTCATGTGATGAGAGAGTACAATCCTGCTCATGTTTTGTACCATAATTTCATACGGGTAATTTTGTCCACATTTTGCATTTTGTTTTAGCAAATCAAGTGAAGCACGTGCACATGTTCACAGGGAATAGGTAAGTTGCATTCCAGCTATGTGTTCCCAACTGTTTTCTTGCTGTTTGGCAAATTTGTTGAAAACTGACGACCATTATTTATTTGGTGGCGTTTCTTTTGCCCGCTAGGTTATCAGGTTGTGTGAAATATTGCACTGGGTATAAACTCGTGTAGTACATATGTAGTACGAACACATCACATAACTAGGAACGCCATCGTCGAGGGGTTTGGAGAGGAGTTATGAATAAACAATAATTATTTATTTGTATGTAAATTCTTAATTAGGTAATATATATTATTCTGTGCATATGCGGTAATTTGGTAATGGTGGGCAGGTTGCGCCGCAAGGGCGTAAAGAACCCAGAATATATATTATTCTGTACACAATGCAGTGTCCATTAACGCCAGATGAGTGGAGAGCGATGTCAGAAAGTGTCTCAGACAAGTGGATCTTCCACAACTGCACCAGTGCTGTTCACAGTGTTATTATGTCCAGTGTTCTTATTCACCGAGAAATGAGAATTGTCTCTTCCAGGCTCGAAGATTAAGAAACGGCTGTGATATAATGATACAGCTGGAATATTGCAGAGTTAGGCTTTAAACCAAAAAAAAGAGCAAAACAAACGACACCATAACTGACTCATCAGTGACCAGAATGATGTCAGAAGCAATTCCCTATTTTGACTTGTCCCATGTGTCCCCGTGTTTGTTCAGGTGGATATTTGACTTGCCTTTACATGTGTTTGTGTCTTGTGCAACCGGTGGGGCAGGATACGCGAACACCTGGTACCATCACTATTTGTTTGTGATTTATAAACATATACTTATGATTTAGTCGGAATCGTTCAATTGACTCTACTTTTTTGCACATTATTATTATGATTATGGAAAGGGTTTGTTCGTTTTTATTTATTTTTTTCGTCAGTTTATTAATTATAATATTTGTTATGACAGTTCTTTTGCTCGTCCGTGTGATTTCCTGAGATGTTCCAGTCAATAATAACCCCATATAGAGGACCCTGGTATTTACATATATTCTATAAGGCCACAAAAAACTGGGATCATGTTCCTTTTTTATCTTATTGTATGTTATAAAGGGACACGGGCGGTTCAGTCGTCTAAGGCGCCGCAATTCGCTGTGCAGTGTTGCGTCCCTTGGGCACCGACGATTGTTGGTCCGGATCAAGGTTCGCCCCAATTATGTTTCTAGGTTTGTCAGCACCATACCCGTGCTCATGGGTTTCACCTAAGTGGTAAACACTGCTCTTGAACTTCATATAAATATTATTAAGACTGACCATCCCGACAAACACATATTTCTAGCGGGTGATCTAAATGCTGGAATGAAAGATTTTCTAGACTTTATACCAGATGACAATATTAATTTTATTGATAAGGATATTGATGACTACCTCGGATGACCTTGACCTACCAGAAACAAGCAGAGATAACCTTGTTCATAATGAGTATGGCAAAAGGTTTGCTGAAATATGTAGAACATTGGGTATTCATGCTATGAATGGTAGACTGTTTGAAGATAAGCAAGGTCAGTTTACATGTGTGACCCACAATGGAACAAGTCTTGTGGATTATATGATTGTCTCCTCCTCACTCTTCCCACATATCTCAAACTTTGGCATTGGTACATGTGATGAATCAAACCACTTTCCATTATATTGCTCTTTTAACATCCAGTCTCCGTATGAATGTTATGACGACAGTGACCAGGTAAATGGTAACAGCAAGTTTGGTACACATAGACAATCAAGCTGGATTAAATATGTTTGATAAAAGTGGAAAAAATCCTCGGCGAGCCTCGGAGTTTTCCCACTTTTATCAACTCGTGTTGATATATTTGATATCGAAAGTCACTCGGGTGAGATTCTCTATTTTACATGTGGAAACGTATCTGTGCATTGTTATTCCTTCACATTTGACAGATTTCGCAGTTTTAGATTTATGACAGAAACAGGAAGATACACTAATATACCATACCATTTGCTTGTGTATGTAAACATATTCATAAATATTATGAACACTCAATATACGCAAAGAATAAGTGATCTCTGTTTATACCCATTTAATGTGCAAAGAAATATATAAAAATATGTTCAATGCCACTTAATATACCTATTTTCCAAGAATTTCTACATACGATATGGGTGTCTGTGTTATATGTGTGTATATGTCTCAATATTTGACAACCTGGAAGAAATCTACTATTAACCATTCTCCTATATACGTGTGTGTGTGTGTGTGTGTGTGTGTGTGTGTTAGCGCTAAGAAACCTTTAGATATCTGTATTTTGGGCCATTGACCTCTATATTGAATAAATTGTCTTGTCTTAGTAAACATCGGAGACCTGCATCACTTCGGGCACACGTAGACAAGGAGTGACAAAAGAAAAAGAAGGCCGGAAATTACGGCGCTACACGGGCTTGAACTCAGAACTCTTTTCTGATTGGTTAAAATTTGTATCATACTATTAACACATGGTGTAGGGAGGGAAATTCAAGACTGTCAATGATAAATCTGCTTCGAAATGTTTAATTATGTTGTAGTTTTCCTTCTCAATCCAAACATTTTGCAAGCAGGTTTACCATTGACGGTTTTGAATTTCCCTCCCTTCACCGTGTGCTAATATTTAGAGCCACTATTTTTTTGTTTATTTTAGCCAATCGGAAACGTTTGCTGAGTTCAAGCCCGTATAGCGCCGTAATTTGCGGCCACCTTTTTTCTTGTTTACCTCGGCGGCGAAGCTTAGGGTTAAAATAAATACGAGGTAAGGTGACCACAGATGAACATGATTGTGAAGCCTATGGTTTGTTTAGCAAGTACTAATAGGCTGTAATAAGTGACATTCATATTTTATGCGATATCGAGCTGTGATTCGAACCGAGTGCGAAATCTTGAATAAGGACGTCACTCCTTGTCGATATGTATGTAGAGGGGTGTTATGTTTTTCTATACGAATACATTATGCTACACACGCTATCACAGAGTTCCTGTGGGACACGGTAATGCAAATGGATGCTTCAATATATAAAAAATAGTGCCACGGCATACACTGTAGCTCACCAGTATGAATGTAGTCAACATGTAAACAATGACATCCACTTTACAAAAGTTCCTATCAGCATTGATATCCAAATAATTAAATTTTTCGTTGTGTTCATTGTAATACCTTCATTCTGATTTGCTGAATTCGTCACGTGATATTGCATTCATTTCCTTAGAATTTAAAAAAAATTGACACGCCCACCGAAGCCAATTACTTTCACAACAACGGAATGTCAGGGAATCCCTATTACAGTCGATGGAATTCCCTTTCTTCTCACCTATATCATCTTGTACAGGACACTTAGCGACATTCATGCATATTTATCGTCTCAACCCTCCTTCGAGGTCGAAGACCGAGCAGGAATGAAACAGGAAACGTGCAGACTCTCCCGCCTTCGGGTTTCATTTCTAACTCGCGTTGCAGTTCTCGTCCCTTGCCTTGATTGGCAGGTCCTATGAACTGTGTTTGCTGCTATTCTCCGTTGAATGACTACCGACTTTGTGGGCGTTCAAGTTATGTGCATAATGGAAACAACAAGTATGTGATGTTTCAGCTTCAAGGGACCAGGAGCTTCTTTGGCGGTGTTTAGGACGGATGGTGCATGATTTATTTTTTTTTCAAACATGGTTCCTGATAGCCATATTTGATTTCTGACCAAGTACCCCGAAGACGTTTGACGTAAACAGCGTACATTGCCTTTCAGGCCAGGTGAGCTAAAAAGGGGACATGAATAACATTTACTAATAAATATATGATTTACCACATGTTTTTTATGTCTCGATTCTGCAATGTAATGCAACAGTATATTTGACTTTACAACATTGATACACATTCCGTAATGTGTTCCATCAAAGCTGGACATTCCGACCAAGATGGCCCGATGACGTTTGACGTAAACAGCGTACATTGCCTTTCAGGCCAGGTGAGCTAAAAAGGGGACATGAATAACATTTACTAATAAATATATGATTTACCACATGTTTTTTATGTCTCGATTCTGCAATGTAATGCAACAGTATATTTGACTTTACAACATTGATACACATTCCGTAATGTGTTCCATCAAAGCTGGACATTCCGACCAAGATGCCCCGATGACGTTTGACGTAAACAGCGTACATTGCCTTTCAGGCCAGGTGAGCTAAAAAATGGACATACATAACATATACTAATAAATGTATGATTTACCACATGTTTTTATGTCTCAATTCTGCAATGTAATGCAACAGTATATTTGACTTTACAACATTGATACACATTCCGAAATGGGTTCCATCAAAGCTGGACATTCCGACCAAGATGCCCCGATGACGTTTGACGTAAACAGCGTACATTGCCTTTCAGGCCAGTTGAGCTAAAAAATTGACATACATAACATATACTAATAAATATATGATTTACCATATGTTTTTATGTCTCAATTCTGCAATGTAATGCAACAGTATATTTGACTTTACAACATTGATACACATTCCGTAATGGGTTCCATCAAAGCTGGACATTCCGACCAAGATGCCCCGATGACGTTTGACGTAAACAGCGTACATTGCCTTTCAGGCCAGGTGAGCTAAAAAGGGGACATGAATAACATTTACTAATAAATATATGATTTACCACATGTTTTTTATGTCTCGATTCTGCAATGTAATGCAACAGTATATTTGACTTTACAACATTGATACACATTCCGTAATGTGTTCCATCAAAGCTGGACATTCCGACCAAGATGCCCCGATGACGTTTGACGTAAACAGCGTACATTGCCTTTCAGGCCAGGTGAGCTAAAAAATGGACATACATAACATATACTAATAAATGTATGATTTACCACATGTTTTTATGTCTCAATTCTGCAATGTAATGCAACAGTATATTTGACTTTACAACATTGATACACATTCCGTAATGGATTCCATCAAAGCTGGACATTCCGACCAAGATGCCCCGATGACGTTTGACGTAAACAGCGTACATTGCCTTTCAGGCCAGTTGAGCTAAAAAATGGACATACATAACATATACTAATAAATATATGATTTACCATATGTTTTTATGTCTCAATTCTGCAATGTAATGCAACAGTATATTTGACTTTACAACATTGATACACATTCCGTAATGGGTTCCATCAAAGCTGGACATTCCGACCAAGATGCCCCGAAGACGTTTGACGTAAACAGCGTACATTGCCTTTCAGGCCAGTTGAGCTAAAAAATGGACATACATAACATATACTAATAAATATATGATTTACCATATGTTTTTATGTCTCAATTCTGCAATGTAATGCAACAGTATATTTGACTTTACAACATTGATACACATTCCGTAATGGGTTCCATCAAAGCTGGACATTCCGACCAAGATGCCCCGATGACGTTTGACGTAAACAGCGTACATTGCCTTTCAGGCCAGGTGAGCTAAAAAGGGGACATGAATAACATTTACTAATAAATATATGATTTACCACATGTTTTTTATGTCTCGATTCTGCAATGTAATGCAACAGTATATTTGACTTTACAACATTGATACACATTCCGTAATGTGTTCCATCAAAGCTGGACATTCCGACCAAGATGCCCCGATGACGTTTGACGTAAACAGCGTACATTGCCTTTCAGGCCAGGTGAGCTAAAAAATGGACATACATAACATATACTAATAAATGTATGATTTACCACATGTTTTTATGTCTCAATTCTGCAATGTAATGCAACAGTATATTTGACTTTACAACATTGATACACATTCCGTAATGGATTCCATCAAAGCTGGACATTCCGACCAAGATGCCCCGATGACGTTTGACGTAAACAGCGTACATTGCCTTTCAGGCCAGTTGAGCTAAAAAATGGACATACATAACATATACTAATAAATATATGATTTACCATATGTTTTTATGTCTCAATTCTGCAATGTAATGCAACAGTATATTTGACTTTACAACATTGATACACATTCCGTAATGGGTTCCATCAAAGCTGGACATTCCGACCAAGATGCCCCGATGACGTTTGACGTAAACAGCGTACATTGCCTTTCAGGCCAGTTGAGCTAAAAAATGGACATACATAACATATACTAATAAATATATGATTTACCATATGTTTTTATGTCTCAATTCTGCAATGTAATGCAACAGTATATTTGACTTTACAACATTGATACACATTCCGAAATGGGTTCCATCAAAGCTGGACATTCCGACCAAGATGCCCCGATGACGTTTGACGTAAAAAGCGTACATTGCCTTTCAGGCCAGGTGAGCTAAAAAATGGACATACATAACATATACTAATAAATGTATGATTTACCACATGTTTTTATGTCTCAATTCTGCAATGTAATGCAACAGTATATTTGACTTTACAACATTGATACACATTCCGTAATGGGTTCCATCAAAGCTGGACATTCCGACCAAGATGCCCCGATGACGTTTGACGTAAAAAGCGTACATTGCCTTTCAGGCCAGGTGAGCTAAAAAATGGACATACATAACATATACTAATAAATGTATGATTTACCACATGTTTTTATGTCTCAATTCTGCAATGTAATGCAACAGTATATTTGACTTTACAACATTGATACCCATTCCGTAATGTGTTCCATCAAAGCTGGACATGCCGTCAGTCAGATTAAACGTTTCAAATACGGAAATATTTCTATCACCCATAAACTTGGCCATGTTAGTGTTAAAACGTACAAAGTCACTACGAATCTGCCCCTTCATCACAGGGGATTTGAACATCCCTGGCGCGTGGATGTTGGCCCATAGCAACAGTGGCTGTGTGGCATTTCGATGCGTAATCTCACGCAGTACAGGACCAAAATATTGTTTGTCAATAAGGTTGATGTCAAAATCGTTATGAATGCCAATACCGACTATTATTAACGATTTAGACCGGATAGTTTTTACGTGAGTTAAAAACTCACCACCCTTGTGGGCATAGTCGATATACTTCATAACAACTTTCGCTTCTCCTCCGCATATTTTCGTGTCGTAACTTAGACTGAGACGGCAGAATTTTTCTGTGAACATGTAGATTCCTTTGCAAGCTTTTCTTGTTGCTGAAAATAATCCAATACGTATATTTAGTAAATTTATTGTATTGATCTATCGCCAAACCATCACGGGTTTATATACGCGACGTTCCTCCACCGCCCGTGAATACGGCGGTTCAGTCGCTGTTTGTGAGTGAGCGAGTTAAAATGTAACGTCGCATCGGCATTATTTCAGCCATATAGCGACTAATGCAGTCGCTGTTTGTAACTGATGTAGTCTATGTTTGGAACTGATGTAGTCTATGTTTGTAACTGATGTAGTCGCTGTTTGTAACTGATGTAGTCTATGTTTGTAACTGATGCAGTCTATGTTTGTAACTGATGTAGTCTATGTTTGTAACTGATGCAGTCTATGCTTGGAACTGATGCAGTCGCTGTTTGTAACTGATGAAGTCTATGTTTGTAACTGATGCAGTCTATGTTTGTAACTGATGTAGTCTATGTTTGTAACTGATGTAGTCTATGTTTGTAACTGATGCAGTCTATGTTTGTAACTGATGCAGTCTATGCTTGGAACTGATGCAGTCGCTGTTTGTAACTGATGTAGTCTATGTTTGTAACTGATGTAGTCTATGTTTGTAACTGATGTAGTCTATGTTTGTAACTGATGCAGTCGCTGTTTGTAACTGATGTAGTCTATGTTTGTAACTGATGCAGTCGCTGTTTGTAACTGATGTAGTCTATGTTTGTAACTGATGTAGTCGCTGTTTGTAACTGATGTAGTCTATGTTTGTAACTGATGCAGTCGCTGTTTGTAACTGATGTAGTCTATGTTTGTAACTGATGTAGTCTATGTTTGTAACTGATGTAGTCTATGTTTGTAACTGATGCAGTCGCTGTTTGTAACTGATGTAGTCTATGTTTGGAACTGATGTAGTCGCTGTTTGTAACTGATGTAGTCTATGTTTGTAACTGATGCAGTCTATGTTTGGAACTGATGTAGTCGCTGTTTGTAACTAATGTAGTCGCTGTTTGTAACTGATGTAGTCGCTGTTTGTAACTGATGCAGTCTATGTTTGTAACTGATGCAGTCTATGTTTGTAACTGATGCAGTCGCTGTTTGTAACTGATGCAGTCGCTGTTTGTAACGGATGCAGTCGCTGTTTGTAACTGATGTAGTCGCTGTTTGTAACTGATGTAGTCGCTGTTTGTAACTGATGTAGTCTATGTTTGGAACTGATGTAGTCGCTGTTTGTAACTGATGTAGTCTATGTTTGTAACTGATGTAGTCTATGTTTGGAACTGATGTAGTCTATGTTTGTAACTGATGCAGTCTATGTTTGGAACTGATGCAGTCGCTGTTTGTAACTGATGCAGTCTCTGTTTGTAACTGATAAATCAAGCGAAAAGGAAGCCAGCAGGTGCTTAGACCAATGAGCACTCTTCTCACTCTCCTACCCAGAAATTCTTGCGGCCAGCATAGTCCTTCAATCACAGACCAGCGAGATGTGACGATTGGCCACATCGTACACAGTCCATTCAAGATATTGCATAAACTTATGTTATTTATCGGTTTCATTGTTGACGAGTCTAAATATTTAGATGAAGATGAAATGTTAAACTTTCATTGAGAAAACATCCTTAAACGTGAAGAACGTTTGGAATTCGCGTATTTATCCTTTGTTTGGATTGGTTGTAAGGCTCCACGTGCTGTCGTGGAGCCCCGATATAGCGATACGGCAACTTTGATGTGTTGAGATGTATTCTTATGCGCATCACTGTCGCAGTTGTAGCAGCATATCTATATAATTGTGCAAATAATATGTGAAGCACACTGAAAGGCTTGCAGTAGGCCAATCTGCTCTGATCTCAGATTAAGCGCAAAAGTTGAGTGACTTCATACTCTATTACGTATAAACACCGCACTCAGCAATTTTCAAGCCATATGACGGCAATCTGTAAATAATCGAATCTGGGCCAGAAAATTCAGTAACTGATGGGTTGCTGAAGATCAGTTCTAACCCGGATCTTCACGGGTTATATTCTGGGTGGTGGGGAAGGGGATTTCATTTTTAAAATATAATCCGTTCCCGAAAATGCGGGGGGGGAGGTAGGAGGAGGGCGGCATTAATTTGTTCTCATGTTTCACACACATTTCATGTGTGCAGTGTGCGTAGATTACCAGCACGAACTGAGAAAACAAAACAAACGTGCATATTTAGTATTTAAAGCGATTTAAGTATATACCGTATTTCCTCTATTAGACGCCCTGGTGTCTCGTCCTTTCGCGCAAAACGTTGATCCGGCGTCTATTAGAGGCCGGCGTGTATTGGAGTTCGTCGTCTAATAGAGGAAATATGGTACATGAGTTTGATGCCGTAAACACTGATGACGAAGGAGAAACATTAGACAGTTCCATGACACCAAATGCACTTGGACATTTCAACACAGCATTCCTCCTCCTTACTTACCATCGGATGCGCTTGATACAAGCGCCCCATAGTCATAATCCCCTGTAAGAACCAGTAACATTGCAGTGTAGATGTGACGGACCAGGGAATCGCCAACAAAATGCAGCGTACTTCCTTTGAGAAGTTGACATGCATCTTCTCGCGAGAACTCACGATACGAACATCGGGAATCTGACGGAACCCACGAGGAAAATTCAGCATACTTCTCTTGTCTTAGATCATAGCAGTCTTCACAAACACACTCCTTTTCTGGTTTCATTTGGCAGGAATTGTGAAAACAGCAGGGAGTTTTTCCTCGCGGGTTACATAACGCTCGGAAATAGATGACGTTTTCATACGTCAAGTTTCCGCAGCGGCCATCTTTGCGTTGAAAGTTCGGGGGGAAGGCGAACCGAGCGTGATTACTCTCACGAAAATCGTACATCTTTTTCTTCTCCTCGTTGGACAATGGTCTGGTCTTCCAGTGACCTATGGTCATACACTTGAGAACATCTGTCCCTTCACCAGACTGGATGTGACCAATCGGTGCATACTGGCAATTTTGACATACGATACTGGGTTGATACTGTATGAAAAAGAGCGTCAGTACAAGAACTGGAACAATCGCTACTAGCATCACCTTTGGGCGATGCTGATATGTCCACATGTTTGCCTGGAAAGAAAAGAATTATATTTTGTTAAAAGTGTACTTACTCATCCTTTACATCTTCCCGAGGCAAGAGAGTTAACGGACTTTAAAAGTCCAGTTTCCACGCTTGCCGAACTAGGCTGGAATTACTGGGCTCGATCGTAGCGCCACCAGTGGCTATTACCAGCTATGTCCCTTCTAAGCCTCTCCTATGGACCAATCAGATTCCACCTCTCGCATCACTTGCGTTTGCTTCACACAAAATGGTGGCGCCCAGTCAGGACGATCTGATCGATAATCAAGATCTATATTGTGATAAAACGGGTCTTACATCGCGAAATGCATCAAATCACGCGAGCACCTTGATTAAAAACATAAAAAAGATTTGGCAAATATCTGCTGACAACGAGTTGGAGGTGCACATGCTTTGCAAATCCTGCAATCGACCGAAATCTGCACGACGGTTTACGAACCGGATTCGATTTCGGTGCGCGATTTTGATTGGACTATGCATAGTTCGGCAAGGGTGGAAACTGTACTTTTATAGTCAGTTAACTCTCTTGCCTCGGGAAGATGATCCTTTAGCGCATATTCAGTTTAGTAGATGGAACTCGGGAGTGATTAGAATGAATGTGTTTTTAACGGCGCAATCGACATTATTCTTATCACGACCGCCTGTAATTAATCGAGTCTGGGTAAGAAAAAACAGTGGTTGATAGCTTGCTCAACGATCCACACAAACGGGTACGATGACACACCAGCCGCCACATCATCAAGCATGACCATCCGATCCCTATTTCTGCTGATTCTTACGACAATCGTGAGATTGTGGAGACCTTTTGTTTCACGATCTTAGTAGATAAAAGAAATTTATCATCCAAAACTGGCTCCCACAGGAGATATCGCTTGGATGAGATCAAGCGATTTATTACTTGCCCGTGAAAAGATCACCCGTTTAATAAACATTCAGCTGTATTACACATTGTGTAATACCAAAATGCGTGCTTATGTACTCTCGGAACACGTTTCACGAACAAATATTGAAAGCTCTCAACATCTCTTGGCTTATTCAACAACATTGTGTGTGGAGATGATATATCACTGGGAGGAGCTTATGCACACTCGATGACCCCAGCAACCTTGTTGCTAGCCTGACGTCACATGGCATTGTTTCGCCGATGGATCTTGCAACAAAATTCCACAAATTACGTCATCGGGTATTGTGACGTGATTGTAAACTTTGAGCTGCAAGGCCCCGTTCCACAAGGTGATCGTACTGTAGCGCAACGACAGTCGTTAGTCTAAGTTAAATTATGTGAGTTGCGATAGCCTTAGCGCTACAATAATTTTGTGGGACGGACGCCTGAATTCTAAAGGTGGACCATTGTATGATATTAAATTCATACGTTTCAACTTTTGACGTGTTTGAAGTATTATTCTGTTAAACTCAGTTGGATTATGCCATGGATCGTGTAGGTGGCAGCCTATTTACACTCAACAATATAATTCTAAAAACATTATAAATGACAAGTAATAAATAAAATACTAAACTCGCTCCCGTGTAAAACCAATTTTATGAAACTCGTGAATAGTTCTGGTATCTGACTCGCTTTCGCTCGTCAAATACCAGAACCATTCACTCGTTTCATAAAATTGGTATTACACGGAAGCTCGTTTAGTATTCTATATTTATTACTTGCCCGTGAAGAGATCACCCGTTTAATAAACATTCAGCTTTATTACACATTGTGTAATACCAAAACGCGTGCTTATGTACTCTCGGAACACGTTTCACGAACAAATATTGAAAGCTCCCAACATCCCTTGGCGTATTCAACGACATTGTGTGTGGAGATGATAGATCACTGGGAGGAGCTTATGCACACTCGATGACCCCAGCAACCTTGTTGCTAGGCTGACGTCACATTGCTTTGACTCGCCGATGGATCTTGCAACAAAATTCCACAAATTACGTCATCGGGTATTGTGACGTCATTGTAAACTTTGAGCTGCAAGGCCCCGTTCCACAAGGCGATCGTACTCTAGCGCAACGAGAGTCTTTAGTCTAAGTTAAATTATGTGAGTTGTGATAGCCTTAGCACTACGATAATTTTGTGGGACGAACGCCTGAATTCTAAAGGTGGACCATTATATAATATATGATATTAAATTCATACGTTTCAACTTTTGACGTGTTTGAAGTATTATTCTGTTAAACTCAATTGGATTATGCCATGGATCGTGTAGGCGTCAGCCTATTTACACTGAACAGTATAATTCTAAAAAACATTATAAATGACAAGTAATAAATAAAATACTAAACTCGCTCTCGTGTAAAACCAATTTTATGAAACTCGTGAATAGTTGTGGTATCTGACTCGCTTTCGCTCGTCAGATACCAGAACTATTCACTCGTTTCATAAAATTGGTATTACACGGGAGCTCGTTTAGTATTCTATATATCTACACTGTAGATATCGCTGCAATGAAATTACATCACAATGCTTTGTAGACCATTGTGACGTCACTGGTTACAATGACGTCACAATCAAATGACATCACTAATGGCTCTGCTACTGAAGCTGTTTTCAGTACTTTTTACACTGAAGCAACTGCTAATTACTGTCTACAAATTGAAAAAGTTGAAAGAATGATGTTGGATGATAAATAAAATCTCACCCTCGTGTCTTTTGATATCAAATATATCAACACTCGTTGATAAAAGTGACAAAAATCCTCGCAAGCCTCGGAATTTTTCCACTTTTATCAACTCGTGTTGATATATTTGATATCAAAAGACACTCGGGTGAGATTCTCTATATGTTTTGTTTTGTTACAAGAGAAGCTATTGCATGGTTTGAGAACGAAATATGAAACGTCATAAAATGTATTTGTCCCTCCCTTTTTTCTCAGATATTTATATCATTTCAAGGATGCAATAAATCGTACAAAAAATATGCAATAAAATAAAAATATGAACTAAAGCTCAAAACAGAAATTCCATTAGTGTCTCCAACATTCACTATTCTGGTTAAAATACTTGTTCACGGACACTGTACAATCTAGTACTGTATATGAATAAACGATGTACTAATTCTATTGTATTTTTGTTATATTTTCACCATATGAACGATTTTAAAAAGCTGAATGTTTGTACTTGTATAATGTATAAACTAGTCGCGGACTGCTCACGGCCGAAGGGTTCAATTCCACACGGGGGGAACGGTTGGGTAGCACAGGGGTTAAATTGTTCTATCGTCACGCCGAAGCCCCGGGTTCGAGTCTTTACATGTCTTCAAAGTTTGAAGCCAAACATTTCGTATAACATATACTACTATCGCAAGTCTATGTTAATGTACGTAACTTACAACCTTACAACCACCTTAGCGCTACAACTATCGTAAGTCTATGTTAATGTATGTAACTAGCGACCACCTTTGCGCTACAACTGTCGTAAGTCTATGTTAATGCATGGGACTTACGACCACCTTGGCGCTACAACTGTCGTAAGTCTATGTTAATGCATGGGACTTACGACCACCTTGGCGCTACAACTATCGTAAGTCTATGTTAATGCATGGGACTTACGACCACCTTAGCGCTACGGTCGATTTATGACCCTGGACACAAAAGTCGTTTCCTGTTTATATCAAGTTCATATCCCAAGTGGAAGTATGTTTAAATATCCAAAGCTTTATCGAGCAATTTGTCTCCGAATACGAATTATGTTACGGCTCACTGCTAACAACTGCTATCCAAATTTCATTACGCTTGGGAACATATATTGGTTATGGCCATGTGTTGAGTTTTAAATATGGCCGTCGTTAACGAATCAAGGTGTTATAATTGGTGGAACAAATATAGCAAGCTAAGTTACACTTGTCCACTGTTTACAGGCGACGATGGAGGAACAACAAGCAGACAACGACATAAGCTCAGATGAACTAAAATATGAGTGTGTGAGTTTTGTTTAAAACCGCTTTGAACAGTATTTCAGTTACATCTATCACAAGTTAGCCCGTTATGATGCTGACAAGCCTACAAATGTTCTCAGGGCGAATCTGAGATACGAACCCATGTACCACGTCTTATTGCAAGCTGAACAAAACCACGGCTAATATGGATCGTGTGTCAGAATGAGCATTTTGTGCGTTTCAAATACAAAGAGAATTTAGGCACTGTCGGTAGATGCATCCATCGATCCTAGATTATTGATTTACGGAATAATTCATTCGCCCATGCCACATATTGTCGTATGTGATTGAAGGTGTAAACTGACACATCACAGTTATCAAATTTGCCATACCAAATGACGAGAGTTGTTGTTTTTAATACGGGGCGTAATGCGCCTTTATTGAAACGCATTTGGCGGTTAAGAAACATAATGGAAGTAATCGTGTTTTAAGTAAAGATAATAACTTGTATTAGTTTATTCATAGATCAGGTCATTCACGCACTCATAAAATGTGTGTATGGAGTACTAGAAGGGACGTCGTCTCGTCACCTGTGAAGATCCGCGTTAGAATTGGTCTTCAGCAACTTGTCGAAAGAGACGACTAACGGGATCGGGTGGTCCGGGTCGCTGACTTGGTTGATGCATGTCATCGTATCTCATTTGCGTAGATCGATGCTCATGATGTCAATCTATGGATTGTCTGGTCCAGACTCGATTATATACAGACTGCCACCATATAGCTGGAATATTGCTGAGTGCGGCTCCAACATCACACAAACATAACATCGTCACAGACTTAACCAGAGCGAAACAAGGCGACATTTCGACCAACTGAATTGAGAAATATTGTAGTTGAATTCCAGTATTCCAGTTATATCACGGCGTGTCAGCTTAATGTGGGAGGAAAGACCGAAGTGATGCAGGTCTAAGACGTTTACCACTACGGCGAAACCCACGAGCACGGGTATGGTGCTGACAAACCTTGAAACATAATCGTGGCGAACCGGGATTTGAGCCCACAATCATAGATTTCTGGCGTGCCCAAGGGACGCAACTCTGCTCAGCGAATCGCGGGGCCTGGAGGAAAGCTGAATCTGATTCAGGTCTTAGATGTTTATCACTTTGACATGAAATCCACCAGCACTGATATAGGGCTGAACCGGAACTGGTCCTTCTTAACCATTGACTCTCCACTTTCTTATGATAGAAATGAATACTTCATTCTTCCCCAAATAGCATCCCTTTAAAACCCATGAACACGCTATGATTGACCAATATACAATTTCCCGTTCGATGTACAATACCAGTTTCTGAAATCTTAAAAAAACAGACATTTCCTCTTGATAATCATTTTTTTATTTTACGTATAATACAATTTGAGAACATTTCCGCGACCATTAACATAGCTGATGAGATATCAGTAGCGTAAGTATTTACCACCATGCGATTGTGATCATGATTGATGAGTGTAGGAAGGCAAGAATAGGTTTCACAAATTATCCACTTGTTGGATTACATGCAAGTTATCAACAGGTGACATCCATGCAAGTTCTCAACAGGTGACATCCATGCAAGTTGTCAACAGGTGACATCCATGCAAGTTGTCAACAGGTGACATCCATGCAAGTTGTCAACAGGTGACATCCATGAAAGTTGTCAACAGGTGATATCCATGAAAGTTGTCAAAAGGTGACATCCATGAAAGTTGTCAACAGGTGATATCCATGAAAGTTGTCAACAGGTGACATCCATGCAAGTTGTCAACAGTATAACATCCATGCAAGCTGTCTACAGGTGAGATCCATGCAAGCTGTCTACAGGTGACATCCATGCAAGTTGTCAACAGGTAACATCCATGCAAGTTGTCTACAGGTGACATCCATGCATGTTGTCAACAGGTAACATCCATGCAAGCTGTCTACAGGTGACATCCATGCAAGTTGTCAACAGGTGACATACATGAAAGTTGTCTACAGTATAAGATCCATGTAAGCTGTCTACAAGGAAAACATCCATAGAAGTTGTCTACAGTATAACATCTATGCAAGCTGTCTACAGGTGACATCCATGCAAGTTGTCAACAGGTAACATCCATGCAAGCTGTCTACAGGTGACATCCATGCAAGTTGTCAACAGGTAACATCCATGCAAGCTGTCTACAGGTGACATCCATGCAAGTTGTCTACAGGTAACATCCATGCAAGTTGTCTTCAGGTGACATCCATGCAAGTTGTCTACAGGCGACATCCATGCATGTTGTCAACAGGTAACATCCATGCAAGTTGTCTACAGGTGACATCCATGCATGTTGTCAACAGGTAACATCCATGCAAACTTTCTACAGGAAAACATCCATGCAAGCTGTCTGCAGGATAACATCTATGCATGCTGTCTGCAGGATAACACATATGCAAGGGTTCAACAGAGCAACCCAGGGTTCACAACATTGTGATGCCCAAGTAGCTTTGGTAGCTATTCAGTTAATAGTTGAGATAATTATGTATTTGTTCTTTCTAAACTTCAAGTCTGCCCAAAATAAACACTGTCCCCGACACAGTCCCTATCCACAATTTCCCATCTGCTCCAGGTAACATCCATGCAAGCTGTCTACAGGTGACATCCATGAAAGTTGTCTACAGGTGACATCCATGCAAGCTGTCTACAGGTAACATCCATGCATGTTGTCAACAGGTGACATCCATGCAAGCTGTCTACAGGTGACATCCATGCAAGCTGTCAACAGGTGACATCCATGAAAGTTGTCAACAGTATAAGATCCATGTAAGCTGTCTACAAGCAAAACATCCATAGAAGTTGTCTACAGTATAACATCCATGCAAGTTGTCTACAGTATAACATCCATGCAAGCTGTCTACAAGGAAAACATCCATAGAAGTTGTCTACAGTATAACATCCATGCAAGTTGTCTACAGTACAACATCCATGCAAGCTGTCTACAGGTGACATCCATGCAAGTTGTCAACAGGTAACATCCATGCAAGCTGTCTGCAGGATAACACCCATGCAAACTTTCTACAGGATAACATCCATGCAAGCTGTCTGCAGGATAACATCTATGCATGCTGTCTGCAGGATAACACATATGCAAGGGTTCAACAGAGCAAGCCAGGGTTCACAACATTGTGATGCCCAAGTAGCTTTGGTAGCTATTCAGTTAATAGTTGAGATAATTATGTATTTGTGCTTTCTAAACTTCAAGTCTGCCCAAAATAAACACTGTCCCCGACACAGTCCCTATCCACAATTTCCCATCTGCTCCAAAGGCGACAGCGCATGGACTAAAAGTCCCTTCTTGTGGCATTTCGTAAGATCTTAATTTAGAATCACTATCCCTAAATACCAACAGAGAGTTGCTTCCCTTGTCAGCAATAACAATCTCGCCGCCAGGGCCCCAACAGACATCCACGGGAGAAAATACGGATTTTGCGCTGACCAGAGGAACAGGGGACAACTCGTACTCAATCTCTCTTGAAGTTGACACAGTGACAGTTCCTTTCATGGTATATACTTCACATGCATTACCATTCTTCATATCCTTCAGAGGGCTCTGTTTGAGCTTGATATCCCCCATGAGCGCAGAGATTTCCTCAGATTTAACATTTTCGTCACCAATAGGAACGTGCATCATACTTAAGATCCCCCTTGTCCGAGCAGCTTCATAACGGTCCTGGTGTATTTCAAACCTCTTGACTGCAGCTCCACTTTGATTAAATAGGATCAGTGAACATCTTCCAACGGTGCCGCGAATGGCGACCCATGCCTGATTGTGTCCCGTAGGGCATATGAAGTCGATAGTTCCCTTTGCAACCAGACATTGAAATTCGAAATTTGGTGATAAGATTTCGGGTACGGGAACTTTCATTAAAATCTGAAGCATTTCTGAGCTTTTGAGGATTCTCTTACTTCTGGACACTGATAACAGCATCGGATTGTTCATTTTTTCAACATTTGTTCCATCACTGCTGTCAGAGGGGTCCTTCATATCTTTTAACCTCCGTCTCATTTCTGGAAGTGTGTTCAAGATATCTGCACCGCAACCATCTTCCAACAGTCTGGATACGTGATCAATATGGCTTCCTAGGAACAGCTTGTCCTGTATAGTCGTCGTTTCAGCTCTGTCTAAATAGGAAAACTCTGTTGCCCTTATTCCTTCAATTTCTTTTAACTTCTCTTTGCGGAGAGAATTTATCTTTTCAATCATCTGGTCCGCGGCAGTATTAATTTTCTGTTCGATCGTACCTGCTGTTATAGAAAATTTCTCTTTACTGTCTGATAATTGTTTAAGCTTTCGCTCGAACGCAGTCATACACGCGTCTAGTTCTACTTTCACTTTTGCCAGGTCACTGCGTCCCTGTTCTATCACATCTTCCAAATCGACAGTTCTGTGTCCCTCGTGTGCCGTCAGCTTACAGTCACGACAAATAGCCTGCTCACACCTCGTACAGTGAAATCGGAAACGTTCCCCATTGTGCTTAGAACAGAACTCGGGCTTAGAAATCGCCGGGTAGTCTCTGGAGGTCTTTTTTAGACGAATGAGCGAGTGCTTCCGAGTCATACTGAGCGAGTTGTGAACACTAGTGCAAACATCACATAATGTCTGCTCACACTGGCGACACCTGTTGACTGCAGTCTTGGAACAGACGTCGCAAACTGCATCCTTGCTGGCCTTCTGCAACTGATCAGCCTCGATGTAGAAATTAGTTTGAAACCCGTTTACTCCTGAATCCGGAAGAGTGACTTTGTAGCGACACACGGGGCAAGAAAACTCATCATTTCTTGCCGTTCCCGACGTGTATTGTTCTAAACAATGCTGACAGAATGTATGGAAACATGGCAGCAGCTTAGGCGCCTTGAACTGTTCGATGCATATGCTGCATGTTCGACTGCTATCAGACTGTTCCTTGTGTGCCCCCGCAGACGCCATTGTGATTCTAGCACATGTTGTGTTCGGGCGATATATTCAGAAATAGAGCTCAGCGTATGAACAACGTTCGCGGGCATATTATGTTGTTTGTTTGTTTGTTTGTTGTTTAACGCCGCACTCAACACTATTCCAGCTATATGACGGCTGTCTGTAAACAAACGAGTGGACCAGACAATATAGTGACTGATATCATGAGTATCGATCCACGCAATTGCGATACGATGACATGCATCAACCAGGTCAGCGAGCCTAATCCCCCGATCCAGTTAGTCGCCTCTTACGACAAGCATGGGTTGCTAAAGACCAATTTTACCCCGGATCTTCACGGGTGGGGCTCATTATGTACCTCATGATTTGACTAAAATATTGTCCACTAAATAAAGTTATGGATAAGGCTCGATAAAATTAATTCTATAAAGGAACCATAAAGCCTTTAAATTTCTGCCTTCAACCAAAAATGGGATGATTACAGGCCGCTAGGGTGAGTGAGTGAGGGTTTAACGCCGCTTTGAACATAGGCTGCTAGAACTGATAAGGGGATGATAGTGGAATGGACTGAATGGTCTGCAAGAGACTAATTCATGGCAGGATCTTTTCATATGAGGCGGCATCAGTGCTTGTTATAGGCTTATTCAATGGATTGTGACTGTTTCCTAAGAAAGCGAGTTTATCCAGTTGTCCATTGTGCACATTTTACTTGAAACTACCACATACACGAAACGATCTTGGCGATAATACTCAAGTATCTATTCTTCAAAAAATGAAAATCATGTCCAATAATCCCGTTGCACTCATCGAGTTTTGCCCCTACGGGAGCCGCCCTTGTACCTATTTATAACATATGGTTTATATATCGCACCTGGTGTACTAAAGGCGTTTCGATGCCCGCCGCGATATTCCAAACTACGTTTACACTTGGTACTTGTTACCATGCTTGGAGTTCGGCATTAGAGGGGATAAAACCAGGACTGGTTGGCTCTGAGTCCGCACACTGTGTCTGAGTGGAATATCCATATAAAATGCGGCATGGTATCTCAGTGGGCTACCACTAGAAAACCGGCATAAGTTCGAACTAGATTTCATCTCACCAGGTACTAAAATTTAATATAGCGTTGTTGTTTTTTTCATAACGAGGTTTGATTCTCAGATTTTGAAATATTGAGGTCAGGCTGGGACAACGGTTGGGGTACATCATAGAACGGCAGCCCAGAGCACTTTGGTCAAACGAACAAGGTACCAATATCCGAACACAGGAACATTTACTGTGTAACCCAACATATTCATATATGGATGTCTGCCGGGGAGCCCCTGCTGCGTGTGTTCAAGTGGGAAATCACGCCATTAACATAGTTACAATGCCAAGACAAACCAGGGTGTGTCAAAGGAAGGTTTCTCACGACCTTCATGTATGATCATGTTTATTCAGTCCAAAGTGTTTTATGATTTGATAAATGCTTCAAGTTATATTGTGATTATAACGTCAGTAGCACTATTATTAAGATTTCATATTTGCATTCAGAGGTTGGCAGAATAGAAAAGGCTAGGTGTGGTTTGGAAACGGCTTTTATTTTAACAAAAGAATTCACATTTGCTTGAAAACACAGCTCTATGGTAACAATGATATGGGAATTTATACAAAATTCAGTCAATCGTGACGGATCAACAATTGCTTGTTTAGAATTTTGTGTTGTGGAAAACACCCTGAATGGATCAGGTTAATGCAACCTTTCTTGGCATTTTACCGGGAGGTAAGAAAAGTTTTCCCGGGAAGCTTGATGTCGATTTCGTGCTCGTCACACACCTCAGAACAAAAGAAGTTAATCTTATTGTGTATGGCTTTCCCTTCTTTATTGAGGGTATTCAAAAACAGATATATATATATATATATATATATATATATATATATATATATATATATATATATATATATATATATATATATATATATACACACACACACACACATATATGTACACTAGGTCATCCTGGGATAAAAGTCTAAACACATTTAACCGTGGCACAGCTCACACGACAATATCATGACTCTCTGTCTAGTGTAAGACGTTTATTCAAACAGATAGATGGCAAATCTGAGACGTAAGGCCTTGTGAACATTTAGATATATAGTGGAGGTTTCATAACAGATATTTGAGTATTGAAATCAAAACCATGTCACGTTATGAACATACATTTACATTTAACAACAAGAACAAGAAGTTCAACCTGATACATGTAAGTCTTGAAAACACAAGTCCGTCCGCGAGTCCATAAGTTTTATTGTGAGCTCTTCTCTAAAAGTGCTTAGTGTTCGACTCCCAGTTCCAAACACGTAGTACCTCATCAACAATCCACATACCTCTAGTGCAGTGGTCTTCCGGAAGATCTTACTCTTGACCGCATTAGACAACTGACGAGGGCACGCCTGACCTGTGACCTCGTTGCAACCCTCATGAGGTGTTTGCCGAAGGGAGAGGGGTAGGGAATGTGTGCTCCAGCCCAGCGCAGAGCTCGCGACACACTGTATACTGAATGTTGTATACAGTATATTGCACTTGATATACTGTATACTGCATGTGATACTTATTAGCGGAAATGTAAGACCGCCGTCATATATCACTGGAATACTGCTGAGAATTTGTTTTCATAATGGAGCGCTGCGGTCATTTCAAATAGAACCGTAAACATATGTAGTACCAACTCACTCACTCTGTTTCGAATAATCAGCAGAAAATATATTATTAACCAGGTCTTTGGGAAGAGATATCAGATTTTTTATAAGCAGTCACATAGGGATGATAAAGGACTCCTCGCTGATTAGGTTCTTGTTTACTTAAGAGTTGGCCATGTTAGATGATATAACCAAAATCCAGGAGCTCCGGCGGGGGGCAATCTGGTCTTGTTAGTGTATGGTATGAGCTGTGGCGTTGACCCAAGAGAATAATGTAAAAAATGAGACCAACTCAAATCTATAACGATTGGCAAAGTCTAGATTTCCACAGCCCTAGCCTGAAATTAAGAATTGGTCTAGGCTCCATTTTAATTGTATTATGTTCATTTTGTAGACATGGATTGACCAACCAGGAGAGAAATTGATGGAATATTAATATCACATGTTACCACTGATCCAGTTAAATTCATCACACAATAATATATTAGTATTTGACATTACGGCATTTGATTATTAGGGCATGATCATGTACATATTCATTGTAGTAATGTACACACCAGTCAACTTGATTATAATTTTTATTATAGTGTAGCGCGGCATCAACGATTACTTTATGATATCCTCACTTGACATCGATGTATTGACATCGAACAATGGACGACAATTCGAAATTCTTATAAATAGCTTCAATAGGGACAGCGCCGGTGTCAGTACAATTTTCCTAGTTAAAAATATGTCTCTACAAAATATAATCTGAAGCAGACAAGAACAATATTTTTTTATTAATGCTTTCTTTCATGGATAGAACTGAGGCAATCTAGGCTTGCCAAATCGTTCTAGACTTGAGCTGGATTCCTTTTAAATTTGTTCTCTATGGTCTGGGAGCAAACGGGCGTCAGTATCGCATGGAGAACTGGGACAGCCTGAATCAGTGTAATCGGATATGTTGTGGAGTTTCGGTTTGGGGCTGTTTGCTGAATAGAACAAGGGCTCACGAACAAGGGCACAATGTAGAGATTAAATCATTACCACCTCTCTTTATATCAGATATGTTATTGTGATTTGAAATCTCTTTTGGATAATTGCGAGTTATGTATACTCTGTATTCTTTCGTCATGGTAGCATATATATATTCTATGTTGCTTTTTGAATTATCCACAAAAAATGATAACTTCAATGTAAACCTCTCTTTGGAGATATACAATAATACTACTGAAGGGCATATCTGAAAAATGGGACTTATCGACAAATATTTCTTTCTTAAATACTACCCGTTACAGGCATTCTGATCATTATATTATACTTTGTACAGTTTAAAAGTCAAATAATGGCAAATTGTGTATCTTTCTACATTTTGAATTAATTAAAATTTCTGCAATAAAACCTTAGCCTCAGATAGTGATATAAACGAATATGATCTATACTGTGATAAATGAATTATCAATTTCGTATTATGAATTAGATAAACAGAAATATGATAGTAAAACAAATTATTTTAATCTGTTCGTGTGAGTAGGTAACGAGAGATCTAGGCAACTCATTAACGTAGCCATTTGTGAAAAATGAAATATTAAAAGTTTAGGGAGTTGAACATGTACATTGAATGACAGGGAAGAAAGCAACGCAATAATAAAATTATGAATCAAATTATGTTATAAATATAACAGAATATATAGAAATATAAGTTTAATTTCTCATTGTTGGAAGGTGTTTAATAATAGATTTTGTTTGTTTGTTGTTTAACGCCGCACTCAGCAATATACCAGCTATATGACGGTGGTTCGTAAATAATCCAGTCTGGACCAGACAATCCAGTTATCCTCACCAAGAGCACCGATCTACGCAATTGGGATACGATGACATGCATCAACCAAGTCAGCGAGCCTAACCACCCGATCATGTTAGTCGCCTTCGAACAAGCATGGGTTGTTGAAGGCCTATTCTAACCCGGATCTTCACGGGTAATGTTTTTGATAATAAGGTACAATGAAGTTTTGTATATGTCCATAATAAGTGTGTATAAGTAAATGGATATTATATCCATACACGCCAATTAAATGGCTGCATATGGTTCTTTGATTAACTCTTTTACAAGTCCATATTTCAAGACATGTATTTGATATTCATAATAAATCCACAAAAGCTACACAATGGCGACAAAACGGTACCAGCATCACAGATACCAATAATACATGAGATCCATATAATTACTTTAAAGTTATAACATGTATCTAAATAGAAAATTGGAAGGATACACTTCCGACATTTTTCGTATTTTGTTTTCGTTTGGAGAGAGAAGTTGTGATTGGTATCTGATGGGTGCAAACAGGTGTTCCCTTCCGCCCAGGCCTTACGGCAATGCTATAGCCCAAAATGAAACAAGCCTAGATGTTCAACAGGTTCAGGCTGAAATTTCCATCCCACTTGAGCTCCTTTTAAATTTAGATATAGTTTCTCGTGTCGATATGTGTAAAAAAATGAATTAAATATTACAGCACTGGTGAATAGGTGGTATGCGCATGTCAGCGTCGATCCTATAATATCCTTTTATGCAAAATACATATATGCTGATGAATTAACGTAGTAATATACTACGCAAATATATGTCAAGATGTGTACATCAGTAACATCTCGTGATCTTTGTTCGTGCTTTAAGCTCTTTTTCTACATTAGATTATGGGGTGTTACATAACACCAGAAAGCCAGGTCCAAATTCAAGTCATAATTTCATAGTCCGTCTTGTATGTTGGAAACCAATATCGCAATATGGCTGAATATTGCTAAACGTGGTATTTACCCGATTACTCACATAATTATTCCATTTTCTTCGTGCACGTTCTACAATCATCTACGATCACTATCTATAAGGAGGTATATCTATATTCATCCAAATGTACATACATATATGTCCACATATATAAGTATTAAGCAAGTTCACATTCTTCCTTAAAAGATAAATGCTAAGCATTTCCTCTGTATGTATTAAAAATCGTTTTTATGACTACAGTGATTTTTTCAAGGCTACTCTCATAAATGTCATGACGCATTTGAGGGTTCTTCTATACTCGCATTAATGTGCTGACTTATTATTGCGTTAATTTCATGATTGACAGTATTCATGAAGAACATTTCACGTGGGACCAACAGAGGGAAATATGACTATCGACTATTTTTTTATATTTAGCAAGCTCAAACGATCTATTGGTTTGATTTATTGTTATGGTATCCACAAAATAAGTAGGATCCGTTTTTCCGTTTTTGTTGTTCTTTGTGTAACGCCGCACGTAGCAATATTCCAGTTATATGACGGTTGTCTGTAAATAATCGAGTCTGGACCAGACAATCCAGTGATTGATATCACGACCACCGATCCAAGCAATTGAGATACGATGACATGCATCAACCAAGTCGGCGAGCCTGACCACCCGATCCCTTTAGTCGCCTCTTACGACAAGCATAGTCGCCTATAACGGCAAGCATGGGTTGCTGTAAATCTATTCTTAACCGGATCTTCAAAGGTCAAGTGGGATTCAACTGATATGTTAAGATGAAATAAAACTGAATTATATGTGCTGTTTACATATCAAAGTTTGCCAAATTGTTACAAAATGTTTGGCCACAGCAAGGCTACGTATACACAACTTATTGTCGTAGGCACAGTATAACTCATGAGTCCTTGTGGGTCACCTGCTTGGCAATATGGGACGGGAAAACTGAAGGGGGTGAGGGCAGTTAAGTTGATGGTACAGACAGATAACAGAGATCATTTTACAAATGTGAAACCTCTTTCCACAAAGGAAGAGGCGAAAGCTGAAACTTGGTGAGATTTACAGAACAAAGGCAGTTATTTCTAGTTTCCTACTGACTCTCGAGGATACATTTAATAACAATTCGTGTGTGCGACACGGCCACCAGTCACTAAATTTGTCTTTGCGATCCAAAACCCCTTTTCGGTCATTAGGGTCAGCTGGCTTTGTCGCAAGGGTTAGCCATAAATTCTTACCTTTTCAAGCGTTAATCCAGTTAATCCCATTGGTCGGCCTCATGTTGACATAAACAATTGCGGGTGTGGTTTCAAGAAAAGATGAATGGGAGAGCGGGCAGTGACGTCACACGCATGCGCAATTCATTGTTTACTGAATTACGCATGCATGTCAATGGGGATTCTAATGACCTGTTAAACGAGCACTTATTACATGTGGTAGCGCCTGTGGTCTAGTGGTAGAGCGTCGGCGAGCCGGCGAAGCGCGTTCGTGCCCCCACAGCGCTAATTGTTTCTGAAGAAGTGCGCCCGGTAAAGTGCACTACTCCCTTTCACATAACCGTTAACGTACTTCTTGAATGTTGTCACGCCATTCATTCAGATATCGCGAGGCCGGTTCACAATCCGTAAAAGCCTGTGATATGCCATGAATAGCCCATTGCATCTCCTGTACAAAGACTTTCTTTTGTACGTGTTGTCACAGAGGTGAGGGTGAGGTGAAATTGGGTTTAACGTCATAAACTCCTACTTGACAACCGCTTTAACAAAGTGCCGCCATTCATGTACACAGCCCTGTGGATGAATGAACGACATAGCGAAGCCAGTAGCGCCACCTAGTGAGATATAATGGAAGAAGACCAACCGAGAGTTGAATCTTGACATACTCCGGTGCCATCTGCAGAACCTTGGTTAGCAATGGCACAGTGATTTATGAGAGTTTAAGTGAGTCGGATTTTACGCCGCCATAGCAATATTACAGCAACATCACGGCGGGGGATTCCCACATTGTGCCTATGATATGCAGAGAATCGAACCTGGACTTTCGGTACGAGGAGCGAACGCTTTTACCAGTAGGCAACGCCAGCGGCCTTTATCATATGATCAACCTAATGTGTTTTCATTTTTCAAATGTAAAAGTTTGCAATCACAGATACTATTTATCACCACTGTAAAATGCAAGGATATCAGCATATCATCACCATCACCATCATCATCATCATCATCATCACCGCCGTCACCATCATTATCATCACCACCACCATCAGCATCAGCATCGCCACCGGTATCGTTATCACAGGTATGTACGGTACTCCACACAGAGATTAACGAAGGGCATCTTTTTGATCAGGGGTTAGTTAAATATCTATAACAGCTGTGTGTCAGTACATCCAGTTTCTGTCAGTGCAGAAAAATACCAAGTCGGTCAGCTGTGAACACGGTTCTTCAGCATCGGACATCAGCTGTCCTTGACACGCACATTTCAGCGCATTTGAATGAATTTAACAACAAGTAAGGTCATCTTGAGCGGGACGGTTTTCGTAGGCAATAGATGGATTAGCATATGAACTATGATTCTCTTTAGGTAGAAAAAAATCCACGATGTTCGACCTGGTAGAAGTGTGTAATCAAACCGCACAGCATTGGTCTTTGATTGACTGTGGCGTCAAAACAAACTCATTCATGTACTTGATCTGAATGTTCATCTTAATTGTTATGGATAGTCACGGAGCCGTGATCCAGAGAACAGGGTGCCATTAGATAAAAAGCAGTCTACGTCTACAAAGCTTTTCGACTTCGTTCATTACATACAGTCTAAATATTTATTTGTGTATATGCATGTGTATGAATGTGTATGGATATGGATGTATATGTAAACTAGTGGTAATTCTTTTTTCTCCCTCTCTCTGTAAATACTTCTGTGTAATAGGCCTACGGCCTTACACTTTTTGTGAATAAACAATATTTGATAGATAAAAATGAAGTAATAATAGAATTACCAGAAAAACGGGGTATAACACCCAAGCCAATAACCTCCTCTCAGGAACACCAGAGTAAGTCAGTACAAGATTGAAAACTGCCCCATAAGTATGTATGACAGGCTAGTCGGATATTGCTACTTGTATATGTGAAAACAAAGTTATTAAAATTAATAGCAAAACTGATGAAAGTCACCAATAAACGTGTATAACTGTTATATCGTCACTGCAAAAATAATGAGTGTTGTCTTTAGTATTAACATTCAAATACGTGATATCTGTATTAGCGATATTGTCTACGTTCCACCAGTGAGTAAGCGCTAGCCTTACTATCTCGTAGTATAAATGTTGCAAGAAATTGTATTTCTGAAGACATCACGATACAGTTTTTTACGATGCATCACGTCTGCACCAGCGCTTGATAACAGCCTTGTGTTTGGGTGTTTCAGTAGTGTAAATTGCTGTTCTTGATGTTGTTGAATAAACTTTGATACTATGAACAATATAAGGTCATATGAGAGTATGTCTTTAGAATGGTAACATGCGTTAAAGTATATCTGATATAAATATATATATATATATAATAGGATGACATAAATAGCACAATGAGTAGTACGTCCAGATTAGTGTATAGGCAACATTTAAAAGTAGATGAAAGAACACAATCGTCCGGAATACAATGTATAATTCTAATGCACTTCCATGTGACTATATAGCATACAGTAAGCTATCGGGTCCCGTTTGGGTCGGTTTGGGTGGCAGCTTAGATATCCATAGAGTAGGTTCATCTCGGAATCTCCCATATAACTGGGGCTCCTCTTCAATTAAAATGGAGTTACTTGTTTCTTTCAAAACTATACAGTTTTAGAGACTAAGCATTAGTCTGAATAGATATCACCAGTTTGGAATTTGAAACTAATCTGTTTACAGTAACAGAACACTGTTTAAGTGTCATGTACAAATGAGAAAGTGGAATCCCGTCAATTAGGCGGACGAACCTTAAAACTATTAATAAACATTAAAATAAGCAATATCGGGAAAATGTATATGCATATACTATCTGGCAATAAACATCAAGGTCACCTTCTACAAAAATAAGTTTTAAAGCCGGTTGATAGTCTTTTGCGTATTTGACGAGTATATAACTTTCGAAAGTATAAATCCTTTTCCTATACTCAGACGTTCCTGAGCCTTGCGCTTGCCTAATTATTTTGACTAAAATTATTACCGTTATCATTGTATTTGTTAATGGGAAATACGCACCGATCAAGTACGTGCCATAAATTAAAGCGACATTGTACGATTCCGAACTCATCACGAGACTGTGTTTATGAATCACTGTCAAATAGTGGTGACATATAGTGGAAACAATACGCGAAATCGCGCATGCACAGAACGGAAAATTTGGACAAGGCATTAAGCAATCCGCATGCGCAGAACGATTGATTTCAGTACTTCCGCTAAGCGCTTCGAGTACAGCGTCAAACTCGGGCCTGTAATCTAACACGCGAGAACTGACCAATGAAATCTGAGAAGTAGGAATACCGGTAGACGCTGTTGCTTGATTGACAATGCCAATCAAGAAAGGGAGGAGCTTGATGATATCGTTCTCTCCAAGTAAATTCCGATGTCAAATAACGACGTTATTTGGACGGAAAAACGATGGTTTGAAAGCGTCCAAATAACGTCATTTTTCCGTCCAATGACCATATACGGGAAAAAAGACGTTTTCGTGTTTGCAGTGTAACATTCATCGAGAGGGGGACGAGTCTTCTTGCAGGTTACGGAAAAGGGCGAGTGGTGACGAATGACACACATCATGGGCTCGCCACTGTATCATGGGGTTCTGTGAGTACAACAGTTGGACATCGTAAAGTGATTTAAGGCTCTTGGGATTCGGCTAAGAAACTGCTTCCTACTTTAGGCTTGATGCCAAATGATGGTAAGAGTTTTTGTAAGTGTAATCATGTCAAAGAATATTAAATGTTAATGCTTTATTCAGAGAACATAATCATAGTTTCGCCTGCTAGCTGATGTTCTCTTAAAACCGGTATAGTCTGGATAGACTCATGGATACGCACGCAATCTTTCGCATGTCAGAGATATTGGTAATGTATTCTATCATGCAACATCTCGTTCACATGTTTCTTTCGTGCTTTTTTCCACCGCTTCAAAAATATCTTACGGGATTATTTTCTTGATGATATGACTACTGATGCGCACAGTCTACGATCGACCGTAAACGTACGACAACGCTTCAACAACCTGCTGGATCAATCGGTCGTAATAATGACCATCGGTGTCAGAATACCTCGAACGACTCGCACAGCAACTCCCTGGATACCCGGGCTGAATAGCTTGGGCGGTTTGTCTCTTGGGGCGACTCAATAGGATTGCGTGAAATATCGAAATAATCAAACACAATTCTGCACAAACACTCGGTGCATGTAAAAAAAAGTAACAAAACAATTACCATAATCATAAGAAAGCTGTGTTATATGCAGCATCCAGTGTATGTATCATAAGCATGTATTGTTCGGCGGATATCCTGGAAAAACCGGTTCCTTTTTTAAGAATTCTTTTGGGTATGTGTTTTGAAGCAGGGGCCAAAGCCACAACCAAATCGCAGATCGTGAAAGCTCGGAGAAACTCGGTTTGGGGACAATGTTTTGAGAATGTCTTTTTCTGCTGTAAAGACCTCTGGGTACCACAAACGTTTTGAGTCTAGATGACATTAAACGACTTCATCTAAACGAGCAGTAGTAATTCAAATATGGAATTATTGACGTGTCTGTACCTGTGAACATAGTCAATTAATTAATCCATTGCTCAAACATCTGTTCCTTGTTTCGATTGTTAATGTCAGCTTACTTGCATTGATTGTCCTACGAGCATGATGATAGCTGGACCTGGTGTGTCAACACGTGCATATGTCGCTTTGGTCCTGAATACACAGCTCTCGTATATATCCGGTTACAGATAATCACATGAAATCAAAACTAAAATAATAATTAAAAAAATAAAATATGTTAAAAGATGCCGATAAAAGATGTTGAGCTGCCGATATCTATATCAAACAACAGACAACGCAAAGTCAACAATGCCATTTCAAGGTATATATATACAGGATATTCGTCCTTTCAAAGTATAGGTAATGCGTGCAATCGAATATATATAAACGGCCAGGCAAGGGAAAGTATACTCATAAAAATTTGATTTCAGCAAAAAATTACAAACGTTATCAAGGACAGAAAACAGTCGCCAAAACAATACAAACGTAAGGTCCAAAACACAACTTTGATACCCGAACAAAATACATTACTATCAAATAACCATTCTTGTTTGCTTCATTTTCAGCCACCATCAAACATGGATATATGCCTTATTTTGCCATGTAGTTAACCATCAAACATGGATATATGCCTTATTTTGCCATGTAGTTAACATATGCTACCACACACATACAACCAACAGCAGCCTTCCTGGTCGAACTGATTTTTTTCAGTTGTATATTGATCCGCTAACGTTGACATTTGCTTCCAACAGATGTTTCTGTCGTCTATATGTATACAGTAGAACACGGATAAACGAACTACAAGGGACCAGAGAAATCAGTTCGTTATATCCGTTGTTCGTTATACACGTTTTCGCTCGGAAACGTCCGCCATCTTGTTATATATTTTGTATATGTTTTTGGTTTAACGCCGCACTCAGCAACATCGTGATAGGAACCTGGTGATTTCTCGCAACGGTGTCATTTCTGGCTCCAAACTCCTTTCTCAGTCTCATTAAAATCACATCTTAGTTTTCACTACCGCCAGACAAAGGTATATTTTGTCGTGTTAGCGAGAACTAAGACACGATTTAAATGAGATTGGTTCCTTACTCTGATCTTTCCGTGCTGTGCCGATGGACATGGCGTGTTGCTGTTAATTTCTGGCCTCCTTATGCATTGACCAATATTGGGAGTTGTTTCATACCCGAACGCATCCCATTATTACGTTGGACTTTCATTTCCAATGTTAGCGTATAAAGTCATTTTTCACAAATTCAATGAACTAAAGCAAGATTTTCAGTTAAACCCGTGTCTGTTGCATTTCTAACATTGATTTTACACGATTTCGGAACATTATTTTATGTCTGCATCCAAATTCTGAGAAATTAGATTTTTATAAAGTTTCTTTTGTCTTTCAGTCATGAGTTCGTTTTGTTTTAAACGTGTTAATTCCATATATCGACTGGATGACCAACACATCTTACTGATCATAAACTCTCCCTTGCATTATATATGATACACAAGTTATCAGGGCTGCGACAGTGTTTCCTGGGTGAAATAATCTCATGCTTGATGTAGTTTACTGTCCGTGGTATTAAATATTAACATATAAACAGTGCTCACACAATTCAAATATTCAAACATGAAGGAATATCTGGCATGGTTTCACAAGGTAAGTGTGTCTCTGGTTTCCTCCGTCGTAATATTGCTAGAATATTGCTAAAGGAGGTGTAAAATCCTATTCACTCTCTTCCTACTTGGGGAAACCATACATATGGAGAAAAATCTTTATCAAGATATTTGAAAGAGTAGTTTTAAAGTACCTGTCTAATTATTTTCTTGATAATAAGCTATTTTTAAAATATAATTCAAGCTTCAAAACTGTACATTCCACCGTTCATGATTTTGTTGAAGTCATGTTTGCTATGCTTAAGATAACCGAGAAGATTACTGAATGATATTTTGTGATGTGTCAAAGGCCTTTGGTCGTGTATGGCACAGACGGTTGTAGTTTAAACTTAAAGGATATGGTATACAAGGTAACGTCTTAAACTGGCTGAAAACTTATTAAGACCATAGACATCAAACGGTATTTAATTCCCCATTACGGCATTGTCAAGTCCTCAATATTTGACCGCTGGAGTACCACAAGGCTAGGTCCTTGTGCCTTTCTTATTTTTTATATATGTAAATGATATTACGGATCGCCTTGACTGCGCAAGCAGATTGTTTGCAGTTGGATGATACTTCACTGCGGACATCTTCTACTGAACATCATATTATAGAAACCATTTTGAACAGAAATCTCGACTTCGTTAATGTAACAGGATATTGTATATATAGTTTTTAGGAATATAGTTTTAGCTCTTTTCATTTCAAGTAGTTGTATACATCTTCATTAGTTGTAGTACAAAATGTATATGCTTGGGTTAAGAGTCCAAGCGGTTGGTCCAATTTTATTGAAGGGTGGACAGGTTAGTCTATTCCTGTCCCTTTGTCACCAACCCTCTAGCTTGTCAATACAATAGCTTTCAGCTTCCTAGCTGATTAACATTATCTAACTACAGCTTTCCTCCCTAACATTTGCACACTTTTTATTCACTCTGCTTATAACCCTGCACAGACAGGACATGGACTACATATAGTTCAGGTTAGTTATTTACATTATCTTTCCTAAATATGGAATTCTATTTAGGAAAGATAATGTAAATAACTAACCTTATCATTTAAATATGTTATCAATAATGTAAAATATTGTAAATGCTTACCTATGATATCAAATAATCAAGATATCTTCTATTTTATCAGTATTAGTGTTTAACATGTAAGTATGTGTGAGAGCATGATTTGATTGGGAGTTTTGAATGTAAGGATTGAATTAGAAGTTGGTTTTCTATAATTTAAGGAAATGCTTGTTATGATGTATGTACGTATGTATGTATGTATGTATATATTCAGGCATGATAGTTATGTTATTTACTTTTTATAGGAATGCCATAATCCTATATGATGTGGGTTTATAGACACACCCCGGTGTCACCCACAGGGTATGTATAAATCGTTTATTTTATCACTCACTTATGGATGAATTTATATGTATTAACTATGTGTTATAATTTAACACAACATGGTAGCATTTTATATATATTCCTACTCTTAGAGATAATAAGTATATATTTATGACTAATAACCTCTCTAAACAACTATGTCAAATCAAGTTTAGAAATATTTAGCTGTTGTTGCCGTAATTCATGATGGTTTGATGAGTAAGAAATCTGCATTGTTTCAATAATAAAATGCACTTATAAAGCACCCTTACAATTCTTCCCGCTGCCTGCAATAAGTGGTTACAGCTGAAAGGCCCGCCAAACATATCTCCAAACAACACTTGCAAGATGCATCGAGATTGGATAAGAATTGGCGCCATAATTCAAATATTTGTTACTCTAACCATTAAGTCGAGACCATGTATAGAAATATCATGAAGCCTCGTTTTCGATTTACTTCCTCTCGACGTCGACAGCGTGGGTCAGAGCAGCAACGTTCTGTGTATATTACAAGGAAATATACTTTATTCACGGCTATATGGTAAGTATTTCACATTTTAGTATGTTAAGTTTGCAATAGACGGCACAACCCGCACACTTCCAATGTCATTGTTGAATTATATGCGCCTGAGGGGGTCTTTTAAAACTTCAGGCGACCCTCTGAGCACGATCGTTCTGTACGTTTCTATTGAGTACATAGGGGAGACAGCTTTGTTTAAGGGAGATAACTCAGAAAGATTGCTTGCCAACATTTTTATAGCTGTATTGATTCAATATTGTTATAGTTTTTAACTTATGCTTAAAAAAACAACAATTTAGCATAAATAATATGATATATACCGTATGTTATGTCCGTGGCATAAAGACAAATGTTTATAACAGCTGATTTTAAAATCACATGTAGCTATATAGGATATAGGCCTAGATCTATGCCCATATTAACTAAAACAGTTCATGAATCTCACATCTTACACTTGATAAAGTTTGCTACATAGTAGTTGCTAGGCATGTGAATTATGTCTGTTCGTTTGGATTATGTACATGTTTATCTATTATATTTTTATTCAGTAATTAATATCAAACAATTTCAGGTCAATTCAATTCTTATCATCATAAATCATTATGGTCACACTGTCCTGTCCCCACTGTTAGGTTGTAAAGTGGGGATTATGAAAAGTAATTGACAGTTAAGCATAGCTTTAGTGGTAATGTCTAAATGTTCTTATATATATATTTTTTATCTTTAGAATCCACACAAATGGAGTGGTCAAAAGTGGTCCTTCATATTGCCCTAGGGATAATTGTGACCACACTAATCATGATCATTTTAGTGTTTATCCATCACTGGATCTATCACTAACTGTAAGTATTCAGGACTTTAAACATTGGTTTTAGGAATGCCACTATTTCTTAAAATTCTTTTTGATTTGTTTGTGATGAACATTGTGATACGAATATCTGTTATACATCTGTGTGTAACAGGAAAAGTTTATAACAAACATGCGTGGATCCATTTATCTCCCACTGTTTTTCATATATTTGCCTTATCTGTAGACAGAATGCCCCCCCCCCCCCCCCCCCCCCCCCCCAAATTAAGAAGAAGGGATGGAGGGAATGAGGTGAATTATAGGAACTTGAACTTAGGAGCACCAATTCCAGTGGATTCCAAGACTTCTGTTGAATGGAATCCTAAACAGTTCTTCGATGTCAAAGTGTTAGAAACAAAAACTGAAGATGGAAGAACTCTCCATAAGGTGCACTACATCGGATGGCCATCAAAATATGACCAGTGGGTAACAGTTGAGTCAGTTGTGACTCGGTCATCCCTTCTTCAGTCTTTCCCTGAAGATATGTTCCAGTTCCAGGTGTTTTCAGCTATACGAGACAACCTACAATGCCAGAGAGGAACCGATTCCTTGGTTTCCATTAAAGTACCTGTCTGTACACCTTCGGTGATAAAGCCTCTGACTGATCTGTCAACTACTATCTACTCCACAAAGGCATCAGCAACAGATCACTCTACCGCTTCAATGATGTCCATGCACCAAATGTTTATTCGGAGAACATTGATGGTACAGGGTTATAAACCCTGCAGGAGACTTCTGTTTTGTTAACAGGGAGACACTAAGCTTTGGCTGTTATGAACGAAAAATGAGAGAGGAGTATGACACAGATTTCAAGAAAACCTTGATCCATCGCGGATTTGTATTCTACATGACATTTGTAAAAGAAAAGGGGAACCATGTTGAAATGGACCAACTCAGACACATACTGAAACATGTGTGAATTCATAGCATGAGATAAGTTACCAGTCATCCACCTGGGTGTTTCGTTTCTATTTAAGTATTTTTTAAAGCTGATATGTTCAGCTTGTAGGATTATGTATGTGTGTTCTCCCTATCATATATTTTCACCCATGGTTTAAACTAGAGATTCTTTGAAACCATTCCTTAAGGTGTTTTGTTTATAGATTCTGTTTGACAGCTGTGAAATGTTCACCATACTAGGTTTATTTGTGTTATGCCTATCAGGTACTTTCTTAGAGATGTCACTATTTGAAATCAATGTGACAAAACTGTCATTGTATGAGGAATATAAAAGTGTAGCACAAGTTAGTAACATTTTTACCTCTGATATTTGTAAAAGTATTATTTCATCCTTATGTATGAAGAGGAATATAGACCCATGCGTTATCCTGTTTGATAATGTAACTCCAACAGTATCTTCATATCTTAAGAAACTTTTATCAAGGTATGGTAAAGCTAAAAGAAAGGGTGGTAACCAATTGAAACGGCTTCATCATGAATGGGAGAAGGAGGAATATCATATGAAAGTATATGTTACAGGAGATTGCTTACCACATGTTTTATCAAAGCTTGACCATGAAAAGAAATCAAAGCTTTCCCTTCTGAAGAAATACAAATCAGCTGTTAGAAAGGCTACGTGGATAAGTTGCAAGAACGTTCAGTTGAAACATAAGGTTAAGAAACTTTCATCCAGATTGTTCTGAAATCTGAAGGAAAAAAAGTCAGATGTCTGAAATCTGATTTAATCTCTCAGTCACAGATGTATTACCGAAAGCAAATGCTTGTCACAGAATGTTAGCGTTCTCTTGAATTTCTACAACGATATGATATGGAGGCAAAGGCTGTTCAGGCCAAGGATGCTAAGGACAATTGTTTTGATGTATCCCTTGCTGGAGGCACTGTGAAGAAAATTACAGAGAGCCCTCAAGAAGATGATCATGTTGACAAAGTATTGTATGTGAAAGATTCTCAGAGTATCAGCAACAAGGCTTATCATGAACTGTCGATGGTAGTTCCCTCTTTACCGAGGTTGCATGTAGTAAAGAAGAGAATGTTACATTGCAATCATGAGGTCCATATAGTGAATACTCCTGGAGAAAGTAATGGTGTTCAACAGTCTTTGAAGGAGAGATTGAGTAGATACATTTCTGGTAGATTAGCAGATGACAGAGACAAAATGTTAGGAACCAGGTGTCTTCAGGTCAAATTAACAAGGGATGGTACTCTTGTAGGTAGAAGGAAAACCTTGATCAATTTTGGTTTCTCTGTCTTAGGCGATGGCTTGTGTAAATCCTGTAAAGGGAACTACCTTTTGGCTATGTTTTATGCCAAGGAAGGGGATGAGATTGTAGCAGAGGCTTTGACAGATATTATCAAGGAAGCTGAAACATTGGATCATCTTACTGTCGAGGGGCAAGTCTTTCATGTACAGTTCTATCTAGGCGGTGATCTTAAATTCCTCAATATGGTGTCAGGAATAACCTCCTGTGCTTGTTTGTATAGTTGTCTCTGGTGCAAATGTCCTGCTAGTGACAGATATGATACCCAAAAGCAATGGTCAGCTTCAGATATATCACAGGGGGCTCGAACTGTTGAGGAGATAGCATCAATGTCAAGGAAAAGATCACAGAACTATAACTGTGTACACCCTCCCCTATTCAAGTTTATACCAATAACAAGAAGAATTCCTGACACTTTACACTTGTATTTACGCTTATCAGATCAACTGGTGAAGCAATTGATATATGAGCTAAGGAGCAGAGACAACATTAGAAGGAGCAATGCCACATACAAAAGAGATCAATGTAAAAACATATCAAGGTTTAAAACCTTTGTTCAAAGTCTTGGAATTGAGTTTCACTTCAGAAATGAGAGAAGTCTGGAAGGTTCACTTTCAGAGATTTCACAGGACCAGAGCACAGGAAAATTGCTGCTCAGATAGTCCTTGGGGACATTATCCCAGATCATCCAAAACTAAGAGCTATAATCTTCCTTTGGGGGGAACTTGGTAGCATTATGTCAGTCCTGGGTCAAAGGAATTTCACAGATAGTGAGATAATGACTTTGGAGAGTAGGTGTAAGGCCTGGGTACACACATATGGTAATGTC
The DNA here is from genome assembly GCF_023055435.1 of Haliotis rufescens. Taxonomy (NCBI): domain Eukaryota; kingdom Metazoa; phylum Mollusca; class Gastropoda; order Lepetellida; family Haliotidae; genus Haliotis; species Haliotis rufescens. The sequence goes on along the minus strand of NW_025963890.1, from coordinate 18,389,718 downwards.
TACCAGAGAAAAGATGTGACCCCTTACATGCACATTCCTGCGTGTCATATTCCAGAAATGATAAGACTCCATGGTGACTTAGTGTCCTTCAGTCAACAAGGTTTTGAAAAACTAAATGACTGCACTACAGTTTGGTATTTTCGATCCACATCTCACCAGGGTAGAGCTGCATTGAAACAAATAATGCTTAAACAAAACCGTCTCGAGTTATTACAAAATACAGCAGACCGAAAACCACTGAGGTCAGCAAAATGTTCTTATTGTCAAAGCAGAGGTCATAATAGTAGAAGCTGTGAAAATCATCCCTGAAATGCTCAAATACTGTCCTCTTGACAACATTTTATTGATCTTTCCCGGTAACACTGAACACAATTGTCTGATTTTTCAAGCTTCTTAACTTGTTTTATTGTGTCAATAATTCTTAGGTGTGGTCTGTAACTAAATATTAAGGATACAATGGTTTCATTAGATGAGCACAAAGTTTTACAGATTTCTTAAAAGCATTTTTAAATCAAAAGGAATATGATTGGCTTTGCAATAGACGATATGGTATTATCATGTGTGTCTTTTATTTCTTGACACAATTTGGTTTATTAAGATTTGATATTATTGACACCATATCTGTTAACAGTAAAATCAAATGACCAGACAAATGAAACTAAATATTTCATTGATTATTTTGCTTCCTATATGACATATTTCTACGAGATAAAATGGACATTAGATTGTGGACCGTACATCTTACACATATCTCCAAATATTAATGCTTCAATTATTTTCATTTCATAGGCAATTTGTTTCAGATTTCTCAAAAGCTTGTTTAATTAAAATCAAAGGAACATGATGGGCTTTGCAAGAGACGATATGGTATTATCATGTGTATTTTTTATTTCTTGGCACAATTTGGTTTATTAAGTTTTGATATTACTGACACCATAGCTGTTAACAGTATATTCAAATGACCAGACAACTCATTGATTATTTTTCATGACTTTAGATTGTGGACCGTACATGTACGAATAACAGGATGTCCTTCTTGTTTGTATTCTTCAGTGAGAGTACACTGGTTTTTAGTAATCTTATTCCCCTAATATATGCGTATCATAAACATACATTTGGTGACTGGTGATTTCACAAAATGTGGACCTTGTTTGTGACTTCTGAAAACGTTTGTGAGATTATAGGCTGTGGAAGACAACGTTATGAATATGGTACACCATTTTGTGAACTAAGAAATAAATCTTTTTGTTTAAATGATATCATTCTTGTTATTGCCTACCATGTCAATGGTGCATAAAAGGTTTAATTCCAATGTTATAACATTCATGATTGATTTGATAATTGTAAACTGCTCATCATTTTCCTTCTAGGAATAATGGTTGTTTGTTGTTTAACGCCGCACTCAGCCATATTCCAGCTATATGATGGCGGATTGTAAATAATCGAGTCTGGGCCAGACAATCCAGTAATTGACATCATGAGCATCGATCCACGCAATTGGGATACGATGACATGCATCAACCAAGTCAACGAGCCTGACCACCCGATCCCGTTTGGAAAAGCAAAGACAGCTTTTACTGCAAGCATGGATTGCTGAAGATATATTCCACCCCGGATCTTAACGGGTCTCAAGGAATAATGAGCTAATGCTGCATAGTATTATAAGGGTATCGTTATTTTTCAGATCAGTATCATCTTCAGAAGCCTCAGGTCTGTAATGAACAGACTGGGGGCTTCTGCAAATAATAATACCCTGAAAAATAACCTTACCGTTTTCATAGCTGAAATTTGTAGTTAATCCCCAAATTAACAAAACAACAGACAGCAGCATACGTTTCGTGACAAAGAAGGTCGCTTATTTACAAATAGTAACGTCCTAGAAAAATAATATTGGGTAACGTCATGATCACATACAAGAAATCATGATCACATACAAGAAACGTGACGCCAATGACGTCATATCAATAGAATAGATAACCTGTCGGGAGGGAATGTGGGGTGCTATCACGTTACAGTGGCCCGAAATTATTTTATATGCAGAAATAATTCTATCCTATTTAGCAATGCTGGTTGGCGCTATTAACCAAAAATGTACACAACACCCCCTTGAAGTAAATGAACTCTTCCATTGCAGGGGTAAGTAGGTCACGAGAAAATTTACATAACCATGTCTTGACATGTCATACAATCTAGACAAAACAGAAGCGACACTTTTTACTCTGAAACAAGCTAATTCAAACATGAGATTGAAATCTGATTATAAAAGAGTCTTACTAAAAGAGATACAAACTGTAAGTGCTCATAAGGATCTTGGTATAACAGACCCGTGAAGATCTGGGTTAGATGTGATCACTAGCAGCCAAAACTGATTGCTAAAGAAGGACAGTAATCAATGACATCAAAAATACCCGGTACAGATTACAGAAGCTAGGTTGTCGGCATTCGCCTGTATCCATAATGCTACAGAGATATTCTCAGCAACAAGGATTGTACTCACAATGATTCCCAGTCTACTGGCGAGCAGCGTAACAGAGGGATGTCACTATTTCATTCGTTGATATATGTCGATATAGATGACGCACATACTACTACGTCTGGTTAGCCCAGAGGCGTGTTCAGGAGGGCGAGCGACCGCGCGATAGTACAGTGAGGCAATATCACGCCTTTCTGAACGGGAGGCGCGTACTCGCTCTCGCGGCACAGCATCAAAAATGGCGTCACCGGGAATCAAAACAGCCCTGTCCACAAGTGTCATAGATTCACACATTTAATTTCATCACAAGTTTGATGGGTTCATACTTTGATGTTCATGATAACAAAGTGTTTATTTTTATTATTAGTTACATGTCCCTGTGCTGGACCAGACAATCCAGCAGTCGACATGAGCAACGGTCTGTGCAATGGGGGTACGATGACATGCATCACACAAGTCAGCGAGTCTTATACATTACTCAATCCTTACGGCAAACATATGGGTTGCGGAAGACCTATTGTCTTCCCTGATCATCACGGGTCAATATATTGAAAATGCAAAAATAACTTTTTGATGGTAGATCTAGTCTAAAAGAATATTCTATTGACATCGGTTCCATTCTCGCCAAAGGCAAACATTTGTTCAATGTGCGACGCCATCTTGGATTACGAGGCGAACTACCTCTCGGGCTCGACCGCACACGCGTGCGCTCGCGCGGTAAGCCGTGTTCAACAGCGCGCGCTCGCGTAATATCGCGAGCGCCCGCCCTCCTGAACACGCCTCTGGTAGGACAGTTGAGTGAGTTACGCGACGTTAAACCCCATTTCACCTCACCTCACCTATGACGACAAGCGTTTGGGGACCACTTCTGCACAATGTACTACTGTGTACCCGATAAATGAAAAATCAAGTGTGATTCGTCTCCGGTATTGCTAATAACAAAATATATGAGCCTATATTTAAAGGGACAGGACGTCGATAAACACAGCCGATACTCCCGAGCTCACTCGGCTCTGCTCGCCTTATTCCGTTTCTGTTCCAGTGACCACATCGCGGGTGGTGGCTCATTATGTGACCGGACTATGATTTTGTATGTAAAAAAGCGCACTTGTCGTAGTTTCGTATACCACATTTTTTTAATTTGGACAAGTGTTACATCATTACCTTACGTTGAGCCACATAAGAGAACCTCTTCTCTCTGATTGTTTGGGGATAGTTGTAATGCATTAATAAAAGGTTCGATGCCACAGAGATAACTCCTTTTGGGGATGGTGATGCCCATGCCTATCATGTTCAGCAGTTTTCTAAGAACGCATACCGTGAGACCCCATACCATCTTTCCAACGATCTTGAAAATTATCAACATAATCACAGGTTTGATTTATGTAAATAGTTACTAAATACCATCCATGTTTAAAAGAAAATCGATACCTGACCGCACCCAGGTGCAATCTTAGACTACATTACTACTATGGTATTTTTTGTAACACTTTGAAAAGGAATGTCACCTTTATACTGCTGTCACTCAGCTACAACGTTGTACAAAGTTAGAAGTGATGACTGGGTGAATGAATAGAAACCATCCAATTATGATTCTGCCCATTTGTTTAGTAACGGACATTGACTTATTTCGTTGGTATTAATAAATGTATTGCATCTGAATGTTGTTTAAAAAAAAGAAGCTAGAAAATATCAACATCGGCCATGTTTTTTTGCTATTCTATTCCAATTTCAATGTTTTCAACAGAAGTTTCATCAATTTGTTGGATCGATGCTCATGATAACAATCACTGGATTGTCTGGTCCAGACTCGATTATTTACAGACCGCCGTCATATAGCTGGAATATTGTTGAGTGCGGCGTTAAACAACAAACCAACCAACCCATAAATATATTGCAACCACATACGAGTCGTACAACACATTTCTATTTTGTCAGAAGAGTCACATCATATATATTACGAGTTATTCTTTATTCCTTAAATGGAACACCAACCCACTTAAACATAAACATTTTTGACGTCATGGAATGGAAAGTCAAAGTTAGGAATATTTTCACTGCGACATAAATATTGTATGCGTGGCTCTACATATGTCGACATATATAAACTTCCTACATACGTATCTCGTTCAATACCTGAGAATATTTTATTCGCTCAAAGTTTTCTGACAACTGTATAATAAATAGAGGTTATCACGCGAGTGTGTTTGGGGATGGTAAATATCCTGCATTAGGAATAAAAATTGTATTTAGCGAGCCTTGGCGAGCTAAAAACATAGTGTTTATTCCTAATACAGGATATTTACCATCCCCAAACACACAAGCGTGATAACCTCTTTATCATATCATGTCATTCTTTAATTCTGTGCTTCAAAATCGCTTTCCCTCTCTCACAAACATTACCTAAACATTGCGAGTTTTCCTGTAATGCGCGCATTAATATTTATTACGTCACAGGGTAAGTGATGTGTTAGTCGGACAGTGACAGTAGCCAATATAGTTCCATCTGAAACCTGTTTCTTATACAGTGGCGAAGCAACATATACGCAAAACAACAAATTTTTTATTGCCTTTCGCGGCAATCCATCGGTCTGTCCGCTAGAGTAACTGCCCTTTGTCAAAGGGAAGCTACTCTAACCCTAGTCTATGAGACGTCACGGCCACGGTCAGACGTAGTTGACAGCCTGTCTGTCCTGTCATAACGTTAAGAAGTGTAGTCAGATGTACACACAGCGACAAAACGAAACAAGGTAACAATTCAAACATATTTCGGCCAAATCCAGATATTTTAATTTGTGGAGAAGGTTTCAAGCCGCAGAGGTCTACAAGCACAGATATGGCTACTGATCCCGCTTGGCTAGGCCTCGTGCCCTCACAAAATTGTTTCGAAATTTATATCTCCAAAGTTGCCAAAACTTATAAAATGCCTTAGCTACGAGTACGTCACAGTTAGACACTGATTTTCAGTATATTAGACTGTTCTTTTGATAATGATAGCAATTATCCCTGTAGTTTATCCAGATTCCCGATGGTTAATTCTGACTCGATCGCCGAATGACGAGGGCGACGCCATGTTTGTTTATAAACAGTGAAAGTAGTCCCTACTTGACCTTTGATATTTGCATCTCTATCCGCATATGACCCCAACGGATATCGTTTTTATCCGTTGGCTTTATCCTGCCGAGAAACCTACCCATTATATGATAAATATTTTTCTCGCATAGCACAATTTGGGGGTGTATTCGAAAACCTGCGAAATGTTCATGCAAAGAATACGCGAGTCTATGTTCACTATTATTTTTCTTATTGATATCATGTACGTAAAATGCATGAAGAAATTACTTTTGGAAATTTAACTTCCTACAATTAAGTACAATTTAAAGTTTGAAGGTCTTTTGTGACGCTTCTCAATGGAGGCTTTTGAAGAAGGGTAGCGCTTCGTCTAAAAATAGCGACCAATGAAAAATTACATAACATAGTGTATGTCCAATATTTCGAAGGCGTTCACAGCCATCGTCTCATATTGGCCTGTACCGGCTCCGATATTAGAGACGGGCCCAGCTTATGCATAGCTTAGTTTTTGTCAGGTGTGCCCACCTCATGTTAGCTTTACAAGTTGCCGTGCTTGTATGCTGTCAATGCCTGTCACATGTTCGAGTGTAGTATTAAGGTGTAAACAAACTGCCTGAGCATATTCAGCGCCATATTTTGTTTAATGGCTTTAGTAAGTGAATCCGTAATTCACATCGACAACCCACTCAAAACACTGGACTTAACCCATGCTGCTTCACTCAAAATATTTGCTAACATCAAAGAGTTCGCGTTTTATTGAGTCATGGCATAATGGCGATAAACATACGGTGTTTTCAATGTAGACCTAGGGTACGTGTAGATTTAACCGCGCTAAATGTAACATTTGAAACCTCACGCTGTGCGCTAAATTGAATTTGGAACCGAACGCACATGAAATATGAATATGAATATGAAATGAAATTCAAACATTACTTCCCTGATTGAGGTAAAACACAGGTGGGAAAATGCTAGTTAGAAATGAAACCCGAAGACATGAAAGTTAAACCGAGGCGAGCGGGGGAAAAAACAGGCGAGCGAGCCTGCACGTTTGCTGTTTCATTCATTCTCGGCCTTCGGTTTCAAATGGTAGTTTGGACAATGAATTTGTCCTGTGCTAAATGTCCTGGGCATGACGATACACTTGAGCAGAAAGGGAATTCCCTTGACTGTTATATTGGGATTCCCCGACATTCCGCAGTAATAAAAGTAGTGCGCCTCGGTGGGCGTGGCTTAATTTTTTACATTCATTGGGAAATGAATGCAATAACACGTGACCAATTCAGTTAATCAGAATGCAGGAATTTCAATGAACACAACGAAAATTTAATTATTTAAGGATTGACTGTATTTTTTTCGGTTCATTGAGGTATGAATCGAAAAACCGAAGTGCAAACTGTATGAATCCGCGTACACTCGAACATATGACAGTCATTGAAAGCATACAAGCACGGCAACTTGTAAAGCTAACATGAGGTGGGCACACCTGACAAAAACTAATTATAAGCTATGCATAACCTATATGACATAGGTAGATTACATAAGGCTTATAAAATATGAAATAAAGGAGAACAGTGAGACCGCTTCATCTTTTTCATATTTAGATATTTAGATTCAGAGTGACAAAACACTCTCCACAAGACTTCATATTTAGATAATTAGATTCAGAGTGACAAAACACTCTCCACAAGACTGTATGACAAGAAGGATGACTTCTAATAGTCGATTTTCCCTTTATGTCCAGCAATATTCCTGCAGCTCCAGCCCTTGGTGTCTACATTTCACAACTTTTGAGGTACAATCGAGATTGTTCTTTCGACCAAGATATCAAAGAGCATCATACAACTCTTGCTCAGAAATTGTTTGATCAAGGCTACATCATTCAAGGCCTCATTAAAGCTTTCAAAAAGTGGTAGACACGTGGAGGACATTTCAAAATTTGACGCATCAGTGACAAAAATTATATCCGATGCAATTCCCTATTTCGATTTGTGCCATATGTTCCCGTGTTTTTTTCCGGTGAACAATTGACTTGTCTTTGCATGTGTTTGTGTCGGGTGGCACCGGTGGGACAGGATAAGCTCACCTTTTCGCAAACACCTGGTATCATGGGTTGGTTGGTTGGTTGTTTAACGCCGCACTCAACAATATTCCAGCTATATGGCGGCAGTCTGTAAATAATCGAGTCTGGACCAGACAATCCAGTGATTGATATCATGAGTATCGATCCACACAATTGGGATCGATGACATGCATCAACCAAGTCAGCGAGCCTGACCACCCCATCCCGTTAGTTGCCTTTTACGACAAGCATAGTCACCTTTTACGGCAAGCATGGGTTGCTGAAGACATATTCTATCCCGGATCTTCACGGGTTACCTGGTATCATCACTACAAGAATTTGATAGTGATTCATAAACAGATGCTCATGATATAATCAGAATCGTACAATCAAGCCTATGATTATGAATATGGAAAGTATTTTGTAGCTTTTATTTATGAGACAGTAAAAACAAAAATACAAAATAAGATAGTGCACATGATATACACAATTAGTCTGACCCAATGTCACTGGACAACGGCACGCCATAAGGTAGCATTATAAGTCCACCCTGTTTAACATTATGATCAATGATTTATCAACCCTCCAACCCAAACTTCTAACTTCGCTGATGACGGAGCAATATGGGTAAAACACAGAAATATTTTACAAATCCGAAAAAACTTAAGTCAGCCCTTGGCGGAGGAGATGAATGGTGCAATAAATTGGGGTCCACCCTTTCAAGCGAAAAAAGCGTGGGAGTTCAAACGCAAGGGAAAGATGCTTTGATACACCGTATCTCCATTAAAGGCAACCCAATCAAATTTGAGGTATGGCACATGAAGGACTCACCGATCTCAATCGATCAGATATATGTTATTTATCAAATAATGGGTAGGTTAAAGACACCGGATAAAAACGCTATAATGGGCAGGATAAAGCCAGCGAATAAAAACGATATCCGTTATGGGTGGTCATATGTGGATAGAGATGCAAATATCAAAGGTCAAGTAGGGATTACTTCCAGTGTTTACAAGCAAACATGGCGTCGCCTTAATTATTCGGCGATCGAGTCAGAATCGGGAATCTGGAGAAACTACTAGGATAATTGCCCAGTGTTCCCACTGGCTTTTGAAACTGCCAGTCCTTGTGGACTGGCATCTCTAAAAATTACCAGTCCCCTCTAATTTTTGCTAGTCCCAACTTTCAACAAATAAAAAAACGTATAAAAAGACAATCCAGTGTTTGATATCATGAGCATCGATCCACGCAATTGGATCGACGACATGCTTCAACCAATCGATTGTACGGGTCCGACTATAGCAAATAACATGACTGAATATAACAAGAGTCATCCGAAGATGACATATCCCCCCGACGTGGCATGTCGGTAAACTGTGTGTACCTTCAAATGTATTTAGATTGGCAAGGAAATCTTTTTCCTTGATGCCAAAACAAGAAATATAATGAAGGTCATTAAATATTGGTACATGAAGCTCACTTTCTGATGATCTCATGAAATTGTAATAACAATAACTTCGCAGATTCGCATATAAATAGCTCTGTAGTAGCCTCATGACACAAAGGCATAAAGAGAATGTACTAGGTTATGTAGCTCACATCTTATATATAGTATATGGTATCGGTAAATAGTACACCCTAGAATTATATGTCAGGGGCTACAAATTAAAAAGATTAAAATCTATAAATAACAAACTGCACTACTAGTGAACATGATTGATATGTGCATAAAGTTTGGTGAATCTCTGTCGCATGGTTTAGAAGATATGTTCCAGACGAGGACATTACCCAAAGTTTATCAATTTTCAATTGAAATTGAAAAAAGAAAGAAAAAATCTGTTAATAGCAAAGGCACCACTACATGACCTGCTTGATAGGTGTAAAAACTTTTGAGAAGCTAAGTTGTATGGTTCGGGACATATGGTCCGGACAAGAGCACTACCCTTAAATTTCCTAAGTTCATCATATTTCCATGGAAACGACAAAAATACAAAATTCTAAAAATCTCTTCTAAATAGCAAAAGGCACTTCTGAGCCCGATTGTTAAGTGTACCAAGTTTTGCGAAGCGAGGTTGTATGGTTTAGAAAATATGCTCACGACAAGAGCAGTACCCTAAAATTTCCTAAGTTCATAATATTTCCATGGAAACGACAAAAATATAAAATTCTAAAAATCCCTAAATAGCAAAAGGCACTACTACTGACCCTGATTGGTTAGTGTACCAAGTTTTGCGAAGCTAGCTTGTACGGTTTAGTAAATATACTCGGGACAAGAGCAGTACCCTAAAATTTCCTAAGTTCATCATATTTCCGTGGAAACGACAAAAATAAAAAATTCTAAAAATCTCTAAATAGCAAAAGGCACTAGAACTGAGCCTGATTGGTAAGTGTACCAAGTTTTGTGAAGCTAGGTTGTTAGGAAATATGCTCCGGACAAACAATGAATTCAGACGGACAGACGGACATACTGATGGCCCCCCGTCATTATATGTCGGGGGGATAATAAAGTCAGGTAACCACAGCACGTGGGACATAGATTGCCTCTGGGGGAACGCCTTATATGAGGAGTATGTGGAAATCCCTAAAATCATCCCTTAAGTATCATTTGTCACGAGAATATCATCAGGATGTTGACGCCTAGTTAACCCCTACAGAGCTGGAACATCTCTGTGCCCTGGTGGTTCAAGGATGGCCTGCACGTCATTTTAACGGAATATATCTCAGCTATATATGCCTTGATAAAGTTCAAAATTCATACATCAATTTTTCTGTATAAGATTGTATTCATTGGCCAATTTTGGCATTATTAACCCTTTATATTTGAAAACAAGTTAATACATATCGGCCTTTAATATGAATTTGAGGTGTCGAAATTTTAATCGATGCAGCTGCTAAATTTTAAATGCGTCAGAACATTTATCATCCTATATATTGTGCGACATGTTGTTGTCAAACCCAACAGCCGGGGAGTCGACAAAATGTTTTACCACAAAAGTAGGGCAGACACGTGATCTACATTCACAATATCATGCTAAGCCGGAAATGTGCCCAGCTCTGGCCCTAAGTGAGCTAATAATAGACATGGATGTCTTTCCAGTTGAGACACAAATTTGACTTCTCATAAACTATAAATTACCGGGGCGGTGAGGTAGCTTTTTAGGGTCATCTGCTGTTTATTTTCTTCTTGACATGTCAAGATACTAACTTGATATTATAATTGATAATACGTTACTTCGGAATATTCATATATCATTATCTTGAAATTTCAACTTACTATCTTGAAAATTCAAGAAACAAATTCAAAACCAAATGGCTCTAAAAGGCTTCCGTCTTTATTCTCGTGAAAAGGATTGAGCACAAGTTATCACAACTTAGAACGCCCTCTCCCATAGATTTACATGTCTGCTTATTTACAGTTAATAAATCAAATGACAGGAAGGAAAGGAAAGAGATAGAGAAACGTATATACATTCACACTGCTCACTCAAATTTTGTATTGTGACTATCTAGTATGTCATCTACAGCTACTCTTTAAATAAAGACTATGAGCCTAAATATTGGTTTCATAAAATAATCTTTGAAAATGTATTTTTTGTAGCCTACAATTCTTTAGCGACTTCTTTGTATACGTACATGTCATCTTTCGTATCCCAACTGCGTGGATCGATGCTCATGATGTCATTCAGTGGATTGTGTGGTCCAGACTCGATTATTTACAGACCGCCGTAATATAGCTGGAATATTGCTGACTGCGTGCGGCGTTGAACAACAAACAAACAAACAAAACATGCCCTTTTTTGTCTATTCATGGACGATATGGTGTTTGTATACCATGAGTGTCTGTAGATATTCTTTTCTTTAAATCTCTTCATTTTACAGTTCAATATTTTATTTACATAATTTGTCATCAGATACATTTAATACATGAACTCATGGATCATTCATCACACATAATTAACAATTGGCCACAGCATTTCTTATCATCAGAGTCACTAGTACTGCATGAGATGACAAAGTACATTTCGAGACAGGGACATCCGCAGCCACAGAGCTTCGAAGGAGTACGACGGCAGAACGAACAGATGTCATCGGTAGCCCATTTTAAAGAATATTTCGAAACGAGAATTCTGTTTAGTATACTTCATTTTGCCCATGTGGTAGCTCTAAAACGAATGAAATTTCATAATGATGGTCTAGACGAAGACACGATGTATGTTTTACTAAACAAAAGGAAAATAAACAAGGATGTGAAAATGGGGATACTGTCATTTAAAGGAGGACTACGTTCTATAATCTAGATCTAGATATTGTGGCAGACACAAAACAAAATGGGAAATTAATAACATTTCCTAGGACTGCCAAACTCCCAAATGCCATTCAATTACCAGGTTTTTTGGTGTTTGCTAGGGCTGGGACGAGTCCAAATTGACTTCCCGGGTACCCCCCTCCCTATTACCCGACCCTATCCGGGTACCCACTGTAGGTCTCAGGAGATGTCTCAAAATGTCCAATTGGGAACACTTTTAGCTTAGCCCTGGCAAAACGTATTTAGATACATGTATTAAACAATCTGGTCATTCATACACTGAAGTTGAAATAAGTTATATCTTTATTCAACCATATGAAAAATCAGAAGGAATGGAAGCAGTCAGAAAGAAATGCGAACATTATTGACTTGTGTTACCATAGAGTTCTAGATATTTTTGTAATTAAACAATATATGGTTTAAACATATTTTTATTTCAAAAGAAATCTGGATCGGTAAACAAGCAAAACGTGCTTATGTAAATACCTCTCCAGGTAATAACTTTACAATAGCTGGTTATATATCAGATTATATGTAAAATAGTGCTAAACATAAACATACTAAATACACAAATGAAATATATGAAGCCAATACAAGTGGTGTCTGTGAAATAAGATATAGCAGTTTTCCATTACTACATGCATAAGATTAAGCTACTCGAATCTTTTGCTTTTGACAATGAAATCGTGAACTGATTTAAGAAGTCATGTTTGTAGAACTGCTAACTGGACTATTGCCATGTAATACCGTTTTTAAATCATACCCATGTGTGTAGAAGTACATAGTGTTTCTGATATTATGGTATTTTTGACAGGTATAGAAAAAGTGAATTGCGTCTTCAAAGTGATACAATATATCACGTGACTAACCATGGGTCCGGGTCTTCCTGTAGGTACCCGGGTCCTACTCAGTACCCACCCGGCCCGGGTACCCGAGTTACCCGTCCCAGCCCTAGTGTTTGCCAAATTCAATTAAAATAAGGGCCTGGCAATGATCATCCGTGATGTTACGAAAGTCCCAAACATGAGTGTTTACTGAGCGAGCTTACGAAACGATTATCTAAACCATAGGAGACTTACTGTGGGAATGGTGACCTGCTTCGAGAAGAACGTATTCCAAGGCTAAATTGAGCCCACCATATCCAACTGTCAAGTTCTTCACATAATCTAGTCAAGCCAGTGTAAAACGTGTGTTATCTGTTACCATGACAACACGTGTATGTAAACACCGACGGTACTCTGTTGTCGCGTGGTATACTGCAGCCACCAGTTACTATATTCTGTTCTGTCTATGTGAATCCACATATTGGCAATCGATGACACCTTTCCGAGTCAGACGAGTGGCTACATGTAGACAGGCCACTTGAAATACGCATGTTTTTAAATAATATAACGTGATATATGTTGTAGCGGACACGCCAATGTATCTCTGATACTTTTGTGGGAACTGGGTTTTAGAAAATTACACATGTTCATGTGATTGGTCACAAAACAGATTGCAGTTCAATGACTAGCAGATGAATAAGTAATTGGTGAAGCATATGGCTGGTGTGTGCGATGATTTGACTGACCATTATTGGTAACCTAGAAATTAGTTATTGTGTTCATTAGTTGTAGCACAAACTTTATATGCTTGGGTTAACCCCCTGGATATGTCCCTCCTCTTTGGGACCCTCACTTTGAAGTCGAATAAAATTTAAAATACATCACCAACATAATATACTTCACGGTTTTGAATAAGGTGGGAAATTCCCTGTTCTGTGATATCATCCACTGGCATTTTAAGCCAAGCAATTTCTACACATTACTAAATCACGACTCACGGCGTTATTAACAGCATGTTTTGAAATCTAAATTTCGGATATTTACTCGGAGAAATGAATTTCAAAAGAAGCATATTAGTGATCACGGGTATCTGTCTTTTATGAAATCACCAATGATCATTCCAAAAACCCTACAATCGTTTCGAATGTTTTGGAAAATACGCAAACACGAACGCCGAAGTGAACTTTCCGCCATATTGGATAGTGTTTACAAAATCAAACGTTCATATTTCAAACTTAGCTGCAATACATACATCCTTGGATTCCTCATACATTTTAGAATAAAATGACTAATGGACTTTATCACTAATACAAAGTGCCTAGATGAAATCAAGCAAACTAAGTTAGGTGTGAAAACGAACGGTGTGTTAGAAAACCTGCACTTGTTTGAAATGTAAAGAAAGCAAAATATGTATGGGGTGAGAATCGTAGGAAGAATTAGGGAATTTAAAATAGATACATTGCAATGATTTGATATTTTCAACAGAAATTGTCAAAGTTACCCTCCTGTGTGACGCCATGACTGTCGCAAATTCACGTACAACGACAAAGGTATTTATCGGAATTTCTGATCACTTACATGTCACATTTATGTATACACCATCCCTGAATCAACGAAAGTCCCCTCGTAAAATCCCGCGTACTGTTGACAGTGAACGAGCCATTATATATTTGGTGAAAGTCGGTCACCGGTAGTAATATGTCAACATTGTTGATTGTAATTTCTTTTAGGTGAGAGTGCACACGATCATTTTATCATGCTCTTTACAGTTTCAGTTATGATGTAGATTTTGCATATCTTTTATACATTTTTCACACTATAAATTTCACTTTGGATATTCAAAATGATATCATACGTAAATATAGGCCACAACACGTATGAACGAACCTTTTATAATCCCCGGTTTGTTTGAACATTGTCACATTAGAATGCCCCTTTCCGTAACCTGCAAGAAGACTCGCCCCCCATCGATAAATGTCATGTGCGAAAATACGACAAACCAAACAGAATGCGCGTATGATTTCAAGTTCTTCGTCAAAGAATCCCTCAGAAATACGTTAAAATAATATTCAAAATTTAGGCAATCATTTTTTATGATACCATACATTGTGCCTTTTGAAGACTTATCCCTTGCACTGGTCCAACACTGTAGGTTTTTGTCATTTTTTCATGGACTAGATGTTTTAGGTATGAGGGATTTTTTAAACTTTGTGAAAGCCAAATGTAGCTAAGTCCAAGTTAATCAAAAGTTCGTTTGATATATGTAATCCATATATGTTTACATTTTCCAAATAGGTCATAATTAAATAACAACTTGTATACAAGAAAGGATAATTTAGATGATTTCCCGTAAAGTAATTTTGCCCCAAAACTTATCATTCTCATTTTGACGATGTTTGACAGATGGAGTCTTCCAAGTTCCCCATGTACCATGAAATTTGGAGAACATTTTCTTAATGATAAAAGATATTTTAGGAAACACAAATGTAAACTTTCTAGAGCTGAGGTCTAAAATTCCCATACCCCGCATTCGTAGAGAAGAACTGGTACAACCATACTGTCAAAAAGCCACAGTTGACATTTAAGTGACAAACTGAACTTCCGTCCTTGGCATAAAACATAGAACACAGCTTTCGTTGCTTGTTCTATTAGCTTTTTCTTTGTTAAAGTGAATTTCGAAAAAAAATTGAAAGATAACACCAAGGTGGTTATAGGAATTAACTTTATCCAGAACATCATGACCAGTTTTGAAACTATGTTTTTGATCCGCCAAATATTAATATTTTAGTTTTGGTAGTATTAACCTTAAGACTTCAGTGTATACAAAAAGAGTCTAACATATGTTTTAGATCATAAGCTTTTGTGGCCAATAGCACGGCATCATCTGCGTACAGTAATACAAATAGTGTGACAATATTTCTATTCGATCATAGAATTCATCTGGTTTCAATTGGACACCTTTACATAAATCCTGTACAAGAGATGCCTCGAGGTCATTTAAAAAATATTGCAAACAAGACAGGCGACAGGTTTTCTCCTTGTCTTACTCCAGATTTACATGAAAAGAAACCTGTTACCATTACCATTACAGGAAACACATGATTTTATATTCTGGTACATATTATAAATAACTTTAAAACAGTTTCCAGATATGTTATTTTGTAATGGTTTTTTGCCAAAGTCCTGATCGCCAAACTGTGTCAAATGCTTTCTGAAAATCTACAAATGCACAAAATAATTTCTTTTTCCTAGCTTTCAATAATTCCATGAGGTTATATAGAGCAAAGATGTGATTACTGGTAGAGTAACCCTTTCTGATATCGCCTGAGCTTCCGACAATATGGAGTTCGTTTCGATGAATGTTTGTAAACGGTTATTTAAAACTTCTGTGAAAAGCTTACCAAAACAGCTTAGCAGGGTGATAGGTCTGTAATTTTCGGGGGTTTGTGGGCCACCTTTACCCTTAAAAATGGGTTTGATAACACCTACTAACCATTTTTCTGGAAATGTACCAGTATCAAGAACCATGTTAAAAAGTTTGATATAAATATCTATGAAGACATCAATTGTGTTTGAAATATATTCGTTAATTATATTATCAAGACCAGCAGCTTTTTCACCTCTGACTTGTTATAGCTGCATTAAGTATTGTGCTTTCTTCCATGTTTACTTTACGTAGATTATCAATATCAAAGTCGTCATGTGCCGAAACTTCATTTAAAGATTTAAAAAAGCTGAATAATGCTTAACTATCTGGTAGGTTTTCATCGACAGACTGCCTTTGCTTAAGAAGTTTCCAAAATAAATAGGGTCATTTCTTTCAACATTTTATAATTTGTCTTAAAGTTTTTTTAAAATGCACATTTGAAAATGTATGAATGCAGTTTTTATAACTTTTACTTGCATTAACTAGTCGTTGTTTATTTTGAAATGTTTGACTACGTTTGAAATATTTCTTGGCCTAAAAGTATTTTCCATGGGCGATTTTACATTGTTTACCAAACAAAATTATAGTTCGCTTGTGGGGTGTTGATTTTCTCTTACTCTTTTTAACAAATCCGAACACTTTGCCAGCAGTACGAAGAAGCACATCACTTTTTTTTGTCATTTACGTTTGTTATAACATCAATCGGCTTAAATAATCAGCACAAAGTAGCTCAGATTCAGTGGATTGTATAAGCTCTTTGTTAATAGAGTCGACATATCCAGTAGCCAGCGTCCTATTCCATTTTCTCAGGCGGGGGCTTGTGTCGTTCTCTGGTCTCAACGGTTAGTGTTACAGTGATAGGTGAGTAGAGTGGAGCCGTGGAGCCAAGCACCGGGGACACAACGAGGCTCCACAGGAAGGCTTTTCTTGATGAGCATTAGGAGGTCGGGATAGGGAATATGACTTCAGTCCTCAGGGACGGGAAGGCCACGAACCATATTTCTATGTTTTCAAAATTCAAACCATTGTCATTAGTCAATTAAAATCTGAAATTCCGCAAAAACGGACTGTCAAATGAAGCTGATGCTCTAATTTTAAACTGAGTAAGATCGGTCAAACAGGTGAGAAGACTTTCATCACGCCTTATTTCAGGACTGGAATGGACCCAGCTACTACAGCCGACGACTTAGAAACACAATTCTTAGCATACATGAACAAAATCCGTTGCGAAATTTCAAACTTTATCGCAGTTCATCCTACATTTCCCTTTCTAGTGAGCTAAAACACAAATGTATTCTGTTAAATATTAATAACACAGAGGATGTGAAATGTTTTCTGTTGTCTGTACTTGCTTATCTGCACCTTGTTGGGTCAGAGCGTGTGCGGCAACAAGTACATGGTTACATGGCTTTAACTTTCCCACGCCGTTGAAATATGGCTTTGAACGTATGACTCTATTAGCTGTACGTGTGTACGGGTAGGAGAAAGACACCAGGTTCCCCGCACGTTAGCGATCAAACGGATCGCGTAGCAAAGTAGGGTGGAAGATAACTTACCCTGGACGCCCGATATCGATGAAGAATAGCCGTTCTATGACAGGGACGTCTCACTTCCACTTCATAACCAGTGCGACAGAGTTGGTGAGAAAATGTTGCAAATGTTTGTGGACGTTTACTTCAGAACAACGTTTAGAAAAGTATATGACGCGTTATAAGGATAAAGTTCAAACAGTTCAAATGCACAGGCCAGATAAAGCCTCGCGAGAGAGGTAGGTTGTTTGTTTTCTTTATGTCAACGGGTCAAGGGGTCTTATTTGTCGACTGTGGTGATTTTCAATGGATTCTCGAGCCGGTGGATACCCAACGCATTCAACATCACGTGCCATGTGGTTACGCTTACAAACTGACATACTTACCCAATCGTTTCTGTTCTGCAGGTGATGAACACTTCATAATCTGCTCGGCTGTACCAGTCCCCAAATATGACCGCTTTGCTGAATACATGAAACACTGTTCGGCACAAATCTATTGTCAAGACTTACCATCGACATGAGAGTGGTGTTGACTGAATAACAGTACGAACCTATCTGCTATCATTGTTGCCATGGTGAGACATTCACGCACACAAACGTTATCACAACTTGATGCTCTGCATCTTCCCGAGGCAAGATCGTTAACTGACTATAAAAGTCCTGTTTCCACCCTTACCGAACTGGGGCTGGAATTTCTCGGCGTAGAGCCACCAGTAAGTATTACGATTTATGTCCCTTCTTTGTTTCTACTATTGACCAATCTGATTTCATTTATCATATCACTTACATTATCTTCAAACAAAACAGCGGCGCTCACACTAGACGACATGCTCGGTGGTCAAGATCTGTATTGTAATCAAACGGGGCTTACCCAAAGAAGTGCATCAAATCACGTGAGCACCTAGATAAAAAACATAAGAATTTGCGAAATATCTGTCGACGCCCAGTTGGCGGTACACATGCTTTGCAAATCCTGCAGTCGACCGTAATCTGCACGTTTGAAATCCATGTTTGCGAACCGGATGTCTAGTGCGTTACGCGATTTGGATTGGACTTAGATAGACTAGTTAGTCAAGTCAACATTTAACTCCACAATTGCAGCCTAGTTCGGCAAGGCTGGAAACTGAACTTTTATCGTCAGTTAACCCCCTTGCCCCTTGAGAAGATGTTTGCTCTGATGAAAGGCTGTTGAATGGAAAGACAAACGAATGCATACATGCATAAAAGACCGAAAATATGTTCTAAATTCATAGGCAATTGAAAGGGTAAGTGAAGCTGATTTGTTAGCTTAGCTTTTGGTATCACATCTATAATTAACATATAAAATGATTGGCTAGGCTATACAGAGAAGGGCATTCACACATTCTATTTGATGATGATCATTCGAGAGTATCAGAAGGAATCAACCTGGCTACCTTTCTAAAATTCAGTGGCATTCCTAAAGAATTCCTATGCTAAGGTATTTAAATACATTCTTCACATTCAACGGGGATGTGAAATCTCCGCGGAAACGCGGAAAATCGCGTTTTTTAAAACAGTAGTCCTCGGAAAAAATCATCTTCCGCGTAAAAATATAATCAAAGATTTTTAAAAAAAACACTCTGAAAATTATGATCGAAAACCGGACAACCGTCGCGGATTGTTCTGTTTTCGACCAGAGCTTTCAGCAGCGTAGGTTTTCGGGTATCATACGTTTTCTATCACGAATACTTGCACTATAACGTGGGGTGTGGCGTCACACAGAAATTGTAAATACTCTGAGTCAGATGATGGCTTGTTTTTAAGATAAATTTGTCTTTTAGCCTGTAAGTGAATGAGATGATTTACAGTTGTTCATGTGATTAGCGAGAAAACTATGAATGTTTCTTCAGCGTCCAAAATCCCATAAGGTGGGGGTATATGTTGTATTAATGTCTTATGTTTGCAATGGAGTTTTGGTTTTTTTCAACAAAAGGTAAGTAAGTACAAGGTAAGTTTTTTTCAATATGCTTCAACATGGGGAAAGGGTCAGACATTGCACGCTTGTGACAGTTGTCCTTGTGTCTGGGGGATGGGGGTTGAAGTTTATGGCAGTATTGCTCCCAGACCTAAAATTGGGCTTCACACATTGTACCTGATATGATACTAATTTCATGACTAGTGACCTTAAACTTTAAAGACAACCAATGATTTTTAATGGTGTTTCTTAACTCTGTCAAGTTAAGTAAGCATGTGGACAAAACTGAATATTCACCTGATTACAAACACCTTAAACCAACGTCATGACATTCCCTTTCAAGTTCATGATTAAAAGCTTACTGTGAGGAAGGACCTTATGAACATCCTCTGAACATTCAAAACATTATGTTCAATGGGCTGTGTGGAAGAGAATGTTGCAGTGTTTGCGATTGTGAATTGAAAAATAGAAATCTCCCTTTGTGTTCATTTCGGAGCCCTCCTGCTTTGTACCCCTGTGGGGCATCTACATAGATGGGTTGTTGTTTGTTTGGTTTGTTTTTTTATTTGTCTTTTTTATTCTTTTTATTTTTTTAAATTATATTTAATTTTTATTTTTTGGAGGGGGGGCTGTTGTTTAATATTGCACTTAGCAATAATCCAGCAATATGACAGTGGTTTGTAAATGTTCAAGCCTGAGCCAGAAAATCCAGTGATTGACACCATGAGCCCAATCTACGCAATTGTGATATGATGACATGCATCGACCCAATCCTGTTAGTCGCCTCTTTCAACAATTAAGTATGGGTTGCTGAAAACCAATTCTAACCCAGGATCTGTACAGAGATGAACAAAAAGTAAAAGACACATGTAACATAGAAGAGGCTTTATTCATGTTATCAAGTCAACTTGATTTCACTTAACAAAAGAGAAAGCTCTGTATAGCAGGAACTAACATTAAACCGATAACCAGCACTTAGGTAATTTGATCCTGTGTCAAATGCATGTATGTTTGTTGTTAACTTCCTTTCAGAATACAATATGTCCACTTTATATTTTAAATTCATTTCCAAACCCATATAGATAAAGATGTTTCTTTTTCAATTTTAGTAGAATCTAAAAACTAAAAAATGATTTATTATTCTCACACCATGTTAGAATTACCTGAAATTTCTTGCTTCATCAATTTCCGTGCCAACATTTTCTGCAGACATATTTTCTGCATTCACTGGCAGCAACAATGTGAGATTGCATGAAATAATTCACAGATATGTCAATGGCAAAATGATGCATTGAAGCCAAGGTATATCCCTGTGCTTTGACGTTGTATTAAGTGGTAAGGTCTCCTAATGCCTGCAGCAACATGAAGAGTTCTTGAAATAATTGATTACCTCCTTTTTCTTATGTCATAGCAAACTACAAGATGGATGCAGAACAAAACACTTTTGCATCTTGGCCCTCCAAGGATAACTACTTTCACTGCAGCAAGATGGTCAAATCTACAGGCACTTTGAAATCGACCCACCCAAGTCAACATTAGAGTTATTAAATTCCACTGATTTAAAATGAAAGTTCCAATTTTGATTAAACTCTTCAGTAACCATTCATGCTCAACAATACAAATATTTAAACCATGTAAAGAGTAGCACAGACAAAAATGCAAGCATGGTGAGTGATTTTCATTTTTTACTGATAGGTTCAACTACATAACAAATATTTAACACTTGAAAAGAGCAAAATCCTTCAATACATATATTTAGTTATTTATACTTTGTTTTTTGCGCCATTATGATGATGTCCAGTTTACATAAACCTCACAAAAGGCAGGAACAACTATGAACCATACACCACAGCACACACTAACACATTTCTCTGTTCAAAGAATTACCTTATGTTTGAAAATGATGTCAAAATATTCCATGGGTACCTGTGTCAACTTCTAATGCAGGTCTTTCAAATCCACAATGTTTCAATGTTAGAACCTATATTCAGATCCTACACTACTCCTGCTTCTCATACAAACAGTATGGTTGACGTGGATTTACAGGACATACTACTAATCAGAGGGGAGATAGTGGGATTTATTGTAACTACCAGGTACCCATCATAGAGGCAGATGGAAAGAGATAGGGGGATGTATTCCAACCACCAGGTACCCATCAAACAGCTGACTTAACAGAGATAGGGGGATGTATTCCAACCACCAGGTGCCCATCAAACAGCTGACTCAACAGAGATAGGGGGATGTATTACAACCACCAGGTACCCATCAAACAGCTGACTTAGCAGAGATAGGGGGATGTATTCCAACCACCAGGTACCCATCAAACAGCTGACTCAACAGAGATAGGGGGATGTATTACAACCACCAGGTACCCATCAAACAGCTGACTCAACAGAGATAGGGGGATGTATTCCAACCGACAGGTACCCATCAAACAGCTGAAATAACAGAGATAGGGGGATATATTCCAACCACCAGGTACCCATCAAACAGCTGAAATAACAGAGATAGGGGGATATATTCCAACCACCAGGTACCCATCAAACAGCTGACTCAACAGAGATAGGGGGATGTATTCCAACCACCAGGTACCCATCAAACAGCTGACTCAACAGAGATAGGGGGATGTATTCCAACCACCAGGTACCCATCAACCAGCTGACTTAACACAGATAGGGGGATGTATTCCAACCACCAGGTACCCATCAAACAGCTGACTTAACAGAGATAGGGGGGTGTATTCCAACCACCAGGTACCCATCAAACAGAAAAGTTAATAGATAAGGGGATGTATTCCATCAAACAGAGTTATCAGTGATAGATGGATATGTTCCAACTACCGAGTACCCATTAGACAGCTGAGTTATCAGAGATAAATGGATATGTTTGAACTACCGAGTACCCATTAGACAGCTGAGTTATCAGATAGATGGATATGTTCCAACTACCGAGTACCCATTAGACAGCTGAATTATCAGATAGATGGATATGTTCCAACTACCGAGTACCCATTAGACAGCTGAGTTATCAGATAGATGGCTATGTTCCAACTACCGAATACCCATTAGACAGCTGAGTTATCAGATAGATGGATATGTTTGAACTACCAAGTACCCATTAGACAGTTGAGTTATCAGAGATAAATGGATATGTTTGAACTACGGCGTACCCATTAGACAGCTGAGTTATCAGATAGATGGCTATGTTCCAACTACCGAATACCCATTAGACAGCTGAGTTATCAGATAGATGGATATGTTTGAACTACCAAGTACCCATTAGACAGCTGAGTTATCAGAGATAAATGGATATGTTTGAACTACGGCGTACCCATTAGACAGCTGAGTTATCAGATAGATGGATATGTTCCAACTACCGAGTACCCATTAGACAGCTGAGTTATCAGATAGATGGATATGTTTGAACTACCAAGTACCCATTAGACAGCTGAGTTATCAGAGATAAATGGATATGTTTGAACTACCGAGTACCCATTAGACAGCTGAGTTATCAGAGATAAATGGATATGTTTGAACTACCGAGTACCCATTAGACAGCTTAGTTATCAGATAGATGGATATGTTCCAACTACCGAGTACCCATTAGACAGCTGAGTTATCAGATAGATGGATATGTTTGAACTACCAAGTACCCATTAGACAGCTGAGTTATCAGAGATAAATGGATATGTTTGAACTACGGCGTACCCATTAGACAGCTGAGTTATCAGATAGATGGCTATGTTCCAACTACCGAATACCCATTAGACAGCTGAGTTATCAGATAGATGGATATGTTTGAACTACCAAGTACCCATTAGACAGCTGAGTTATCAGAGATAAATGGATATGTTTGAACTACGGCGTACCCATTAGACAGCTGAGTTATCAGATAGATGGATATGTTCCAACTACCGAGTACCCATTAGACAGCTGAGTTATCAGATAGATGGATATGTTTGAACTACCAAGTACCCATTAGACAGCTGAGTTATCAGAGATAAATGGATATGTTTGAACTACCGAGTACCCATTAGACAGCTGAGTTATCAGAGATAAATGGATATGTTTGAACTACCGAGTACCCATTAGACAGCTTAGTTATCAGATAGATGGATATGTTCCAACTACCGAGTACCCATTAGACAGCTGAGTTATCAGATAGATGGATATGTTCCAACTACCGAGTACCCATTAGACAGCTGAGTTATCAGATAGATGGATATGTTTGAACTACCAAGTACCCATTAGACAGCTGAGTTATCAGAGATAAATGGATATGTTCGAACTACCGAGTACCCATTAGTACCCATTATCAGATAGATGGACAACCCCTATTTTTACCCTTCTAAACATGTTGAGGAAACAAAAATTATTTGGAATTTTAAGGTTTTGGACCAACCGACATGAATTTTTGGGCAAAAGCACCTCTGAACCAAAACTAAAAGCCTGGCCTTACTGTAATTACATAGTTGGTTGCACAAGTCCTACAACAGTTAACTGTATAGTGACCTTTGTATGAATAACTGTGAATAAAACAACCTATTTTACAGTTTTACCTTTTGACAATCAATAAAGTATTTATACAAGATTTTCATACCAGTACTCTTATATGATTATAGGGCGTTCAACAAAAGATCATTCACAGACATTGATAAGACCATAGAAAACAGGATGATCTAAAATCGATAACTACAAATATACTAAAAGATATTTGGATTAAACTCAACAAAAACATGACTAGAAGGATAAAATGATTTGGAATAACAAATTCTTGAAGTCTGGAAGATGAAGTTGATGAGATATGAATTAAAACCATCTGAACAACCCTCATTTCTTGCTTGATGCTGCAGCAATGTAGAACATCATCACAGAAAGTTTGGTTTCAAGGAGTTTAAAGTCATCAGCAGAAGTAATTTTGCTAATGTGACGAGTGAAATTCCTGAGATGAGACTTGATTCTTTGGAAAATGTACAGATCATCCTCTTCATCAACTGTTTCCAACATGGCCTCATGGCTTCCAAGTGAAATTAGTTTACTCTTGTCTCCATGGAAGGCTGTTTCAGCGTTGGTCAAATCTTCTTGAAGAACTTTCCGCTTGCCCATATCATAAGAGTCGAATATTGCCGGTTGTTTTCTCACCCTGGTTGACACTCGTCCAGGCCGTTGGTTCTCTTTCACTGCCACCTCAGGTACAACCTTGACAGTGTGAAAAGACACTGGTCTGGTCTGCTGCGTGTGTGTCTGGTGTGTGTGTGTCTGCTGCATGTGTGTCTGCTGCATGTGTGTCTGGTGTGTGTGTGTCTGCTGCGTGTGTGTCTGCTGCATGTGTGTCTGCTGCGTGTGTGTCTCGTGTGTGTGTTTCTGCTGCGTGTGTGTGTGTGTCTGCTGCGTGTGTGTCTGGTGTGTGTGTGTCTGTTGTATGTGTGTTTGGTGTCTAGACAGGAGTCTGCTGGCGTGAATGTAGGACAGGACAAGGTGAGTAACCAGAGTGACATATAGACGGCAATCTGTGATGTCAGCCATCGCCTCATTGCCTTCCTCACCCAATACTTGTTGATACAGGAAGGGGGCTGGCATGAAGTCTATCTTGTGAGATCTGGGAGAGTCCTGAGACTCTGAAAGGAGAAGTGATAGAAATTCTAAATCCATCTCTTAGAATCAACAGAATATTGATCATTTTGAACAGGCCTTAAGGTTGCGACTAAAACGGTCGCCAATGCGACCTAAATTTCAATTTGTCTTCTGACTAAAATTCTGAGGTCACCAAATGACTACCTTGAAAAATATCTTGTGGCGACTAAATGCCATTGCTTCATAGACACAAACATGAATAATTTTATTGACATTTGCGACGCCGTTGTCTTGATCGCCAGAGTTTTCACAGTCGCAATGGAGCGCATATACAGTTCTCATCGTCTGTTTCATTAATATTCCCATAGCTCAAAGCAGCATTACGAGTGATTCGGTTACATAAACTCTTTCAACCCCATAGGCCAGTTAATGGCCAAGAAGCCTCGAGTCCCCAGACACCGCGGGCCGGCTGACCGGCCAAGATGTAGTCACGTCAAAATAGTACATAACTTTAAAAACCTACCTGTCATATTGTTCATTCATTAAATCTATCACATTT
Source organism: Haliotis rufescens (assembly GCF_023055435.1). Taxonomy (NCBI): domain Eukaryota; kingdom Metazoa; phylum Mollusca; class Gastropoda; order Lepetellida; family Haliotidae; genus Haliotis; species Haliotis rufescens. The sequence goes on along the minus strand of NW_025963890.1, from coordinate 18,363,955 downwards.
CACAATGTCTGATATACATATTCCATTTCAATTTATAATTTTTCATCAATAGATTAAAAAATTATTCACTTTTTCCTGCAATGTTATTGAAAATAAAATTCTCGGACACACACTTCGACAACGGGTCCACATCGAACATGTCAAAGAGCAAAATAAATTTGTTTCAAGCAAATCTCTAAATATATTATACAAAGTAATAAATACAATGAACAAAAATATTTCTTAAAGTTGTCAAACATACATCTAAGTTATTATCTCCATCTTTTCGTGCAGTCACGTGTAGTGTAAGTCAAATGACATCTCGGTTTTCGTCACCTCGGTCGAACACGATGTTTAATGCCAAAATATATGCATGAAAAAGCTTTGTCACAGCTCGTAACCTAGCATGATACATCCATGTAGTTCCATATTGTTAATATAGATTGTGATTTCCTGCTTAAAAACATTAGGAATAACAAGATTTAACAAGAGTTTGCCAGTAACGTGGCTATATCCCCCGCCCTTGTTGCAGAATTTATGACATAATTAAATCTAAACAAACCCTAACCTTTTTTAATCGAGGTTGAACTTGTCATGGAAATTGTAAAAAAAAGATGAGTTTGGAACCTAAGTCCATCTTGTTGCCATGGAAACGTAAAAAATAAATATTTCTAAAATCTAAATAGCAAAAGGCACCAGTTCAGCATGTACCTGACAGACCTGCAAAGTTTGATGACAAAATATTTAACGGTTTATGACTTATGCTCCGGAAACGAAACGTGATGGACGGACGGACGGAGCCCGTTTCTATATCCCCCGCCAACTTCGTTGGGCGGGAGATAACAAAAATCCTTTGTCAAAATCTGAAATTCATCACACAAGGGGGACAGAGAGTAGCTGTAATTTGATTTGCTGCCTTAGGTCACATGCTCCAATTTGACAATCACGAACCTTGTAGCAGATTTCGGCAAGAAAGCGTCTTTAGAAGCCAATTTTTATCCAATAAAATTCCATGTTAGTACAGATACAAAAAGACTTCAGGTGATGTTATGTGTAGATTAAAAAACAAGCTTTCTAGCGGTGTGTCATATGAGAGTCTTCGACAAATCTGTTTGTCACACGAAGTTTCGAAAACGGAGGTGTTTCTTCATGTTACTGAGCGCCTTTTGTGAGAAATAAATTATCTCATTGTTGCTAATTTAACAAAAGAGTGAACCTGGAACAATATTCATTGCATAATGAAATGGTAACACCATTTACAACACTGGTATTCGCTTTTAATATCTTATCACTTTGAATATTTTTTATCTAAGATGTAATTACTATTTTATTTTAGTTGACAATGCTCATTAGATAAGCAAGGATATACGTTATCGTGTAAAATAAACTGCATCATTCGAGTTACAAATGACAAAAATCAAGTTCACTAATATACAGTTTCAAGCCTAGTGCTATGTGCTACTTGTACATATTATAATAGTTATTTGATAAAATTTTGGCTTGTCTTGTTGATTTTACCACTGGCTACCTGGAAAAATATACATGTAGCCATGTGGCTACTTGTTAAAAAATTAAACTTTGAGGCCTGATCAGAGATTTGGGAGCAAAAAGGCTTTCCAAACACTGATGTGACAAAGGCCCCGTGGGTTCATTTTAATAGGGAGACAAGTTGAGTGAGAGGGTTGGGCTTAGTGCAACTTTGAATACTTTTTCAATGACAGCATGTCAGATGAATGGGTCTAGAGCCTCAGGGTGCATATGTATTCTGATGACACCTGTTGTATGATAGTTACCCTGAGAGGAGTGGAAGTCCATGCCCCTGTGTTTCATTGGAGTTGGCAGCGTGGTCAGCAGTGTCCGCATACTGGGAGTCCTGGCCAGGTCGGACGGACACTGACCCCTTGAAGTCTTAGCCGTCAGTAAGCTGGGCCCTAAAACAGAGCATGCACACTGATTTGAACCAAATACAGCATGCATACTGAATTGAACCCTTACATAGAGCATGATTGCTGATTTAAACCAACAAACAGATCATGCATACTGACTTGACCCGATAAACATAGCATGGACTGATCTGAATCTAGAAACAGAACATGGATACTGATTTAAACCAACAAACAGAGCATGCATACTGACTTGACCCGATAAACATAGCATGGACTGATCTGAATCTACAAACAGAACATGCATACTGACTTGACCCGATAAACATAGCATGCACTGATCTGAATCTACAAACAGAGCAGGGATACTGATTGGAACATACAAACAGAGCAGGGATACTGATTGGAACATACAAACAGAACATAGATACCAATTTGAACATATAACAGAGCATGCATACTGAATTAAACCTATAAACAGAGCATGGATACTTACTTGAACTTATAAAGAGAGCATGGATGATGATTTGAACATACAGAACAGGGATACTGATTTGAACATACAAACAGCAGGGATACTGATTTGAACATACAAACAGCAAAGATACTGATTGGAACATACAAACAGCAGGGATACTGATTGGAACATACAAACAGCAGGGATACTGATTGGAACATACAAACAGCAGGGATACTGATTGGAACATACAAACAGCAGGGATACTGATTGAAACATACAAACAGAGCAGGGATACTGATTGGAACCGATAAACAGAGCAGGGATACTTACTTAACTTATAAAGAGAGCATGGATGCTGATTTGAACCGATAAACAGAGCAGGGATACTGATTTGAACCGATCAACTGAGCATACATATGGACTTGATTTTTACAGTGTTTTTGAACCTTGAAGTATTTAATTATGTTCATGAACCAGGTCGTATGAAATTTAACTGCCAGGCAAAAGAAAGAAAGCATACACTTGAAAATACCTGCTTCACTCATTACTGTGTACTATGAAAATGTGACCCCATGTTACTTGAGATGTCAAGCACACGCCACCTGTTATGAGGTACTCATTTATATGATGCATGTAATGTCACATATGATGCCCGTTCCAAATACATCACTATGGAATAACCAGTTCTTCTTAGTATCATCTTTAGCCACCATCAAACATGGGGGCATACTTTCTTTTGCCAAGGAGTTTATGTCAGTGAGCCTTGTAATATTCAGCACTATGATATTCAAGTGTGTCATAGTATTGCCACCTCATGGTATTTACCCATGTTCTGGTGTGAGTGAGTGAGTGAGTTGGGTTTAACGTGGCTTTTAACATTATTCCAGTTATATCGAGGCGTGTCAGCTTACTGTGGGAGGAAAGCCCGAAGTGATGCAGGTCTCAGACGTTTACCACTTCGGTGAAACCCACGAGCACAGGTATGGTGCTGACAAACCTAGAAACATAACTGGGGCAAACCAGGTTTCGAACCAACAATCATAGGTTTCTGGCGTGCCCAACGGACGCAAGTCTGCACAGCGAATCGTGGCGCCTTAGACGACTGGGCCACCCATGTTCTGGAATGTGATATTTAACTATTTCTGCAGAAGTTACCTCCATGTGTGAGCAGGAGGCGACACACGTCCAGTCTGTTGCTGGCGACAGCGTCATGGAGAGGCGTGATGCCGTCCGGGGTGCAGGCTAGTAGGTCCACCTTCTTACAGGTCTGGTCTGGAGATAAACCTGATTTATCAACATACTACAATACACAACACAGCATGACATGTATTGAATGCATGATCCTTACACCGCCCCCGTGGTCTTGTGGTAGAGCGTCCGCCCGGAGAGTGGAAGGTCAGGGGTTCGATCCCCGACCGCGTCATACCAAAAGACGTTAAAAGATGGTACTTGTTGTTACCCTGTCTGGCGCTCGGCATTAAGGGGATAAAACAAGGACTGGTCGGCTCGGAGTTAGTATACTGTGTCTGAGTAGGGTATTCATGTTAAACTGTGGCATGGTATCTCAGTGAGCTAGCACTATATATCGGCATCAGTCCGGACTAGTACAAGCAGGGACACCCACCCACACCCACACACACACACACACACACACACACATGCATGTCACTATATAAGTGCAATAATCTTGGACGCGACGTTAAACCCCATTTCACCTCACCTCACCGCACATAATAGTGAGTGAGTTTGGTTTTAGGCCACTTTTAGCAATTTCATGATGGAGAAATGGACTTCACACATTGTACCCACAATAGGGAAGCCAAACATTCCGTGTGATAAGCAATCGCCTTACCCCCAGGGCTCGACAACTGCCCTGACTGAATGATAGTGTGAAGGAATGAACCTTCAGATTTTACACTAGTCAGTGCCAAAATGGTACCAGCCATCAGTCAAAAAATAACTGCACAGCAGTGTTATCATATTGTATGCAATAAATCTCCACTTCCGGGTTATAAACTTTTTCACTCTAATTGAAGTAAGTAAGTAAGTGGGTGGGTGGGTGGGTGAGTGAGTGAGTGAGTGGGTGGGTGAGTGAGTGAGTGAGTGTGTGTGATTTAGGTTTAATGCTGCTTTTAACAGTATTCCAGTTATATCACGACGTATCAGCTTAATGTAGGAGGAAAGAGCGAAGTGACTCAGGTCTCAGACGTTTACCACTTTGGTGAAACCCACATGCACAGGTATGGTGCTGACAAACCTAGAAACATAATTGGGGGGAACCGGGTTTCGAACCCACAATCATAGGTTTCTGAGGTGCCCAAGGGATGCAACTCTGCATAGAGAATCAAGGCGCCTTAGACGACTGGGCCACCCATGCCCCCCTAATTGATAAGAATGAAGTCTGTTGACCTTAATCTTCATTGCCTGAAAAAAACAATTTTACCCTTTTGCCATGGCATTTATTATATAAATAGGTCAGGGGTTTATTCCTATTGTGTTCAGCTTACACAAAGCCATAATCATCAATATCACGATGATGGTGACCAGTAAATAATTGAGCCTGGCCAGACAAACCAGTGATTGATATAAAGAGCAAAACCTCAAGCCATTGGTACAATGAGAGTCAATAAAACAAATTAAAAGATTAAACAATCACGTGTCAACAACAAACTGAGGCTACTAAACAGATCACAATTTAATCTTGTATACTGACATAAGGCTACTTCAAAATATTCTGTTAATTTGAGCACCATAAGATCATTTTTTAACTTGACCGTGTTTATATTTTAGAAACATGAATATTAAATTCAAAATTGCCATCATATACAATCAAAGCTGTGATTTGACAGACAGTTTTACTTTTGCTGAGATATGAGTCAATGGTTCTGGCTGGGACGTGTTTGAGCAGCGTGTCGACGCACTCCACATGGCCTTTGTTGCACGCCTCGTGCAGCGGGGTCCAACCTGCATGGTCTTGTGCATTCACATCCACACCTGAAACACGCACAGAGGATGAGTGAGAGGTTTAAGGGGAAAGAAGCAGGATTCAATTGAGGTGGAGCCTAGTGGAAATGTGAATAGCACGCGAAGTCTGGCGCCTTGGAGTGGAACAGAAGGGAGGGGACGAGGGTGGAATTAAGTCAAACGGAACCAAAGGAGGTGGATTTAAGAGGAGAAGAGCTGAGCATAAAGACAGCCAATTGGATGGTGAAATGGAGAGGGGGTGGAGCAGAGTAGAGCCATCGGGAGTCGGGGACGTAGGGAGCGGAGTAGAGTGGTCTGACATAGATTCACAATTCAGCAGTTACTTCTCAACTCAGATAACAACACTGAACACAATTTAACTGTGTACTCAACTTTACATCTTTAATCTTTGAACTTCCGACTCAAAACTTCTGAAAACTACTACAAAGTTTTTTGCGCACCTGCAAAACTGTTCTTTTTCAAGAAACAACAGTTTTGGTGAGTAAACCATGAAAGCAACTTTAATATATCTGTATTTGTTGCACTCCTATGTGACTTAATAGCTTGAGGCCGTACAAGCATAAGTGACTGGGGACCAACAAGCATAGGTTACTGGGGACCAACAAGCATAGGTTACTGGGGACCAACAAGCAGAGGTTACTTGGGACCAACAAGCAGAGGTTACTTGGGACGAACAAGCAGAGGTTACTGGGGACCAACAAGCAGAGGTTACTTTGGACGAACAAGCAGAGGTTAATTGGGACGAACAAGCAGAGGTTCTGGGGACCTACAAGCATAGGTTACTGGGGACCAACAAGCATAGGTTACTGGGGACCAACAAGCATAGGTTACTGGGGACCTAAAAACATAGGTAACTGGGGACCTAAAAACATAGGTAACTGGGGACCTACAAGCATAGGTTACTGGGGACGAACAAGCAGAGGTGACTGGGGACGAACAAGCATAGGTTACTGGGGACCAACAATCATAGGTTACTGGGGACCTACAAGCATAGGTTACTGGGAACCAACAAGCATAGGTTACTGGGGACGAACAAGCAGAGGTGACTGGGGACCAACAAGCATAGGTTACTGGGGACCAACAAGCATAGGTTACTGGGGACCAACAAGCAGAGGTTACTTGGGACCAACAAGCAGAGGTTACTGGGGACCAACAAGCAGAGGTTATTTGGGACGAACAAGCAGAGGTTACTTGGGACGAACAAGCAGAGGTTACTTGGGACGAACAAGCAGAGGTTACTGGGGACCAACAAGCAGAGGTTCTGGGGACCTACAAGCATAGGTTACTGGGGACCTACAAGCATAGGTTACTGGGGACCAACAAGCATAGGTTACTGGGGACCAACAAGCGGAGGTTACTGGGGACCAACAAGCAGAGGTTACTAGGGGCCAACAAGCATAGGTTACTTGGGACCAACATGCATAGGTTACTGGGGACCTACAAGCAGAGGTTACTGGGGACCAACAAGCATAGGTTACTGGGGACCAACAAGCAGAGGTTACTGGGGACCAACAAGCAGAGGTTACTGGGGGCCTATTCGAACCCATAATCCCCCAAGGGCCATAATACCAACAACCTATACCTGCAACATTACAGTATATGACTCACACATACCTGGCACCGTCAACAGCTGTTTCAACTTCACAATATTGTTCTTTATACAAGCCATATGGAGTGCTGTCTCACCTACAAAAAGCCAATGAAACCTTCAAGGTATAAAACAAATCACATAAGAAACAAAACAATGAACCTTCACACACGTCTGGTGACTACAACTCAATATGAATCACAACACATAATTCAGAGATTTATCTAGGTTTCAAAAGTAAGTGCCCTTGGCACTCAAAATTGGAAAAAACATCATCTCGTTCAAAACAGGGACTTTCTTATTTTATCAAATCCAGGGGTATTTGAATATTTCATCCAATGCAACAATGTAAAACTGAATATTCAAGATTCTTCCTGTTTACAGGTTGTAAATTATCGGTGAGGTGAAATGGGGTTTAACGTCGCGTCCAAGATTATTGCACTTATATAGCGACGTGCATGCACGTGTATGTGTTTGTGTTGCTGCTTGTACTAGTCCGGACTGATGCCGATTTATAGTGCTAGCTCACTGAGATACCATGCCGCAGTTTAACATGAATACCCCACTCAGACACAGTATACTGACTCCGAGCCGACCAGTCCTTGTTTTAGCCCCTTAATGCCGAACGCCAGACAGGGTAACAACAAGTACAATCTTTTAACGTCTTTTTGTATGAGGCGGCCGGGATCGAACCCTGGACCTTCCGCTCTCCGGGCGGACGCTTGTAAATTATCGGTAGCCTAGACAGTCCAGTGAATGCCTTCCTAGTTGCATGGCACAATATTCAGGGTTTTACATAACACTAAATTCCTACTTCTGTGACTCAATAATTTCCTGAAATACTTGCAGCAGTATTTGATATGAGTCATAACTGATGTAACAGTGTTAGAAATTGGCACTAGTCCTATAGTCCTTGCCAAACTGCCCAATAGTTAAGGTATGATAAGGACTAGTACAAATTTGCCTTTTTAAGGGTTTTGCTGTGTGTTATCATTTTAAGGACAAGTGGACTAAAAGTGTTAGTTTCTACCGCTGTGTAATTTACAATATTTTTGATTTTATCCTTCTAATCTGAACCTCCAAGTCCACCATGTATAATGGCTTGTATGGATTCTAATGCTTTTGTAGTAAACCCTATTGCACTGAACTACAGGGCTCATTTGGACAAAGCGAACTGAGCGCTAAGATGATCGTAACTTTAACATACGATCGTCTTAGCGCTAAGATCACTTTGTACAAGTGGGCCCTGCACTGCTCTACAGAATGTAGCTGGTTACCCTTGTTGTTGGTTTTGTTGATCTTGGCTGCCATGTGCTGGGTGAGTCGTTCCCCACTGCCATCTCTCTGTTGATCTTCGTCACACTCCTCCGGTCTGCCATGCCTTCTGCAGTGGAAGGAAACACTCAGGGAAATGATACTGTGTACTACAACACCCCTCTATACATCCCTATACAGGGAGGCCGCACTTCCTTATTTTTATGTTTCACGGATCCATTCCAGCTTTTCCAAACGAGGTCGGTCGAAATAAAACTAAAAATAAATGTCAGTCATTTATTAATGTATATGAAAGTATATTTGCCATGGCATTAAAACTGGCAGCCTTTGGATCACTGATAGTGATGTAGACATGGAACATATATATAACATTTGGTATTGTATTAGAGGGTCTACATTACTAGCAGGACAACATAATAAAAATAAAATGTTCTTTAATTCATTTCTTAGACCGGCTGCATTTCAGTAGGGGCAGCAGGCCCAGGAAACAAAAAATAAAAAAATGTTTGGCCCAACTGCTGATCAGTTGAGGAATAAACTCATGCTATTGACAACATAACAAGATGAGGAGTGAGTTTTCTTATAAGCCACTTTGAATAGTGTTAAATTATATCATGCCATGTCAGAGCCATGTCAGAGCTAAGCCCAATGTGATGCAAGGCTTAGACGTTAAATACTTTAGTGAAATCCTCAAGGAAGGATCAGGTCGAATCTGGTATTCAAACACATAATCATGGGATCCTGGCATGCGGAAGGGATGCAACTCTGCATAGAGATTTGCAGCTACATAGATGACTGAGAATCATTTTCCAAAAAGCATGCAATGACATAGCTGCCCATTTTTTTATGCAACTTGTACTTAGGCCAAATTCTTCAAAGCTTATAAAAGATCACTGTTCGTGAGTCTGAAAAATATGATTTGAACAACAGAGCTATGTACCTCACCTTAGCTGCCGCTTGTGAATTTCCTTCATGGCTATCTTTGTACTTGACAACCTTGGCAAGAGGAAGATATACTGAGACACCTGTATGTAAGAGAGGAAGAGATACTGAGACACATGTATGTAACAGAGGAAGAGATACTGAGACACGTGTATGTAACAGAGGAAGAGATACTGAGACACCTGTATGTAAGAGAGGAAGAGATACTGAGACACATGTATGTAAGAGAGGAAGATATGCTGAGACACATGTATGTAACAGAGGAAGAGATACTGAGACACCTGTATGTAAGAGAGGAAGAGATACTGAGACACATGTATGTAAGAGAGGAAGAGATACTGAGACACCTGTATGTAAGAGAGGAAGAGATACTGAGACACCTGTATGTAACAGAGGAAGAGATACTGAGACACCTGTATGTAAGAGAGGAAGAGATACTGACACATCTGTCTGTAACAGAGGAAGATATACTGAGACACCTGTATGTAACAGAGGAAGATATACTGAGACACCTGTATGAAACAAGAGTGTAGGAAGTATGGAGACTGGGATTAAAGTATCAGTAGACAGTCAATACAGGTATCTAATCAGCAAACACTCTCCAATACCTGTATCTGCAAACACTGTATGAGGGTACAGTAGTAGGTTTTACAACTGGCAGTGTAGAACTATTCTATCTAAAATAGGTAAAAGATTGTTACTGAAACTAATTGATTTCTACACTGTAAAAGAAAACATGATTGTAGCGCCACCTGTGTAGCGCCAGTAATGTAGCCCAATGGCCCTCCTATTGACCAATCAGATTCCACCTTTCATATCATTTGCATTTGCTTCAAACAAAATGGCAGCACTCGTCAGCCCATTCAAAATAATCCCCATCTCTAAATTCCAGCCTAGTTAGGCAAGGGTGGAAACCTGACTTTTATAGTCAGTTAACTCCCTTGCCTTTGGAAAATATGTAGGATATGGAATCTTGTAGAATTTTCCTTTTCGGAATATTCTATAAGTAATACGTTACCACTGTTATACCGAGGCTGTTGTCTCCCACAACTGCTGCTATAGCGAAATCTACCACAGAGATCTCAATTACCTCATGCAGCACGTGCGTAGCCACCTAGCTGCCATGTGACACCCTTCACTCTTGTCTCTTGCGAGAGCAAGTGCTCGGGGGACGGACGGGCGGGCAGCAGCCCAGTGGTAACGTATTACTTATAGAATATTCCGCGGGCCAAGACGGTGCACACTCTCCACGACGGCATCAGCAACCTGTTTGAGGTAAGGATTGGCAAAAACCGAGTCAGAACGCCAGTAACAACCTCGTAATATTCTGCGAACAGAGATATTCGAGTGTAGGGAAAATGTTGCCGCTAGCGCCCTGATCTCGTGCGGGTTTGACCCCGCTACCGGTAACCCCCGAGACCGGTACGCCAGATTGATGACAGAACGAAGCCACAACGCAATCGAGTTGCGAGTTATGTCAACCGTGCGATTAGGGTTACACGATATGAACAGACGGTCACGCCCTTGTCTACGTTCATTCGAAGCCTTAAGATAATACTTAAAGGCCCTAACCGGACACAGCGCTCTGTCCTCAGTATCAGCAGGATGTAAGATTTCTTTGAGTGATCTTACAGTGAATTCTCTCTCCGTTTGCCCGACTCTCTTGGCGAGGAAGCCCATGAGCAGGCCCAGGCGGACCGCTCCTTCGTCACCCCTAACGAATCGTACCTTGGCGACATCGAGTGCATGAATTTCGGATACACGTGCCGGAGAAGGAGAGGAGAAATGCTGTTTTCCAAGTCACATGCCGGAATGAAGCACTATGCAAGGGTTCATACGGAGCTTCCGTAAGTGATTGCAACACTAGGGAAAGATCCCAGGCCGGTGCCCGAAGGCGGCCCTTCTTAAGATCGTGCTGTTTGAAACCCTTGATAATACCCCGTATCACCGGCTCTTTGGAGAGACTGGTACCCATAGCAACGTCCCGTACCGTAGCAACGGACGAGACATAGTTGGCAATGGAACCCCCGGAGAGTTTCCGGGTCTCTCGCAAGTGAGACATGAAACGAGCAATAACCTGCACATATACCTTATCTGGCGAATGAATGTGATGTTTACAACACCTCTTCGTGAAAATAACCCAACGTGCATTATACACCTTCTGGGTAGAATCACGATGCAAACTAACGTATGCCCGAGACGCCCGGCGAGAAAAACCTTTACTCCTCAGACGCTCGGTGACAACATCCACGCGTGCAGATTGAACTGCCCTGCGTTTGGATGAAGCTGACGTGTGTGAGGGTGGATCAAGAGATCCGGTCTCACAGGCAGTGGAAGTGGCGACTGCGTGACCTGGGTCAGCAAGTCGGGGTACCACGATCTGTTCGGCCACATGGGCGCGATCAGTAACATTCGACAGCGAACTCCTCAGAGCCGGCTTAGAATGTGTGGTATCAACGCTGTCGGCGGGTAAGCATAAGCGTCGTCTGTGGGGCTCGGATCCTGAGGCCTCGATAGAGCATCGGCCAGTACGTTCCGCACACCTGGGATGTGACGGGCACGTATCTGGCACGGGACACTGTCCACCAGAGCGTAAAACTCGAACGTGAGATCGAGTAGCGAGTGACTGTGGGTTCCCCCCAGTTTGTTCACATAGGACACTACCGTCATGTTGTCGGTCGCCAGCATGAGCCGGGCGTCGACGAGACGATGCTTCCAGTGATTGACTGCGTTGATCACTGCCTTGAACTCGAGACAATTGATGTGAAGACCTAGTTCGTCTACGCACCACAGCCCCGAGCTCACCTCCCCATCTAGATGGGCGCCCCAGCCCACCAGAGAGGCGTCTGTATACAGGTGCAACGTGGCCCGGTAGGGCCGCATAGAGACTCCTGATAAGACATTGTAAGGGACCGTCCACCACTCCAGATGCGGTCGGAGCCGATCCGGGAGGGCGACGGTCGCACTGTTCACCTCCGTTGCTAACAACTGGATTAAAAAACGTTGCAGCGGGCGGAGTTGGAGACGACCCCGTTCGGTGCAGTCCTGGGCTGATACAAATAGCCCTAACAGCTGTTCCCAAAAGTGAACAGTCTGTTGCACCGCTAAGACTTTGGCAATCATCGCCTGAAACTTGTGCCCCCGGTCTGGGGGGACAAAGAGGCGATGGGACACCGTGTTGAACCGACCTCCGATGAACAGCAAGTTCTGAGAAGGGGTTAACTCGCTCTTTGGGAGATTGATAATCCACCCGAATTGCTCCAAGAGCCAACGTGCGAAAACGGGATGGCGTGACAGGGTGTCCGTCATTCGATTTGCTACTAGCGAGTCGTCCAGGTACGCGAAGTACCGGACACCACCCCTGTGGAGGAACCCCACTATGGGGGTGGTTAACCGGGTGAACAGCCAGGGAGCGGACGTGTGAATCATTCTGAGTTCGGCACTGTCCTACTTGGGAACGAGAAATATCCTGGAGTAAAACCCCGGTGTTATTTCTGGTAGAGCTAACTCCCGTACTGCCCCTTCTCCACCAACCTGCCGATGGCATCGGCGAGGATGGGAAGATCGGTTTCCGAATCGAAACCTGCCAACGGGGCAATGGTGAGCGGCGGATTCGCTTTGAGATCAAGCCGATAGCCGTACCGAATCGTGTTGACCACCCACGGGTCGTCGAACACTTGTTCCCAGTTCTCCCAGTAAGTCTGGTGTCTGGCTCCCACTGGGGAAGGAGAGGGGGCCCTGACAGGCTGCGGCAGGCGCAACTGTCCAGGGCCAAGTGACTCGGGTTCGCCTAAGGGCCAACTGAAGATGGCGCTGTCGGCATACGAACCCCTCCAATGAGAGTCACCTGGAGGGGCCCTTGCCGTCCTTAGACGACATGGGCTTCCCCCAGTTCCCCGTCTTCCCGCGAAAGGGCAGCTGATTGCCCATACCGGAGCCCTCAGGGCGGGGCTACTTCCCAGAGGAAGAAGAACCCGACCCCTTAGACCTACCGGCGCTTGCAGCCCGGGACGTCGGAGGCAACGGGAGACCCCGACCGGAGGCCGCCGCAAAGGCGTTCTCAAAGGAAGGCTTGATACCGCGCAGCAAGGTTGATGCGGGGAAAGCCGTGTCGGAAGACTCATCGTATACCTCGGAGGAACCCACAGTCGTGGATTCCCCGCGGTACCGGCCGGGGCATGTCCTCAAAGAGGTCATAAACCATGGCCAGGCGGTCCTTAACCGATAGCGGGAGCAACGGTTCGGGGGAAGGACCGGTGACCACGGGAGCCGCCGCCGTACCGGTGGACCCCGCGGACACCAAAGTGGCCGGGGACGGAACAGCCAGCGGCCTATCCTGAGATAAGGCCGCCAGCTTGGAGTCCACAAGTTATGCAAGTAATGCAGCGACGGAATCCCCGGACAGCCCACGGGCCGCCAAGGGATCCGCCGCAGCCGTGGTGGTGGTACCCGCAAGGGGACCCCGACCGGACGAGTCGGCCACCACAGGGATGGAAACGGACTGCACATACAGCCGGTAGCGCTCGCTTGCCACACCCCCCGCAGCTCCTGGTTGCGGGGGTAGAGGGGGTGGAGGACGGCGAAACATCCATGTCAGACATTTTGTTTGTACTATGAACAAAGAGCAAAACATGGTTACAACACACGCACCACAAATAGTCACAAACGAGTATTTTCACAAGAAAATAAACGAGCAATGGGAATATAGAACATACACATATAACATATAGAGGAATAAGTGATGTGAGTGAGTGAGTGAGTTTGGTTTTACGCCGCTTTTAGCAATATTCCAGCAATATCACGGCGGGGGACACCAGAAATGGGCTTCACACATTGTACCCATGTCGGGAATCGAACCCGGGTCTTCGGCGTGACGAGCGAACGCTTTAACCACAAGGCTACCCGACCGCCCGAATAAGTGATGTAAAAACCCCAAGATATACTAGAACAGGGGAACGTAAGACGCAACGTGCATACGAGACACCCCGCAAGTATATAGAAAAAAAGGGCGGGAAAAATATTTCCTTTTGGCAGGAAAAATATTTCCAAGCGTAGTTACAGCAAACGCCCCGTAAAAGCACAATTTTTTTAGAGAGAATAAACAGTAATAAATATCACCAAATGGTCGGAGAAACAGGAACGCTTGAGCAGTTTATTGTACGTCTTGCTAGAGCAAGCGAAGAGACAAGAGTGAAGGGTGTCACATGGCAGCTAGGTGGCTACGCACGTGCTGCATGAGGTAATTGAGATCTCTGTGGTAGATTTCGCTATAGCAGCAGTTGTGGGAGACAACAGCCTCGGTATAACAGTGGTAACGTATTACTTAATGTAATAAATGCTAATAAAATTGCTTGATTATCCAACCAAATGACACAGCAATATATTTTTCCACAAAAAAGTAGACTATGTTTACGGGTTTACTAAATCATGAATTCTTTAATGATGAACAGAAAAGTTGAGATCTTACAATTTTGGTGAGGTTGAGATGTCCTAGATCTAGTCCTTTGACCAGCAAGTAGTCATCCATTTTGGCCAGCAGGAGCTGTGTAGAATAATAATAGAGCACACAGCATCACTGTACAGGTGGTGTCCATGTCCCTGATCTGGAGCCTACATTTCTCAGCACTACTTTACACACACCTTGTTGACCAAAGGTCACCGAAGTCTATATGCTTATCCATGTGAAACAAAGGTAATTGTGAGAGAGTGAATGTTGCTTTATGCTGCAGTCAGCAATATTCAAGTCAGAACTGGACCAACACTGTCAGGGATCAATGGTTTGTTTGTTTGTTTGTTGCTTAACGCTGCACTCAGCAATATTCCAGCTCTATGAGGGTGGTCTGTAAATAATCAAGTCTGGACCAGAAAGTCCAGTGATTGACGTCATGAGCATTGATCCACGCAATTGGGATATGATGACATGCATCCACCAAGTCAGTGAGCCTGACAACCTGATCCCGTTGGTCGCCTCTAACGACAAGCATAGTCACCTTTTACCGTAAGCATGGGTTGCTGAAACCTATTCTACCCCGGCGCTTCACAGGGAACAATGACACACAATCAGCTGAGTCAAACATAGCAACCACAGCATCTACATAACCATCATACCATGTCAACAAATCTGTAGTGAAGTATGCAGGTTGGTCCTGTTATTATACTATGTTGTTATAAAAAATACCCCAAATGGCCATTGGAAGGTTCATCAACAGCAACCCACATCGAATGAACGAACTGACATGCACATATGTAACATGCATTTTTCATAATGAAACTTTGGTGGCTTTGATGAACCCTTAGTTGTCATGACATCAGAATAATCCTGATTTGTCAAATCCTTACATTGGATATCCCCTCGTTTTTTCTAAAAGTATAAATGACATGTCCTCACTCCAGGTCCACATATGCATTTTTTTTATTGATACATGACCTCACGATAGGATTCTAGTACCATGGCACAACATCATTGATTGAAATGCAGACAAATTGGTGGAAAAAAATAGCATTATTTTGTTAAAACTTTGGATTTTTTAAAGTTCATATTTTGCAAATTAAGGGGTACTTTAAAAATGTATTTTAAAAATCCATTCATGGCAACAATTCAAAACTAAATATAAAGCCCCTTCCTCTGATATTTGGTGACTTGCTAGAAACCTATTAATTTCAGAATTGAGGTTATGCCACATGCTCACAGACAGAACAAATCTTCACACTAGAACGGATATTAGTTCGGACCAGAACTGATTAACATAGCTAGGATGAGAAGAAATCTCAGAACAAGTACAAATGTTAATGTGAGAACAGATTTCATTTCTTGCACAGACCTAACAAGAACAAAACAAAACAACAAGAACAAATGGAAGGTCTCAGATGGATTGTAAGACTAAAAAATATCCTCACCTGAACAATCCGCAGACACAACCAATCAGGCTGTAGGTTACGAAGCGTGGTCAGTAGAGTTGTCTCCTCCTTGATACTGCAGCCTGAATGGGACATACGAGGTTCAAAATGGCCACTGGTTCATAGAACACAACTGACTTTAATGAAATTGTTGTCATTTATGACACATAACAATGATAACGATGGGATTATCAGATAAGAGCTTGCTCACCTGAAATGTTCCGAGCCAATGCATTCACAAACAATGATGTCCTCTCTCCGATGTCTGGGTAGCCACTTGTCACCTCACCATGGTCAGCTATCTGACAACATTGTGTTGCCATGGAAACAAGGCTAAGGACACTCTCCAACAGTTGCCCCTGCAACAAAAACCAAAATAAATTGGAGAATAGAAAGTGACCAGGCAGCAGTCACTGCCCCACTAAGTCCAACAGACTTGAGGACTACCTCACCTTGTGTGTGCAGTCACTAGGCAGCAGTAAGCACTGCCCCACAAAGTCCAACAGTCTTGAGGAGTACCTCACCTTGTGTGTGCAGTCACTAGGCAGCAGCAAGCACTGCCCCACAAAGTCCAACAGCTGCTGTGTGCGAGAGTTGGGGAACAGCAGATAGGAAGGGTACCACAGACACTGGACCAGCATGCAACTCCTCAACAGTTTCCGTCTCTGCTTCTCATCTGATGACTGCAGCCTGGATGGAGATACAAAAGATGAAAAGGAAACATCCATGTACATCCCCATAGACTCATTCAGGTGTTCAAGACAGCAGAGTTCTGACAAATTGGCTTTGCTGACGGCTAAATCTGGATTTCTAAAGAGAAATCTGGTATTAACTTCAATCATACAACAAATATATGCAACAGAAACATCTGTTGTTTTGCCAATAACCTCTTAATGTCTCAATGTTTTAGCAATAATTTTAGGTGATGAAAAGAAAGAAGGGCACAAAAGGTGACAACTATTAAGAGAGTATAAAATTCCCCGAAATTTCAGTCAGACAACCGTACTGCCAACATTGTAAAGTTACTGGACTAGACAAAATGTTGCCAGTCCAGAATTTTCTAGACTTACAAACAAAAGTAACAAAAGGGCAAAGATAAGAATAGAACTGTTTAATGTTAGTTCTCAGAAAATAACAATAAACATGACAGAGGGCAGCTTCATGTGCCATGTGCATCACATGATACCATGTCCATAGACCAGCATGAATTCAAAATGCATTCTCAGACCTGTCAACCCTCCCGCATTTTGCATTAGATTCCTGCAATTTGATGAAATCTTCCAGTTTCCCGCATGATGGACTATTTCTCCCGCAAAACAGGTTTCTTCATCATTTTAAAAATTCGCCTCCATTGTCCCGTGAGTAAAAACAAAGAACGGGAAGTTTACGTCCCGATCTGTCCGGTAGGCTCCCGGATTAGCGACCCTTATCGAAGACACCAGGAGGGGGGACCCAGACGGGCCTTTGTCTAGTAATCACCATATGGTGAACGATTTAACAATGTAAACTGGAAAGAAAGCACGGTTAGTCCTAACAGGTGCCTGAAGGGTTGAACTTTAAATGAATAATCAGCCGAGTACTTATCATTTCCTGAAATGAACTGTTGTCTTCATGTTCTTATCGTGTTTATTCCTCCACAATTTAAGAACGTAGATACATATGGTCCAGTTATACATGACTTTATTGGCTGCAGATTTTTCAGAAACTTTGTTAAAACATGAATTAAAGTTACGTCATTAAACTCTCGGAGATGAAAACAAAATATGAGCTGTCTTTAGAAACAACACTATGAGTGATTGGTTGATTCGGTAGTCGAAATAAGAATAGGTCACACGGTCAGAGCTAGGGTTTCAAAGTCAAAGTTTAAAGTGAAACTTTTGACTGACATCATGACTCGTGTTCACAGAAATATCAACATACAGAACTATATCAAATTTCCCGAAAATGTATCATGAGATTATTTTACACGATTTGATTGGCAAATAGTTTGCTAGCGTCCCAGATTGGCAATCTAATTTGCAAACAACAGTACTAGTTAACCAATGAAATTAATACATGTCAAGGTCAGAAAGGTCAACAATGATGACGAGACTCATTTCATTCATAAATTGTAGTAAAACATAATAGTACTTCCAAATATGGCATGCATTTCTTGGAATGGAATAACGTGAACATTTCTAGGAAATTTAAGAAGCGAAGTAATGGGACTGTCAACAGACTACCTCAGACAGAAATAAACAATATATTTTATTGAAATTAGGGACGATCATGTTGCGCCAGGATAAATGCACTTGATATTTCTTTGGCGTATTTAGAAACCAAAATCGCTCCAAATACTCAGAAAACCTGCATCATAACGAAGCCTGACAACTGGTCAAATTGAAACACATTGTCAACTGGTCGAGCTACCAATCATTGAATTTCAGTATCTGTTTATCTGAGATGATCTTTGAACGAAGGTGATATCGGTAGATTGGGCTAGGTTTATACTTGGAGGCGGAAAATGCAAACGGAAATTAAGCAAGCTGTAAGTATAAGAAACTTCTTAATTATTTATTGTTTTAAAACATTTGGTTTTCTTAATAATAACATTAATAAAATAAAAGTTGGAAATAATCTCATCTTCATTATTTTAAAAATCTCCCCCTTTGGAGGCAAATCTTCCCCATTTTGAAGGCAAATCTCCCACATTGTCATGATGAGGGGTTGACAGGTCTGCATTCTCAGCTCCCTGGGGAGGGTACAAATATCTTCTGGCTAAATGTAGGATTAAATCTTGCATCATGAACTTACTCTGACACAAAGCTGCGGAAGCTGTGCCGGAAAACCGTGACGAGGAACTGTAGCAGAAGACAGTGGTTGCCCCTGTGGGCATCTTGCTCCATCGACAGAGCCCCCCTGAAACCAGATGGATGGATTACACTTCACCACAGTGTGAACAATGAACACATTATTATATAGAGCATTGCTTACACTCAACCCACTAACCATGCTAAGATACAAGAGTAGATTTAAGTGATAAATCGAATCAGGAACCTAACACACAGGATCTAACTCCCCCAAAGGATCTAAGCTTCCACATCCTATCTTTGAACCCAGCTGACAAACTCCCCACTGAGTCTAAGCTTGTGTGATCTCCACCTACCCTACAACAAAGCTGATGACCTCCCACACAGGGTCTAAGCTTGCATGATCTCCACCTACACTACAACAAAGCTGATGACCTCCCACACAGGGTCTAAGCTTGCATGATCTCCACCTACACTACAACAAAACTGATAACTTGCCCTACAGGGTCTAAGCTTGTGTGATCTCCACCTACCCTACAACAAAGCTGATGACCTCCCACACAGGGTCTAAGCTTGCATGATCTCCACCTACACAACAAAGCTGATGAACTCCCCACAGGATCTAAGCTTGCATGATCTCCACCTACCCTACAACAAAGCTGATGAACTCCCCACAGGATCTAAGCTTGCATGATTTCCACCTACCCTACAACAAAGCTGATGAACTCCCCACAGGATCTAAGCTTGCATGATCTCCACCTACCCTACAACAAAGCTGATGAACTCCCCACAGGATCTAAGCTTGCATGATCTCCACCTACCCTACAAAAAAGCTGATGAACTCCCCACAGGATCTAAGCTTGCATGATCTCCACCTACCCTACAACAAAGCTGATGAACTCCCCACAGGATCTAAGCTTGCATGATCTCCACCTACCCTACAACAAAGCTGATGACCTGCCCCACAGGATCTAAGCTTGCATGATCTCCACCTACCCTACAACAAAACTGATGAACTCCCCACAGGATCTAAGCTTGCATGATCTCCACCTACCCTACAACAATGCTGATGACCTGCCCCACAGGATCTAAGCTTGTGTGATCTCCACCTACACAACAAAACTGATGACCTGCCCTACAGGATCTAAGCTTGCATGATCTCCACCTACACAACAAAACTGATGACCTCCCACACAGGATCTAAGCTTCCACATCCTATCTTTGAACCCAGCTGATAAACTCCCCACTGGGTCTAAGCCTGCCAGATCTCCACCTACCCTACAACAAAGCTGATGACCTCCCACACAGAATCTAAGCTTGCATGATCTCCACCTACACTACAACAAAGCTGATGAACTCCCACACAGGATCTAAGCTTGCATGATCTCCACCTACACTACAACAAAACTGATGAACTCCCCACAGGATCTAAGCTTGCATGATCTCCACCTACACAACAAAACTGATGACCTGCCCTACAGGGTCTAAGCTTGCATGATCTCCACCTACCCTACAACAAAGCTGATGAACTCCCCACAGGATCTAAGCTTGTGTGATCTCCACCTACACAACAAAACTGATGACCTCCCACACAGGATCTAAGCTTGCATGATCTCCACCTACACAACAAAGCTGATGAACTCCCGACAGGATCTAAGCTTGCATGATCTCCACCTACCCTACAACAAAGCTGATGAACTCCCCACAGGATCTAAGCTTGCATGATCTCCACCTACACAACAAAGCTGATGACCTCCCACACAGGGTCTAAGCTTGCATGATCTCCACCTACACAACAAAACTGATGACCTCCCACACAGGATCTAAGCTTGTGTGATCTCCACCTACACAACAAAACTGAGGCCTGCCCTACAGGATCTAAGCTTGCATGATCTCCACCTACACAACAAAACTGATGACCTCCCACACAGGGTCTAAGCTTGCATGATCTCCACCTACACAACAAAACTGATGACCTTCCCTACAGGATCTAAGCTTGCATGATCTCCACCTACACAACAAAACTGATGACTTCCCACACAGGGTCTAAGCTTGCATGATCTCCACCTACACAACAAAACTGATGACCTTCCCCACAGGATCTAAGCTTGCATGATCTCCACCTACCCTACAAAAAAGCTGATGAACTCCCCACAGGATCTAAGCTTGCATGATCTCCACCTACACAACAAAGCTGATGAACTCCCCACAGGATCTAAGCTTGCATGATCTCCACCTACCCTACAACAAAGCTGATGAACTCCCCACAGGATCTAAGCTTGCATGATCTCCACCTACCCTACAACAAAGCTGATGAACTCCCCACAGGATCTAAGCTTGCATGATCTCCACCTACCCTACAACAAAGCTGATGAACTCCCCACAGGATCTAAGCTTGCATGATCTCCAACTACCCTACAACAAAACTGATAAACTCCCCACAGGATCTAAGCTTGCATGATCTCCAACTACACAACAAAGCTGATGAACTCCCCACAGGATCTAAGCTTGCATGATCTCCAACTACCCTACAACAAAGCTGATGAACTCCCCACAGGATCTAACCTTGCATGATCTCCACCTACCCTACAACAAAGCTGATGAACTCCCCACAGGATCTAAGCTTGCATGATCTCCACCTACCCTACAACAAAGCTGATGAACTCCCACACCCCCTCCCCGTGGCCATCTTCCAGCAGGTAGAAGGAGTTGAGGTAGATGCCCCTCATCAGTTTGCTGTTAGGGGGATGGGCAGTCAGGATATTCATCAGGATCCTGTACGCCATCTGAGATATGTGCCTGGACTTGGCTTTCTGGAATAAATGTTTGCATAACAAAACACTACATTACCTGATTTTACCAAAGGTGCTTCATGAATCAAGGTATCAAAGTTTCCACAATACTGGAGACGAAACAAATTTTGTATTTTTGGTCAACTGAAAGTATCTCTTGCAGAACTGCAGCCAAATTCCTTTGCCCTATTTCTTGCAGTAATGACAGGTTTGGCTGACCATTGAACTTGACCTGTGTTTGTCAAAAATTTGACAAAATTAAATTCATTAATATTTCTTGCAGTCATGAAGATCCCGGATAGAATAGGTCTCCAGTATGGTGGCCCATACCCGCCACTGGTGAGATCATTTTTCACTGTATGCCTCTATATTTTGTCAGATGCTTTTCGTTTCAAATTGGCTTACCACGTGCGACCAAATTACTTCCAGATCAGTGCCCTTGGAGATTGTATCCGTAAGATTGAACTTTGATTCTAAAGTAGGTATCAGCCAGTCGATGAGCAATTAGCAGAGTGAAATTAGTGATGATCGGGTGTTAACTGGGCCCTTATGACCTTTATAAAACTAGGAAGTATTTGGCAGGCCGCCAGAAAGAAATTTAGCAGCCGCCAGATAAAATATAGAGGCATACAGTGAAAAAGGATCTTACCAGTGACGGGTATGGGCCACCGTACTCCGGCAACCCATGCTTGCCATATAAGGAGAATATGCTTGTCATAAGAGGCGACTAACGGGATTGGGTGGTCAGGCTCGCTGATGTGGTTGATGCATGTCATCGCATCCCAATTGCGTGGATCGATGCTCATTGTGTCAATCACTGGATTATCTGGTCCAGACTCGATTATTTACAGACCAAAAGTGGTCAAAATCACTCAACACTTGTTGACATCATCAAGTTAAAAATCTCACCAGTCTCAAACCAGTTTAAGTCATTCAAATGTGACCTTTCATCTGGTCAATATTAAGAAGGAACTGTCTTTCATGAGGACAATATCTGTACCCAATTTGGTCAAACTCTCAACTCTTGTGAATATCATCAAGTTAACAATCTCACCAGGAGGACCTGTGTCATCAGTGTGTGCAGCAGGTGAGATGAAGGATACGTTTGTATCGATGCCTGGGTCATTGTCAGGGCTTCCAGCTGAAAGTTCTCCTCAATGCAGATGTTAATGATGTTGCTGACAGAGCTTGGCATCTGACCTGGTAGGGTGTAGTCACTATTAGACTGGAAAAAAAAGAGTGTTGCTTTATCTAAAAAGATTATTCTTTAGTGAGTGAGTGAGTGAGTATAGTTTTATGCCGCTTTCAGCAATATTCCAGCAATATCATGGCTGGGGACACCACAAATGGGCTTCACACATTGTACCCATGTTGGGAATCGAACCTGGGTCTTTGGCGTGATGAGCAAACGCTTTAACCACTAGGCTACCTGACCGCCCCAGATTATTCTTTAACATGTGTGAGCAAGGTTTGAAAGTAAATTTCACAAAAATAGTGATGTGAAATGAGGCTTAACATGCATGCATGTGTATCTGTGTGCTGTTGTTTTTATTCATCAGGACCCACATGCACAAAACGATCTTAGCGATAAGACTATTGTAAGCCTATGTTAAAGTATGCGAGTTACGATCATCTTAGCGCTAAGATCTCTTTGTGCAAGTGGGTACTGGACTAATGCCAGTTTTAGAGTGCAAGCCCATTGAGATACCATGCTGCAGTTTAACATGAATAGTTAGTGAGTTGGGTTTAACGTCGCTTTTGAGAGTATTCCAGCTATATCACGGTGTGTCAGCTTAATGTGGGAGGAAAGCCTGAAGTGATGCAGGTCTCAGACGTTTACCACTTCGGTGAAACCCACAAGCATGGGTATGGTGCTGACAAACCTAGAAACATAATCAGGGCGAACCGGGATTCGAACCCACAATCATAGGTTTCTAGCGTGCCCAAGGAACGCAACTCTGCACAGCGAATCGCGGTGCCTTAGACAACTGGGCTACCCGTGCCCTCTTTAACATGAATACCCCACACAGATACAGTATAATGACTCCAAGCCAATCATTCCTTGTTTATCCTCTTAATGCCAAGCACCAGACAGAGAAACAACAAGTACCATCTTTTAACGTCTTTTGGTGGACAGGGCCAGGGATCAAACCACCGACCTTCCGACCTCTGGGCAGACGCTCTACCAACAAGTACAAATCAACTGAGTATTCAAGGCATCAGAACCAGAAACAGAACACTGGAGAAATATTCTGAAACCCTGAAACATGAATACAATTAAACCGATCAAAATATCAAAATGATCTACAACTTTGACAAAGGCGACATGGCTACTGTCAACCAACTTACTGTCTGATGGTCCACTTTCACTCCAGACCAGAGAGGACACCATGGCTGAACCGGATGTTTTAGCTGGAAAAACATCACTTTTTTTTTAAATGGTAGGACTAGTGTTTGAAATGAAAGAAATTGCCAGGCTGCCATCAGTATCCACAGACTTTAGAAGTTGCAGGGCCTGACTAAACTCTTCCTATACATTGTTTGACTCAAAATATTTGTATGTCCCTTTAATAATGTCTGTGTATGTCCCCATACAAGACAGGGACCATAAACATCTTTAACAGGGTCTACCCTTACGCAGAAATCCTTCAAAAGCAAAAGTTATCTTCACACCCAAACATCTGTCAAAGGCTGGAAGAACTAAAATATCATGTGACCTATCACAATGGAATTACCATTCTGCACATTCTCCAGTATAATAAGTATAAGTACATCTTGACTGAATGTAAATGTCACGGCCTCACAATTGACGGGATTCGGACGACAGACTTTCTAATACGTGGACAGACACCTTGTCCAAATGACCAGAGAGGTTACCCTGTCAGCAAGGTGAGAAGGTAAGGTTGTTACATGTGGGATGACTCCACACCCTGCTACATAAACATTCAAACAAACATTGATGATCCTGCTTTATTGTTATACCCACACCATGCCCCTGCCTACGTCCACACCAATCCAACACCACACCCACACCAATCCAACACCACGCCCACACAACACCCACACCGATCCAACACCACACCCACACCAATCCAATACCATGCCCACACCAATCCAACACCAATCCTACACCAAGCCCACACTAATCCAACACCACGCCCACACAACACCCACACCAATCCAACACCACACCCACACTAATCCAACACCAATCCTACACCACGCCCACACTAATCCAACACCACGCCCACACCAATCCAACATCACGCCCACACTAATCCAACACCACACCCACACTAATCAAACACCAATCCAACACCACACACACACCAATCCAACACCAATCCCACACCACACACACACTAATCCCACACTACACCCACACTAATCCAACACCACACCCACACTTATCAAACACCAATCCAACACCACACACACACTAATCCAACACCAATCCCACACCACACACACACTAATCCAACACCAATCCCACACCATGCCCACACAACACCCACACTAATCCCACACCATGCCCACACTAATCCAACACTACACCCACACTACACCCACACTAATCCAACACCAATTCAACACTATGCCCACACTAATCCAACACCAATCCAACACTATGCCCACACTAATCCAACACTATGCCCACACTAATCCAACACCAATCCAACACTATACCTACACTAATCAAATACCAATCCAACACCACACCCACACTAAGCCCACAGCAATCCAACACCATGCCCACACTAATCCCACACCAATCCAACACTAATCCCAAACCAATCAAACACCATGCCCACACTAATCCAACACCAATCCAACATCACACCCACACCCGCACCACACCCACACCAATCCAACACCACGACCACGCCCACACAACACCCTCACCAATCCAACACCACGCCTGCACCACACCCACACAACACCCACATCAATCCAACACCACAACCACACTAATCAAACACCAATCCAAAACCACACACACACTAATCCAACACCAATCCCACACCACACACACACTAATCCAACACCATTCCCACACCACGCCCACACAACACCCACACTAATCACACACCATGCCCACACTAATCCAACACTACACCCACACTAATCCAACACCAATCCAACACTATGCCCACACTAATCCAACACCAATCCAACACTATGCCCACACTAATACAACACCAATCCAACACTATACCCACACTAATCAAATACCAATCCAACACCACACCCACACTAAGCCCACAGCAATCCAACACCATGCCCACACTAATCCCACACCAATCCAACACCATGCCCAAACTAATCCCAAACCAATCAAACACCATGCCCACACTAATCCCACACCAATCCAACATCACGCCCACACCCGCACCACACCCTCACCAATCCAACACCACGACAACGCCCACACAACACCCTCACCAATCCAACACCACGCCCACACCCGCACCACACCCACACAAAACCCACATCAATCCAACACCACGCCACACTAAGGCTCAAATCACTGTACCTTCATCTTTTTCGTCAAAGGTTGCACACCATCATCAGCATCATCAACATCATCCTCGAAGATCTTCCTCTTGACAGCACATGACTGCACCAGTGGGTTGGTTGGTGTCACCGACGTCTTCTTCTTAACTTCTATCACTGAAGAGGGAGTGACAGTCAGTCAAACCAATCTAAATCACTGTCTACCCAGAGCAGAAGGCCAGTGTTTCAATCTCCTGGCCGCACCATACCAAAAGATGTTAAAAGATGGTACTTCTTGTAACCCTGCCTAGCACTTGGTATTAAGAGCATACAACAAGGACCGGTCGGTTCAGTAACAGTACAATGTGTCTGAGTGTGGTATCCATAGGTCACCTCACCTTAAAAACAGTCTAGTCTAATTTTTTACCCATGAAGATCCGGGGTAGAATAGGTCTTCCGCAACCCATGCTTGCCGTAAAAGGCCAATATGCTTGTCGTAAGAGGTGACTAACAGGATCAGTTGGTCAGGCTTGCTGACTTGGTTGATGAATGTCATCGTATCCCAGTTGTGTGGATCGATGCTCATGATATCAATCACTGGACTGTTTGGTCCAGACTCAATTATTTACAGACCGCCGTCATAGAGCTGGAATATTGCTGATTGCAGCGTTAAGCAACAAACAAACAGTCTAATTTTCTGAATAATACAATCCTCTAGAAATCCTCTAAGATTTATACCCAACTGGTTAAGTAACACTTCTGTACCAAACAAAGTTTTTTGTACAGCACTAAGTTATTATGACCTTTTGTTCAGCAATAAGTTACTTCTGATATTTTGTACAACAACCTACTTATGATTTTTTGTACAGCACAAATTTACTCATGGTTTTGGGGGATGAAAAGAGGTTACTTTTGACCTTTTGAACAAAACAAATACCTTTGTCTGGTTTGACATCAATGGTTGACCTATCTTGTTCTTTGTTGTCAGGGGCAACCTCACAAACTTCTTTTCGTCGTGACAAATATGTTGACATCTCTTTCTTACTGACAACCTCCGGCTGTGAACACGTTCCTGGAATACACATAATTCACTGTACCTTGGTGCTGGGTGTATGTTATGAGTGAGTGAGTAAGTTTGGCTTAACGCGACTTTAAACCAATGTCAGCTTGATGTGTGAGGAAAGCCTGAAGTGATGCAGGTCTCAGATGCTTACCACTTTGGTGAAACTAAAGAGCATGGATATGGTGCGGACAGCTCAACAAGCTTATCAGGGAAACTGGGATTCAAACCCACAATCATAAAAGACACAACTCTGCCCAGGAAAAGTGGTGCCTTAGATGACTGGGCCACCTGTGCCTACAATAATACAAGAGGTGGTATCTTTAAGAAGCATGTCTTCATTGGAAGACACATAATAGATACATTTAATGCCAAACTGACCCAGATGAAATTAACATTACCAACTTCCAACTAACTGTGGCTGGACCACTAAGGGATAACTGTATTCTAACCTTGTGAAGCAGACACACTCCTAGTCAGATTGCGGGACACTGTATTTCTGGGACGCTGTTTACTAGTTGAACTGAAACCGAAGTCTCCCAGGGAACTCTGTGACACTTTTCTTGAGCTGCCCTGAGACAATGGGCTAGATACGAATGATGACATTGAACAATGTGATAACTTCTTTTGTGAACTGTTTTTAACCTCATTGTCCATTTTGATCCTTTTTTCCAAATCTGGTGTACTTCTGACTGAAAGGCATGATGCCACAGAGCCAGGGGATGAGGCTGTTGAAGCAGGACGTGTTCTGGCAGCTAGAGAATCAGACAAACACCTAGCCGGGAGACTTCCACGGCCAGGTACAACTCTGCTCCTGATTACTCTCAGCAACCCACTTCTTACACTTGGGCATGGAGGACTGTCCGAAACAGGCACAGGTTCACTAGATGTCATAGAAGGCAAGGACTCCTTTTCTTGTTTCTGTGAACTGCACTTATTTTGACTGTTATTCGTTTTAATGCCTTTATCAGAATTAGATGTAGTAAGCCTTGTTGCCCTTTTCAGAGACATTCTTAGCTCCTGCGAGGATCTGCCTACATCTCCATCTACTGTCTCCCCTGACACAGAACAAGGGTCAAGGGTTTGGTTGTTGGCATGTTTCTTTACAAGTGCTGTTGATGTTGGTTCCAAGCTTTGGATACCTTTGAATGGTGCCAGGCTGGGAGATTGCCTTCCTTCCTGGGATGAGCTCATGTCAATATCCACCAAAGCAACAGACACTTTCATCTCCAAACCTTTCTTCACAGACAGACTGTTGTGATGCTTTTTCACAAAAGTATTAAGTGTTTGCTGTGACTGTGATTTTGTTTTCAGAGATGATTGGGGATCTGGATCAGATATTTCTCTTTTAGCATTCTTTGACCCTTGGGAGAGCTCCTTCACCTGTCTGACAACATGACACGTTGGCTCTACTCCGGCCTGTCTCCTTGACATCCTTTGGCGACACTGTGAAGACCCTGTAGAATCCAAACCAACTGATGCTCTTTCGAAAGAGATATGTCCATCTTCCATCACAAAATCAACAGTATCCGCATCTGGTATCACAGCTGTATTTTGAGACCTTGATTCTTGTGATGAAGGCAGAGCGCCCAAATTTTGTCCTTGCTTGATGGTGCTTGAGGCAGATCTAGACAGCCTTTTGGTCTGCTTACGTTTTACACTTACTTCTAACTCAGTCCCACACTTCCTGTTGGACACTCGCTGAGATCCATGTACTGGATGTACAGAACTGTCTGGATCTTTATCATTGGGGAAACAGTCAGAAAACCTTTTTGAAGTCCGTAATGAAGATGTCCTTGACCCTTGACTAGATGACGGTGTTCTTGCATCAACAAGAGAGGAGTTCAGAGACAGAAACGTTCCATCCAAAGACTCCAACTCACTGATTAGAGACCGCTTTGACTTGAGGGTTTGGGATGCTTGGGAGGACTGTGACAGAGACTTCTGAGAGGACATGATAAAGGCGTGGTCGCCAGGGGATTTAGAGCATGGTGTCACAGTTGCAAGGTAGTCCATCGGGTCTGGCCTGGGATCCTGATAAATCATCATCATCATCATCATCATCACATGTCATTACATTTCTACTGGATAAAAATTATCTTAACTTATCCATGACTTTTTATCAGAATATAGTGAACACATCAAACAGTTTTCAAAACAGCATAAAACTTCTTTGTCATAACCCTAATGCTAAAACTCAGGAATTCAGGGCGTCCCAAGATTCAATACCTTAGTCCGCAAGGGCCACAGGACTCCCTTTATTTCAAACACAATAAGCCTGTCAGGCATATTGCATTATAAGCATTATCATTTCCTCATCAAATTCACAAGAATTCACAAGAACACACAAGTCAATCACAAGAATACAACACCATCAGGATCAGTTAGTTTTGTACTTCAGATAGTGGTGTAACGATGAGGCGATACAGTACTGTATCCCAATACTTCGCCCACGATACCAGAGTTCCAAATAAGCTACGTATCTGCGTAAAATACGCATCAGAAATGCAGAAATACGTAATAAAATAAAATCCAAGCGTATCAAATACGCAACGAACATTACAGATACACTACAAAAATAAAACTTGTGGGTATCATCAAAATATTGTGAAGTAACCCTGCGTATTCGATTAGCAAATCAGCAACTTATTTTGAAATTATAAACGGGCATTCCGACAACAACCTTGCCAAACTCCATGATGACAGTTACATCATGATCATCACACTTTCATGTGGAAGTATCGTGGTATTTTTTAGTCCTATTAAGCTCTCGAACCTACACGACACCAGTTTGCAGGGACTAGATGAATAGTGTTATTAAATATTTAACTTAAATACCAACATGTGTAAAAACTAGTGGGTAACAGAAATTTGAATACCCAGATAGAATTACTGATACCCAATGATTTTAAAATGCATGGGTAAAATACCCACAACACCAAAAGCTTATCTGGAGCTCTGGAAACAATACATCGATTTACACCACCTGTACCATGATACATGCAAGACATAACATCACAAGTTTCTTTGGTGTATAAACATGTGATAAATAAACCTGTTTAACAACCAGCTTACGCAGATTCTCTCGTATTTCCCTGTTGGCTATAAATAGCATAACATTCACAGTGCCTTCAACATGTTCAAGCCTATTGGTTTCTGCCCTACAATAACCCATGATTCAGAGTTGTTAATCACCTACAAAAAGAAAGAAATAAAAGAACTGTATCGGAACAAGAATCGCATTGCACCCACAGTATGAAGATACGTATCGTATCATTACACCTCTAACGTGAGAAACATGGTTATGGTGCTGACACACCAAGCATCCAAACCAGGGTAACAATGGGATGCTAACTCATCCCAGTGGGATGCTAACTCATCCCAGTGGGATGCTAACCAACTCTGTAAGCAAAGCAAATGCAAAAGATCCATAAAGAGATAAAACTAACCTAAAACTAAGAGCCTGCTCAGCTCGAAGCACATCTTAACAAACAGTAAAACAACTGAAAGAAGAAGAAATTGGATATTTTACAATAAATTGTATATTTATAATCCTTATCCTATCTCACACTATGCATTTCATGCTTTTCCTTTGATCCTGGTGTGGAAACAATCCTAGAACATGTTTCCAGCATGTGATCAGACAGCATGAGATGCACGCGTTGGTCAGACCACTGAAGGCGATGGTAACCTTGGTTACGGCTGGGATGTGTTTGGATGAGGTGTTTTTATTAACCTGGAAACATGTTCTAGGATTGTTTCCACACCAGGATCAAAGGAGAATGATGAAATGTAAAGGGTGAAATAGAAAAAGTTTTAAAATTGTTCCATTTTAGATTAGTATCAAACACCAGCATTCTGAATGTATCCTTCCAAAATAAACAATCTGTGACAATAGCTACTAGTCCGAAGCCCGAGTCTTGTAAAATTATGTGTGGTCTAGTAAGCTCAGCTATTAGTAGTCCACATAATAACACTAAAGTCTACTGTAAATGCTGTTTGGGCTAGTAGACTCCAAATTTTTTTACACAGACTCTTTCACAAACATAATAGGTGCTGAGGATCTTTAAACATGTTAATTGTGTGAGTGAGTTGGGTTTAACGCCACTTTTAACAGTATTCCCGTTATATCACAGCGTGTCCGCTTAATGTGGGAGGAAAGCCCAAAGTGATGCAGGTCTTAGACGTTTACCACCCACTAGCAGGGGTATGGTGCTGACAAACCTAGAAACATAATCGGGGCGAACCGGGATTCAAACCCACAATCATAGGTTTCTGGCATGCCCAGGGGACGCAACTCTGCACAGCGAATCGCGGCACCTGAGAAAACTGGGCCACTCGTGCCCCCCTAAACATGTTTAAGTGGTAAGAGCATGAAAACTTACTTGTAAGAGATAATCTCCAATGAATTCTGGCTTGACCAGCAGAACTCCATATTCCATGAGAGACTGATCATAAAGTTGGACCGCCATCTTGCCATCCGTGAACACGTATGCTATGGTGTTTGCGATCTTTGTTGGATTGTCCACGGGCAGCTTGACACTGTAGACATCAGCTCCTCCACTCTTCAGCAATCTGGTGAATTCTGTCTTATGCTATAGTCACAACATTACCTTGACAATGGTAGAAATTAACCTGAACAGTTAACCTGAACAGTTAACCTGAACAATTAACCTGAACAGTTAACCTGGTTAACTAGTTGAACAGTGGTAACACATAAAACATGATCAGCATACCTGCCAGCCTCACACTTAAAGACTTGAGACTTAATCTGAAACGAGGGCGAAAGTTTAATTGCCAATTTATATCTACACCTGATCACAGTGGCCCCTAAGTAAGGGGTTTACCACTCATTCTGCCTACAGCTCATAGGCAGAATGAGAGCCACTGTGGGCAGAATGAGAGCCACTGTGGGCAGAATGAGAGCCACTGTAGGCAGAATGAGCTGTAAGGCAGAATGAGAAGTCACCAGTTAGGGTGTCCAACCATCAACGTAGGGGTTTATCAGATCAGCTGTGATACATGCCTTCAGACTACAGCTGTATCTCAGTAAGGGTGGCTAATAGGGACAAGTCCGAATATAATTTCATGTACCAGACCTCTATCACCCAACCCAAGTCTTCTTAAGCCATAAGTGGAAACTAATCATGCCCAAATGTAGCACTAATTTACAGAATAATTATTCATGATCGTGAAATGGGTGGAAAAATTACAGGTGATCTGTGAAAAGGTGGTCTGAATTTCCAGTGAACAATTATTGACAGGAATTCCCTACCCTCTTACAGTCATTATACAATATATTTCATGACTAACCACGGGCTGGGTAGTCCTGTGGCTTCTCGGGTTCTAATTAGGCCCCACCCAACCTGGTACCCGAGTTGCCTTGGTGCCTAAGCAGCATGGGTACCCAGGTGGCCCTGGTGCCTACCCAGCATAGATACCAAGGTGGCCCTGGTGCCTACCCAGCATGGATACCCAGGTGGCCCTGGTGCCTACCCAGCATAGATACCCAGGTGGCCCTGGTGCCTACCCAGCATGGATACCCAGGTGGCCCTGGTGCCTACCCAGCATGGATACCCAGGTGGCCCTGGTGCCTACCCAGCATGGATACCCAGGTGGCCTTGGTGCCTACCCAGCATGAATACCCACGTAGCCCTGGTGCCTACCCAGATTGCCCTGGAGCGTACCCAGCATGGGAACCCAGGTGGCCCTGGTGCCTACCCAGCATGGATACCCAGGTGGCCTTGGTGCCTACCCAGCATGGATACCCACATAGCCCTGGTGCCTACCCAGCATGGATACCCAGGTGGCCCTGGTGCCTACCCAGCATGGATATGCAGGTGGCCTTGGTGCCTACCCAGCATGGATACCCACATAGCCCTGGTGCCTACCCAGCATGGATAACCAGGTGGCCCTGGTGCCTACCCAGCATGGATACCCAGGTGGCCCTGGTGTCTACCCAGCATGGATACCCAGGTGGCCCTGGTGCCTACCCAGCATGGATACCCAGGTGGCCCTGGTGCCTACCCAGCATGGATACCCAGGTGGCCCTGGTGCCTACCCAGCATGGATACCCAGGTGGACCTGGTGCCTACCCAGCATGGATACCCACGTAGCCCTGGTGCCTACCCAGCATGGATACCCAGGTGGCCCTGGTGCCTACCCAGCATAGATACCCAGGTGGCCTTGGTGCCTACCCAGCATGGATACCCACATAGCCCTGGTGCCTACCCAGCATGGATACCCAGGTGGCCCTGGTGCCTACCCAGCATGGATATGCAGGTGGCCTTGGTGCCTACCCAGCATGGATACCCACATAGCCCTGGTGCCTACCCAGCATGGATAACCAGGTGGCCCTGGTGCCTACCCAGCATGGATACCCAGGTGGCCCTGGTGTCTACCCAGCATGGATACCCAGGTGGCCCTGGTGCCTACCCAGCATGGATACCCAGGTGGCCCTGGTGCCTACCCAGCATGGATACCCAGGTGGCCCTGGTGCCTACCCAGCATGGATACCCAGGTGGACCTGGTGCCTACCCAGCATGGATACCCACGTAGCCCTGGTGCCTACCCAGCATGGATACCCAGGTGGCCCTGGTGTCTACCCAGCATGGATACCCAGGTGGCCCTGGTGCCTACCCAGCATGGATACCCAGGTGGACCTGGTGCCTACCCAGCATGAATACCCACGTAGCCCTGGTGCCTACCCAGATTGCCCTGGAGCGTACCCAGCATGGGAACCCAGGTGGCCCTGGTGCCTACCCAGGTGGCCCTAGTGCCCACCCAGCATTGATACCCAGGTGGTCCTGGTGCCTACCCAGGTGGTCATGGTGCCTACCCAGCATAGGTACCCAGGTGGCCCTGGAGCCTACCCAGCATGGATACCCAGGTGGCCCTGGTGCCTTCCCAGCATGGATACCCAGGTGGCCCTGGTGCCTACCCAGCATGGATACCCAGGTGGTCCTCGTGTCTACCCAGCATGGATACCCAAGTGGCCCTGGTGTCTACCCAGCATGGATACCCAGGTGGCCTTGGTGCCTACCCAGCATGGATACCCAGGTGGCCCTGGTGCCTACCCAGCATGGATACCCAGGTGGACCTGGTGCCTACCCAGCATGGATACCCAGGTGGACCTGGTGCCTACCCAGCATGGATACCCACGTAGCCCTGGTGCCTACCCAGCATGGATACCCAGGTGGCCCTGGTGTCTACCCAGCATGGATACCCAGGTGGCCCTGGTGCATACCCAGCATGGATACCCAGGTGGCCCTGGTGCCTACCCAGCATGGATACCCAGGTGGCCCTGGTGCCTACCCAGCACGGATACCAAGGTGGCCCTGGTGCCAACCCAGCACGGATACCCAGGTGGCCCTGGTGCCTACCCAGCATGGATACCCAGGTAGCCCTGGTGCCTACCAAACATGGATACCCAGGTGACCCTGGTGCCTACCCAGCATGGATACCCAGGTGGCCCAGGTGCCTACTCAGCATGGATACCCAGGTGGCCCTGGTGCCAACCCAGCATGGATACCCAGGTGGCCCTGGTGCCTACCCAGCATGGATACCCAGGTGGCCCTGGTGCCTACCCAGCATGGATACCCAGGTGGCCCTGGTGCCTACCCAGCATGGGTACCCAGGTGGACCTGGTGCGTACCCAGCATGGATACCCAGATGGCCCTGGTGCCTACCCAGCATGGATACCCAGGTGGGCACTGGTGTCTACCAAGCATGGATACCCAGGTGGCCCTGGTGCATACCCAGCATGGATACCCAGGTGGACCTGGTGCCTACCCAGCATGGATACCCACGTAGCCCTGGTGCCTACCCAGATTGCCCTGGAGCGTACCCAGCATGGATACCCAGGTGGCCCTGGTGCCTACCCAGCATGGATACCCAGGTGGTCCTGGTGCCTACAGAGCATGGATACCCAGGTGGACCCTGGTGCCTACCCAGCATGGATACCAAGGTGGCCCTGGTGCCTACCCAGAATGGATACCCAGGTGGCCCTGGTGCCTACCCAGCATGGATACCCAGGTGGCCCTGGTGCCTACCCAGCATGGATACCCAGGTGGTCCTGGTGCCTACCCAGCATGGATGCCAAGGTGGCCCTGGTGCTTACCCAGCATGGATACCCAGGTGGACCTGGTGCGTACCCAGCATGGATACCCAGGTGGACCTGGTGCCTACCCAGCATGGATACCCAGGTGGCCCTGGTGCCTACCCAGCATGGATACCCAGGTGGTCCTGGTGCCTACCCAGCATGGATACCAAGGTGGCCCTAGTGCTTACCCAGCATGGGTACCCAGGTTTGACCTGGTGCGTACCCAGCATGGATACCCAGGTGGCCCTGGTGCCTACCCAGCATGGATACCCAGGTGGTCCTGGTGCCTACCCAGCATGGATACCAAGGTGGTCCTGGTGCCTACCCAGCATGGATACCAAGGTGGCCCTGGTGCCTACCCAGAATGGATACCCAGGTGGCCCTGGTGCCTACCCAGCATGGATACCCAGGTGGCCCTGGTGCCTACCCAGCATGGATACCCAGATGGTCCTGGTGCCTACCCAGCATGGATGCCAAGGTGGCCCTGGTGCTTACCCAGCATGGATACCCAGGTGGACCTGGTGCGTACCCAGCATGGATACCCAGGTGGACCTGGTGCCTACCCAGCATGGATACCCAGGTGGCCCTGGTGCCTACCCAGCATGGATACCCAGGTGGTCCTGGTGCCTACCCAGCATGGATACCAAGGTGGCCCTAGTGCTTACCCAGCATGGGTACCCAGGTTTGACCTGGTGCGTACCCAGCATGGATACCCAGGTGGCCCTGGTGCCTACCCAGCATGGATACCCAGGTGGTCCTGGTGCCTACCCAGCATGGATACCAAGGTGGCCCTAGTGCTTACCCAGCATGGGTACCCAGGTGGCCCTGGTGCCTACCCAGCATGGATACCCAGGTGGCTTTGGTGCCTACCCAGCATGGATACCCAGGTGGTCCTGGTGCCTACCCAGCATGGATACCCAGGTGGCTTTGGTGCTTACCCAGCATGGATACCCAGATGATCCTGGTGCCTCATCTAGAGAGAGTTAGGATTATCTCCTAAATGATGACAAAGATTCCTGATTACAAATATAGGAACGTGTATGAACAACGGACTAACATCACTCAGAACATAATTCAGTTTCCATAGTTACATCAAATGGTGTCAAATGACAAGCTCTGGCAAGCAGAGACAGAGTACAGTCTGCATAAGACTAAGAGGTCCTTGTTAAAAAACTAAACGCAATTGAACCGAGGCATGATTTTTTTTATCTTTTGTCTAAAACAAGTAAAATGCCAGTGTTGAACTGATAAGGACAGGTCCTGTATCAAATATATTTTATAAGCCTTATTTCTCACCTTTTATATACATGTCCTCTTTTATTGTCTGAAACAACAACAGATACTTTCCATCCCTTGAAGGCCGGTTCACCTGTGAGGGAAAATTGTAGCCGCCATCTGATTGGTGCAAGCACCAAGGGATCTGATTGGCTCTTTTGCCCATGTTTGGGCTGCCACTCAAAGTCTTCCTCAGGCAGCCACTCCTTCACACGGTCGCTGGCTGTGAGGTACTCAGGCTTCAGTATCCATCTTCCTGGAAAAATATTTTCTATGTCACAGAATCCTTTATCCTCCATTAAAACTAGCCGTCCAATCAAAATACCCTTTTCTTTCGGGATGGAAACTAACAGCATTATCACTAGTACTTGACTCACTTTGTTGCATACTGTTTCTGAGAACATTTGACAGCAAAAGGACTTCCCTCCCCTATGCTAATAGTCAGCAAGATCAGTCGTTATTTATCTTTTTGATTTGACTAAATGTCACGACACTGATTTAGAGTTTGCTCGTGAGAGGCCACAATATTGCAATTAGATCGATGCCAAACTATTATTCATGAGTCATTTCGATTGATTATTGATTTCAAGCTCATGAGCAAGAGAAATTCTGTGCCAAGCTGGTGGTAAGAGAGTTGGAGCGACACTTTTGAAAAACGGTTCTGGCAGTGAATGGATCCTGGGTATTTATCATAAACATGACACATGATGTCAGGTTAGTGGGGGTCTAAGCATGCTGAGGTACATTTTTACTATTTTGCGCCATACTGAAATTACAATTTTGATGCCTTGAACAAACTTGAGTGAGTATGGCTTAACGCCGCTTTTAGCAATATTCTAGCAATATCACGGAGGGGGACACCAGAAATGGGCTTTATACGTTGTACCCATGTTGGGAATCGAACCCGGGACTTCGGCGTGACGAGCGAACACTTTAACCACAAGGCTACCTGACCCCCCTGAACAAACTTGAACCCCCTAACAGTAACAAACATTCACAAAAAAATATTTCAGTTGGGTCCATCAAGCCATTTTAGAGAAAAAGTTCAAAATGTGAAAAGGTTATGAACAACAATGGACAACAGACAACTTGTGACGCATATGCTCACATGGCCTCTCGGGACATAAAAAGGACAGGAAGGACAAGTAAACAATTGAAACATCAACACGAGGCACAACCTCAGAAACATCATCAAAATAAAACTGATATTATACCAAAATGAAAAAGGCTAGTCATACCTGTAGCACAAGCACCCAGGTACTTCTCACTGCGAGAGAGTTTGCCACAGATCAAGTGGGTACAGCTCGCCTTGAAAGACTGAAACATTGTGATAGTTTCAGGTGAGGTGAGGTGAAATGGGGTTTTACGTCGCGTCAAAGATTATTGCACTTATATAGCGACGTGCATGTATGTGTGTGTGTTTGTGTGGCTGCTTGTACTAGTCCGGACTGATGCCGATTTATAGTGCTAGTTCACTGAGATACCATGTCGCAGTTTAACATGAATACCCCACTCAGACACAGTATACTGACTCCGAGTCGACCAATCCTTGTTTTAGCCACTTAATGCCGAACGCCAGACAGGGTAACAACAAGTACCATCTTTTAACGTCTTTTGGTATGTCATGGTCTGGGATCGAACCCCAGACCTTCCACACTCCTGGCAGACGCTCTACCACTAGACCACGGAGGCGGTCTGATAGTTTCAGATAAAGCAGCTGTATAACATG
Organism: Haliotis rufescens; assembly: GCF_023055435.1. Taxonomy (NCBI): domain Eukaryota; kingdom Metazoa; phylum Mollusca; class Gastropoda; order Lepetellida; family Haliotidae; genus Haliotis; species Haliotis rufescens. Next base: position 18,325,706 of record NW_025963890.1, on the reverse strand, counting down.
GTATAATACTTGATGGACAATACGAAAGACATGGAAAAATATTCAGGGTTTGAAATTCCTTGCCAATGTCACAGTTAAAATCATAATGGCATTGTTACAATAAGGTCCTAGGCCCTGTTCTACAAAGCGATCAGAGTGCTACAACAGTTAATGCTGAGGAAATGTTAATTTTTTGTTTTGTTTGTTGTTTAACACTGCACTCAGCAATATTCCAGCTTTATGACGGCGGTCTGTAAATAATCGAGCCTGAACCAGACAATCCAGTGATTGACATCATGAACATCGATCCATGCAATTGGGATACGATGACATGCATAACCCAAGTCAGCCAGTCTGACCACGGATAGAAAGTATATTTTGTAACACAAATGTTAACAGGGTTTTACCTTGACCTACAACACTAAGGGTTCAGAAGGCGCCCAATTATCAATTTCATAAGTCCTTAGAGGAAATAGTAGGGTCCTGGAAAGTAATGAAATGGTGTAGTGTAATGTACTGTAAAATTAAATAATTACAGGAACTTTATAATTCTTGTCAAGAATTTGGTACAATGAATATTATTGTCCCTTCAGGATGCAACATATATCTTTTCTGCACCCATTCTCTACATTTGTGTGCACTAGATGCACATTTCTGCGTGTGTAAAACCCTGTGTTAATCATAAGAAGCCATTGATAAACGTACTTTCACAAAGGTAAACTGACAAAAACACATTGAAAATGAACACATCAACATACCGGTACTTCATGGACAGTATCCACAAAATTATCTTGGGGATTCAGAAACTGTGAAGGGTATTATCAGTCTCGATAAAAATGAAGTGGCAAAACTAGCTCATGGTGAAATGTCATTTACTGAGTTTGAAGATGGATCAAAAAGGTTGTCCTTGCAAACTTCTCTATACGTTGACAGTTCCAAAGGGCACATCAACACATTGTTATCAGTGCCACATTGTTATCAAAACAGTTCTATCTCTGACATTCCTCTGGATCATAAAGTCAAGCCCTGGCTCCCTATTCATGAACTGGATGATATTTATTTATGTTATTTACCATATTTGACGTAACAAGGGCCCAGGGCACTCAAAATTAGAAATAGAGGGTTCTTATTACTATTAGAATATAATTTTGGTGAGAAAAAAAAACAGAGTTGAAAGATTGTAAATTTCGTGGTTTATGCTGACAGCCTGAAATGATACATGTGTATTACAAACAATAGATATATTATTCAGGAATTAAATTGCCCATATTTAAGGGTGCATATAACACACGAGTGCGTATTATACACAAATAAATATGTCTTGTGTACATTCATCAATCGGAAAGGGTGCTAATTGGGATTGTTCACTAGCAAATATATTAGCAAATATCGCAAATATTTACAGAGGGAAGTTATTAATCAAGTCTAACGAAGGCACACCAGTGGTCGACAGAATGAGCAATAATGCATATCTGTTGCTGGTAAAATAATGAAGAAAGTCTAAGGCTCGGAAAATTAATTCACCTAAAACACTCCAAAATTCCTCATTAGTTATTCGTTCAATACCTTTACTAAACATAAAATATGTATATACCTCAATGTCAAAATAAATTCCTCCCAATTGTTGTATAATTTTTCCATATTTCTTCCTCTCCTCGCCAGACAAGCCAGACATCAGAAAGACGTGACTTGTCTGTAGACGGGTCCTCAATGTGCCTGACATCCTGCATCTTTTGTAACATCAGTCCTTCTGGGGAAAAAGAATTGACATTCTTGCAAGTTCATCTACTAGTCGTGTTGTTGCCCTCTTAGGCCTTAGACAAGTGTGTTGTGAGTAGGGTTTTTGTCACCACCTCAAATGGTTACACTGCTCACAACAAATACTCAAATTGACATGTTTTTGTAGATCATGTATATTAGGTCAATAGAGACAGAAGGGTTAATCATTGATTGAAGGGAGAAGTTTAGAAATTTAGTAAGCCATTCTGACAATTTAATATTGGACCAAGATCTACATCAAAGTTAAGTCAAAATTCCATAATTGGAATGAAAAAAACTACCTAATTTTGGTCGTTATTATTATAATTATATTTTTATTTTTGCAAACCTGATAAAGTGGCTTATATTTTATCAAAACAAAATCAACAGTGATCTTTGAACACGTGTCTTGACAAGCTTAATATATATTCACCAGCAAACAAATTAGAAGTATGGAAGTGGCAATTCTGACAACAGATACTGTAAATATTGAAAATGACGTAAGCATGAATTAAATGCGAAAAATTGAGTGGTCTTTGTTTGAATAATTAAACTTCGCATTTATGTCTCCAAAATGACTATCAACAATAAGACGGCCTCACTGCACACTTAATAGCAGAAATAACAACTTGAATATAAACACAAAAACGGTTTATTGAGCAGCAGTTGTAACAAGTATATAACAATGTCATTCAAAGAATAGGAATTACACAATGGGCATCTGGTGAGTTATCACTGCTGGGGTCAAGAGTTCTACCCACTCGTGTCAAACTGGGCATCATTGAACACTCCAGCAGTCCAGACAGACACCACCCAAGCAACACTTCATCAAAGTCCGAAACGATCCAACGCGCACCGATATACTTCATCACACTCTTTGGATCTACAGCCTTTGTATTGTCATTTCCCTTCAAGATTGTTGACATCTTCTCCACATATCAATCAGTGCACTGTTGTTGGTTCAATTATTTTATTGCCTTTGAACTTCTTTAATGCCAGTCAAGATAATAAACATAATAACACTTTGTTGTCTTCAGGAAAACACTGTTTACTGTTTTTACGGAAGTGATCTACTCAGCGCTAATAAGCAGTGCTATTTTCTGTTGGATTGGATTAAGGTATGGTTGGATTATGGTAAGAATATGTATCATTCCACTGGGGATGGGGTGGGGGGAGTCACATTGTTATTGAGTTGCATTTATGGCTAGGGGTCAGCAGTCACATTAATTTGGAGACGCATTAATTTCATGATTAACAGTAATCATTTTTATTATTCAAGACAACTATCTCTATACCTTTAGAATACAGTACCACAAACTTTTCAAACACGTGATCATACCCTATGACGTAATTTGTAGTATTTTGTTGCCAGTCACACCGGCGAAACAATGCCCTGTGACGTCAGGGGTCATCGGGTGTGCATAAGCTCCTCCCAGTGATCTGTCATCTCTACATGAAATGCCATTGAATACGCCAAGCAGTGTGGAGAGTTTTGAATATTTGTTTACTAAATATAGCCTGAGGCAGCGCATTTTATAAAAGCAAGCGCTAGTTTACGAAAGCGCTTTTATTTTTTATTTATTTTTTATTTTGTTTTTCTCGTAATTCAAGTGGCAAAAATGGTTATAAATGTTTATGAAAGCACTTTTATTTTTTATTTATTTTTTATTTCGTTTTTCTCGTAATTCAAGTGGCTAAGATGGTTATAAATGGGAACTAATACACATATATTATTTTTTCGATTCATTAATTTTCATTATTATGCACAAGAACGCAGTTTATTAGGGATATTATATTGGCGCTGAGCACATCCAAATATTGCTAGTGTTAGGGTAGGTTACCCCGAACTCTATCCTTAGCCCTTGGATCCCCTTTACAATCAATCACCCCTTTACGATCATTAGGGTTAGGTACCCGTTAAGTGGCTATTAGATTACCCGAACTCTGTCCTTAGCCCTTTGATCCCCTTTACGATCAATCATCCCTTTACGATCATTAGGGTTAGGTAAATCTACCTGTTTAGTGGCTATTATAGATTCTATAGCAGCTCCTAATATTCTTCACACAAAAACGTTAAGTAAAAAGTATGAAATGGTTTTGTGTCGAATACTTTGGTTACTGGAAACTGTCCTGGAACATTCACACAAGCCACTTTCACCGGCGACATTTTTTCAGTACTGATTCAAAAGCGAACTCACCGTTGTGTCGTGACTAGTCATGCTTATTCCTCCCTCGTTCCTTATTATTATCCACATCATCCTTACAGTGTTCCCTACCACACTTTTCTGTCACAAAAATCACCATATCATTCATGCGTACTCGCGAGTTCGACGTCTGACGCCGTAAGCCGTTTTCAGTTCGCGGCATATCGGCTCATTCCTCACCACTAGGTATCTTGTAGATTACGGAATGGGACGAATGTGCCAATGGCATCGGGATCATTCGTAAGTGTCCATAGACTTAAGTCACGAGACACCATGCCTACCCGTAACCTTCGTAAGTGTCCGTCACCTATTCGACCCTTTTCGTTCAGTTCCGTGACGTCATAGGCATGACTAGGTAAATTTGCACAAAGTTTAACAGTGTGGACGTAGCTCAGTCGATAAGCTGTCAGGCTAAGAATCCGAAGGTCGCGGGTTGGTTGCTTGTCTTAATACGTGTGACCTATGGCAGAGATCGTCCTCACGAGAAGTTGTGGTACTGTATTCTAAAGGTGCTCCCAGTGAGTAGGTTGTGTTTTTCTCTACAACAGTGAATGTGTTTGTTTTATGCTACTTTTGTACTAGGTTAATGTTAGATTACATTAGACAGGTTAGACTGCAGTCTCCGTGAGTCTGTTCAATGTAACAAGGCATTCACATGATTTAGGTTAATGTTCCTAATTTTGCAAGGTGTTTTAGGACAAGCGATGTTTAAATTTCACATATATCGTTTTCTACACGGCCACGATGGCATTCAAATATAAATATTATGTCATCCAAATGATTTAACAACTATGATCTTACCATTGAGAGAAGGTGGATACATGCATATAATGTACAGCTGTTTCGGAGGGAAACTTCTGTTTAGGGAATATTTGATTAGCCTACCTCGGCCATGACAACTGACGACCGACAAACCTGGCCATGAAATTTGCTCAACCTAAAATTTAATAAATATCTCAGCCAACCCCGATCCCGCCACTGTAATTTCGTGCGATTGATAAACTTCAAAACAATTTCAAGGCAATTGGCATACACATGTGTGAGGCTAAATACAAATATTTCAATGTTAGTATTTATAAGACGGATGTCGTTAATACAAAGGGTAAGCAATCGACATTATTGTCAACATTCTTAACTTTATGTTTGCGATCAAAACTTACATTTGCCGCCATTATGGTTTCATGAATAAGGGAGGTTACTCTAATGATTTTAACTTCACGAGCTAATGATAGAAGTGGCTGTAAAATCTCTTTAAGTGCCCTGATAAGAGGAAATAAAGTAATTTTAACTTTATGAAGCCAGTTGTATACCTGGTTATTAAGAAAATAACCGACGAGTTACCGTACAATAAAACACTGTAATGAGACTAAACCAGGATTGGCGATAAACATTATTTTACGATAAACAACGACCACCTGTCGTTTATTCCCTGTGTGTGTGTGTGTGGGGGGGGGGGGGGGGGGGGGGGGGGGGGGGGGTGAAGAATGAACTTTAGTATTTCCCGGAAATTCTAGCATTTTTCAAGTCGACCATTTGTACCTTTTCTCCCAATACCGATTCGCCCACTTTTGAATGCTATCGTTCGGCCTTTCAATTCATCTGCGTTGCCCAGGTATATCTATGGGGAACAACTCACAAGACATTTCCCCCTAAAAAATAACGCCATCATATATACGACGTCATCAAGTTGCGAGTGCTAGTTCGAATCTCCAGAAATGACGTCATGACAGAACAATGTTTTATGGTGAGATAAATGGCGCTTCGTTCTTCACTGTTCTTTGTGATTTATCGTGAAGCTATCTTATATAAACATATACATATTTCTTCAACTATTTTAAAATTCATATGTGGCTCAATAATCGCTAACTTGGTTGATGTATGTCATCGTATCCCAATTGCGTGGATCGACGCTCATGATGTCAATCACTGGACTGTCTGGTGTAGACTCGATTATTTACAGACCGCCGTCATATAGCTGGAATATTGCTGAGTGCGGCGTTAAACAACCAACCAACCAACCAACCAACCAACTTCTACCCTTTGGCGACAACTACGAGCACGGGTATTGTGCTGACAAACCTATAGAAACATATTCGGGGTTAACCGGGATTCGAATCCACGATCATAGGTTTCTGTGCCAAAGGGACGCAACTCTGCATATCGAATTGCGGCGCCTTAGACGACTGGTCCAACCATTACTCGAAAACTTATGACAATTGTGATCATGTGGAAAATAAAGGCCAGGCCGTGTCTCTAATACACCCCGGCTCGTGTATGTCAGTTAATGTTTACTCCATTTAAAACAAAACATATTAATAAAGATGTCCCTTACTTAATCACTGTGATTCTGAGGCAAGGTCCGTAATAACACGCTGGGTCTACCAGTATAACAATAAATGTATAATACCATTTTTAAAAACATAAAATGAATGGTCCCCTACATACGTTGAAGCAATATATCTGTTTGTTTGTTGTTAAGGCCGCACGCGGCAATATTCCAATAGTGACGGCGATCTGCAAATATATGCTGCACAAAATACTTTGAATGCCTTGATAACACATAGCTACCTCTCCTATCCGTTTGCCGTGTCCTTGCCGAAAGCCCGCGAGGTTGTCCAACAGTGGATACGCGACCCTGCCCTAGGACTTGTCTTACACTGACTGACTTCCCTCGGGGTCTTGTTTTGACGTTTGGACAATACACATACCAAGTTTTTTAAAATTAGCCTCTGGTCTCAGAATGTCCACACCGATTTATTACTTATATGGTGAATTTGGAAGATTTCCTATCAGCATCCATGTTTCTAAAAGAATTATTAGTTATTGGTATAAACTCAACACGCCCCTGTCTCACTTCAAGTTATCCTCGGTACTGTACAATTTCATGTCTTTAGATAATGTGTTAAATAATCATTCTTATTCTTGGCTTAAGTTTGTTGAAAATACCCTTAACTCATGTGGGCTAAGTAATGTTTATATGTTCCCAGGTAATTTTAACAGAACATGGCTGCTTAATAAAGTAGAAACTACACTAAAAGATCACTTTTACCAAGTGTGGAGGAATGCAATAGAAGTAAGTCCCAAGGGACAATATTATAAACACATTAAGACCCTACCATCACTTGATGCCTTTATCTTATTGCCCAAATATATTTACTACCCAATATTAAAATTTAGAACACTCAATCATTGTTTACCTATTGAGACAGGGCGTTGGTATAATACTCCAAGGGAATTTAGAACTTGTAAATTGTGTGACTCTCCGACAATTGCAGACGAGTTTCATTATATATTTCGTTGTCCTGCTTTTGATGAAAATAGAAAAAGATTTATTTCAACAAAACTAACCAAATTTTCAAATATGGCATCTTATAGACGGTTGTTTACATCATCAGATTTCACTGTTTTAAGAAACCTAGCAAAGTTTATATTTGTTATCTTCTCTGTTATATCAAAACTTAGATAATAGACATGCTTATTATATCTACCACTGTTTACCTACAATATATTGTTTTAGTCCGCCGCCATTTTGACTGCTTGTATATAATGATTGACATGTTAAATGTATTCTACCATGCGTGGTTCTCTGGAGAATAAAGTGAAGTGAAGTGAAGACAGCAGTTACCTATTCAGACACGGTGTACTGACGCCAAGCCGACCAGTTTTTGTTTCATGCCATTATGCCGAGTACTAGGCAGGGTAAAGCAAGTACCATCGTTTAACGTGTTTTCGTATGACCCGACCAGGGGATCGAACCACCGACCTTACATACTCCAGGCAGGCGCTGTATCCACTGGACCACTTATTGAGGCAAATCCTCCCGTGAAATGTACACTGTATGATGATTCCTAGGTTACATCATGGTAGGACCATATTAAAGCATATATGATGAGAAATGATGCTCCCAAGGATTTGTTTTTGTGTGTCGGGTTTAACGCCGCCATGAATTGTATTAAAGATATATCAGGGCGTGTCAGCTTTACGAAGGAGGGAAGTCCGAAGTAATGGAGGTCTTAATGCGGCGTTAAAACAACATTCACTCCGGCCCTGAACGGAAAAGTCTTTCCAGACGAAATAGAGTTCTGGGTAAATGTCGGGCGGCTGTGAGATTAATGTATTCATGAATGTAAGTGATGACGATCTTGACCTTGGGGCGAAGTTCAACTGATTAATCCTTGCCCGTGTATTGACCTCACGTACCATCGGGTATTGGCGTAGTCGAGTAGTTTTGCGTTTGCTCGTCATTCCGAAAGCCCGATTTCGATTCCCGCATGGGTACAATGTGTAAAGCCTTTTTCTATCTGGGATACTGCTACATGCGGCGAGAAACCCAATCCACTCACTCACGTGGTAAACGTCTGAGACCTGCATCACGTCGGTCTTACCTCCCACATTAAGCTGACATGCCGTGATATAACTGGAATACTGTTAAAAGCGGCATTAAATCCAACTCACTCACTCATAGTATAGGAGTTAGTACAGTCGGACCCATGAGATCGCCTTATGAGAAGAGAATTTCATGAAAAACCTAATTAATGTATAAAGATGTTTCTTAACCCGCAGGAGAATTAATAGTTTCAAATTGATCAGTCGACGCCTTGTATAAACTCATACAGTCCTCGTTCTACCTACCTGTTTAACCACACACACTGTGTCCTGAATATAGGCTGTTTTTAAACAGTTCTTAATGTACGTGTTGTCACAGAAGCCGACCGTGCCAGACATGGCTGAAATGTTAAGTACACATGTAGTTTCGGAACGTCTGAGATTACACATATATTAAACGTTTCAAACATGTTTCGCACAGTAATTTCGGAACGTCTGACCCCGGTTGGGATTCCGGGTACGAAAAGGTTCCTTGCAACATATGCTGGTCGTAAGAGGCGATAAAATGGATCGGGGGCAGGCTCGGTTGATGTTTGTTTGTTGTTTACAGCTGCACTCAGCAATATTCCAGCTATATGACGGCGATCTGTAAATAATCGATTACGGACCAGACAGGTCAGTGATTGACAGCATGAGCATCGAGGTACGTAATTGGGATACGATGACATGCATCAACCCAGCCAGGGAGTCTGACCACTCAATCGCCACATACGACAAGCATGGGTTGCTGAAGACCGATTCTAACCCGGAGCTTCACGGGTAACTCGGTTGATGTATGTCCATTGTAACCCAATTGCGCGGATCGATGCTCATAAGGTCGATCACTGGATTGTCTGGTCCAGACTCGATTATTACATGCTGCCGTCATAATGCTGAGTGGGCGTTAACAACACACAAACGAAACGCCCGAATGTATCCATTATATGTAAATGATTATTTTCAAGTTCATATGTCTAAATATGGTTTAAAAATCACTATTCTGTTCTGTATCTGGTCTACGGGTTTTTCTCAAACCCCTTGGCCGGAGGTGGATATTTCTTGTATTTCTTTGAATTAGGAATGATGAAAAATAGTGCAAAGGCTTTACCAATCAGGAACCATTTGCACAAAGCGATCGTAGCGCTATTGTGATCGTAACTCCGATACTTTATCATCGACTTATGATAGTCGTAGCGCTACGGTCGTTTTGTGTAAGTGGGTCCTGTTTGGCAAAGTCTTTACTAAAGTTAAAGTATCGGAGCTACGATCATTGTAGCTAAGATTGGTTTGTGCAGGCGAACCCTGATTCTATTCCCAGGCTATTCGGTGGGCAACTAAGGGTTCTATCTTTCTTGGTCCATTCTTTCTTTAATAATGCATTAAAAAACAACTTTGGGATTGCAAACGTAATCTTCTAGTTTACTCATAGCGACATGTCAGCATTAGTCCAAAGTGGCCACACCACATGACCAAACAGTAGCACCGGACTAAACACTCCGGACGAGATGATGGCTTGACCCGACACCATGGACTACCGTAAGGGACATTCCCGCGATCTCGACCTTTTGAAACAAGCTAAGTATGCCAAATTTTGGCCAAATCTCGCGTTCTCGCTATCACGCATTCTCGTGTTTTGGGCATATTTAGCTCGTTTCCAAAAGTCGAGATCGAGAGAATGTCCCTTACAGTATTCCATATGACACCCCTGTCAATTGTCAAATGAAGTCGTGACTCGAACTCAAGGTAAGGACGGACCGACTTGCCTAACAATTCGCTTTGCGTGTACGAGGTCAGTCTGTCTCCCAGATCCCAGAGAATACATTAAAAAAAACACAACTCTAGAATGATTTGGCAAGTCTAGATTGCCTCAGCAGTGAAATAAAGCATTGTTCTGGGCTCCATTTGGATTATATATTTTTTATTCTCTTGATATGTATTTTTAAATGAGATAACTTTAATAATTGTAAAACCTACTCACGAAGGAATCTTTTCGTCTTAAGAATATGATATATAAATATTAATTATGTATTTGGGATTCCGGGTTAAAATACACCACCACCGCACAATCGCACAACACCCCCACACAACATTACTCACCACCACCAGACATTACAATACCAGACACACAATTCAACATACCCTCGCACAACCACACAATACAACCACCACCGCACAACCACACAACACAACAACAACCACTCAATGCAACACACCACCGCACAACCACACAATGCAACACACAAACGCAAAACCACACAATGCATCACACCAACGCACAACCACACAATGCAACACATCAACGCACAACCACACAATGCAACACACCAACGCACAACCACACAATGCAACACACCACCGCACAACCACACAATGCAACACACCAAAGCACAATCACACAATGCAACACATCACCGCACAACCACACAATGCAACACATCAACGCACAACCACACAATGCAACACACCACCGCACAACCACTCAATGCAACACATCAACGCACAACCACACAATGCAACACATCAACGCACAACCACACAATGCAACACATCAACGCACAACCACACAATGCAACACATCAACGCACAACCACACAATGCAACACATCCCCGCACAACCACACAATGCAACACACCACCGCACAACCACACAATGCAACACATCAACGCACAACCACATCATGCAACACATCAACGCACAACCACACAATGCAACACACAAACGCACAACCACACAATGCAACACATCAACGCACAACCACACAATGCAACACATCAACGCACAACCACACAATGCAACACACCACCGCACAACCACTCAATGCAACACATCAACGCACAACCACACAATGCAACACATCAACGCACAACCACACAATGCAACACATCAACGCACAACCACACAATGCAACACATCAACGCACAACCACACAATGCAACACATCAACGCACAACCACACAATGCAACACATCCCCGCACAACCACACAATGCAACACACCACCGCACAACCACACAATGCAACACATCAACGCACAACCACACAATGCAACACATCAACGCACAACCACACAATGCAACACATCCCCGCATAACCACACAATGCAACATTGCATACCACCACACAGGAGGACACACGCCAAACAACCGCACATCGCACAACATGGATAGGATAATACTGGGTGACAAGTTAATACACATGTCAACAGCTACACATGCCGTCATATGTTCACACGTCTACGGGGGCATAACATACAGGATCTTTAGACACTTGTCAAATTTGATAAGTTAATGCGAGCTTAGATCGTGATTCACATACACTGTAGGTGTTGAAGGGAAACGATAAAATCAGGTTGACGTGTTCTTGTGGGTAAGGCAAAGACGAGAGTACATTTTTACATCAGTGCTTAATTCCAGGATTACGAATTGGGCGAACATGCGAGAAAAGATTCCCGAAACTCAAGTTGTTGTTTTTTTATTAAAAAAGTACTAACGTCAGATCATATATTCACATTATATACAATAATCCAAAAATGTCTATCACGTCGTAAACACAAAGTGTACGTAGCCTTTGTCGATTTTTAAGCGTTTGGCTCCGTTGATCGTTATAAACTATTGTACCGTTTAAGAAATACTGGTCTTCAGGGGAAAATGTACTCTATATTAAAAGCTATATATTCAAATATCAAATCATGTGTACGATGTGGTGACGATGTAACCGATTTTTTTTTACTGTCCTGTTGGCTTACGACAAGGATGTATCTTGAGCCCGATATTGTTCTCATCTTTTATTAGTGAATTATGAAATGATGGCTAATGGTAAACATGGTATTCAAATGTTCCCAAATGTAATAGAAAGTTTGATGCGTCTTTTTGCCGATTATGTCATTTTAGTATCAGATTCTGTTGTTGGACGACAAAAACAACTTAACATTTTAGAATGTTGCACCAAAGAGAAAAGAGAAATTATCAGTTAACTATGATAAAACAAATATCGTCATTTCCAGAAGAGGGGGTCAGGTGGCATTGAATGAAAGAGGGGTTTTCGATGGTAAATGTGTTAATGTTCTGAGCCATTATACTTATCTTGGTGTAATGTTTACCCATACTTCATACCCATACTCCCAGAACTTCATGAAAAGTGTCTCGGACTTAACATCACGTGCAAAGAAGGCCTTAATCAATGTTATGTCTGTTTCACAGAAATTGCATGGTCTATGGGATGTGTGACAGGGACCTCGTTATACATCAACTGAGCGCCTCCGTGGTCTAGTGGTAGAGCGTCCGCCAGGAGAGCGGAAGGTTCGGGGTTCGATCCCCGGCCGCGTCATACCAAAAGATGGTACTTGTTGTTACCCTGTCTGGCGATCGGCATTAAGGGGCTAAAACAAGGACTGATCGGCTCGGAGTCAGTATACTGTGTCTGAGTGGGGTATTGATGTTAAACTGCGGCATGGTATCTCAGTGAGCTAGCACTATAAATCGGCATCAGTCCTGACTAGTACAAGCAGCCACACACACATACACACACACGTGCATGCACGTTGCTATATAAGTACAATAATCTTGGACGCGACGTTAAACCCAATTTCACCTCACCTCACCTTACACATCAACTCCCAAATTAAATGCTTGACATACTGGTTTAATATTCTTGGAATGCATGAACGCCGAATCCGCAAACCTCAAATTTCTTATAATAGGATTGTACATTTAGATGACATGGGCATCACATATTGGACACCATTTGTTTTCTCATGGTTAAACCAAACAGTTGGTGATGTTAAACTCCTTTTGAAACAATTGCGTGAACAATCTATTTTTTTTATATTTTTTTTTGTTTAACGCCGCACTCAGCAATATCCCAGCTATATGACGGCGGGAACAATCTATAAATATGTTTTTAAAAGAATGGTATTCCACTCTAGAAAATAGTTCAAGGTATGACTTGTATAGATCTTTTAAGAGTCTTATTCAACCAGAAAAATACTAATCTACATTAACATCGAGAACCCTTCGACGTCCATTTATTCAATTTAGGCTTGGATTGTTCGAACTCATGATAAATGAAGGAAGAAAAATGTCCACTGAAAAGTCGAAGCGGTTATACCCATTATGTCATTCAGCTATAGAAAAGGAAATTCATTTTACTTTAGTATGTCCTTATTATTGTGACCTAAGAAACAAGTTTATACCTGAACGCTATCTGTCAAATTATTCCGTACCTGCTTTTATTTCTCTTCTTTCTTTAAAAGATGATGCTGTCTTATTACACTGGCTATAGATATTAAAAATGCAATTTTCCTCAGAAACCACTTGTTAAACATGAGTATATATATCCAAATATGTAAAACTACTTATATGTAACTCTTTTGTGTATGGGCCGGAGGCTTTACATGCAACAAACATCTTTGACCTTTGAGAGGTAATATTAATCTCTAAAAATGTACCGTAACCGTCAATCTTTCATGTGATCTCCGGTGAGCTTGTGTAATATATTTCCATTCAGTTATGATAAAAAAATCACTAACTTAGCACTGAGCATTTCTTTCTTTCATCGGTGTACTTTGATTGGTTGGCTATTTTTACTGTCGTGTATTGTAAATCAGGCTAAAACAAATCTATGATGGCGAATGCGCCCTGGGTATTTATAATTTCATATTTAAATATAATTATCGATTAACATTAAGTCTATAAAAAAAAACATTTTTTTAAATGCTTGATGTCGTTAATTAAAAAGAACATTTTCACCCCTGCTGTTATGTGGAATCGGGGAAACTAATCTTAGTTTAGTTTGATCTAGACTTGCTAAGGCTTTTAGAATATAGATTATATATATAAATGAATGTTTGTTGTTTAACCCCGCACTCAGCAATACTCCAGCTAAATGAGGGTGGTCTGTAAATAATCGAGTCTGGACCAGACAATCCAGTGATTGACATCATGAACATCGGTCCACGCAATTGGGGTACGATGACATGCATAAAACAAGTCAGCGAACCTGACTCTCGATCCCATTAGTCGCCTCCTAGGACAAGTATAGTCGCCTTTAACGGCGGATCTTTAGATGCGTGCGTGCGTGCATGCGTGCGTGTTCCCGAGTCATGGCGGAGCAGGACTAATTTAAAGAGATATGGCCTGAGATGGCTTATCCAAGTCTACACGATTTGGTATGGATGCTCCGATCATAAACTAACATTTAGGCTCTGAAATCTTATACACAATATCCTTCTTGACTCTAAAAATTAAAAAAATTCCCTATGCTGATTTCAGATAGAGCTAGCCAGAGATGGCTAGACTTGCTTTTGTATGCGTTTCTAGATTATTATGTTTTTCCATAAAATAAATATATTCCACGGTCATGGTGCAGGACTCCTCCGATCAGAGCCATGTGTGAAATGTAGCCATTTTCACTGTTATATTAGCGTGATATATTTTGAGATAGCGGGCTCACAATGGGATTTTACGGCGCTTGAATCAATCTTATGAGGACTGAGAGTAGTGACCCTTCACCTATTAAATACAATGCATGAAGGAGTACCGTCATACCACGGCATGACCGTTTCGTATTTAGTAAAAAACAAAATTTGATAAAGAATAAGCTATTCTCAACACAGTGAAATCAATAAAGTTAAAAATACCCCTCGATGCAACATTTATTCACTTGCAGTTGATAAACCCTTCCTATATCAGGACCGGCTCCATGGTCTAGTGGTAGAGCGCCCGCCCGGAGGGCGGAAGATCTGGGGATCGAACTCCGGCCGTGTCACATCAAAAGACCTTAAAAGGGGTACTTGTTGTTACCCTGCCTTGTGCTAATGGGCTAAAACAAGGACTTGGGCATGGACTCAGTGTACTGTTTCTGGAGGTGTCTGAGTGGGATATTCATGTTAAACTGCTGCATGGTATCTCAGTGGGCTAGCACTATAACATCGGCACTAATTCGGACTAGTACCAGCAACACACGGGGCGGTGGGGTAGCCTAATGGTTAAAGCGTTCGCTCGTCACTCCGAAGACCCGGGTTCGATTCCCGACACGGTCACAATGTGTGAAGCCCATTTCTGGTGTCCCCCACTGTGATATCGCTGGAATATTGCTAAGATCGGCGTAAATCATACTCACTCACCAGCAGCACACAGACACAGACACAGACACAGACACACACACACACACACACACACACACACACACACGTCGCTAAGTAGTACATTAATCTTGGACGCGACGTTAAACCACATTTCACCTGACCTCACCTTCCTATAAAGTCCTCAGCTCGATCACAGGCTATTCTCTAAAAGGTGTTCCAGTTTTTAGATGATTATGGGTCAATGACCTTGCAGCTCCCTAACCTACTGAACTTGAGCGATATTTGACCTGATGTCTACCCGAGATAGAGATAGCACGGGGCGCGGAGCGCTGAGCACGGAGCACGGAGCACGGAGCCCGTAGCTCATATACGCAAGAACATGACAACACATGGTCAAAGGTGAGTCAAGTAGTTATATAATAAGCTCTATATAGGTCACTATCTGACAGGTATACCCAACGTCTTGGTGCTCTACTTCATGATGATGGCAAGGGATCGGTGACAGGTCAGGGAAGATCTTATCAGAAAAGTAAATATAATGACAGATACTTGGTTTGAATCTAGGTTTCTGTGGAATCGATTTCGAATTAGGCCTGGAAAGTTTGTTCATCTCTTCCTGGTGGAAAGTTCCATCTTTGAATTTGTGAAAGAATGTTAAATGAAATTCAGCATTTAATATATTGGGTATTGGGTATTGGTGATGGTATGATTGCATGATATGTCCATTTATTTAGCTTCATAAATATCACAGTTTATTAATGATTTTCGGAAAAAGAAGATAAAGGCTGATACAGCTTTTTACGGAAGCCTTTTAGGGCCATGTTTTGGGGTTTTTTTCGATTCTATGTTGAAATTTCAAGAAACTAAGTTGAAATTTCAAGATACTATACTTCTATTTCAAGAAGTTGAAATTTCAAGATACAGAAGTTGAAATTACAAGATACTAAGTTGCGGTAGCAATAGGTGTAGATCACAGAGGGATCTCCGGTAGCAATAGGTGTAGATCATAGAGGGATCTCCGGTAGCAATAGGTGTAGATCATAGAAGGATCTCCGGTAGCAATAGGTGTGGATCACAGAGGGATCTCCAGTTGCAATAGGTGTAGATCATAGAAGGATCTCCGGTAGCAATAGGTGTAGATCACAGAGGGATCTCCAGTTGCAATAGGTGTAGATCATAGATGAATCTCCGGTAGCAATAGGTGTAGATCATAGATGAATCTCCAGTAGCAATAGGTGTAGATCATAGATGAATCTCCGGTAGCAATAGGTGTAGATCATAGATGAATCTCCAGTAGCAATAGGTGGAGATCACAGAGGGATCTCCAGTAGCAATAGGTGTAGATCATAGATGAATCTCCAGTAGCAACAGGTGTAGATCACAGATGAATCTCCAGTAGCAATAGGTGTAGATCATAGATGAATCTCCAGTAGCAATAGATGTAGATCATAGAGGGATCTCCAGTAGCAATAGGTGGAGATCACAGAGGGATCTCCAGTAGCAACAGGTGTAGATCACAGATGAATCTCCAGTAGCAATAGGTGTAGATCATAGATGAATCTCCAGTAGCAATAGGTGTAGATCATAGATGAATCTCCAGTAGCAATAGGTGTAGATCTTAGAGTGATCTCCGGTAGCAATAGGTGTAGATCATAGATGCATCTCCGGTAGGAGTAGATATATACTTATAGACTTGCATGGGCTTTATTGGATATATTTGTTTCAGGGTCTGCATGACAGACTACCCTTGCCGAACTGGGCTGGAATTCCTGGGTTCGATCGTCGCTCCACCAGTGGCTATTACGACTGATGGCTCTCCTATTGACCAGTCAGATTCCATCTCTCACATCACTTGACATTTGCTTCAAGTAAATGGCGGCCCCTATTCAAGACGATCTGACCGATAATCAAGATCTATATTGCAATAAAACGGGTATTACGTCAAGAAGTGCATCAAACCTTGACATGAACCTAAAAACATGAAAAGAAAATATCTATTGACGCCGAGTTGACAGTACGCATGCTTTGCAAATCTTGCAATCTACCGAAATGTGCATGGCAGTTAACGAACTGGATGTCGATTTCGTTACTCGATTTTGATTGGACTAAGCATAGACTCGTTAGTCCAGCCAAAAAATAACCCCAAGATTGCAGCCTAGTTCAGCAAGGGTGGAAACTCGACTTTTATAGTCAGTCAACTCCCTTGTCTTTGGAAGATTAGCGATGTCCTGTAGCAATAGGAGGAGATGATAGACGGATCTCCGGAAGCAGTAGAATGATATCCCCCTTTTAAAGCCTTCTATATCCATTTAGAATAAAAGGCAATATATATTGATCCGCAATGTAAGTTTATGAAAGAATATGAGCTGTAATAAATAATTGTCAATCAATTACACGTCTAGACTATTCAACACAAGTGACTAATTTGTGTTTGATGCTTACATTTGATTGTGTTTTCTTTTTAAGCGAGATATTATTGATTATTTATCGCCGAGTCAGCAATATTTTAGCCGAATCGGGCGATTAACGACAATACTCAAAGCCCTTGTCTACATTCACGCTCTTCACAGGTGTAGCGATAAATTAGTTATCAATAGCACAGCTCTATGGCAACGGGCTCTTAAAGTGTGTATACAATTCAATACAAAGGTTTTTCTATGTGTGAAACCTATCCAAAATACCATGTCGCTTACAGGTCAAAGACCGAGAACGCTTTATTAGCTTCTAATAGAATTATATTGATATACATTGTATACTAAAGCCGTGTGTGTGCAGAGCTAGGTCAAGAGTTGAGCAACCGACCGCGTGGTCGTGGAAGCATTTGGCTAGTGAGTGAGTACATGTATATGGTTCTATAGCTCATTAAGCCATATTCCAGCCATATAAGAGAGAGAAATTTGATGCACTCCCCCTTGATTTTTTATAGAAATCATTTTTCCAGGCTCGCTGACTTGGTTGATGCATGTCATCGATCCCAATTGCGTGGATCGATGATCATGACATTAATCATTGGATTGTCTGGTCCAGACTCGATTATTTACAGACCGCCGGGAAGGGGGGGGGGGGGGGGGGGGGGGGGGGGGGGGAGAGAGGAGAAATTTGATGCACTCTCCCTTGATTTTTTATAGAAAACAATTTTCGTTGTGAAAGTTAACTTGAATAAGAAATGCATAATCTTATTTGCCCCCCCCCCCCCCCCCCCCCCCTGTCAAAAAAAGTTAACTACGGCCTTGTCCATTCTCATCCCCTTCCCGTATCATATTTTGCCGACCCCCAGCCTATTTTATTAAACATATTTTTCATGTCATTCTTTATTTCATGGCAATTTACTTCGGTACCTATATGTCATTTCACAAGTATTTTAGGTTTTCAAGGGCAAAGAAAGAGTGCTGTCAATCAGTTTATTGTATTATTCGATACAGTTAAATCTCATCACATCTGTTCATCTATTCTACCCACAACCATACAAAGTGCAGTAGATCACCATTGACCTACAGTAAACTACGGTTACAACGAACTCAAGGAGACCACTAATTTTAGTTCGTTATATATGTGTATTCATTTTGTATACATGGATTTTCAACATGTTCAAAGCCCTGCAGGAGATTCTACTTGACATGTTATTAACATATATTTATACCTAATCCATTAAAGTTTTTTTAATGAAACGTGTTTGTAATTTATGGTAAAGTTATGTATCTTTGCAGGTTCATCATGTACACAATTTAAACCTACATTACAATGTATCCGTTCTTGGTAAAATTTGTAATCAATCAATCAAAAATAGCACTAGAAAGGTCAATGTTCACGAGTCAATCAGATTCCATGCAAGTGTCATGACACACGTGTTTCATAACGGCTTGTCATAATACCTGTTTACGAACATACAATACAACGTGGGTAATGAAGTATGTATATCACCCATAATGGCGGCTGTCGGTTCAGTTAGTTTCAGAAATATTCTCACTGGGCCTTATAATATTTATTTCCTGTTGATTGGCTAGTTCTTTCAAACAGTTCCATTGTCTTCATTGTTTGCGAAGCATCCAACAACGTGACGTCACATGAACGCATTGTTGCTAATAACTGAAGATGTAGTCATCCATTGTTTATGACGTCACCAACGACGTATTGTGAAGTTGTTCCAACAATAGCCTCTGAAATAAAAACCAAAAAAACACATATTGGTGATATAAACTTAAAGAATAACCTACGTGGTAATGGGAATCACGGTTTATCTTCCCCGAGTGAATGGATATTTTGCAAGTTTCGGGCCTTGAAATATAAGACTTGTTGACACAAAGCAATTTGAATATGCAAATTATCAAGGTAACTGTCAAAAGTAAAAGGAATACAAGGAATAACTATGAAAAAGATTACGCCAATAAAAGCAATTTGATGTTGAGGGAATAAAAGACGTTTTTTACCTCTTCCAGTTAACATTTGGCACAAAATATCTGCACAGACGGTAAAATTCAATCAAATTGATATAAAATGGAACAGGTATTTAAATCCCAAAAGCATAACCAAGAAATTGTTTTTTTCATAGTGACATCCATATATTTGTCCTCTCCGAACATTCAATGTATATACAGGAAGACGTAGCTGTCCACACACAAACATGTTTTTTATTGACCACCCATGTATCCTACGAGGCCGAAGTGGGATCCATGGGTCAATACAAAAGATCCGTGAAGACCCGGGGTAGAATAGGTCTTCAGCAACCCATGCTTTTCGTAAAAGGCGACTCACGGGATCGGGTGGTCAGGCTCGCTGACTTGGTTGATGCATGTCATCGATCCCAATTGCGTGGATCGATGATCATGACATTAATCACTGGATTGTCTGTCCAGACTCGATTATTTACAGACCGCCGTCATGTAGCTGGTATATTGCTAAGTGCGGCGTTAAACAACAAACCAACCAACCAATACAAAAAATCCATTGTTTGGCGTGCAATTACTACCTGTGATTTATCATATTACTGCTTACCATATATATATATATATATATATATATATATATATATATATATATCTATATATACACTCAAGTAAACAAGTACATTCTACTTTGTGAGTCATTCACACTAAAATAAAATATGAGTAATTAAGCGGGTTTATTTGATACATGTGTATTTATAAATTTAAATGAGATTGATAAAACGAATTGACTTCAGAACTGTGAAAACAACTGATCAAAATGTGTTCCACCGTACCACCTTGAACTTCCGACATTCGCAGTTCGGTGTAGCATTACTCGCGCTCGTGCAAGCATATATTCACGGAAAACCCCACCAGCAAACATTAATCTTGCTAGACTTGCCGAGGCTCCTCGACTTCATTGCTGAAATTCACCATTTAACGTGAATGTTAGTGCATAGTAATTTCTACATTGACATCATAATATTATATTGATATTATGAAATGTTAATTGCAACATGGTAGTTGGGAGTTAGTCTGTGATTACTAATATTGCACTGTGTTATGAAATGACAAGCGTTCATTCTCATATTGCTGACGTGTGAGAACATTGATTTTTTTCTGTCTTTGTCCATCATACCTTTCTGGAGAAAACATTTTATACGTCTACTGTGTCAGAGGTAGATGGTGATAGTGATACAAATTGTTTGTTTTTCAACTAAATAAATGTTTTCAAAATAGCCACGTGCAAGTGTAGGGGCCTGTCGCACTGCGAAATGTGTAAACACTGTGGTCATGTGACCAAGTGCATGGAAACTGGTTGGAACGAGTTGCTGTAGCCGGAATATTCTGGATGAGACAGAGTTAACAGTAGTGTACAAGACGTTGTGACAAGAGACTGAACCACGGTAAGATAAACATTTGGAATCACTTATCTCGCTGAAACCTTGCTTGCTTGTTGCACAAGTCCGGCGACTGGCCCCACGGCGAGAAAAGTGGGTCATTCTCACACCAGCTGATTACTGCGAACACTCGCTGAACGCTATCCGACATTTCACTGCTATTTTCTCGTCAGCATTGATTTCACTGTTTTTTCTTGTACTAAATGCCTGTAATAACACAACGAACTAAGTGTTGCTAGTCGTTTCCTTTCTATGAAACACGCTTGCTAAATTTACACGTTTTGGGCGGATTTCGTTGGTGCGATATGGTATTTTTTCGAATTTAAACGGACGCTTGGTGACAGACGCTACCTTGTGGCTTTGTTGCTGTAAATATTTATTTCTGAACAACAATGGTGAATGGATGTCGAAATGATATTTTCAACGTTTGAAATAGTTTCAAACTAGGATCAAAGGTTGAGAATTGTCATTCATTTGAAAATATACAAATGTGAGATTGTCTTTGTTGATGTGTCAATGTCCAAATAAACATTGGCTATGCGAACCAACTCCTCGTTTACTGTCATTTTGATTTCAAACAAAATATGTGTCTTAGATGTGTAACAGGCCAGGGTACGATGTAGTAAGCAGATTATTAGAAAGGCCATATCAGAGCTCTTTTCTGATGCAACTTTCTCCGTTTCATATCTGTCGACCCCTGCTCCCTAACTTCTAGGACTGCAGAATTAATGCAGCGCATATTTTTAGATTTATATGAAATTTAGTTGAAGTATTGTCTGTAGGGAGTTTGTTGTTGAATTGTGAAATACAGATGTTTTGCACTGTCCGCTGTTAGCAATGGTAAACGAACAAAGCTTTGCCACCGTTCGTTGTGGGCCCGGCCGGCTCTCCGTCAGCTGATTCCAGCTGGTTTGAACTAGTACACTCACAAAGGGAAGGACTAAACGTTTGGAGTCTCATTGTACTTGCCTAAGTCACGTTACAACCATAGCAACCACGAAGGCGACAGATAGACAGAATGCAGTTGCAATAGTGGTAGATCATTTTGTTTCTGACAAAAGAATAGTCCATATTGGATTATCTGACGAACTTTGTTGTGAAATGTTGCATACTGTTTGTAATATGTTTCTATACTGCCTCAAGAGACGTGAATTAATAAAAGTTATCTACCTTTCATTTGTTGATGTGGGAATAATTACAACAAAACCATATAGAAACCAAATAATTTTATTTTGAATATTGTTTTTTTTCCGATTTGAGCTGTTTCAAAGTTTAGTGTGGTTTTGTTGTGAAGCAAATTAATCACATAGGTGTAAAATTGCCAGAGCCTTTTAACCAAGTGTGGTAAGTGGGTGGCTTACTGAGAATGTATAAAATGCTTTTAACAATATTCCAATTATATGGCTGGTGGGTACACTAAATATGTTAAGAATTCCTATGTCATATATTGGGCCAAGATCTTGCCTGTGGCAGGAAAAATATATAACCACAAGGCTACCCTAGCAAAGTTGTCCTTGAATTTCCACCATCTAACAAGATTATGTGTTGGCTATGAAGAAATATTATGTTAGAATTTAATTATCCTTACATAACTTTTATTTTTTGAAAAGAAGAAAATATCAATGTCATGAACGCAAAATGTAAAAACAAATTCCAAATGTACAAGTAAGCGGACAAAGAAATTATATATCTGTTGTCTCCTATTCATAGATGAGTATTTTAAGCATGCATGAGTTGGATTGCACAAGCATGCATGACTTGGGTGGCAGAAGAACTTGAAAAAGCAAGGTTCACATATAATAGGAACACTGCATGAGCTGCATCACTGTAAGAGCTGTAGTCAGACTTAAATATAGCAACCCCAGTTTGTGGCCTGGATTCCACCTTCACCTTGCCAGTTACCTGGATCAGCTGATTGCTGTGGACCGCCTATCTTGGCAGTGTTAGTAGAGGCTGTCAGCTAGCTCTCACCAAGTCGTGGTCTGATGTTAGGGATAACCTCCATTTCTGCGCAGGGGAAATAACAGTTTATATTCACCCTACTACTGATCAGAAGGTGACTTTTGTTTATATTTCTGTTACTTTGTGTTTTGAACATTATGAATTTATTTGCTGGCTTATCTGTCCTTAAAATGTGAAACAGTCATGTCACTTGAACTTGATTCCGTGGAATTTTGTAAAAGCCATTGCAAATTCCTTTTGGCAATAACAACATGGTCACCCAGGTCAGTTTTATGTGTCTAACTTTGCATACTATTCCCATGTTTCTGTATGTTCATTTCTTCTTTGTTATATGCATTGGTTTGTACAGGTGCACCAACATTTTGTACACTTGGTCCCTGATTATTTTCTGACCTAAGTTTTGCATTTTAACAAATAGATCAGATTTGCCTAACATAATTCGGTTTTGGTGCTTTACCTTGTTTTATTATAGAGGACTTCAGTTTAAGTTTTCTGAGCGTGATTGCGATGTGTTTGGTTGAGCTGAGCTGCCTGGCTGACCCACTATAGTGCTATTCATAGAGCAAGTTACCAAGGTCAGCCAGAAAGGTTATGACCTGGTCAGTGCCCATGTGTAGCTAAAACACAGGCATGGCAGCATTGACCACTTAAGAAAGAGAGCTTATGAAAGAGAAGGAGAGTTTAGTTCAATGCTGTTTTGATTTGAAGCTCAGTTATGTGACATTGTGTACTTCAGAAAGGATATTAGATCTTTCCCCATCTGACACAGGACAGTTACATTTGATTAAAGTTAGTGGCTTGTATCTCTGTCTGAAAGCAGAAAGTCAGGTTTAATGAAATGTGACAGGATTTTATTTAAAAACATTTTGCAGATTGAATGAAAGTTGATGTAACTATGCTTTGAGGTATTTGCTAGCCACTCTTTTGTTGAGAGGGGGCACGGAGGGCCCAGTCTAAAGCGCCGCAATTTGCTGTGCAGAGTTGCATACCAGGGGCATGGCAGAAATGTAAGATGATGGGTTCAAATCTCGTTTTGCCCCGATTACATTACTAGGTGTGTCAGCACCAAACCCATGCTTGTATGTTTCACCAAAGTGGTGAACATCTAAGACCTGCATCACTTCGGGCTTGCCTCCAACATCAAGCTGACTAGCTGTGATATAACTCGAATACTGTTGAAAGCTGTGTTAAAACCCAACTCACTCACCCTTTCATTCAGATTTCCATGTCTAAACCTTTTCCTTTCGTTTTGCAGTTCAGAGATCAGTAGTCTTGGCACAATGGCTGACCTAGAAGGCAAGTACATGTGCCATGAAGACAACGGGCAGGCTGAAGAATCTTTGTTGTCAGAATCAAATCAAGACCAATTCTCAGTGGAAACTGAAACAGAAACCCTGCCTCCAGTGGAAGATGGGCAGGAGAATGAACCTGACCACAGGGGTGAGGAGACGGAAGGGGAAACTGAGCCTCTCTGTGATACAGACACTGATTGTACCCACAGCTGCGCCTCAAGCTCACAAGGCTCTCCCCTCCCCTGCAAGAAATTCCTGGCAGAGCAAATGGGCATGGGTAGCCCTGAGAGTTGTATCACCAATCCTGTCATGGAACCATTGCCCCTGAAGAAGTATCTCTCCACGGAACTGGGGTGTGGTGATGAGGACTGTCAAAGTTGCCTCTCCAGCAACAACACGACCCCTCTTCCATACAGGAAGTTCAAACCTCCAGAGTCTGATGCAGGAACTGATCTTCTTCCTGTGTGCCGCATCTGCCAACTTCCTGGAGATGACGATGAAATACTCTTCTCACCATGTCGGTGCTCAGGCTCTCTCAGATATGTGCATTACCATTGTTTGTTGGTGAGTACCATTGCAAACTGTTCCTGGGTTAAAGAATAGTACAGTGTTCAAAATTGGAATGTTAAGAAGTCCTTGTCCAATTATCATAGCCCTTATTCTAATTACATTATGACAGTATTAAAACAAAAAGATTTAAAGGGTCCTTCAATTCAAGTATAGTACATGCTTGCCGTAAAAGGTGACTATGCTTGTGGTAAGAGGCAACTAACTGGATCGGGTGGGCAGGCTCGCTGTCTTGGTTGATACATGTGATTGTATCTGGAATATTGCTGAGTGCGGTGTTAACAACAAACAAACCACATATAGTAGCAGAAAACCACATATATCACTAGCTACGATTTATTCCTGGTATGACACTGGTATAGTGTTTGACTTATTAATGCATATTGTATCGATCAGTAATCTCTTGGAATGTTTGATCTGCATTCAGATTCAATTCCTATTAGCCAGCTCCTAATGTAATTTTCTCTTTACCTTTTTTCAGAAATGGATAGAAGTGTGCTCAAGAAAGACGAAGAAACCTCCAAAATGTGAACTCTGCTTCTTCCCCTACATCAGACACAAGAGATTTAAGGTTGGTATCTATTTTTGTCCTCTTTCATCGTTAGTGCATGTTTGTCTTTACATAATTGTGTGAATGCATGTATAACCCTCCAGCGAAGGATCCTTTACATAAACAGGCATTTGTTCAGCTATAAAGAAAGCACTACGCTCTGGCTGTTTGGGAGTCCCAACAGATTTGATTCTGGTTCTTGAAAAACTCCTTTTTCTGCTAGTATTAGTTGGTGTATCTGTCTGTTAGTAATGACCCTACTTGCAGGGGCATTGTCTCTGTTTTATTAATGTTAATTACAATGTCTAGAACTTGGCAAAAACTGGCACTTGACTGTGGAGTTTGTCACCTTTAAGAGGGAGCAATCGGATATCACGTAAGGTATTAGCAGTGTAGAATTCATTATCAGGAACCCGGTTTGCCCGATTATGTTTCTAGGTTTGTCAGCACCATACCCGTGCTCGTGGGTTTCACCGAAGTGGTAAGACCTGCATCACTTCGGGCTTTCCTCCCACATTAGGCTGACATACTGTTAAAAGCAGCATTAAACCCAACTCACTCACTTATTCATTATCAGGAGGAGACTAGATGATTCTATCACCAAGCTGTTTCAAATAAATTATATGATCTGTAAACATGGTAGTGTCCTTATACATTTCAAATGAATATATTCATGATCACTTTGTCAAGACTAGTGATTTTCAGTCTATTTCCATTTTAAGTCTCTGAGGTAGCGATGACCCTTAGATTTATTGGTGTAAGATGAAGCTGCCAAGATTTTGTTGGGGTGTTACAATTCTATCTGAGGTCTATCAGGGATCGATTCCACTATATCCAAGCTGGACCAGTGCAGGGAAAAACATTGCTAGTGCAGGTAACTTTTACTGTCAGGATGCGTCAAGTGCAGCAGTAATATTTGATAAAAATCGAAAATTTAATTCTTTTAGAATTGGCTGCAAATCTTTTTGAATCCAGGAATGAAAGTTTATGAAATTAGTGAAATATACAGGAGGTCTGAATGCAGTGAATTTGCAGAACTAATTCTTTACAATTACCACTAGAACAGTCACTCATGAGGTTACAATCACATCAAACAGACACTTTGAGACTTCTTTTTTGAGGTTGTTTACTGGATATCACGATGTGAAAAGCCATATACAGATTTACCCAAAATAAAATACTGGAGCACATTTTCAAATTTATGTTCTCTTTGAATTCATTTAATATTCAAAATAACTGATAATACAGTGTTTCAATTTTGATAAACTGGTTCAGTCAGTATTTTGGTTGTGCAACCTGATTATTTACTTGGTTGCATCCGGTGCAGATTGTATGACAGTGGCACTCAATTAGGAGTGTTGGTGCGTTGGTGTAACAGTGGCACCCATTTGTGAATATGGATGGGAACAGTGGCACTCCTAAATGTGTGAGGACAGGTGGAACAGTGTTTGTTTGTTTGTTGTTTAACGCCACACCCAGCAATATCAGATTATGTCTAGTTAACCATTGCTGATTCCTGTAATAGTTCGTTAAAAGTAATCTCTGGCTGGATAATTTTTTGTCAAAATAATAGATTGTCATCACTACCCTTGTGTGTACATAACAGGCTCCTCTACTCCAGTATAACAATATCTACTCTACTGTATGAACATTCTAAATGCCTATCAAAGAACTTAAATTGGTTAATTAAAGACTGGGGTAAGAAATGGATTTGCAGCCATATGAACCCACCCATGTTTAAAATGTTGTAAATTTGTGCTGAAAAATGCAGATTAATTGATTTTCAAAGATAAGATGTCTAAGACACCCATCACCAGTTGTGTGTTATTCGAATTTTGTTCTAATTTTTAAAAACTTTAAATCAATTTTGTTTTTTAATAAAACCGTGTAAAAGTATTCTTTGAGTGCTGACTAAGGGCCAGTACACAGTTCATGTTTTACAGGCGCTAAAGATATTTTAAACTGAAAATGAAACATAAGATAAAATCAACTGAGAGGTATAGCTTCTTTTGCCCCTCTGTTTATAATAGGTTGGAAATATATTTCTCACCAGACGAAATAATTGCAGTTTCCTATTCTAAGTCAGTCCTTATGTGAACATTACTGCCCATGGCACCACAGGCAGGCACCTATTTCAGACATGGCCTTTGCCCTTAACTGCCAGCCAGCCATGTGACCTCTCCATTCCTACAATGTTGATTATTAAGTGATCTGCACATAGTAGACACGATAGGGATACTATTTGAGTGGTCAGCATGGTAAGATAGTAAGGCTTATCAGCGATAAATGTATGTGAAATGCAGTTAAAATTAGTCTATTGTAACTGTTAACTGTGTCAATTATATAAATATATATATGTTTGTTTTTAATGAACATTGATATGCAAAAATCGCTGGTTAAAGAAGTGGAAACCCTTGTGAATGTAGCCAGGATCCCAGTTTTGTAGTTTGGGACAGAGATTCTATAGAATTTGTACAGAAATGAATATGGATGTATATATGTTTGATCTGCTTGAGTCTGGTGTCGAGTCTGTGCCAGCCAGTGAAAAAAGGGTTAATCAAGTAATGGACACACACAAATGCATTTGGTCTAAATATTCGCGAGACTTGCTGGATGAAGGGACATGTTTCTGTAATGAGATCCTGGCTGGAGGGTTGTGTTGTCCTTGAGTTACACATTGTTGTCCTAACATTACTTAGTCATTGAATTCCTACCATACTGACTCTCCTGTCATGGTCAGTACGTATTGCCAGTGAATCTTGTAAGAGTTTTCCAAAGAGTTTAGTTTTTCTTTGATGAAATAAAGACTTGAATTAAGATTAGTGACTTTTGGAATATGGTCAAAACAGGAACCTTATCTTTCTTACGGCAATATGTATGATTGTGTTTGTGAGTGTTCTCCGATCAAGGTCTCCTCTGATTTGCACAGTGGTATTTCATTGCTATACAGTTTTGACCTAACAATCGTAAATGGTCTATTCCAAAACAACACTATTATCATGTTTATAGTATCTTAAAGAAGTTGTCCAAAAAATTTCATCAGACTACTTGTAAGAAATGCCTATCAAACAAATTTTTACACTGAAGAATGATTTGAAAGGCATTTTTGTAGAAAGATTGATTTGTGATTAAAGCTGCAACAGCAAGACAAATCATTGGTTATTCATTAATTGTATTACTATTGTAGTTTATGGAAGTGGTAACCACTCTCATGTGATTCGATTTGGTTAAAATAACAACTTTATTTTCTTTCTGTGTACGGTTTTCAGGCAATTTTGCCAACGTAGGCAATACCAGTTATATCACTTCTGTAATTTATCCATATGCTATTATGTACAGCTGTGTAATATGGAGAGAACTTGATTGATATTGTCTTTATTGCATCCTTTATTCTAGAGTCAGTTGGAACCACAATTAAGCAACAGTTGTCACAAATGTATGTGATAAATATTCATAGTATGATTTATTAGCCAAGAAAATCCTGCTGTTATGTCACAGATTTAGTATTAATTCAAAGGAAAAGGCAAATGCATTGAGAGACAAAAAGTGGTGGCAGACTGCACCCGCATAAGCTCATGCACAGTAAATGTGGAGAATAGTTATGCAGGGTCTAATAGCATAAATTAATTATTGTTCCAGTGTCACAATTATCAGTTGTTATGAATGTTTATACCATATGTTTTCATCAGAAAGTAAAAAAAGAGTTGATTTATTGCAACTGAATGAGAAAAAAAGTCATATAGTTAGAATCATAAACATGAAACTTGTTTAACATGAAAAAACATTTAGTGATAAAATAATGAAATGTTTAGTGGTTATATTGCTATCTTATTTCAGGTGTCATTTTTGGAAAGTGGGGTTGTTATGATGTTGCTAACGATGTTGCTAATGCCTTCTTCCTTTGCAGCCTTTGTTTTCAACTTGTGCATGTGAGCTATTGGCCAAATCGGGCAGCGTGCTCGCCATTGTTGGCTGTCAACACATTTGTGGACGCTTCACAAGGTCCACTCATGTGCATGTGCCCGGCTCAATTCTTAAAATATTTTATATTTTTTCAGCTGGGTGTTGGAGGATGAAAATCGGGTCCACTGCTGATTAAGACAATATCGAATGAGAAAGGTTGAATGAAAGCAGTGCTTAAGCGAAAGAGGACCCACAACAGTGACCATGATCCAGATCCTGGTATATTGTATATTGCAGGTAGTTTTCTACTTTTCTTTCATGCCTTGTTGTTTAGTTACATCCCCATTACCGTGTCAACATGTTCTGAGATTAATTGTCATGTGTTTGTTTCTTCCAGTTCCATCACTGGCGTCTTCCCAAGGTCAGCAGACGGGACAAATGTCTTCACACAGCGTTCCTGTTCAACCTGATAATCATGATCGGATGTGCAGTGGCCACTGTTCTCTGCTTCCTCTCCGATAAAGGACAGATCACGAACTTGCCCAAGAACAAAGTGGAACTGACTTCGGAGGAAGTAATAACACTAGCATGTGGCGTTTTCTTCTTTGTGTCATTCTTCATTGCCATGACCGTTGAGATCAAAGCAAAGCACACTGTGTACAAACTCTTCATCAAGTTCCTCACTCAGAACACAGAATGGCAGATTGAACCCTATGACCGCTCAAAGGATCCTATGTACAACATCCACCCTTCTCACAATGTGTGATGATGATGATGATGATGATGATGAAAAACACTTTGATTTTGTGGATGTGGAACAATGACATTTGTCAGTGTGCATGACTTTCTTCAAAATGGCTCGGCTGAACTCTCACTCAGCTTTTGCTGTGTCATACAGCAAACTAGTTCACTTTCAGTAAGCTTGTGGTTAATTTACACTGAACACAAACATAAGGAGAAATCTAAAGACTGTACTGTCACTTAGACCACCAAAGGATGAAGGTGTAATGTTAGGTCTGTGTGAGTGCATCCTGCAGCAGTGTGTGAAATGATTTGCATTTCCAGGTGTTTACAGATGTGTGCATTGTCAAGTCTGCTGTTGGATCATTATGTCCTTTGCAGGTTCTCGTTAGTGATGTTATGGTATCTCTTGTTCAAAGTTGTCATTTCCCTGATACCTTTATTAGTAACCAATTTATCTGACAACTGTGAACAAATTACCATCAGAATATTAAACACACTGACTTTGGAATCATTTCATAATGCTGTTAGGAAAAGCTTACGAGAAATATTGAAATCCAATCACTATTCTCTTTTCAAGCAACTAAAAAATCTATTTATATTTTTTATTTCTTACAATTGAGTTGAATTGGTCACTCACTGTTTTCAGTTCTTGATAATTTTAATCCTTGAGTGTGTTTTATAGCAGTGCAGTTATCAACTTCATCGGTTGATAATTAGTGCATTATAAATCTAATCGTGAGCAAATAAATCTTCTTGTTTTGCTTCTTAGATATCAGGTAAGACAGTCTTGTATGTTTAAACTTTCGAAAAATGATTTATTTTTTTTTTCTGTGATAAATCCTTATATGTCAATAGACATGAACTTATAACTAAAATATTATATTATTTAAGCTGCTCTTGCCATTGGTGTTTTGCTTAAGTTATATTCATCAGGTTTGAGGGAATGTCCTCTGAGACACTTATTTGTTTATGAGATTTTATTTTTTTGAAATATTACTGGTACATTTTATCAATGTCTTGGCTGAAGCCTGTTCAAACTATCAGTATTATGTTTGTTGTGCAAGCATTTAACAAGAACAGTTCCCATGACCACATGGTAGTCTGTATCATGACTTCATAACATACTGTGTAAGGATAAGTGACGTGTCTTTCAAAAGGTGCAGTTTCACAGAGCAATCTTAGTGCTAAGACAGTCGTAGCCCTTCGATTGCTTGGTATAACTGTTCCTAGCAAGACACAGATATGAATATAAAAGACTATTCTAGGCCAGCTCTACATCAAGGGGACCTGTAAATTATTCAAAAACATTCAATTTGTTTCTGAGAGCACTGCCAATTATTTGTTATAACAGATGATCAATGCAAAACTTGTTAGGACCAGTGCTGAACGATTGTGCAACTGAAAAAATATCTCATCACATATCCTTCACATGAAGACAAATGTGACACGGAAGCATTTTCTTGGAAGGGTTAGACACAATTCCACGTTGATACTCAACAATAAGGGTAAATAAATACCTTGTCACATGATCAGCAAAGACATGGTGACGTGTTGTATGTAAACTGTAGCAGATACAGTGATAGACCTAATGCTTGTATGGTTGGTAGTTTGAAGAACATAGATGTTTTAATGTGAGCAAGAAAAGAACAAATTGCAAATACAAGTATCATATCAAGCAGCAGTAAATATTGACCAACACATTTCTTACCTGTAAATTGCATTCCCATATCATTATGATAGACCTAATAAAAACAAAGGTGTTTCTGATTACCTGAATTTAAAAAAACTAGTAGCCGTTTGGTTTTTTTGCTTAATTTCTTGCAAGATAGTATAGCTGAAGTCAAGGATACAAATTTGTGTCTCGAATTTTACATATGTTTCAATATTGTTGGCACGCAACAGTATGATCAGTCTCGTGAAATTAATGGCACCTAAAGATATTTTTTTCAACCAGAGTATCTTGTAAGTGAAGTGTCCTCCATGGGATATACAATCATTAGATCTATGCAACCCTAGCATGGCGGTGGTTAGAGCTTACAGCTTGATCTCACTTCACTGCGACGCTGTCAGCTCACCTTTGCACCTTGGTTACTTTAATAATATAAATACCGTACCTGAATATCATTGTAAAAAATATTGTCTTCGCAGGGTTGTATGCCCATTGGCAGTTTGAATCTTCACCTGTTTTGGTGTTAACTGGATTTTCATTGATCCTGATATTGACCTAATCATCCATTAGCCCACCATCTCATAAATAGCTCCAACTCCAGTTCACCTCCAGCGCAAGGTTCCTATACTCATCAGAAAGTCAACCATTGACTCCATGCTCATACTACAATCATGAATATTATCAGAACTCTGTACAGGGGCTTATATCAGGGGAGACAGACAGATGCTGTTGAGATATGATGGTGAATGCCATTTACACAGATACTTGAATTTAGAAAGAGAATTTATCATATACAGCCTGAGATGTGATGCTATACATTTTGTATACCATAGCGAATGCCAGGTGCTATCAGCCATTTGAATACTATACTGCACCTTTTCAGTGTAGTTTTGAATTTATATGTTAATTCATAATGTAATATTTTCATATGTTTCTTTGAAATGACCAAGTGTTGATATTGGTATTGATCATTTGTACAAATCCACTTTATGAGACTGGCTGCATGTTAGACTACTTACGCTGTGAATGGTAACCATGTTGGTTAGGGAGTGAGGCTGGGTCAGAGATGCATGTCAGTAATTTGTTCATCACTAAGTGATATGTATTAATATTTAAAGTAATCCAAGTACTGAGTTTGTGTTTAAATTTAGTGCTGTGAGAGAAATATATTGCCATTGTACGAAACATTATTTAAATCTTTATATATATTCTTTCTATTTTTAATAAAATGTCATCATATGATTCAGACTTGTCAAATTATTAAGCGTTAGGAGTGAAGTATTCATCTCCATGGTCAGTGCTATTAGGTCAGTAGGTATCATGTAGAAACTATCTTAAACTAGTCTTAGGAGCGATGATGTAGCACTGTGGAAAGTGTGCCTGGGTGCCTTTGTACAAAGTAATCTTAGCGCTAAGGTGATCGTAACTCCCATACCTTAACATAGACTTACGACAGTCGTAGCGCTAAGATTGTTCTGTACAACGGGGCCCAGGTATGTTGTGCAGTACAAGGTCCTATTCCCAACATTATGATCACAAAGTCAATCTTAGAACTCATTCATATGTTATTGATGGCAGATATCCAAACATTGTGTCCCCGATGTTCTTTAAGATCAGATCTTGATCTGAAATCAAATTGATTACTCTTGATATTATTTATCATTTCACTCACAGGTAGAATACTATCTTCAAGGTAGCATATATCTGGATATGAGCTTTCATTTCATCAGGGCATGGGTCTAGACTTTATGCCACTAAAACACAGGGCACTGTACCAAGTTTTGTGAGTACCTTGTGTTGGGAGATATATTTAATCAGGGTGTGCAGCCGAGTGGTATTCATTCCACTTTGACATGTTTAGGCCATGTGTTACATGAAGTCTTCTAGCCTGTTAATGTTACTTGATGACTATCTTTAGCGGGAATTAATGTTGGAGATGCTGCTGATCCCGTTTGGTACAGGGAGTGAGTAAGTGAATATTGCTTAACGCCGTATCAGCGATTTTGCAGCTATTTGCGGCCTTGGTACGGGGATCCGGGTATCTACTAAGGGATCTGGGTTTCTACTCAGAGGGTATACAGGACTTTGCACAGTGGTTAGCTGGATGCAAGTAAAATTGTATTTGTTATGCAGATCCAACATTTAAAAAAGTACTAAACATATATTTTTTCAGTAATTTAACTTCAAATCACACATTTTTGTCAATGGAGATTAGTGTAAAGTAGTATTGTGGATTCAGTGGTCACCAATGAGACTACAGAGTGTCAAGTTAGATGGTGTTTGGGATTCAGGGGAGTGTAGGGTTGGCACCCTCAGTGGAGAGTGTTTGATACAGCGGAACCCTCTGCAGTGTGGTCCTCTAGCAGGGGGCCATATGCACTGCTGGCGTTCACTGTGTTGACACTCTTGCAATGAGCATGATACTTATGAACTGGGAACAAGTGTTTTCATGTGCAGTTTAGGAAAAGACAAGACCACTGTCTCCCATCAGTCTGTCTGTGACAATTTCCTTATCTCTATAGCTCGATCTCTGTAATAATGGTAAACGTAATTGAATTTGAGTTAGCAGACATTATGGCGTTCGAAGGACTGAATTTGCTGGAACAGTGGAAGTAAGAGGCTTGCCTTCGGTTCAATGAATTTGCCTGTCCGAAATTTGGTAAAAAATGTCTAAAAAGGAAAAAAATGTCTCGTTTGTAGGATTAGCAACAGACAACATCAGATTAAAACTATATAAATAGAATGAAATTTTCTACAAGCTAAGCGGATTGTTTGAGCGCCACGGGGTACATAGAACCCTATCACTTACAAGCCGGTTGCCGTGCAGCCGTATTCAGGGCCCGGATGCCGTGTTGACGTAAGCCACTATAAATAGATACAGTTAGTTCCCGGGCATTGTGAGATCAATAAACCCGATGACATCCGCCAACAAACTGCTTTCACACTTGTCACTGGTGATGTAATATGTTAGGTATGCCATATTTATCAATGGTAGGCAGGGGTATTAATCCTTTACAACCGAAGGCTCGCTGATGCATAAATAGTGACACATTAATGACGGTTGTTCGTGTAGTAGAAAATCTACTGTGTTTTTCTTTGTTTTATTCTCAGGTAATACGTTTGAAATATATGTTCATATGTAAATCCAGGAGGTAATGTAGCAAAATAAAATAACGAAGTTTTTTCATAAAATACCAACAAAGATTACATATCTTGCAACACATTTGAAGATATTGCGTAATTTGCAATTCAGAGGCATCAGTGAAAAATGTGTTAACACATTATGCCCGCTCTGTGTTAGCTGGTGTTGATTGGACAGAAATTGTATAAAAGAATAATTAACAGAGCAAGGCATCGTTACTACATCAATACCATTTGGTTAAACTAAGTAGACGAAAGACGTATTGCATCATAACATGACATGTTTTGCCCCCTACAAAGGCGATGCTTGTCGGCATGTAGACAGATGTTTACATTAAATTATTACCTACTGGGTCTCCATTTCCGACAGACTATGTTTATTTGTTTGTTTGTTGTTTAACGCCGCACTCAGCAATATACCAGCTAAGTGACGGTGGTCTGTAAATCATCAAATCTGGACCAGACAATCCAGTGATTGAACGCCCTGAGCACCGATCTCGCAGTTAGTCGCCCCATACCACAAGTATGGGTTGCTGGAGACCTAGAATATGAGTAACTATGCAGGTACCATCTGAAGGAACAAACCAATTAAGTAGATGCATTTCCTTTGTCAGGAAGAATAATATTACATAAAATAATGAAAAACCGTAGCACCATGCAACACGTGGCCTTCTGGGTTGTGTTTACTTGAAGCCACCGCGGCCTTGACCGCGATGGAGCGCGGCATCTGTTTGCATATTGCCGTGACACGTGGATTCCTTTGACTGGTGCCCGTCTACAAGAAAGAGCTGTTCGGGCGCAGGCGATCGTTGTGCCAAGCAGGAGAACCGGTATACAAATCGTTGGCCACGGCATGTATTGGAAGGATCAGGTGATGTTAAACCTTGGGAGGAGGATCTGACACCAACTAAATGACAATGTTTATATGTGTGACTTAAGTTCGTCTTCGGTTTAAAATATATATGTCAATTCGCATGTATAGTAGGAAAGAGGTAATGCACGTGGGCATGTTATTATGTTGGTTGAAAACAATCCAGAAATTCTTAACCCAAACTGCATTAACGTTCTACAGCGAAGATAAAAATAGTCTACTTGGTCAATCGAGCTGTCTGTATGTGATGACGTACTACATGTAACGTATTCTGTGTCAATCAGTAGGCTACAGAACCATATCGATCAAGCAATAACATTAGCGTACGTATATAGTGTCGTTGCTCAGAGGTCATTGTGTGTGGGTGGTTGAATACGCTTCTACGAAGATTCCAAAGGGCGCAATGCGGCTCTTGCTCAAATGTTGTTTGATCAAGGCTACAACAATCAAGGCCTCGACAAAGCTTTCAAAAAGTTCTATGGTAGACATGTGGAGTGCATTTCCAAATTTGACGCATGCGTCAGGGATAGAAATGATGTCCGATGCAATTGTCTATTTTGTCTTGTTCCATATGTTCCCGTGGTTTTTTTCAGAAGAACAATTGACTTGCCTCTGTACGTGTTTGTAACGGGTGCCACCTGTGGGTCAGAATAAGCTCACTTTTCCTCGAACAAGTTGTATCATTGCTTATTTGGTGGCGTAGCCTAGCTAGTGGTTAAAGCGTTCGATCGTCCCGCCGAAGGCCCGGGTTCGATCCCCCACATGAATACAATGTGGGAAGTCCATTTCAGGTTTTTCCCGCCCTGATATTGCTGGAATATTGCTAAAAGCGGCGTAAAACCACACTCAATCGCTGGCATCAAACAAGCTTGAGTTTACAGACGACCCTGGTTAAGACTAACACATCTCTATGTGTTGACGCTCGCGACGTGACATGTAAGTGCTCTGGATGTCACGCCAGCTACACATTGGTATGTAGAACAGGTGCAATTTGTGTGAATGCATGCCAGGGGATATGCTATATACCTCGCCGTTAGGCCATTCTGATATTAACAGTGCATCTTCAAAATGTACGTGATGGAATGACACGTCGAACAATAGTGGTATGGAGGAATGTGGAGCTGCAGATAGCTGCATGTATGTGCACTAACGAAGGGCTCTCTTATGCGTAGTAGTAATTAAATACTTATGGCAGGAGACCTGCTACAGCTCTGTTTTCAGATTGCAAATAATTATTTGTCATGCTCGGATAATGAATATAGAATTAAGGATGCACGCGTACTAGCTTCGGGGCAGTTGACGGTGTTTTTTTCAAGTAATTCAAGACCCACTTTGTTTCATGGTGTATATCATCTAGCAGTTAACGACCTCCTTCATTACACAAGCGAACAGAGAACAAAGGGGATACGATCGAGCCAGTTGACGATCCCAGAAAGTTGGTTTCAAGTAATTTAAAACCTTCTTAGGTTTATGATATCAGTTAAAATGTAAAAAAAAAAAATACACGGACTATAAATGTTTAGATGCAGCTGCATTCCGTCGTATTGTGTGTAGGATTATTATTGGCATGTCCCTTCTTGAAACACGATAAGGATGGCAAATGCATGTATGCGAGTATACTCGATCAGCCGGTGTGTTATATCTCCATTGTAGCGTCACTTCGAAAATCATAAATGCCACTTCATGCCAAGGAGCCCCTCAACACAGCAATGCGACATATTTATTATATACAGGTACTTTCCATCATTTAGGGCATAACAATTGGGGATTAAATTGAAAATAGAAAACAACACACCAGGCCAAAAACTAAAGTCAAACGAGATTTAACTCTCCTAGGCTCCTGACTCCAGTCCATATTTCACTCTGAATATGATCGGATTTCCCTTGAAAATATAGACTTCTTTGCGATTACGGAAACGGGCAAGGTTCACCAATAAGATGGATCTATGATACACTGAATAATCGAGGACGACGCAAAGTCGAACCAGTATGAAAATATAGAATACTAAACGAGCTCCCGTGTAATACCAATTTTATGAAACTCGTGAATAGTTGTGGTATCTGACGAGCGAAAGCGAGTCAGATACCACAACTATTCACGAGTTTCAATAAATTGGTTTTACACGGGAGCGAGTTTAGTATTTTATTTATTACTGGCCATTTATAACGTTTTTAGAATTATACTGTTGAGTGTGAATAGGCTGACACCTACACGATCCATGGCATAGTCCAACTGAGTTTAACACAGTAATACTTCAAATACGTCAAAAGTTGAAACGTATGATTTTAATACCATCCAACGGTCCACCTTTAGAATTCAGGCGTCCGTTCCACAAAATTATCGTAGCGTTAAGGTTATCGCAACTCATATACATTAACTTAGACCAACGACTGTCGTTGCGCTACCGTACGATCGCCTTGTGGAACGGGGCCTTGCACCTCAGAGTTTACAATGACGTTGAGCTTTCAATATTTGTTCGTGAAACGTGTTCCGAGAGTACATAAGCACGCGTTTTGGTATTACACAATGTGTAATACAGATGTATGTTTATTACTTGCCCGTGAAGAGATGACCCGTTTAATAAACATACAGCTTTATTACACATTGTGTAATACCAAAACGCGTGCTTATGTACTCTCGGAACACGTTTCACGAACAAATATTGAAAGCTCTCAACATCCCTTGGCTTATTCAACGGCATTGTGTGTGGAGATGATAGATCACTGGGAGGAGCTTATGCACACTCGATGACCCCAGCGACCTTGTTGCTAGGCTGACGTCACATGGCATTTTTTCGCCGATGGATCTTGCAACAAAATTCAACAAATTACGTCATCGGGTATTGTGACGTGATTGTAAACTTTGAGCTGCAAGGCCCCGTTCCACAAGACGATCGTACTCTAGCGCAACGACAGTCGTACCCTTAGAAGTTAAATTATGTGAGTTGTGACAGCCTTAGCACTGCGATAATTTTGTGGGACAAACGCCTGAATTCTAAAGGTGGACCATTGTATGATATTAAATTCATACGTTTCAACTTTTGACGTGTTTGAAGTATTACTCTGTTAAACTCAATTGGATTATGCCATGGATCGTGTAGGTGTCTATTTACACTCAACAGTATAATTATAAAAAACATTATAAATGACAAGTAATAAATAAAATACTAAACTCGCTCTCGTGTAAAACCAATTTTATGAAACTCGTGAATAGTTGTGGTATCTGACTCGCTTTCGCTCGTCAGATACCAGAACTATTCACTCGTTTCATAAAATTGGTATTACACGGGAGCTCGTTTAGTATTCTATATTTATTAAATGGGTGATCTCTTCACGGGCAAGTAATAATATATTAGTTATCATCCTCGGTGTTGATCGAACGACCTTCACCTCATTTAAGAAGCATGGCGCCAGGTTGCTCCGTCGCGCACCTGATTGTTCTGAACACTTTCAACCGTCGCGGATCAAATCATTTGTAATAAAAATCATACAAGGGCCTTGAATTTAATTTACAATAAACAACACATATTACTCAACAGAGATTCCCAGCGTGAGATACGCTACAGTGACATGCCAATCATTGTAAAGTCGGTCAAAATAATATTTTCAAAACGGGTTGCCAGAGCGTCCTACTTTAATATGGCTCGGAATTCCGTGAACAATGACACCACTGCGTGCACCACGCCTACATGTTCAGCTTCGTCAACACTGTGGTTTAAAAGGAATCTTTTTAAAGGTGTCCATGTTGTCATTACCATACCCGTGCTTGTTGGTTTCACCAGTGTTTCACCAGTGTTTCACCAGTGTGATCTGAGGCCTTTTTTTCCCACACACACACGCACGCACGCACGCACGCACGCACGCACACACACACACGCATGCATCAGCTGGAAACTCCATTGTAGAGACCATTCATGCAAAGTTTCAGATTTTATTGAGTAGATGTCACAAGTGCAAACCTACACGACGGACGAGCCACGGACAACGCGAGTTATTTGGCTTAACGCAGCTTCAAACACTTCACCCGAATTGATGCAGGCCTTAGACCTTCGCCACTTTTTAAAACTTATGAGCACGAGAATGGTGCTGTCAAGCCAAGAATTATAATCAGAGCGAACCTTGGATTCGAGCCCCAAATTATAGGAATCCGGCACGCCTAATGGACGTAACTCCTTATTACAGCCACCATATATGATGGTCTCCGTTATAGAATCCGTGAGTTCAATCCATTCCAGTAATGGAATGTTCAGTGACTAATGGTGGCATAGATAGTGATATAGTATATATTAGCCCATATCATATATTAGGAATTCAAATTATATTATGCAAGCCTTCGGAATGTTGCAACATCTGGTTCCATACGCATCGATCCCTTTGCAAGAAAGATGGCCCCACAAGCGATGGCCCCAATCATTATTGACATTATGTAAGTGTGATATTAAATAACATTATGCATACAGCTATGTTTATTGTCGCTTCTTCGCTTATTGTTCACGATAATGTATTAAATGAATAGTCGGAGGTAAGTACAATGTGCAGTCAGACGGCTTCGTGTTTGGAGACGAAACTCGTTCCTTTTTACAAGAATGTAAACGCGTTTAGAGGCCTAAACATGGTTAAAACCTAAACGTGTTTTGAACTGAAAGATGTTCAGGTTGTTTAGTTTTTATGATTGGGATGTTTGGCAGTTTTTCCAATATAACATGGTTGCTGTAATATGTTTAGACGATAAACATGTAATAGAAGTTCTACAACAGAACAGCACCAACCCCAAGGGTTTCTAAATTAGAACACGCCAGTGCATATAAGTACATTGCCACCCTTGCAAGCTGCTGTATTTATCATACTACAGAAGGATGACCTAATCTGATTGGTTAATTTTACAAAAAATTAACAGGTTGATGAGCGTAACCACTTCTGACGGTATCACTGTACTGAATACTTGCTCAAGAAAAATCCAGTTGAAAAAACAACAACGCATTTGTACAAGTATCACTTGTCCCCAACTTGATTTAATATATACAGGAACACATGCATCTTTGTGCAAATATATTCCCGAATGTATCCGGCACCGTTCATATGGATGACAGAACATGCATTCCCATACAGATCTTTCTGGTTCTATTATCCTATAAAAGCGACCAAACACTTTCCATTATCGTAAGGCATCTCTGGTAAAAGCAGAGTTCATTGTACGATTACCACTATATTATTAGCACGTGTTTGTGAATCACTATCAAACAGTGATAATACCAGGTGTTCGCGAAAATGTGAGTGTATCTGCCCAAACGGTAGCACCCGTCACAAACACATGCAAAGGCAAATCAATTGTTCATCTGAAAAACACGGGAACGTAATGTACAAGTCAAATTGGGAACTGCATCCAAACATCATGTTTGTCAGTGATGAGTCAAATTTGGTAATGTCCTCAACATGTCTACCATACAACTTGAAACGTTACTGATGCCTAACAAGTTGTAAACTTGACAACCTTTGAGCAGGAGCCGAGTGATGCTCTATGACATCTTATAAGATATAGCATTTTTGACTGTACCTCAAAAGTTGTGACATACATAGATGCCCAAGGCAGGAGTTGTTGGAATATTGCTCGGCATGAAGGAAAGTTGACTCCTGGAAAGTTGAAGTCATCCCTCTTGTCATACAGTCTTGTAGAGAGGTGTTTTTTTTCACTCGGAAGATTTAAATATGAAACAGATGAGTCGGTTTCACAGATCTCTTTTATTTTTGTACAGATGGGTAAATCAGTGGAAGGAGATGGCTCTTTGATCATTATTGAACAATATCAGATCATTGCTATACCTGAAGCTTCAGTTATTTTTCTGGCTAAATTTCCGTGTTCGATTTTGTCAAACCTAGCAGAAATCCCGACCTGTATACATAAAGAGAGGAGCACAATTGATTCCCATGGTGATGCCAATACTCATCCTTTTCTTATCTCTCAGCCAATACTCATCCTTTTCTCATCTCTGTCAGCCAATACTCATCCTTTTCTCATCTCTATCAGCCAATACTCATCCTTTTCTTACCTCTCAGCCAATACTCATCCTTTTCTTATCTCTCAGCCAATACTCATCCTTTTCTCATCTCTGTCAGCCAATACTCATCCTTTTCTCATCTCTATCAGCCAATACTCATCCTTTTCTTATCTCTCAGCCAATACTCATCCTTTTCTTATCTCTCAGCCAATACTCATCCTTTTCTCATCTCTGTCAGCCAATACTCATCCTTTTCTCATCTCTATCAGCCAATACTCATCCTTTTCTTATCTCTCAGCCAATACTCATCCTTTTCTCATCTCTATCAGCCAATACTCATCCTTTTCTCATCTCTGTCAGCCAATACTCATCCTTTTCTTATCTCTCAGCCAATACTCATCCTTTTCTCATCTCTGTCAGCCAATACTCATCCTTTTCTCATCTCTATCAGCCAATACTCATCCTTTTCTTATCTCTCAGCCAATACTCATCCTTTTCTCATCTCTATCAGCCAATACTCATCCTTTTCTTATCTCTCAGCCAATACTCATCCTTTTCTCATCTCTGTCAGCCAATACTCATCCTTTTCTTATCTCTCAGCCAATACTCATCCTTTTCTCATCTCTGTCAGCCAATACTCACCCTTTTCTCATCTCTATCAGCCAATACTCATCCTTTTCTTATCTCTCAGCCAATACTCATCCTTTTCTTATCTCTGTCAGCCAATACTCATCCTTTTCTTATCTCTCAGCCAATACTCATCCTTTTCTCATCTCTCAGCCAATACTCATCCTTATCTTATCTCTCAGCCAATACTCATCCTTTTCTTATCTCTCAGCCAATACTCATCCTTTTATCATCTCTCAGCCAATACTCATCCTTTTCTTATCTCTCAGCCAATACTCATCCTTTTCTTATCTCTCAGCCAATACTCATCCTTTTCTCATCTCTCAGCCAATACTCATCCTTTTCTCATCTCTCTCAGTCAATACTCACCCTTTTATCATCTCTATCAGCCAATACTCATCCTTTTCTTATCTCTCAGCCAATACTCATCCTTTTCTTATCTCTCAGCCAATACTCATCCTTTTCTCATCTCTCTCAGTCAATACTCACCCTTTTATCATCTCTATCAGCCAATACTCATCCTTTTCTTATCTCTCAGCCAATACTCATCCTTTTCTCATCTCTGTCAGCCAATACTCACCCTTTTCTCATCTCTATCAGCCAATACTCATCCTTTTCTCATCTCTGTCAGCCAATACTCATTCTTTTCACATCTCTGTCAGCCAATACTCATCCTTTTCTCATCTCTCTCAGCCAATACTCATCCTTTTCGCATCTCTCCCAGGCAATACTCATCCATTTCTCATCTCTCTCAGTCAATACTCATCCTTTTATCATCTCTCTCAGCAAATACTCATCTCTCCCAGGCAATACTCATCCCTTTCTCATCTGTCAGCCAATACTCTTCCTTTTCTCATCTCTATCAGCCAATACTCGTCCCTATTCTCATCTCTGTCAGCCAATACTCATCCTTTTCTCATCTCTCCAAGGCAATACTCATCTCTCTCATCTGTCAGCCAATACTCGTCCCTTTTCTCATCTCTGTCAGCCAATACTCATCCTTTTCTCATCTCTCCTAGGCAATACTCATCCTTTTCTCATCTCTCTCAGCCAATATTCACCCTTTTCTCATCTCTATCAGCCAAT
The DNA here is from genome assembly GCF_023055435.1 of Haliotis rufescens. Lineage (NCBI taxonomy): Eukaryota > Metazoa > Mollusca > Gastropoda > Lepetellida > Haliotidae > Haliotis > Haliotis rufescens. The sequence goes on along the minus strand of NW_025963890.1, from coordinate 18,282,084 downwards.
ACTCATCCTTTTCTTATCTCTCAGCCAATACTCATCCTTTTCTTATCTCTCAGCCAATACTCATCCTTTTCTCATCTCTGTCAGCCAATACTCATCCTTTTCTCATCTCTATCAGCCAATACTCATCCTTTTCTTATCTCTCAGCCAATACTCATCCTTTTCTCATCTCTATCAGCCAATACTCATCCTTTTCTCATCTCTGTCAGCCAATACTCATCCTTTTCTTATCTCTCAGCCAATACTCATCCTTTTCTCATCTCTGTCAGCCAATACTCATCCTTTTCTCATCTCTATCAGCCAATACTCATCCTTTTCTTATCTCTCAGCCAATACTCATCCTTTTCTCATCTCTATCAGCCAATACTCATCCTTTTCTTATCTCTCAGCCAATACTCATCCTTTTCTCATCTCTGTCAGCCAATACTCATCCTTTTCTTATCTCTCAGCCAATACTCATCCTTTTCTCATCTCTGTCAGCCAATACTCACCCTTTTCTCATCTCTATCAGCCAATACTCATCCTTTTCTTATCTCTCAGCCAATACTCATCCTTTTCTTATCTCTGTCAGCCAATACTCATCCTTTTCTTATCTCTCAGCCAATACTCATCCTTTTCTCATCTCTCAGCCAATACTCATCCTTATCTTATCTCTCAGCCAATACTCATCCTTTTCTTATCTCTCAGCCAATACTCATCCTTTTATCATCTCTCAGCCAATACTCATCCTTTTCTTATCTCTCAGCCAATACTCATCCTTTTCTTATCTCTCAGCCAATACTCATCCTTTTCTCATCTCTCAGCCAATACTCATCCTTTTCTCATCTCTCTCAGTCAATACTCACCCTTTTATCATCTCTATCAGCCAATACTCATCCTTTTCTTATCTCTCAGCCAATACTCATCCTTTTCTTATCTCTCAGCCAATACTCATCCTTTTCTCATCTCTCTCAGTCAATACTCACCCTTTTATCATCTCTATCAGCCAATACTCATCCTTTTCTTATCTCTCAGCCAATACTCATCCTTTTCTCATCTCTGTCAGCCAATACTCACCCTTTTCTCATCTCTATCAGCCAATACTCATCCTTTTCTCATCTCTGTCAGCCAATACTCATTCTTTTCACATCTCTGTCAGCCAATACTCATCCTTTTCTCATCTCTCTCAGCCAATACTCATCCTTTTCGCATCTCTCCCAGGCAATACTCATCCATTTCTCATCTCTCTCAGTCAATACTCATCCTTTTATCATCTCTCTCAGCAAATACTCATCTCTCCCAGGCAATACTCATCCCTTTCTCATCTGTCAGCCAATACTCTTCCTTTTCTCATCTCTATCAGCCAATACTCGTCCCTATTCTCATCTCTGTCAGCCAATACTCATCCTTTTCTCATCTCTCCAAGGCAATACTCATCTCTCTCATCTGTCAGCCAATACTCGTCCCTTTTCTCATCTCTGTCAGCCAATACTCATCCTTTTCTCATCTCTCCTAGGCAATACTCATCCTTTTCTCATCTCTCTCAGCCAATATTCACCCTTTTCTCATCTCTATCAGTCAATACTCATCCATTTCCCAGCTCTATCAGCCAACAATCATCCATTTCTAATGAGCTCTATCAGCCAATACTCATCCTTTTCTCATCTCTCCTAGGCAATACTCATCCCTTTCTCATCTGTCAGCCAATACTCATCCTTTTCTCATCTCTATCAGCCAATACTCGTCCCTTTTCTCATCTCTGTCAGCCAATACTCATCCTTTTCTCATCTCTATCAGTCAATACTCACCCTTTTCTCATCTCTGTCAGCCAATACTCATCCTTTTCTCATCTCTCTCAGCCAATACTCATCCTTTTCTCATCTCTATCAGCCAATACTCATCCTTTTCTCATCTCTCTCAGCCAATACTCATCTTTTCGCATCTCTCCCGGGCAATACTCATCCATTTTTCATCTCTCTCAGTCAATACTCACCCTTTTATCATCTCTCTCAGCCAATACTCATCCCTTTCTAATCTGTCAGCCAATACTCATCCTTTTCTCATCTCTATCAGTCAATACTCACTCTTTTCTCATCTCTGTCAGCCAATACTCATCCTTTTCTCATCTCTCTCAGCCAATACTCATCCTTTTCTCATCTCTCTCAGTCAATACTCACCCTTTTATCATCTCTCCTAGGCAATACTCATCCTTTTCTCATCTCTCTCAGCCAATACTCATCCTTTTCTCATCTCTCTCAGGCAATACTCATCCTTTTCTCATGTCTCTCAGCCAATATTAATCCTTTTCCCAGCTCTATCAGTCAATATTCGTCCATTTCTCAGCTCTATCAGCCAATACTCATCCATTTCTCAGCTCTATCAGCCAATACTAACCCATTTCTCACCTATATCAGCCAAAACTCATCCATTTCTCACCTCTATCAGCCAAAACTCATTTCTTAATACTCGAGGGTCCCCTCAAACAAATTATGTTTATATATTTAACCGTATCCATGTATAAGTTCATATATACATGTGTTGACCCTGCCCCAGATAGCATCCCTGACTCACTACAAGCAGGTAACTATAACAACAAAGTACCTGTACTTTACGACCAGAGAACCACGTGCACATTTCCCTGTGTCACGTGATTTATCTGATTCCAACAGTAAACGTGTCCCGAATAACCCAGCACAGAAATCAAACTGCGCCCAGTAACAACTAAAGCCCCGTACACAACATGCACATGTAATGGAAAAGGTCAAGGTTACCTCCTGGTACATCCGTTCTCCTCCAACTATATACTCATGTAAGGACAAGTAGCTCAACGAACGATGGAAAAAAACGTTTTTATTGATAATCTGGTTAGAAAGTTTTGTTTTCATACTTTTGTGTACTTTTTCATGCACATGATAGAGTAGTAAATAAAATGTTCTTTTACGTATGAATTCAGTATCCCTATCTGATTAACTACGGAAGTAACTTTGAGGAAGGTATGTTTGTTACATTGAAGTTTGTTTGTTTGTTTGTTTGTTTGTGTAACGCCACATTTAGCGATAGTCCAGCTAAATGACGGCGCTCTGTATATAATCGAATGAGGGTGAGAGTATAGGTCCTGCACCATGACCGTGGAATATATTTATTTTATGAAAAAATAATAATCTAGAAATGCATACAAAAGCAAGTCTAGCCAGCTCAAGCTAGCTCTATTCCACAAATCAGCATAGGGAATTTTTATTTATTTTTAGAGTCAAGAAGGATATTGTGTAATATAAGATTTCAGAGACTAAATGTTAGTCTAGTGAGAGTAGTGCATTGTGGTTCTTCAGATATGGCGGATTGATCACAAGGACTGGTGCACCGGATATGACCAGGGCTGATTATACACATATTTGTGTGAGTGACTGTGTGAGGTTTCACACAGTTTTAAACAATCGTGCAGTTGTGCAGGATTTAGATGACTATGCCAGTTTTGGGGGAGCCCACGAGAACTGGACGCAACTCAGAACAGCGAATTGCGGGGCCTTGGGCAGCTGGGCTGTCCCTGTCTCTTTAAAACGAAGAATATCTGCAAATGGGCTGCCTTGGACAACGGACAAGCATAACAGGGATGTAATGATATATTGCTTAAATGTGATAATGGCCAATTTAAGGTTTCGTCCCACAAAACGATCTTAGCGCAACGACTGTGTCAGTGGATGTTCACTATTATTACGCTGGTCACTGGATCAGTGTGCACTCGATTTTCATTCTCAGCTCCCTGGGAGTATACAACCCAAGCTGCCTGTGAGGCGCTAGAAGGTTAACGGCCACATTACCATCTCATCCTACCCATTCACTGCTGGATGAACAGAGGCTCATTTCGAACAAAGTCGCTTGCCTAAGGAGACACCACATGCGCAACCTGTCCTTCAGTTAGGGGCAGGACCGAATCCTAAGGAGTCAAGCTGCTGAACGCGGTCACCAATCCAACTACTCTCCGAGACTGTTGCTTAGTTTCACCTAATAGCGCTTTGCGAACAACCCGTGGGAATGGCGGGTTAGAATCAGTTTTAGTCCTATCAACCGATAATGGTCGTAAGAGGCGACAATGGATCGGGTGGCCAGGCAGGGTGCCTTGCAATTGCTTGATTCCGTGTCATAACCCGGCGGAGTGGACCGTTGCTCATAATATCAATCACTGGGTTGTCCGGTCCAGATTCCATTGTTACAGTCACATAAAGCTGAAATATTAATGTTGCTGAGTGGGACGGGGCTTGTTGCTAGATGTGCGCGTTGACACAGACTCACGATATCGCTATACTATACGAGCATCACTAACACGGTCCCCACAATATCACGCCCTACCCTGCGTGTAATTCGGTAAGTGTCTTTTTATGCAATGACACGACATAGTCTGAATATTCTTTGTAGAATCCTACCACGCTACCATGGCAACAATGGCAACCAGCCGGGGGTGACGTACATTGAGAATTGAAGACTACAAGCTCTAGTACCGACCGGAATGAGGTTATAGGGTGACATAAAAAAATGGTTCAAGGTTATACACTCTGCATTCCTACGACTGTCACTGACGCCATCTCTGTTGTAGATGTTCCCAAGAGGTGATAGAGATCGGCTGTTCCGGTACCCTATGGCTGGATCTTGAAAGCAAACGTGGACACCAGCTGTTGTGAAAATCACAAGGCCGATTCGTGTGGCTTAAACGAATATCAGCGTGTGCGCATTGCGTATATGGATTATCAGGTCACGAAGACATTTAGTGGTTTGTTTGTTGTTTAACACCGCATTCAGCTGTATTCCAGCTATATGACGGCGGTCTGTAAATATTCGAGTCTGGACCAGTCAATCCAGTTTTTGACTTCATGAGCATCGATCTATACGCATTTGGGATACGATGACATGCACCAACCAAGTCAGCAAGCCTGACCATTGATCCCGTTAGTCGCCTCTTATGCCACAGGTTTAGTCGCCTCTTACAAAAGGATGATGTTGCTGAAGACATATTCTAAGTCTGATATTCACGCGTGACATTTTTTGTCAAAAATTTCACTTATTTTCATTCGGATACGAAAGAATACACATGTCGCAAACAATAATACTGACGTGGTAGTGTCATGGTTCGATAATTAATGAGCTTTGGACCGTTTCATACAAAGAGCAAAAGCAGGATTCGAGCTAAGGTGTTAAGTTTGTCGTTTGTTTGTTTATAATTTAACTCCGCACGCAGCAGTATTCCAGCTGTATGACGGTGGCCTGTAAATAATCGAGTCCGGATCAGACAAACCTGTGATTGATATTATGAGTAAAGGTCCACGTCTTCGGAATACTTTGAGGATACATGAACCTTGCCTGACCACCCTATATCCCTTAAGACGTAGGACAAGCATGAGTTGATGGGGATCTATTCAAACCCGGCATCCACACAGGAGTGAGTGAGTGAGAATAAACGTTTAGTTTGTCACCACTATGATACCTCTATACAGCACCACGTCCTAATCTTTAATGAAGACTGCTTGTTTAAGTTGGTTTTGATCTACTCATTGGAGTGAGTGAGTGAGTATGGTTTACGCCGCTTTTGTATATAAAACTATTCCAGCAATATCACGGCGGACACCAGAAATGGGCTTCACGCATTGTACTCATGTAGGGAATCAAATCCTGGTCTTCGGCGTGACGAGCGAACGCTTTAACCACTAGGCTACCCCACCGTCCCTCTATTCATTGGTGTCACCGTTCTCGTCATCTGAATAATAGGTTTGTGGTCTCTGCACTTACTCACCATTGCCCCCATAGCCCATGCGTTTTGATGTGTATATTAATATAGCCGAAACGCGAATATGTCACGTCGACATACAATGTCCTAATTTTCTCAACACGATATTCACATAAACCCGTGATGACAAAGACTGTCACCTTATGAAAAATATCGTGACACGACATTTTCTATGGCTGTCAGTCTCGTGTAACTATGAATATTCAGAACCACGTAACTCAACACTCCTCTCTTTTACTTCCAAGTGTACAGGTATTCATTGGGGTTGAAAGTGGACATCATGGGCTTTTTAAACATTTGAGAATTTTTATTAAAAAAAATATTCCCCCAAAACATTATTTAATTCAAATCCTGCCAAGCAATTTGTGTGATGGAGCAATTGTAATTTCCATACGTCATTAGAGACGCGAAAATGTTGAAGTGACTTTTTTCCCCTTTCTTACTAGGTCTCCATTTCGGGCAGGCTATGTTTGTTTGTTTGCACTCAACAATATTCCAGCTGTTTGACGGCGGTCTGTAAATAATAGTGTATGGACCAGACAATCCGGTGATTGACATCATAAGCATCGATTCACGCAATTGGGATACGATGACACGCATGAACCAAGTCAGCGAGCCTGAGAGGTTTTTCACCGATCGGTCTACCTGTCTGTTGACCAGGGACACGTTGTCATCAATATCACTTGTTATGTTTCAGCATCAGTCACGGAAACCAATACATGGATGTTTGTTGTTTAACGCCGCACTCAGCAATGTTCCGGCTATATAACGGCGGTCTGTAAATAATCGAGTCTGGACCAGACAATCCAGTGATCGACATCATGAGCATCGATCCACAAATTTGGGATACGATGACATGCATCACCTAAGTCAACAAGCCTGACCACCTGATCACGTTAGTCGCCTCTTACGACAATCAGTCGCCTGTTACAGCAAGCATGGGATGCTGAAGACCTATTCTACCCTGGATCTTCACGAAGCCCTGTCGGGATTGTCTGCATTTAAGTTCATCAATACCAATCCAGATGAAATATAGGCACGTATATAAAGCTAGCTATGTCTCACAAATGAAATCAGCGTCAGAAGAAATGTAAAAACAAACAAAAAACAGATCAATTTTTTTCAAAAAGGTTCAATAGATTATGAGTTTGACTATACCGAAATGAGTATATCGGATCTACTGTTCGCAATCATACTTATAAAATATCTTGTTTACAACTGAATAACAACAACATTGTATTCACAATTTGCGTTATAGCAAAAAGCTGGGTGATCTTGCCTGATCAGAGATTACCATAAATACTAGTATCCTGACAAATGTCCTGCATTTATAAAAACACTTGTTGCACGTGAATGTCATGCAAACTAAACTAGATTTATGCAGGTAGCAAGGGCGCAACTTTAACTGGAAGCAAAACTTAATTTACGAGGGCCCATAAGAAATTTAGATATTAGATGCTCTTAAACGCTATATCCTGCATTTTGGGGCCGTTTTTTTTGTTGTGTTTTCACATGTTCATTCGAGTGCGTAAAGATTCCGATTTTCAAGTGAGACCTCTAGAGTGCATAGATGATAAATTGAAGTAAAAACCGTGCTTTTACAGGTTTAAAAGAAATTGTGCCTTTTTTTAGGTGTGAACAATTATTGCTTTTCTGCTACAGTGGTAGTTTCGCCCCTGAATTGCAGATATAGATGTGCAGAAGATGCACAGCCGCGAGGTTTGTGATGAGTGGGGCGCCGCGCGTGCCAGTGCACCGAGGGCATTCACCCGATACACACCTGGCAGTCTCGTGCACGATGTCTATGCTGTTCTGAAAAGGGAACCTCTTCCGTGCACATTGTCACATGCTCCTGTCCTTGCTTACACACAGGCATCGGTTATTAAGACAAACAAGACACAGAGAATCAATCAAAAGAATTTGCTGCCGTGCATGGATTATATCACATGGAAACAACGATGTCAAGAAGGATAAGATAAGGATAAGATAGCGACCTTCAGTCTATATAAAGAGCGCTCCTGGCATATGCAAATACGTCATGTCACATGAGGAGCATCTTCCTGAGGCGAGGTAGTTGACTGACGATAAAAGTCCAGTTTCCACCCTTGCCGACTTATGTCATAAACATATTTCAAAAGTGTGAAAACTTTACGTCATCTTGATGTGTGTTTATTAAGAACGGGTGGCCCAGTTGTCTAAGGCGCTGCGATTCGCTGTGTATAGTTGCGTCCCCTGGGCACGCAAGAAACCTATGATTGTGGGTTCGAATCCCGGTTCGCGCCGATTATGTTTCTAGGTATGTCAGCACCATACCCGTGCTCGTGAGTTTCACCGAAGTGGTAAACGTCTGAGATCTGCATCACTTCGCGCTTTCCTCCCACTTTAAGCTGACACGCGGCGATATGACTGGAATAAAAAGCGGCGTTCAGCCCAACTCACTTACTCACTGTATAAAGTAGCGTTGCATCAGTAATGTTTCAGTATCTGGCCCGAAGTCAGCTTCAGCAAACTGTTTGTTTGTTTGTTGTTTAACGCCGCACTAGGCAATATGCCAGCTATATAACGGCGGTCTATAAATAATCGAGTCTGGACTAGACAATCCAGTGATTGACATCATGAGCATCGATCCACGCAATTCGGATACGATGACATGCATTAACCAAGTCAGCGAGCCTGACCACCCGATCCCCTTAGTCGCCTTTTACGACAAGCATAGGTTGCTAAGACCCAGTGGCACTGGAATACACTGCACAAGAAAGTACACGTACGTCGACTTCAGCTTCGTAGATGCTATCTTCATGCAATAGTTATTTGTATTAAATTCGTTCTTTTGAATTTTGCTTCCCATTTCAGTTGTGTGAAAGTATTGTGCGTCAAAGGTAACCAACCCTACTAAGAAATTACATAAATTTCACTTAAACATTTAAAACTGAAAGTCAGCATTTCATTTTGGGTGGGTTTAATTATTTAAGTACTTTATTGTGCGTTGCGGCTGAGCTCTCGGCTGTACACTGTCAATACTTTACCACAACGCAGAATATTCAGAGCGGAACTTCGTGAAAAATATCGTGACGTCAATGCTAAACTGAACGAGGTACCAGCGTCCTGGATCCAGGACATCGTTGAGCGAGCATGGCCCCAAGGCTTTGATGGAAATATATTCATGGCGTAACTAAGTATATATATACAATATAGCGTAAACAAGTGTAACACCAATGACGCAACAGGTGTTCTTTTCATACAGTTTAGGTTTAAAAAAGATCCTGTTTTGTGTTATTTGATTCAGTTTAGGTTGTAAAAAATACCCTGTTTTGTTCACAAACATGGCAGGTGGTCTTAAAAGCATAGCTCTGGTTCCGATAAAAGAGCACGTGATGAACATGGTGGGCGCATTCAGTGAAAGTCGTACACCTTCGTCCCATAGTTCAACATGCTATGTTGTTTCCACATTAACAACTACATGGTGTTAGAGGAAACACCCAAAGCGGTCTTTCATCCGAGATATATTTCTACATTGGTTTGTACCGACTCCTCTACAAATATACCCTTTGTGAAAGTGTTTTTGTTTACTTTTATGTGTATGTTTATTTATTTAGGCATTTGTTTATTTGATACTGTCAGACATTTATTACATTATATACATCTGGAGAAAAGTATTGCAACATCCATATGTTTCATAGTACTATATTTTCGCGAGCTCTATCTTATCGCCATATCGGTAAATCTCGTTGTCCACATCCCCTGTCGAGACCCGTGAACATCCGGGTTACAATAGGTCTTCAGCAACCTATGCTTGCCCTAAAAGGCGACTATGCTTGTCGTAAGAGGCGACTAACGGGATCGGGTGGTCAGGCTCGCAGACTTGGTTGATGCATGTCTTCGTATCCCAATTGCGTGGATCGATGCTCATGGAGTCAATCACTGGAGACAAGTATGGCTGTGCGACGTTTACAAGTGTAGTTACAATCAAGGTTCTGACGCCCAATCCTCGACAAATAACACGAGTTGCAATACTAGAACACAATGTCAGGATAGCATCATGAGCCCTCCTCCGCATTGACTGTACCAGACGTTAAAGTTGACGCCGAGGTATTCTGTCCCATTTCTGGTGCTCTGGGATCATGTTGGAATTTAAAGGAATGGATCACTTAAACCAGTGATGACACCAGGTGTTCGCAAAAAGGGTAAACATACCCTCCCCTACCGGAACCACCCGCGCCACAATTTGCATGAAATAAGCATACTAAGTGTTTGTTTGTTGCCTTGACACCGCACAACAGTACTACCAGTACAGTCGAGGTTTGACCAGACAATCAAGTGGCGCGCCAAACAATCCAGTTATAGGGTAGCGAGTTTACTGGATTTGTTGGAACTGAAAACGATATGTTAACTTTGAATTACGAATAAAAAAACGAATTTGTTATTACGGGTACCCGAGTATCAAAGACCTAATTTCGGTGAAACATTTCTTTGTGACAATTAGATGCTTTTAGATCGATCTTGAGACAGTAGTATGGTAACTCAGGGGTACAAACGGGGTCAGTTTGACTTGTGTTTTCACATCACAAGTGTTAGACTATATGTGTTGTTACTCAATTCCTCTTCACGTTTCTCAAATGCCGACGCCATTTTGAAGTAGACACAAGTTAAAATCATTTGACATCTACGCAGTATTTGATTGGCTGTAAGCGACCAACATATGTTTTACACCCATTCACACGTCAAAATCTAGTTGGAAAATGTTGGCCAAAATATTGGTCAGAATAGAGTCCAGTTGTGTTTCTCGCCAACAGTTGGTCAAACTTCACAAACTAGTTTGCAAACTGTTTTTCACAATGTTCACACACAAACCTATGTTTGTAACATAAATCGGCAAACTTATGTTTATCGTGTGAAGCCAGCTGTATAAGCTATAATGACGTCATTATGTCATACATGCTACATGCGTCTGCAAGACGATGGCTAGTCAACCAGAGAGCTAGATTCTATTACGACTGCGATACAAGGTATTGCAGTGATGGTTAGTGTGAATATGTATCAATCTAATTAAAATCAGATCTTAGTTCTCGCTACCGCTAAACAAAGATCTGAGGTCATCCTATTAGGGGTCACGTCAGAACGACCTTTCATCCGACCAATCAGAGCGTCGCTTACCAGATCATGAAAGTGACAGTCGGAATGTGATTTCAATTCATGCAACCTCGAAAACTTTAACACGGGGTATTCCGAACGATAGTTACGAATTTAACGACTGAATAATACAATCTAGACCATATATTTGCCATTCCAGAATGTTCTTTTGTTCAGGTTTCAAATTTTTAATCGAGAATTTGTCAAAATATGTTTCGAAGCGTAATCGCCATTTTGAATTTAATGCCGTAAAGCACGAGAAAACTGCCTTCTGATTGGCTAATGTTGACTTCTTGTCAGTTATTTCAGTAAGGTCGATCTGACGTGACCCGTAATGGGATATCCTCAGATCTTTGTTTAGCGATAAAACTAAGATCTGATTTTAATGAGATTGGTGTATGTATTGTATTACTGGCACATTTGTAAATAATAGACTACATATATCCTCGTTCTGCTTCAATCTCCACAATCTACCACTCGACGATAAATCGTCATAATCTACATGCCACATATATTCCACCGACAAAAAATAAGTGAACTGATGAAATGACCGTGAAAGGGTACTGACGATGTATGTATGTGTGTGCGTGCGTGTGTGCGTGTGTGTGTGTGTTTGTATGTATGTGTGTATGTGTATATGTATGTATGTATGTGTGTTTGTGTATGTTTGTAATTGTAATTTTAGCAAACTTCTAATAGATAAATAATCGAGCCAGGATCAGATAATCTAGTGATTGATATTGAGAGCAACAATCCACGCGGTCGGGGTACGATGGCTCACAATCGCCCAAGTCACCAAGTCTGACCACCCGATCCATTTGGTTGCCTCTTACGACCGGCATAGGTTGCTGGGGACCTATTCTTTAAGTGTGTTTCAGCACTCCTGGGGCCCGTGAGGACCTGGGTTAGAATTGGCGTTCACCAACCGGGATTGTTAGAGGCGAAACGGGATGCATGTAATTGTTTCCCACTTGCGTAGACCGATGCTCATGATGTCAATCACTGAATTGTCTGGACCAAACACGATTATGTAGCTGGACTATTGTTGACTGTGGCGTTAAGCAACAAACAAACAGAAAACACTCAAGATATGCATGCACTGCATTAGAAAACAAAACAAAAGAAGAGAGGAGAGTACTGTCTAATAGAAATTCCTAGTGTCATGATAGTTTAGCAAGGAGTCGCACGCATCAGTGATCACGTGTTGAGTTGGAAATAGAATGCTCTATGGATTGGCTACACAAGTAAACATTATGGTGTTGATCCATGGGTCGAATGTATATTTTCCCGTCAACTGCGTAAAAAACTAGTCACGAATTTCACAGTTTCTGTTTGGATGACGAAACAGTTAGTCACGGCTCATGCCTGATGTACTCCAATATTTCCGCACCTCATGGAAATTTCTTATCATGTGAGACGTGCAGCCCTGCAGTACATTTGCACGAACCAATATACCGCATCAGTGCGTGGGGTGAAATGTGATCCCATTGCAATTGGTTCAGCCAGATAGCGTTGCGTGCATATGGACCAAGTCACATCCATTATCATTGGATCTTTTAATTGTGTTTCATGCACTGATGTTATTAGTACCATATAATATGGACAAAATACCGAATTGGCGTAGGTCGTCCACATCGCTTTACCATATCGATGAAACAGTGCACAAGAGAGTGGCCGTGTAAAAGCATTACTCGAGATACATGTTTTGACCGAAACACGTTCACCACAGTGGAGCGATTTCATCGTGTACAAGGAATTACGCAACTGTTCTCAATTATCGCCATTCATTCTTTGCGGGGATTACCCGTTTCAACCACATACAGTTTGTACGTCAGTTTGAGCGGCCTCAAACAGGGCGGTGTGCTGTAACCATAGTTTCCCCACATGAGGCCAGGAATATTATTTCAGGGCAAAATAATTTGGGAAAATTTAATACGACACAAACACTTCATCTTTTAATAATTTATAACCGACATTACATATCATGCATTTGATTTACACATATTGGTTGAATAACGTGTGAATGTTAAGTTAATCTTATAGCTGATAAATCAGCTGCATAACTTTATTCGAGTTCTTTTTCGTGACCCATTATTTAGATCCCCGGCCACATACCAAAAGACGTAAAAAGATGGTACTTGTTGTTACCCTGCCTGGTGCTCGACATTAAGGGGCCAACAAGGACTGGTTTGCTCGGAGTCGGTATACCGTGTGTGAGTGGGGTATTCATGTCGCGGGGGACAACGTCGCGTTTAAGATTTATTTATGTATTTTTTATTTATTTTTCATTTTTATTTTATTTTTATTTATTTTTTTTTTTGGGGGGGGGGTTGGTGATTGATGTCCAGTGATTGACATCATGAGCATCGATCCACGCCATTGGGATCGACGACATGCATCAACCAAGTCAGCGAGCCTGACCACTCGATCCCGTTAGTCGCCTCTTACGACAAGCATAGTCGCCTTTTAGGGCAAGCATGGGTTGCTGAAGACCTATTGTACCCCGGATCTTAAGATTATTGCACTCATACAGCGAAGTGCATGCATGTGTGTGGCTGTTTGTACTATTCCGGAGTAATGGCGGTCTTACAGTGCTAAGCCACTGAGTTACCATGTCGCAGTTTAACATGGATACTCCACTCAGACATAACACACTGACTCCAAGTCCATTAATGTCGAGCGCCAGGCAGGGTACCAACAAGTACCATGTTTTAACGTCTTTTACTATGACGCGGCCGGGGATTGAACCCCGGACCTTCCGCTCTCTGGGTGGACGGTCTACCACCAGACCACGTCGGTCGATAAGACTTTAAGTAACACGTCCCATTAATACGTCATAATGGAATTCCCATTCTGCGCAGGACACTGGTGTTTTAGCTACCGCAGCTAATGCATAGATTTCTTAAATAAAACGTGACGTTAAATAGCACGATAATTTAGCTTTGGGGATGAACATTACCCTTGATCGTGCGCTCGATGACTAGTATCTGAAATTGTTTACTTGCGTTAAGTGGGTACGGCTGGCCCAGTCGTCTGAGGCGCCGCGATTCGCTGTGCAGAGTTGCGTCCCTGGGACACACCAGAAACCTTTGATTATAGGTTCGAATCCCGGGCTCGCCCCGAATTTGTTTCTAGGTTTGTCAGCACCATACCTGTGCACCTGGTAAACGTCTGAGACCTGCATCACTTCGGGCTTTCCTCCCTCATCAAGCGGCGTTAAACCCAACTCACTCACTTGCGTCAAAATATCTTGCTAGCACATGAGGACCGTCAAGTGGACGAGTGTCTGCTAGAAGGTGGGTGGTTCGATCCCCTCGCCGCGTCATACCGAAAGACGTTAAAAAGTGGTACTTGTTGTTACACTTGCTGGCGTTCAGCATTAAGGGGTTAAAACAAGGACTGGTCGGAGTCAGTATACTGTGTCTGAGTGGGGTATCCATGTTAAACTGCGGCATGGTATCTCAGTTGGCTAGCACTATAAAACAGGCTTTAGTCCGGACTAGTATAAGCAGCCACACACAAGCGCACGCGGTCTGATTGTTTGTTAGTTTGTTTGATGTTTAATGCCACACTCAGCAATATTCAATCTACATAACGGCGGTCTGTAAATAATCGAGTCTGGACCAGACAATCCAGTGATTGACATCATGAACATCGATCCACGTAATTGCGCTACGATGACATGCATCAACCAAGCCTGACTAGCCGATCCCGTTAGTCGCCTCTTACGGCAAGCATCGTAACCTTTTATGGCAAGCATGGGTTGCTGAAGACCTACTCTAACCCGGGTCTTCACGGGTCGGACACTGTCTGAATGAATGAGTGGCCTTTTTCAGCTGAGAATGTATTTACTTTGAAAAGTTGTTCTTTACGAAAGAACTTATTTTCTTGGGTATGAAAATCCCAAGTCCCTTTGACAGACACTAAAATCATGTGCATGCTCAAATATATAAAATGTCTCAAAGTCTCTCCTGAATGAAAACGTTCTCATCTTCAAAGAAACATATCTTAATCTCTATGTACCTTCTTGATGACGGTGAGCTTTGAACAGTATTTTAGTTCTATCACGGCAAGTTGACTCAATATGAGAGGTCGTGAGGCAGATCTGAGAAGATCGCCACTTGGTGAAATCCAGAGCACCCTGCTCGCAGACCTGGTTTATAATCGGGGATAATCTGGGATTGAAAACCAGCCCCAACCGCTTCTGGCTGCCCCTTGGTTTTGTACAGTGAAAGCTTTAGACTACCGGTTAACTTGCGCCCACTTTCATGAGTCAACTTCAAAGGGTTCCAGTCTTCAGATGTAGTGTCTATTCCCGTGCAGCATGGAAGAAGTGGTCAGATGTCTACACCAACATTCGTACATTTTTTTTAGACTTGTGAATGTTTGAAGTCATTTAGTTCATTCTCAATGTTGATAAAGCTGATACTTAAGACGGTTAGGTTAGGGATCGCCCATTTTCTAATGTGGTGTGGGGTATAGGGGAGTTTTTGTTAAAGACATGATATATTTTAGACACGGCTGCAAACATGCATTTTGTCCTGTGACAGGAGCAGCCAAACAGTTCAAAAATACGTTTTATTCAGGGGATGCAGCATGTCGATCTACTTTTCTTGGTAAAATATGATATGATTTATTCCTCATAAAAGTAAATATTACCCCGAATTAATAAAACTTAATAACTGAACTAAATATATCTCTACTCAATCAGAAAACATACACTTGCAGTAAAGCAAAAAAAACCCTGCAGAATGGAACCTATTTTTGTTACTCCAAAATAACACTGAAAGAAATAGAAATCTACAAAGAGACAACTTTGTCTCATGACTAAAGTGGTGTATTTGATGGAACCGTTTCCCAAACTCAAGAACACTTCTATGACGTCCTGTTGGATCCTCTGCCCTATTCAAAGCACAACCAGTTGACATGTTCAGACAAGGCCGCCATCATGGGCTCAGTGGGAGGCCAAGACATAGGCAGCTCCCTGTGTACAGTGAACCTGGAGTTGGGTCCAGGGTCAGCATCGTTAATTGATGAGATTTCCAAGAAGCCATCGATCCTCTTCATGAATTTCTGACAGATTACACACTGTTTGAAGAAGGTGAGAAACAATGGCCTTTGAAACTTTTGAAGATAGACCCACTGGTGATTGGTTTTCAGCATGAAATGCATGGCCTTTTAAATTATTTGTTTGAAATTGGATGCATGGCAACACTTTGTAGAAGGACACATTTTGGCATCCTATTGAGGAGAGCCAGGCGGCCATCCCTCTTTTGACAGCTTAACATTTGGTGAAACAAAAACGAGACAAAGTTTTTATTTTATATTTGTTATTTAATCCCGCACTTGGCAATATTCCAGCAATATGATGGAGATCTGTAAATAATCAAGTCTGGATCAGACAAATCCGGTGATTGACATCATTAACATTTATCTACGCAATGAGGATACAATGGCAACATGAGTCAATCAAGTCACCGGATCCTGTTAGTAAAAATAGGTCACCAATATCCCTGCCCTCTTGTTTATGTTTACTTTGTTGTTTAACACAGCACTCAGCAGTATTCCAGCTATATGACCATAGGTTTACTAAATCATAAGGAAATGTATAGTCTGGAAGGTAATTAATGGAAAAAGGCATCTGCATTCTGCTACCCCTGCGTCACAGGGCCATATGACACAGTTGAACCAATCAGCTCAACTCGAAAGGGTGCACGGGAGTCACGCACGTTGAGACGCCCAAAGCTAACACCGTATTCGTGCGTGCGTGATTCCCGTGCACCCTTTCGAGTTGAGTTTATTGGTTCAACTGTGTCATATGGCCCTGTGAAGCAGGGGTAGCATTATGCAGGTGGCTGTTTCAATGAATGCTCGTTCCACCCGTGACGAACAGGTCTGGTTGTTGATGAAATATAGTGATAGCTAAATAGACAGATTTTTTATTCATGCACCGATTGTCTTTAAATGTAATATCCAGTTATGTATGACTGTTTAATAATCTCATACCAACTTTGACTGGAGTAGGTCCGATAGTTTTTTCAGATATTGTAGTAAACGTCGGTACCTTAAATTACCTTCCAGACTTATATATGTGTGTGTATTCATATATTTAATTAAACCAATCATTGTGATTAATCATAAAGCTAGTGAGTACAAGTGACATTATGATCAATTGTCCATCAAGAGCCATAACTCTATAAAACAACAATGTTAGATTCTGTGTTTCAAACTTCATCTACATGTGTGTCCCTTACTGATGTATGCAAAATGACGTCCTTGTATCCACAGTGTCTGAGAAAACTCCTTTTGGGATCCTATGCACCATGTCCAAAACATTAAACAAGGGGCATCACTATATATTTGCTGTCCTGGTTTTTAAATTCAATCCACATAATCATCCCTTATAATATGCAAAACATCATCCTTGTGTCCAGAGCAGTTTGCCAAAAAGTTGGATAGATGGATGGATGGTTGGAAGGAGTGCAACCCTCTATGCCCCATGATGGGTAATGGGGTAGCCTTGTGGTTAAAGTGTTCGCTCCCCACAACGAAAAACCTTGTTCAATTCCTCACAAGGGTACAATGTGTGAAGCCCATTTCTGGTGTTCCCCACTTTGATATTGCTGGAATATGCTAAAAGCGGCCTAAAAAACATACTCACTCACTCACTCCATTGGGGGGGGGGGGGGGGGGGATGATAACATGACTCCTCCACACAGATTGCTCCATGAATTAGAACTTGTATGTTCAGTTGTGGTACTACAAAGCACTCTCTAATATTAAGAAAGCTGTGTCCAAGCTTGTGTTGCATGTGCAGATGGAGACATTTGATATGTTTTTCCAGAGCACTTATAATAAACATGTGATTAATTAATAGCAATCAGATAACCAATCAGATTTAATTTCTGAACATTTCTGAACAAAAGTTAATTTACATACCAGATTATTTCATTTTAAGATTGTTAGCAACAGAAAAACAAATGTTCAGCAGGTTTCCGTTCGTGGATATTTCCAGATGTCATATTATCTAAACTCTATACAAATGCATGAAATAAAAATGAAAGCTTAAGGTAGACAACAGTACAGCTCAACCTTTGGAAATATTTTACTATGAAATATGTATCACTTAAATGACATGCTAGAGTGAGTGAGTGAGTTTTGGCTTTACTCCGCTTTTAGCAATATTCCAGCAATATCACGGCAGGGGACACCAGAAATGGGCTTCACACATTGTACCCATGTCGGGAATCGAACCCAGGTCTTCGGCGTGACGAACGAACGCTTTAACCACTAGGCTACCCGACCGCCCCGACATGCTAGACAAAAAACTCTGAGGTCTATACTTGTTATATATACTCACCGCCAAAAGAAACACGAACCATAGAAAACATAGAGAGAAGTGTGTACATTAAGAAGAGATGTTTCCAATGTGTACCACTTAATGACAAACTAACAATCAGTCAAGTGTTACCACAGTGTCTTTATAGTTATCACGATATGCTGCACATGATTTCCAAACATTGCAGGCTATTCCTGAATGAGACATGGTGCATCTCAATCACGGATCTATGACGTCACATGTGGTGTGTTCATGAGCGCCGGTCACACACACAACATACCAATATGTTCATTTGTGCATTAAACTAATCTAATTATCGCTTGAATATGAGTAATTCTTCATATATTAACCAACATGTATGGTATTTGTGGGTTTGTTTTGCTGTGAGTATATAACAGCTCTTTCAGTAATGTACAGAGAAATAGAATTCCCATCTGAAATTCAGGTGGTTTTTTTTGTTTAACGCCACATTCAGCAATATTCCAGTTATATGATGGCGGTCTGTAAATAATAGAGTCTGGACCAGACAGTCCAGTGATTGATATCATGAGCATCTATCCACGCAATTGGGATCGATGACATGCATCAACCAAGTCAGCGAGCATGACCGCCAAATCGCCTCTTATGACAAGCATAGTCACCTTTTACGACAAGCATGGGTTGTTGAAGACCAATTTTAACAAGGATCTTCACAGGTCCTGAAATTCAGGATTCATTACTATAACTAATATGGATAACTATATCTTATAAACTAAGTTAAGATGAATATTTTAAAAATGATGTGCTTGACCAAATTCATTTGCATTTTTTATTATCTTTGTTGAAAATTTGGAATGAATTAATTGTACGGGTCATAATCGCAGTTGATTAAGTGAATGGTATTTTATGCTTCAATCAGCAATATCCAGCAATGTCACAGTGACCTGTAAATCATGTCTGGATCAGGCAAACTGGTGATCCACATCATGATGATGACCCTCATTATTCTGCTCATAGGTGTACAGACCCGTTTCCAGACCCGAGACCCCTTTCCAGACCCGAGACCCCTTTCCAGGCCTGAGACCCCTTTCCAGACCCAATCCCCATGGTGGGAAGCGCTGCAAACAGGTGACACAGAGTTCTTTAAATTTACTGTGTTCGCCATAACAAGCATTCCCGGCAGTTAGAAATTAACAAAGGGTGGGTGCTTATCAAAACCATACACAAGTTAACTTTGTCAGGGATCGAGCAGTACACAATAAACTTAGTTCAAACATTGATGAAAGTAAAACATTTTGATGATAGTTACAGAGCATATATATACCCCTCCTTCACAGCTGTGTTTTGTGTAAATAATCAATACACACAAGAAAATCACGGCTGTTATGTAAAGTTTGGGGCTTAGTAACAGTTGCTTATAAAAGCTACTCACATATTGGTTTAGATGTAGGTCTGGGGAGCTTATTGGAGCGGGGTGCTTAATACGGCGAATTCAGTGCATAAACAAAGTGCATAATTTAAAGACTTGCTTCATGGGCAAGTTTCAAAGCAGCTTGTAACAAAACTCACACATTTTATGACATAAAACCATATGGATAAACTTGGACAGGTTATGAAACAACAGATGACGAGAGTGCATGCTTAAGTACTACATTATATGACAATTAGTTCTGTTTCCAGATACTGATAGACCATCCTCAGTCAACCAGTATATTATATGTCCATTCTATTGTATTAAATACCCTGGACCAATTTGAAACCAGGGCTTGTCCAAATCTAGACTATGAGCAAGTCTGAACCAAGATTAATTTGTTTGTCTTTATCCCCTGAGAAAATCAACATTGATCAAAGACTCAAAAAGTCAGCATATTTGACACATCTTTGCCTACTCTTCAAACCTATTTCTTACCCAGTACAATCCATAACATGCACATGATGATATGATCAAAGTCAAAGTAGAGTTCATTGGAACATATCTGATAACTTTAATGCCGTAAAAGGTGACAATGCTTGTCGTAAAAGGTGACTAACAGAATCAGGTGGTCAGGCTCACTGACTTATTCCAATTACGTGGATCGATGCTGATGATGTCA
Organism: Haliotis rufescens; assembly: GCF_023055435.1. Taxonomy (NCBI): domain Eukaryota; kingdom Metazoa; phylum Mollusca; class Gastropoda; order Lepetellida; family Haliotidae; genus Haliotis; species Haliotis rufescens. Next base: position 18,261,791 of record NW_025963890.1, on the reverse strand, counting down.
ATCACTGGATCGTCTTGTTCAGACTCTATTATATACAGACCACCGTCATATAGCTGGAGTATTGCTGTGTGTGGTGTTAAACAACAAACATGATAACGATAACTTTCACGATGGTTTCTAAATGTTTATCTCATTTCTAAAATAATGCAGAGGGCGTTTATCAAACAAGGGCCTTGTCCTTTCTCTCTAGGACTTCGACTTTCAGACCTTCACTGTTTGAATAACGTGTTCAGACAGGAAGAACACCATGGTAATATGAGCAGTGTACTCATTATCATATAATTATTCTAACATTACAAAAACGTGTGTTAATTCCTGATCAGTAGACAGGAACACAGAATAATTAAACATTTCTGAAAAAAGTATTAATCAACATATTTGTAATCACATCAGTATTGTTGAAAGATAACAACATGGTATTACTGGATAAAAATATATATTTATTTAATAATGTTTTGTTCATCAAACCAGTTTTATGTTGATCACAGGAGGAAGTATCATGTGAGATGGACTGTAACTTCTGAAATATGTACACAAAACATAAGGTAATTAACAAGTGTTCTATACATAAAACACATTATGCATAAATTAAATTACCCATGACTTCAGTATTCCAGTAAAAACACAGTACAGATCATACAAAAGTTACAGCTGATAAGTTCTATACTAGTGATACTACTGTTAGTCACAGTGTCCTGTCCACAAAATGCCAGTACTGACAGTTACTGAATGGTTCAAACTGTGCACACATTACGAGCTATGATAACCATACATTTCCTTCTAAAACCTTGGGTCAGAATCATTCAAAATATTTCCTCAGTTTTAAACAGTTCGCACATCAATGTTTGTGCATTGAGTGTAAATGAGTATGTTTAGCAAACGGTTGCTATGTAAACAGGCATAACAGGCAACAGCTGAGCAAGCAATTAATGATATTCATCACTGGACTAGTTGGCCATTAAATGTTTCTCTGGATGTCAAAGGCCATGACAGAGTGAGGGAACGGTTCAGTAGTTTGATGTCGGATAAAGGATAAAGGTATTTTATTTTTTTAGTTGATTTACAAAAGTCTTGGCTTAAATTCAAAGTAGGTGGTTGAAAAAAACACACAAAATATTTTTCAACTTCCAGATTTGTACTTCTACTAATGAATAAAAGAACCTTGGTCACACCATCACAGAAGTATGTTTGCGAAACGATATTGAAAAGATATGTTTGTTTTTGGAGTAAACATTTTATGTGTATCATTCACCATTTCTTATGAACAGCCATGATGAATTCTCATGTTTTCTTCATTTTACCTTATTGAATAATAAAGAGTCTGCCATTTTGTTTTGTCAAAAGTATGTTTTCATAACTCTATTTCTTTTGTCAGTTAGTCTCAAACCAACCCAAAAAATACATGATGTTAACTTTTCAGTAATACCCCTGTTGAAGTTAATTGTGAAAATGTTGACATCCTCAAACTGATTCTTTCACAACAAAATATATTGCACAATTGCATACATTTTCTAAAAGCAGCCCAACTGCCCAACTGATGTTGTTGAGCAACACTGACACAAACATACAAGGAAGGTTTGTCAAGTGGCACAATGTTCTTGGGTAGTGAATTCATCTCCTGATACCAACAATCATGATCACTTTAGTAATACCACCAAGTCTAGGGCAATCATACAGCAATTTGAGCTGTTGTTTACTGACTTGAGCTGTTAAACCCTTGAATATAGAAGTTGATTTAGCAAACCTGTCAATCCCCTTCCCCCAAATAAGAATTAAGATCTTTATCCGACATCAAGCTATTGAAGTGTTCCCTAAGAATATGTCAGATTCTGAACAAACAAACAATCTTATTTTGAACACAGTACACATTTTTCTTGATCTATCTAACACAAGCAACTGACCTTCACAGAACTATAGGGTCCTAAGAACCTACTATATGTTTAACATCTCTAGCAAGATGGAGAGGTGGGGTCATTGTTGCAACTACATGTAGTTGTCACCTGATCTGCATCAGATAATCATCAGGAAACAAACTGGTAATAACATGAAATTAACAACAAAAGATGTTGATCCGAGGAACATGTATTCAGTTTGCTGTGAATGTTTTTATTTGACATGGTGTGCAAATGAGTGAGATATGTACAAAGGCCATTAAGTCCATGCCAATTTTTCATTATGTTGAAAATTCAAGATAGTTAAAAAGTTACTATACTTGGTTGAAAATTCAAGATACTGTGTTGAAAATTCAATTTCGGCAAATGAACTTCCAAATTGCTTCCATTGGTGCTTTTAACTGGCACTCTGCCAGACAAGAATATGAATTTTCAAGAGAGAAAAGTTAATGCTTTGGCCCTAAAGGTCTTCCATAGATAAGAATGTCTCAAACTGTTGTTATCATTTAGTCCAAGACTGAATGTTTCACAGAGGCCACACAAACAAGAACCAAACACAATAACAGTGATGATCAGAGTTTGAAAAAACTATCTGCTCAGTTATATGTTAGGTGGACAAATAATATTTTGTAATTACTTTCTAACTAACTTCACATAATTTATGACCATGTTGGGAAAAAATATCAAATAATATTTTATGTTCACAACAACCACTTACATGTCAATATTAATGCATTTGCACGAAACACTTCACCAGGATAAAAATACCATGAGATGCAAGGAGTCAGTGAAGACCCCCAACCCAAGACCATGCATTTCTTTAATAAGTTATTCCAATATATTTCTAGGCTATTGAGAGTGATCCATTGTTAATTACTTGATTACATACAGGTTGGGCAAGGTAATAACAAGAAACTTGTATCCATGACATCTATATTCACACCATTGCGACGTTCAACATGGAAGAATGGACACATAGATTCTATGTGTCTCATAGCTTCATCAAGATGCTAGCATCCAAAAGGATGCGTCAAAACAGTGTAAACAAGTATTTGTCACAGAGTGACGAAATATCCCCGCCATATACACCATAGTACCAAATATGAAGACAATCCAGCGATTAGTTCTTGAGATATTGTGGCAACACCGTTTTCCAACTCCAAAAACAGATTTGCCTGCTGTGACCTTGAAAATGGGGTCAAGGTCACCAAATCTGACATGTGTATGCGGTGTCTGTATATACACTATAGTTCCAAATATGAAGACAATCCAGCGATTAGTTCTTGAGATATCGCGGCAACACCGTTTTCTAACTCCAAAAGCAGATTTGCCTGCTGTGACCTTGAAAATGGGGTCAAGGTCACCAAAACCGACTGGTGTTTGCGGTGTCTTCATATTTGGAACTATGGTGTATATACAGACAATCGAGAGGTTTAGTTCTTGAGATATCGCGGCAACACCGTTTTCCAACTCTAAAAGCAGATTTGCCTGCTGTGACCTTGAAAATGGGATCAAGGTCACCAAAACCGACTGGTGTCTGCGGAGTCTGTATATACACTATAGTTCCAAATATGAAGACAATCCAGTGTTTAGTTCTTGAGATATCGCGGCAACACCGTTTTCCAACTCCAAAAGCAGATTTGCCTGCTGTGACCTTGAAAATGGGGTCAAGGTCACCAAAACCGACTGGTGTCTGCGGTGTCTGTATATACACCATAGTTCCAAATATGAAGACAATCCAGTGTTTAGTTCTTGAGATATCGCGGAAACAAACAGGTGGGACGGACGGACGGACGGACGGACGGTCGTGAATACTATATCCCCCGCTTCGCGCTTTCGCGCGGCGGGGGATAACAATATAATTGTCATCTATACATTTGAATGTTACTTTGAATGCATTCCAGTGCTGGGTTGATCTGTGGAAGAGCTGCTGGTTCATTTCCCTGTTATATACACTACCCCACTTTTGATAGGGATGCTCAAGTGCCTTTCTACATGTATTTAGACATATTATGAAAATAATTTTGTCTCTGCATCTGAATTTTTTTAATTTCCAAAGACTGATATGTTACATTTAATATACAATGTATGATACATGTTCATTTTTTTAACAAACAAAACAGCTTGAAATGCACAAAAGACATTAGATTGGGCTATATGGCAATGCATTAGGCTAAAAAAATTAATAATCTCAGGCACCGCCCACGTTTCGTTTTTATTTCCATTTTAAAAAAACCCTAAAATCCTTAAATATTTTAAGTCCAACAGTTGTGAAAAACTATTCCCAGGTTGATCGTACACAACTGTTTATTTGGTATCATACCAGTTTGAACAACCAAAAAGTAACAGACCCCGCCTGCACTACATTTTCAAAAACCATTGCCTGAGAACCAATTCTTTTATTTTATTTAGCCTTCTGCTAGTGCTTTCCATTTCCGGAACTAATGAAGATATCTGTTTCTTGTAATTGCAATAGATATTTCAACTTTGCATACTGACGATAGATTCTACATGAAGTGTTCAGATGGTTGTAAACTGTTAATGCTTGGCTTATGAATGTTTTTCTGCTACCAGTAATTTTGTTCATCTTGGAAAGAAAAGAATATCAAAAGTGGAGTAGTATATTAAGGTATTTCAAACACTTGTTACAACACAAATCCTCAACAGTAAGTCTGCACTCCAAAAATCATATTCAACATCTATATACATAAGACATAGATAACAAATCTCCACATTATTCTTTTTGACAGGATATATCTTCAAAACTAATCAGTAACAAGATCATGAATGCTGACTTGTTACATGAAACAATACGACACATTAGAGTTAGTGTGTAACAGAAAATGGTACCTATTGTATTTCTGTTTGAAATTCATTCCTGTCAACTGGTCATATAATATTACTAAGAAATTCATTTTATAAATATGTTTGCGTTAAAGCTGAAGTGGTTGTTGTCTCATATGGTCCTATAGCACTATCACTGTTCTGTGCACTTATTTGCACCCCTGACAAAATCAGACAACAGACAGATACCTGAACCCTTACCTGTAATGCTATAGCCCTAAATGAAGCAAGTCTAGGTTTTCAAACAGAATCTTTCTCTCACTGGGGCTCCTTTTCAGTCTAAATAGATTGTTTGAAAATATATAATTTTGATAGAAACAGAGACTGAGCGTTAGTCTAATAAAGAATACTAAACGAGCTCCCATGTAATTCAATTTTATGAAAGTAGTGAATAGTTCTGGTATCTGACGAGCTAACGTGTCCATATAAAGGTGAGGGAAACATTGTAATTGACTTCCAGCTGCATTGTTACCATGCAGTGGACAGACCAATTTTTTGTATTAAGATTCTGGCCATGGTGCATTTCTGTTACGATTAGGTGCCTGTGCATTCTTCTGTAGGATCCTATAGCACAACAACCCCTTCAGCATTACTTCTGGTGATCACAAAATAATTTACACCCATCAATTCACTGGACGTGTATCAAACAACTCAAGCTAGGCTATTTGTCCCTGCTCTACATCCATCTCCAGTTGCACACAAAGCTGGCCTACTGGCAGATTATGGAGAGTAAGAATGGTAATAAAAAAAAACTTGCCATGATTCTAATAAGAATAATAAACATGATCTACAGATCTAAAAGGCACAATCATATAAAATATCAATATTATGTCCCAGTTCACTATGTGTCAAAACATTTTCAGATTTCAGGATTAATTTAATCATGTTCTAGGAATCATGAAGGTCAAGACCCAAACTCGGTGGTGTCGGCAGTGATGGGCTTGAACTCGTACTCTCCTCGGCCATCCATCTTCAAGTAGTACTGGAACACGTAAACAATGTTGTTTTATAATGAGATGCAAAGTTTCGCTCAACAGTTATAGGAGAGTGAGGCTTCATGCTGAAGTCTGACATGTAGCAGATAAAGGTACGTCACTACAGAAATGAGGCTGTGATTAGTTATTTTATCACCCAACTCAATATTCCAGCTGTATGATGGCAGCCTGTAAATAATTGAATCTAGACAAGAGTGACGAGCGAGCGGGTTGGGTTTAACGCTGCTGTTAACAGTATTCCAGTTATATCACGGCCTGTCAGCTTAATGTGGGAGAAAAGCCCGAAGTTATGCAGGTCTCAGACGTTTACCACTTCGGTGAAACCCACGAGCACAGGTATGGTGCTGACAAACCTAGAAACATAATTTGAACGAACCAGGATTTGAACCCACAATCATAGGTTTCTGCCGTGCTAAAGGGGCGTAATCTGGACAAGACAATCCAATGATTGATATGATGAGCAACGATCCATATCTTCATGGTATGATATGACACCCTATCAACTAAGCCATCAAGCCTGACCAACTAATTGTGGAACAAAAAGTGGACAACCAGTGGGTATTACGGGTAAATACATTGGGCCCCAGAAAGCTATTCTTGTCCTTTAATAGAGTGGGTGCCAACAATGGTTACACACTTTCTGATTTACTGTATCCCGTTTCACTGAAAATAATACCATCTTATCAATGTGCATTGAAACTGCTTTCTCAGCTCCCTGGGGAGTAGACAACCAAAGGTGCCTGTTAGACGCTGGAAGATTGAACATTCCCAGTTATCTAACTGGACACTTCACTACTTGGTGAAAAAGCATGAGAGAAGTAACCATGAAAGAAGTATCTATTCTGGCCAGGGTACCGTTGTACAAAGCGATCTTAGCGCTTAGGTGATCGTAACTCCCACACCTTAACATAGACTTGCGAATGTCGTAGTGCTAAGGTTGTTTTGTACAACGGCACCCAGGATACTCGATCCCACTGATGGTGTTTTGGTGATGATGTGACAAATTACAGGAGGATGATCTCACCTCGTGGTGTTTCCACAGAGACTTTCTGTGTGACACAGTGAAGAGTGTGATGCCCACCTGGAACAAGGAGATGCACGAGTTATATCACAATAATACATCTACAAGAACAATATACACTGTCACCATATATGTAGTCAACAGCTTAAAATGTCAACAAAGATAGACACTTCAAAAAGGCTGTTGTCAGTACATGTATTTTCAAGAAAGTTCTCTTAAAATATGGACGACTGAAAACTAACAACATATAACAGTTGAAACTTAGATTTGGACACATTCAGATGTCATCAATGGTGGGAACAAGTTTCTGTGGTGACATTTACAGTGCAAGGAAATGCATTTCGAGAGAATTTAGGAGCATGGTCAAAGTGTAAAAGTCAAATATAGGTCAACATTTAAAATATCGAGAAAAACGGAACATACATGTTCAGTCCCACGACCAACTAGACATGTGCGAAATTATATTCCATTTTGTGGAAATATTTGGATGCCGCGCTGGCCATATTAAAAGTTGGATTTAAACCTCTTGAACAAGTTTGGGTATCGTTATTTACATGGGAAGATTCAGCTTCATTGGTCCAGTGGTTCCCGAGAAGGTGTTAACACTGCACAATGGACAAACAGGCCACAACACAAGCTCACTTGAGTTTCCCTCAGGTGAGCTAAGAGTGAGTGAGTGTGGTTTTACGCCGCTTTTAGCAATATTCCAGCAACATCACGGGCAGGGGACACCAGTGTTGGGCTTCACACATTGTACCCATGTTGGGAATCGAACCCGGGTCTTCGGCGTGACGAGCGAACGCTTTAACCACTAGGCTACCCGACCGCCCTAGGTGAGCTGAGAAATCAAGTCTCAGCCATGTGGACCAAGCTAACACCACAAGTACTGATCCATGATGACACACAATCAGCCAGGTCATGCATTGTGACCAACCAATGAACATATTGTCAGCTCTCCAAACATGCACAGTCTTAGCAACTTACTCTGTCCCAGAGGTATAAAGCAAGAGTTTTTGAGTGACCAAAACACTGATGTAGCTATTACTGTTCTATACCTGCATCAATTACATGCACAGCTGCAGGCACTTGCAGTCATGCTTGAAATGGAAACGCATGTCACGCAACCAATACATAATCATAAATATGGATCTTCAGTTTCAATTATTATTCAAAAACATTTGATCCAGCTAAGCATATGAAGTTTCATATATTATTAGGCAATTGAACTAAATTACCTATTTAACATTCTAGCATTGGGTGATCTTTCCTTATTTGTTTCCGGGTTTAGGGACACTGGAACACATTATGTTTTCTCTATGTGGCAGCATTGCTGTGTACAAGATCTTATGAGAGAATGCTATTTGACTCCAAAGTGAGCAATATTCTAGCTATATCACAGCTGCCTTTAAATAAGCCAGTCTGGGTTAGGCACTCAAGGGGGTATTGTATTGTGGTACAGTATTGTAAGCCTATCTCTCTGTAGTTGTACATGTAATTATACCTATGGGGGTCATCACACAGTATAGTAAGCCTACAAATGGGGCCATCACACAGTATAGTAATCCTACCAATGGGGGTCATCACACAGTGTAGTAATCCTACCAATGGGGGTCATCACACAGTATAGTAAGCCTACCAATGGGGGTCATCACACAGTGAAGTAATCCTACCAATGGGGGCCATCACACAGTATAGTAATCCTACCAATGGGGGCCATCACACAGCATAGTAAGCCTACCAATGGGGGTCATCACACAGTATAGTAATCCTACCAATGGGGTCATCACACAGTGTAGTAAGCCTACCAATGGGGGTCATCACACAGTATAGTAATCCTACCAATGGGGGCCATCACACAGCATAGTAAGCCTACCAATGGGGGTCATCACACAGTGTAGTAATCCTACCAATGGGGGTCATCACACAGCGTAGTAAGCCTACCAATGGGGGCCATCACACAGTATAGTAAGCCTACCAATGGGGGTCATCACACAGTATAGTAAGCCTACCAATGGGGGCCATCACACAGTATAGTAATCCTACCAATGGGGGCCATCACACAGCGTAGTAAGCCTACCAATAGAGGCCATCACACAGTATAGTAATCCTACCAATGGGGGTCATCACACAGTATAGTAATCCTACCAATGGGGGCCATCACGCAGTATAGTAATCCTACCAATGGGGGTCATCACACAGTGTAGTAATCCTACCAATGGGGGCCATCACACAGCGTAGTAAGCCTACCAATAGGGGCCATCACACAGTATAGTAATCCTACCAATGGGGGTCATCACACAGTGTAGTAATCCTACCAATGGGGGTCATCACACAGTGTAGTAATCCTACCAATGGGGGTCATCACACAGTGTAGTAATCCTACCAATGGGGGTCATCACACAGTGTAGTAAGCCTACCAATGGGGGTCATCAAACAGTATAGTAATCCTACCAATGGGGGTCATCACACAGTGTAGTAAGCCTACCAATGGGGGTCATCACACAGTGTAGTAATCCTACCAATGGGGGTCAATACACAGTGTAGTAATCCTACCAGTGGGGGTCATCACACAGCATAGTAATCCTACCAATGGGGGTCATCACACAGTGTAGTAAGCCTACCAATGGGGGTCATCACACAGTGTAGTAATCCTACCAATGGGGGTCATCACACAGCATAGTAATCCTACCAATGGGGGTCATCACACAGTGAAGTAATCCTACCAATGGGGGCCATCACACAGCATAGTAATCCTACCAATGGGGGTCTTCACACAGTATAGTAAGCCTACCAATGGGGGTCATCACACAGTGAAGTAATCCTACCAATGGGGGCCATCACACAGCATAGTAATGCTACCAATAGGGGTCATCACACAGTGAAGTAATCCTACCAATGGGGGCCATCACACAGCATAGTAATCCTACCAATGGGGGTCTTCACACAGTATAGTAAGCCTACCAATAGGGGCCATCACACAGTGTAGTAATCCTACCAATGGGGGTCATCACACAGTGTAGTAAGCCTACCTCTCTGGAGTGGTTGTACATGTAGCCCTCTACGTCCACACTGACAGCACTTGTGCACTCATCCAGGATTGCAAACTGTGGCTTGTGGTAGAACAGTCGGGCCATCTAAAGACAACACCAGCAATGTGTCAATGCATTGTAGATACAAGCATCTTCTACCGTTATTTCCCATCATTAACAAATATCCATCTCCACATCCACCCTCTCTTGAATTGTATACATTAACTTGAGCAGTTTAATTAAATGTTGATTCAAATAGAAATTTTTTCTTTCAATACACTGTAATTTCAACCAGTTCAATGTACTCAGTTTTGCCTCTGGGTACATGATTAGTGCAAGCTTTACGTAAAACTAACCTCCTTTTACAGGGCTGAGCAAGTATGGGTTTGCCCCTTTTAGCAATGTTCAAGGAATATCACGGAGTGAGTGAGTGTGTATGGTTTTACGCCGCTTTTAGCAATATTCCAGCAATATCATAGCGGGGAACACCAGAAATGGGCTTCACACATTGTACCCATGTCGGGAATTGAACCCGGGTCTTCGGCGTGATGAGGGAACGCTTTAACCACTTGGCTACCAGACCGCCCCTGAATATCACAGAGGGGACATGAGCAATTGGCGTCACACATTATACCCATGTGTTGGAAAATAAAGCCAGGATCTGGTGTTATGAGCAAACACTTAACCTCTAGTGTACCCAGCTACCTCCATTAACGTTTCACCATTCAACACACAGCCAGTTCCATACATGACTGTACTTACTGCTATCCTCTGTTTCTCCCCACCGCTCAGCACATCCATCCAGTCCTGGCAGAAACAAAGAGAACAACTTTCAGGAATACTTTGAGAATAACCAATGAGTTAAGAGGAAATGAAAATCATCTGTCCCGAGTGGCTGAATGGTGCAAGCCCTGAGCTTTTGTCTTCACCCTTCATTCACTTCAGACATATACCAGGGGTAATACATAATTCTGAGTTTTTAGTAGTTTATTCCTTATTACCTCATTGATGTCATAGGTCCATGACTCGAGATGCACCGTTTGTCTTGTGCAGGATTAGCGTGTAAAGATTGGAAATCACGTGAAGCAAACTCTTGACTTGACTGATTGTTAGTTCTGTCATTAATTGGTACACATTGGAAACACCTCTTCTTAATGTACATACTTCTCTATACATGTTTCTATGGTTCGCTTTTCTTTTGGCAGTGTGTATAATTCATAATGATTATTCTGTTAAACTACAGGACTTTTGCCCACCTTCCCAGATCCTCAACATCACTGACCTGTATGGAGTTCCAGCCTCCTTCTCTGCCCAAGATGTAGCCGAGCTGGACCTGAAACACGGAACACAGGTGATTAAGGGACAGACGGGAGGGAGTGAGTGAGCAGGATTTAAGAGTACTTCAGTAATATCACAGCGTTTCAGCGTAATGTGGGAGGATAACCTGCAGAGATGCACGCCTTTGAGCACAGGTCTGGCATTGACAAACCAAGAAACATAATCAGTGCGAATCTGGGGTTCTTCCAGACAACCATAGGTTTCTAAGGGACTCATCTCGGCACAATAAATCGTGGTGCCTTAGACGACTGGGCCACTGGTGCCCCCAAGCTATAGCATATATACTACTCAAAAGAAGTTAAGGACCACACAATTCTTTCATAATAACCATAGTAATTGGAAAGAATCAGATGGTCCTTAACTTCTTTTGAGTAGTATATCATAACATTGGAGGCATGCAAAAATGTTTGGGCAATGTCGGTGTTGACAGAACACATTAACCACTGCCCTACCAAAACATATTTGTAAAAAAATACATGTATCTAAATTGAATAATTTAGTTCAAACAAATGCTCTTCTTTATGATGGCAATTAATGCATGATTCAGTACTTAATCATCTCTATAGCAAGGTTTACAAAAATGTGCTGAACATTGTCTATCAACAAGCAGCCCCTGATTTAGCCTTCACCTTGCTTAGGATTTCAGCAAGGTCAGTGTCCTTGACCCCTTTCCTGAGCTGGTCAGTGTGTGCGTCAGGGTAGATGACCTGGTCTCGCAGTGTCCCCACTGTCATGTATGGCCGCTGCAAACAACAACATCAGATTCTGTTTGTTATCTGTTCTTCAACACAATACGGAAACTAGGCTCGAGAAACTTGGTAGTCCAAGCAAGCTTGATGCACATTTTGCTTGTCTACTAGCTATTTCTTAGGATATATGTCAATCTAGCAGTTAATGATCATCCTAATACACAGAGACATGTCTCAGTTGCACATGAGCAGTGATCCACACTCTGACATGCTAGCTATGTATTACAAGCACAGCTTGCTACAGGCCAATTCTAAACCAGATTCCCCACACGTCTGGCAACTTAAAAATATTTGCTAGATACCCTCAATTTTTTTTACCATTTTATTTTGAGCAACAATTACAAACAAGATGTGACAATGTATTTGCATCAGTATCTTGTTTACCATGTCAAGGTCATGCATTGTTGCGACGTTCTTTGGACCTTTTGTCCCTCCAAATGTCAAGCAAAGGTCATGCTTGACAGGGTCATAGACGTCATAAGCCGTTTTATACGGCATCCCTTTGAAACACTGGTAATAAATCTGCTTCTCAGAAACGAAAACAAAACTGTCAACCTATTTGAAGGATGAGAGACAAGTGATTCCCTGTTGTCAAACCTCATCACTGTGATAACATCAGCAACAGTTACAACATGAGTGAGTGAGTTGGGTTTAGCACCGCTTTTAACAGTATTCCAGTTATATTGTGGCGTGTCAGCTTAATGTGGGAGGAAAGCCGGAAGTGATGCAGGTCTAAGACGTTTACCACTTCAGTGAAACCCACGAGCACGGGTATGGTGCTGACAAACCTAGAAACATTATCGGGGCGAACCGGGATTCAAACCCACAATGATAGGTTTCTGGCATGCCCAAGGGACGCAACACTGCACAGCGAATCACTGCGCCTTAGGCAACTGGGCCACCCATGACCCCAGTTACAACATGAAGGATGTTGACTATGCCAGCAGGGTATGACAATCACCTCCATTTCAAATCAGACAATAACAAACAGTGACAGTGACAACAGGTTTATGAGTTAGAAGCATGAAGTCACTTTATGCACATAAATATCAATCTCTTTATGAAAAAACATCAACATATCTATAAGCATGATTATCTCTGCATGACGTAATAATTTAAAACCAACAGGTTTATGAGTCAGAAACATGAAATTACTCTATGCACATAAACATAAATCTCTTTACCATAAAACCGTAACACATCTATAAGCAGGATTATCTCTGCGTAACCAGTAAAACGTTAAGCCAAAAATACAAATATACTACTCAAAATAAGTCAAAGAACACCTGATTCTTTCATATAACGTTGCATGTAGTTGGACATGCATTGAGAAAAAATAGAATGAGCGAATGTTGTTTTATGCCTCAGTCAGTAATTCAATACAGCTGTTAAGTCACCCTATAAATAACTGACAAACCAGTGATTGATAGCATGAGCATCAGATGGCACACATTCAGCTCAATTCCAAATTAAACCAAACCCTAGTTAAGTCAGCTTTTACCGTGGATGTATTCCACCCCAGCCTGAGGAGCTACTTCCAAATGATCCTCCAATTCCATGTTATGTCCATTCAGCCATTTTAATTCCCTGAGCACCTTAATACTAAATATTGACGATAAAAAGAATAAAAGATTTCTGTTATGCGTTAAACATGGTGTTTGGTAGGTTTAGACATTGTGGAAGGCAAAAAAATAAGGATAAATCTCCCTTCTTAGTTCAAAATATTCCAAAAACTGAAAAACAAGTTCACAGTGACAGAAAGGTCAAAGTCATTAACCCTTTAAAACACACAAAAAATACACAGATCAACCATATCTCAGCAATATGGTCCTCCATACTTTTTATGCCTTGCCTGTTACTTTCAATGGTAATGGGTAACACGACCCAACCTATTCCAATAAATGTACAAAGTTCAAAGTAAAACAATCCATTTTCATTGTCTCACCTGAGGGACATAGAACAGTTTGCCCTTTTCTGGCTTGGTGAGGGTTCCGCCAAACAGCGGCCAGAGCTGCAAGGACAACAAATACCATGTTAATCAACATGTCACCAAGCAACTGGGTTAGTGAGTGACCGAGAATACTTGATAAAAACATGTTTACATGGATATCCCTGTCATAACAAAATAGCTGTCTATGTTAGGCCGAAAAACAAAAAACTACTGTTTCCTTATAAAAGTGACAAAAGCGATCACTATCAAATAGTAATGATACCATATAGCTTCTTTGAGAGGCATTTAGAAGTTGGAGTACTAAGTAAGGATAAGATATATGGATGAACAACTTCTTTATTACAATTAGGAGCGACATTTTGGTGTAGGTTCTAACACCAATATCAAGCTAGTGACCATATGTTCGCGAAAAAAAAGTGACAGTATCCTGCTCCACTGGTGGCATCTGTCACAAACACATGCAATGGCAATTGTATTTAAAAATTGAATTGTGTCAGTGATCCTTTTTGTCTAAGTGTGTAAAAAACCTGAAACAAATGGCATTAGGACATTCTAGAACATTCTTATCGATTTTGATGAGACATTCTATATCATTCCAGTTGAAAAGAATCTGAAACCTTGAAAAGTAAGATTTGATTTGTTTGTCAAACTGGACTACAATGGCAGAATGTGCATGGTGACTTGATGGCAGCACAAATCAATGAGCTTCTGCATGTTGGCCTTGGTACAGAGCCACAAACAACTTGGTGTAACCTGGATATGATAGGAGTCACTGCCACTGAAAGGGTCAAAAGTGACTCACTGGTTTTACTTAATATGCCAAATATTTTACATACCAAAAGCCATCATTAAAATATAGTATTTAAAAGATTGTCTGGCAACTTTGTGTTTGTGTTCGTTATTCGTGGCCACAAGAATGAAATATCTATGAATATGCAATCAAGTGCATTTACACACACTGTACCTAAAAATATCCATAAGAACATATTATATGCATAGATTTCTTCAAAGACAACCCTCATATTATATTCAATTTGAAAGTATTGTGGGCACTGGTCATTGTCGGATTTGAGCAGATACTATTATAAATATGTATAATATATTAATATTTAACAAACAATGTCAAATAATTTATGTTATTGTTTCACTGAATACACAAATAATACATCAACTGCTGACTTGTTATTTTAGTCATGAATTAATATTCGCATTCGTTACCCTATATTCGTGATACGAATCATATTCGGCTTATAGTGCATTCGTTGAAGCCCTAGTAAAGATTAATGTGTCAGAGTAGGTGAGCTGTTTTATCAACATCTTCTTTTAACAGTACTTCAGTTACATTGTGTGTGAATTTGATGAGGGGACTGCAGATGGAGGATTATCCTGAGTCGAGTCAGAGAGAGTGGAAATATGGGGTTTAATGATGCAACAAGATTTATCACAGCTATGCAACGGATGCTTTTAGTACCACCAGCTGATGATAGGCTTGAGTGAGTGAGTGAGTGAGTGGGTTGGGTGTAATGCTGCTTTTAATAGTATTCCAGTTATATTGCGGCATGTCAGCTTAATGTGGGAGGAAAGCTCGAAGTGATGCAGGTCTCAGACGTTTACCACCTCGGTGAAACCCACGAGCACAGGTATGGTGCTGACAAACCTAGAAACATAATCGGGGCGAACCAGGATTCGAACCCACAATCATAGGTTTCTGGCGTGCCTAAGGGACGCAACTCTGCACAGCGAATCGCGGCGCCTTAGAAGACTGGGCCAACCGTGCCCCCGATGATAGGCTTGAAACTTCGATGAAATTGTCATATTATTCATACTGAGGGGCCATACAATGGCCTTACGATTACACCTTCGAGGTCAAGTTTCCACTTGCAACACAGGAAATTGGAGCCTGTTCAGAGCCTTTTACAATAACACAGTCCTGGCAAAACGACTTAAGTAACTTGCATACTTTACCATGAATGGTAACATGGACAGTAATCTTGATTTTAGAGATCAAATTGATTATATGTGTTTAGTTATCCAAAATATATCACCTCGCCAAGGATTCTGAAGAGGGAGCTCTTGCCACAGCCATTGGGCCCACACACCAGGATGTTCATGCCCGACCGCACCTGAAATGAGAGTGAGTGAGTGAGTATGGATTTACGCCGCTCTTATCAATATTCCACCAGTATCAGGGCAATCGACACCAGAAATGAGCTTCACATATAGTACCAACATGGGGAATTACATAAGGGTCTCAGCATGACGAACTTATGCTTTAACCACTAGGCTACCCCACCACCCCCCTGAAATGAGACCATACAATAGTCACAGGATGAGAGCAGTGTTCAAAATTAAGGTTGTCCTCAGGGGGTTTTGCTACTGTATTTAACATCAGGGCTATGAATACCCCACTCAGACACAGTATACTGACTCCGAGCCGACCAGTCCTTGTTGTAGCCCCACCCAGCAGGGTAACAACAAATACCATCTTTTTACATCTTTTGGTATGACGCAGTTGGGGATCAAACCCTGACCTTCCGTTCTCCAGGAAGACGGTCTATCCACTAGACCACAGGACAGTCCGTATACTTAGAGTACACAGGGAGCACAGAATGACATTACGTGTAGTGCCAGTGGAGGGGGGGGGGGGGGGGGGGGGGTGTGTGTGTGTTAGGTAGGGAGGGTCTTGTCATCTTACAAATTATGACACTACTTATCTATGCCTACCCTAGTGCTTATCTTTGCAACAGAGAATATTCGGTAAAAACGTCTGAAGCTGTCATTTACCATCCCCATGACAATGAAACAACAGACAACAAGTATTTGTCACAGAGTGACGAAATATCCCCCGCCATATACACCATAGTACCAAATATGAAGACAATCCAGCGATTAGTTCTTGAGATATTGTGGCAACACCGTTTTCCAACTCCAAAAACAGATTTGCCTGCTGTGACCTTGAAAATGGGGTCAAGGTCACCAAATCTGACAGGTGTATGCGGTGTCTGTATATACACTATAGTTCCAAATATGAAGACAATCCAGCGATTAGTTCTTGAGATATCGCGGCAACACCGTTTTCTAACTCCAAAAGCAGATTTGCCTGCTGTAACCTTGAAAATGGGGTCAAGGTCACCAAAACTGACTGGTGTCTGCGGTGTCTGTATATACACCATAGTTCCAAATATGAAGACAATCGAGAGGTTTAGTTCTTGAGATATCGCGGCAACACCGTTTTCCAACTCTAAAAGCAGATTTGCCTGCTGTGACCTTGAAAATGGGATCAAGGTCACCAAAACCGACTGGTGTCTGCGGAGTCTGTATATACACTATAGTTCCAAATATGAAGACAATCCAGTGTTTAGTTCTTGAGATATCGCGGCAACACCGTTTTCAAACTCCAAAAGCAGATTTGCCTGCTGTGACCTTGAAAATGGGGTCAAGGTCACCAAAACCGACTGGTGTCTGCGGTGTCTGTATATACACCATAGTTCCAAATATGAAGACAATCCAGTGTTTAGTTCTTGAGATATCGCGGCAACACCGTTTTCCAACTCTAAAAGCAGATTTGTCTGCTGTGACCTTGAAAATGGGATCAAGGTCACCAAAACCGACTGGTGTCTGCGGAGTCTGTATATACACCATAGTTCCAAATATGAAGACAATCCAGTGTTTAGTTCTTGAGATATCGCGGCAACAAACAGGTGGGACGTACGGACGGACGGACGGACGTACGGACGGTCGTGAATACTATATCCCCCGCTTCGCGCTTTCGCGCGGCGGGGGATAATAAAACACAAATACAATATGCCATTACTGTACATGTGGAAAGTTTTGTTCCATGAATTTATTGAGAGTGGCTTACAATAGCCGTAACTGTGTTTGGAATGTTTTGCGACACCCTGTTGATGAGATTACCAAAGATCAAGTCTACTTTTGCATGTGTTGAAATGGTAACTACGAAACAGTCAGTCACTTTTAAACTATACATACACACATGTCAGGTTGTAATTGACACGGAAGGTTGGAGTAACATGTGTATCTAATAGTGGAGACTAGCAGGTGCAGGTGTGTGTATGACTTGACAAGATGTGGCAGATAAGGCAACTTTTCTGATTAGACACAGAGTGACAATTTGTAATAAAGGACACAGGGTGTGAATGATTGACAACGTGTAGAAGTGAATACAAGCAATATGCCTCTTTACAATTTTTGTTTGTTGTTGGCCTGCAAAAATAACTGCGTCATGAAACTACTGCGATTGTGTGTCACTCACGCAGTACTTTAACGCTAACACCACTTTCTAGATTTACAGTAATAGGCAACACCTAATCCTCAGTTTACCCACCTAGCTCTTATAACAAGCAAATGATAAGCTCACATAACAAGCAGATGTACAGATGGTCGAATTTCTGTTTAGTGGTATTAGTCACAGAAACAAATATATCATTAGTTATGTCATGTGAATATGACTCATGCTGCATCAAAGGATTTATCATGGCTGGCAGCACAATTCTATCAGAAATGATACTGCCAATGATGCAGCTTAATTCCATTACCATAATGCATTTTTTAAATCATGACGAGGCAGCTGTTCCATTACTTTCGGTCATATTCCCCAACATAACATGCAAATTACTGAGTGGCATTCAACAGGTTTAAAGTATACTCAGGGACATCCAGTCATGATTGATATTTCAGTAACTGCTAACAAAAGCTTAAAAATAATAGAAAAGAGTGAGAAGGAGACAAGGCTTAGCTTGGTGCTCAGGGGCACCTGTCTCTACATGTCCCTCTGTCCAGGGAGGGAGGGGACAAGGCTTAGCTGGGTGCTGAGGGGCACCTGTCTCTACATGTCCCTCTGTCCAGGGAGGGAGGAGGGGACATGGCTTGGCTGGGTGCTCAGGGGCACCTGTCTCTACATGTCCCTCTGTCCAGGGAGGGAGGGGACAAGGCTTAGCTTGGTTCTCAGGGGCACCTGTCTCTACATGTCCCTCTGTCCAGGGAGGGAGGGGACAAGGCTTAGCTGGGTGCTGAGGGGCACCTGTCTCTACATGTCCCTCTGTCCAGAGAGGGAGGAGGGGACATGGCTTGGCTGGGTGCTGAGGGAACCTGTCTCTACATGTCCCTCTGTCCAGGGAGGGAGGAGGGGACATGGCTTGGCTGGGTGCTGAGGGAACTTGTCTCTACATGTCCCTCTGTCCAGGGAGGGAGGAGGAGACGAGGCTTGGCTGGGTGCTGAGGGAACCTGTCTCTACATGTCCCTCTGTCCAGGGAGGGAGGGGACAAGGCTTAGCTGGGTGCTCAGGGGCACCTGTCTCTACATGTCCCTCTGTCCAGGGAGGGAGGAGGAGATGAGGCTTGGCTGGGTGCTGAGGGAACCTGTCTCTACATGTCCCTCTGTCCAGGGAGGGAGGAGGGGACATGGCTTGGCTGGGTGCTGAGGGAACCTGTCTCTACATGTCCCTCTGTCCAGGGAGGGAGGAGGGGACATGGCTTGGCTGGGTGCTGAGGGAACCTGTCTCTACATGTCCCTCTTACCAGGGAGGGAGGAGGAGACGAGGCTTGGCTGGGTGCTGAGGGAACCTGTCTCTACATGTCCCTCTGTCCAGGGAGGGAGGAGGGGACATGGCTTGGCTGGGTGCTGAGGGAACCTGTCTCTACATGTCCCTCTGTCCAGGGAGGGAGGAGGGGACATGGCTTGGCTGGGTGCTGAGGGAACCTGTCTCTACATGTCCCTCTTACCAGGGAGGGAGGAGGAGACGAGGCTTGGCTGGGTGCTGAGGGAACCTGTCTCTACATGTCCCTCTGTCCAGGGAGGGAGGAGGGGACATGGCTTGGCTGGGTGCTGAGGGAACCTGTCTCTACATGTCCCTCTGTCCAGGGAGGGAGGAGGGGACAAGGCTTAGCTGGGTGCTCAGGGGCACCTGTCTCAACATGACCTTCTGCTTTCTCTTCTAGTGACTGATAGAGGACATGTGACCATACTTTACTGACTAGTATTAGGCGATGTGATGTAAAATGGGGCTTAACATTGTCATCAATTTTATTGCACTTACAGAGTGACTGGCTTTGTGTGGTGTGGCGTGCGTGCGTGCGTGCGTGCTTGCGTGCGTGCGTGTGTGTGTCTCTGTGTCTATGTGTGTGTCTTATGAGCAAGAGAAATTCTGTGATAACTTGTAGAGATAGGACTGTGATGGAGATGGTGACATCACTTCCAAAACAAGGCTATGATGCTGGACGGGTCCAGGTGTTTTGTCATAATAGAAAGGAGATACGATAAATTGGATAAAAGGGGATGCCTTACTTTATCAGTCCCCAGTATAGCACATGATATATGCATGAAGTGACCAGGAACGCAAATGCCACTTTGAACTTTGCCGAAAAAAGCATTGTCCAGGCACATGCATAAATCGCAATAAACATGCATTTGAGTGGCACTGTTGTATGAATAGTGTTGGTTGGAGTCCATTGTCAGGATATAACTTCGTGACCCAAATGATAATCCATCTATCTGCTCTCAACTAGATCTGCAGGTAGAATCTAATTTCAATCAACATATATGCTGGTTATAACAACTGCATATGTGTTTAGATGAATAATATTTTGAAATGGATGACACACACAATCAACATATAGAATGTATTTGATAATGTTTAGGCTCAAACAAACACAACAAATGTAACAAACTGGGCCAATAACTTTCTTTTTTTCCTCATATTATTTCACCACTTGTCTACATGTATAATGTGTCACACTGTGTTTATAGTGTTCAAAACTAAGGGGTCCTTGATGTTTCTCCCTAAAGTGTTCCAATCTAGGAACCCTTCAACTTTTAACCTTAGGGTTTTGAAAAGGCCCCCTTGACTTGCCCTGTTCAATTTCAGAGCATGGTGTTGGGTATATGGACTTGTCAAAATTTGGTCTTGCATCAATGCATCCTGTGAATATATTTTATATGTCAACAAAGTATATAAACAATCTCCAACCACACATAACACACAAAATTTCTGCCCTAGCTATTTCTGGTTGAGCAGGCATTATAGACCAACAACCCCAGTACACCCAGTATGTATTATCCTCCCGAAACTCATTCAGCTGTGAACATAAATAAACAGCTCTATAAACAAGCAGGGCACTGACAACCAGCTCATTCCAGATTAGACTGGTCACACATGCATTTCATTCCACAGCTGGGTCTAAATATATCTCTTTCATCATACTCCCATTCCTTGGCCCAGCAAAATAAACATGTTCAAGCAAGGAGGTCAAGAGTGTCACCCTCCCCTGACCTCGCCTGACCCCCCATGACCCGTCATAAGAACATGTCAGTATGGCCTCTGGGTGAGGCCAGATTCCATGGGCAGACTGAAGGTCGCTTTACCCAGGCACTGCGGCCCTAATCTTCCCAGGCCAACCTGCCCTCCCTCTCAGGTCAATATGAGTCAGGCTAGATTTACAAGGGCTCTCTGACATCTGCCCTTGTCACTAATGGGTTGGCATGTACTGCGATCACTTTCCGGCCCAGTCCATGTTTTGAGAGGGGAGAAGGTTGACATATTGATTGTCACACAAATCCTTTTAACCTGTAATGCTGAAGGGAAGCTGAGACACGTTGTTGTCATGTGGTGTCCCAATGCAATTTATGTCACAGATTTTGCAAGGCATTGATTTTTTTGTCACTTGAGCCATAAATTCAATACCTTACACACAAAACAAATCTGTTTAATGAGAAAAATAGAATAACACATCTACCAGCTCATGTTGTATCTATGTAAACATGCATGGTGACACTGTTTAAATCAATGTACTTTTCTGCACATCCACTCCAACCAAGGTTAAAGCTTGTTATCAGCACATGTATGCATATTTTGGTTCCTTCAGTGAGGTGTCAGTTGTGATCATGACACTGAACTTTGACACTAAATAACATTTAGTTAAGCGTGGGCTACACTTGTACAGCAAAAAGCGGACATTGACTTTAAGGTGCAATCCAACCGCTTGTGTAACAACCTACCAAAGAGCTGAAGTGACTCCTTGTACACAAAGATTGATTCCTTTGTTTGTCTAACATCGCACTCAGCTATATTCCAGCTATATGGTCTGTAAATAAGCAAGTCTGGAACAGACAATACAGTGATTGACATCAGAAGCATCGATCTACGCAACTGGGGTCGATAACATGCATCAACCAAGACAGCGAGCCTGACCACCCGATCCCGTTAGTCGCCTCTTACGACAAGCATAGTCGCCTTTTATGGCAAGCATGGGTTGCTGAAGACTATTCTAACCCAGATCTTCACAGGTCAATTGATCCCTACACATACTTGAATACCAAATTCGACATACCAGTCAAGTGTCCACAACTCAACTGCACAGAACTCTCTTAGCGCTATGGCCACCTCCTCCCATATCTCAACAAAGACTCTTAATTCTCTTAGTCCTAAGACTGCTTTGTGCACGTGAGCCAAAGGGAGAGCCCATTATGAGTGTGTTTGTTGTCAATGACACACTAAGCAAAATTCCAGCTTTATGACAAAGGCCTGGCGATAATCCAGGCAAACTAGGGATAAATATTGTGAGCAACAATCTGCACCATCTGGGTACGAGCAAAAGCCATGAAAAGAGTCAATTAGCCTACGGTAACCACCCAATCTATTAAGTTGCCTCTTACGATCAAGAAAGCCAGAAGCAATATAGGCCTTAGATGTTTAGTTAGGCCTTGGTTTTACAATTGACATTTTAAAAATTGGACTTTTGATATGAAAATAATGTTGATTTTTTATTTGTTAAAAGTCACAATTTTACTTACAGGAAAATTACATGACGTGATTCGAACCTGCAACCTCTTATATCATGTTTTGTAACCCACGGTTTTCCCACTGAGCCAATGGGGCAGATGATGAAAAGTTGTTCAGTTTTACATGTCATGACTCCAGTTATGCACATGTTTTTTCTCTAGAACACTTTGATTGAATTCCTTTTATACCACAACACTGTGTATTGTTTCACTTTAAGGAATCTCAATGTTTTCTTATTTTTTCTGGTATTTCTTGCTTTTAGAGGGTTCATAAGTTGGATAAAACAGGCCTCTTCAATTCCCTCGAGCTTTTTCCTTGCTTGTGGTTTTACATTTTCAACCTATAACCTCGGCGTTGTGTTTTATCCTTTAAGTCTAGACTTGTAAATTTATTCAAGTCTTATCACGACTATTTCATAATCATGTCTGGAGACGTGTGTTACGGCACAGGTGTTTATGTCAAATAAGGAGCACAGAATGCAATGCAGTACTTGTTATGGTAAATATGTAATTATGTTTCAAATGATGATGGCGGTCATTTCAACTGAAAAGTGACCTCCCTTATAATGACAATCCTTTCCCGACTATATATGTTTAAATATTCATAGTTCCACCAAAATGCCTTTATTTATTGCCAGAGGCTATGATGACTATTATTCCATCATGAAAACACAAGATAATATTCAATGGTAAAAAATAACCTAAAATGTTTACTAGTCTGAATAGTGAAACATAAATAAGAGAACCCCTAATAAGCCTGCAATTCTACTAGCCTCCCGGATATGTGGTGCTGGTATTTTACGCAAATACGCAGCTTGTCTGTAGCTCTGAAACAAGTATTTAAATTGGTCTGGTCTACTCATGCTGCAGATCATTCCAGGTTCATGTCTGTGCAAGTGATCTGCCATCTTCCAGTTTGAAGCCAAGGTCTAATGTTGGTGTGCCATGTTCCCCTACACCAGGGACACAATGACCAGTCACAGCCAAATCAAGGTCACATCTGTTCGTCACCACACCAACTAGGTCACTTGCAGGACCTACAAAGCGGCTATTGACACAGTTTTTGCTCCAACTTTAAGTGCTCAGAGACCTAATAATGTTGGCTTTTTGTCGAAAGGACAAGACTCCACATGTGTATGGAACTTTGGAGTGTGTTTCTTTTAAGCTATGCACAAAAACTTGCTTATCTGAAGGGGACAACCTTAAACAGGTTCCCTAAGTTCTGCGATGTGACAATAAAACTAAATACCTTATACAAAGTAAACATTTGATACAGTCAAGTCACGTTTATCCATGGTTGGTTGCATATGATTATGTCGGATTAACAAGTTTGTTGGATAAACAAAATAAGGTGGTATCAACCTTTGCGATTGAAAATCGGACATCTACATGATATACAATGACACAAACACATAATAAAAAAATGAAAAATGAAATTTTCATACTGTTATGTTATGTTATGTTATGTTATGTTAGCGGAATATGTCTGATCATGCAACCTCGAAAAGTTTAACACAAAACAACTGTTACGGGCTAAATGACTGATTCAAAATACTTTCAAAAGCATAGTCTAGTATGGAAGTCGCCAGTTTGAAACTAGTATTGCAAAGCTCATGACAGTTGCTTTCTTAGAGGCTAATGTCAACTTTGTGTTAATCATTTCATTGGTCAGTCAAAGTTTGCGAAAGGTTGTTCTCATGTGACCTGTAATGGGATGTCCTCAGCGGTAGCGAGAACTGTATCTAATAACTATCTGAGGACTATATTGATTTTTATGAGATTGAGGTATAAAATCTAAACATGTGATTACTCCTGTTTTGTATAAAGCATTAATTGTTTATTGTTAGGCAAGTTTATCTCTGCAGCCATTGTAATATGCAGCTACCAGCCGACTCATCTCGCATCAAAACATGGGCTGTGTACTCGCGGGCAGATGACTGATCACGGTATCAGATTATGAGACATATTAATGAGTGATTTCGGAAATTCATTGCAAATTAGGTGTGTCGGAGTCCGAGACTGTCAGATTAAAGGGTCTAAATAGCACTGATTTAATCGGTTCCCTTCATTAGTGTTGGATAAAGCTGATTGTTTGATTAAAAAGTGTCGGATTAACAATACTTGACTGTATAAACTTGTGCCATTTAATAGTGAATGATGAAATTAAGGTGTCACAAGATCTGATCCTGAAACAAAGTGTGACAGGCTCACCAATCCATCAAAACATCCTCCCAATGAATCTTTTTCTCTGTATATAACTGTGATATAAATCTATGTTCACTAGGGCTGCAATGAATACACTATGAGGCGAATATGATGCATATCAAGACTATATTATTATTCATTTATATACCGCACTTATCCAGGTAGTATCTGCTCAACTGAGACAATGACCAGTGACCACATTACTGTAAAAAGAAATATTTAAGAGAATTGTCGTTTTTAAGAAATCTATATCATAAGAGACTAGTTCAAGTGAAAAATTCTCTTTAAAATTGGAAATATTTGATTCCAGGCACTGCGAATAACAAATTCAATTCCTGAAAGGATACGGTTCGATTCACCGAATACGCGAGTGAATCGTAACAGCCCCAAACAATTCTAGTTTCCATATCAGACAAGACCATGATGATGTCAGTATCCCTAACCTGATTAATGGGTACGTGTCCAGCAAAACAACTGTTCCAGAAGGTCTGGTTGTGAATGAAAATAAGGCTATTGCCTGTATCAGCAATATTTGAATAGCATGAGGAAAAGTGAGTGAGCTTTACACTGCGTATAATAATAATATGGCCATTTATATATTGTTATAGTTCCACACTGCACAAGGGATCATTGTGCGTGCACTCAATTTTATTCTCAGCTCCCTAGGGAGAGTACAACCCAAGCTGCCTATGAAGCACAAGAAGGTTAACATTCACATTGCCATCTCATCCTACTGGGTACCCATTCACTGCTGGGTGAACAGAGGCATATTTCAAACTTAGTCACTTGCCTAAGGAGACACCACATTTGTTACATGTGCTTCAGTGTGGGGCAGGATCAAAGTCCAAGAAACTCTCAGGAGTCAAGCATTAACGTTGTTTAGCTTCACCTGATTTGTGACCTATGCATGTACAGGACCTTGTGCTACTGTTTAAAAGTACTCAAGTGATATCCTACTGGGGACAATGATTTGTCTGTTTGTGTTTAACTCCACACTAAGCAATATTCCAGCTATATGATGGCAGTCTGTACATAATCGAGTATGGATCAGACAATCTAGTGATTGACACCATGATCTACCCAATTGGGATACGATGACGTGCACCAACCAAGTCGTCCACCCAATACTGTTAGTCATCTATTTCAGCATGCATAGGTTGCTGAAGACCTATTCCAACCAGGATCTTCACGGGTCAGGTACACTAAAGTTAGGTTTCACAATGCAGTTACACCCATGTGGGAATCAAAATCGAAGGCATGAGAGTAAGTGTCAAACCAAGGATCATAATCTGGTGAAATTGGGATTTTATCCCATGAGCTGCAGATCCTGTTGCCACTGAGGAACCTAACTCTGCATGAAAAGTGAAACAATGTGTTTAATGCAGCAGTTGGTTAGTTTGTTTGCTTATTTGCCACACTCAGCAATATCCCAGTTCTATGACAGCGGCCTGTAAATAATCGAGTATGGACCTGACAATCCAGAGATCAATATCCTGAGCAACAATCCATGCCGTCAGGGTACGATGAGTGAGTGAGTAAGGTTTTCTGCCTCTTTTAGCAATATTTCAGCAATATCATGACGGGGGACACCAGGAATGGGCTTCACACATTGTACCCATGTGGGGAATTGAACCCGGGTCTTTGGCGTGACAAGCAAACGCTTTAACCACTTGGCTACCCGACCGCCCCTCAGGGTACGATGACAGGCTATCAACCAAGTCATGGAGTGTGATGGGAGAGAATCAGCCCAGGCCAGGCCTTAGGCATGAGAGTCAAACGCTTGCAAATACAAGGCTACCCTAATTTGCCCCATCGTGATGAACTCATTGCGATGCTGCTACTGCTGCTGCTCATGTACTAAGCCACACTTGGCAATTCTAGTGTAATACAAAATCTCATTAATACAATCCCAGCTACACTGAATAAACATTGGTTGCCAGCTGTGGATGACAATGGAATTCTATTACATTTCAGAGCTAACACAGCAATACTAATGCCAAGTGAAATGATTGCTCATGTGAAAATCACTTCCTGGTTCAGCCATTGCTATATAACATGTTTAATTACTTGTTTCAAATAACAACAAACACAAAATGTAATAAACAAACTGAAGAAATATGCTCAATGCAGAATTCAAGGCAAACAGCTAACATCTTTTTTGTTTATTTGTTGTTTAATGCCACTCATCCTGTAAATATTTGAGTCTTGAGAAGACAATCCAGTGGTGAGCAATGTACTACTGGGGAAATGCTGGGTCGTATGATACACAACACAATCAACCAAGTCCAATCCAAAGCGATTAGCTGTGTCCTTGTCTTCCAACAAGTATAGGTTAACTGGGGTAAGTTATTATCATTTACAAAATAATAATTTCATCACTAAATATTGTCAAAAGTGAGTGAATGAGTGAGTTGGGGTTAACGCTGCTTTTAACATTATTCCAGTTATATCACGGCGTGTCAGCTTAATGTGGGAGGAAAGTCCGAAGTGATGCAGGTCTCAGACGATTACCACTTCGGTGAAACCCACGAGCACGGGTATGGTGCTGACAAACCTAGAAACATAATCAGGGCGAACCAAGATTCGAACCCACAATCATAGGTGCCGGCGTGCCCAAGGGACGCAACTCTGCACAGCGAATCGCGGCACCTAAGACGACTGGGCCACCCGGGTCCCCTATTGTCAAAAAGAAGCAAGAAACAAACATTGTCCTGTAAATGTCAACTCTGCATTGTTTGAATAACAAAATACATAGTGCAACATAAAAAAGCCTACATATAGACAATCAATTTCTAAAAAACACATTCTGAAACAATCAAGGAACAAATGACAGCTTGAAAACTACTCATATTCCCACTGATGAGTAATCAACCTACAAACTAGAACCAAAACAATATCAAAATTCAGTTCCATAAAGTTCTTTTCAACATGTTCACAAGTGACATAAATCTCTCTCACACCTATTCAGAGAGCGCTGAATGTTACACAACAGTCAAAATTAAGCAAGAAATTCATGAGGGCCATGTCAGTACTGTCAAGTGAAAGTTAACAAAATATTTTGTGGCAAATCTGAAGAATCATGTCATAACATCTGTTTCAAGCAGAATGCTGTTCTACCAAAGCCTACATAAGATCTACATATATCATTCGACTGTACCAATAGTTCCACAACTAACATCCACAATAGCAGTAGACTGTGCCCATAGCCCCACAAGTAACGTCCACAATAGCAGTAGACTGTGCCCATAGCCCAACAAGTAACGTCTACAATAGCAGTAGACTGTACCCATAGCCCCACAAGTAACGTCTACAATAGCAGTAGACTGTACCCACAGCCCCACAAGTAATATCTACAATAGCAGTAGACTGTACCCATAGCCCCACAAGTAATGTCTCAAATAGCAGTAGACTGTACCCATAGCCCAACAAGTAACGTCTACAATAGCAGTAGACTGTACCCACAGCCCCACAAGTAACGTCTACAATAGCAGTAGACTGTACCCATAGCCCCACAAGTAATATCTACAATAGCAGTAGACTGTACCCATAGCCCCACAAGTAACATCTACAATAGCAGTAGACTGTACCCACAGCCCCACAAGTAATATCCGCAATAGCAGTAGACTGTACCCATAGCCCAACAAGTAATATCTACAATAGCAGTAGACTGTACCCATAGCCCCACAAGTAACGTCTACAATAGCAGTAGACTGTACCCACAGACCCACAAGTAACGTCTACAATAGCAGTAGACTGTACCCATAGCCCCACAAGTAACGTCTACAATAGCAGTAGACTGTACCCATAGCCCCACAAGTAACGTCTACAATAGCAGTAGACTGTACCCATAGCCCCACAAGTAACGTCTACAATAGCAGTAGACTGTACCCACAGCCCCACAAGTAACGTCCACAATAGCAGTAGACTGTACCCATAGCCTAACAAGTAACGTCTACAATAGCAGTAGACTGTACCCACAGCCCCACAAGTAATATCTGCAATAGCAGTAGACTGTACCCATAGCCCAACAAGTAACGTCTACAATAGCAGTAGACTGTACCCATGGCCTCACAAGTAACGTCTACAATAGCAGTAGACTGTACCCACAGCCCCACAAGTAATATCTACAATAGCAGTAGACTGTACCCATAGCCCCACAAGTAATGTCTCAAATAGCAGTAACTGTACCCATAGCCCAACAAGTAACGTCTACAATAGCAGTAGACTGTACCCATAGCCCCACAAGTAATATCTACAATAGCAGTAGACTGTACCCATAGCCCAACAAGTAACGTCTACAATAGCAGTAGACTGTACCCATGGCCTCACAAGTAACGTCTACAATAGCAGTAGACTGTACCCACAGCCCCACAAGTAATATCTACAATAGCAGTAGACTGTACCCATAGCCCCACAAGTAATGTCTCAAATAGCAGTAGACTGTACCCATAGCCCCACAAGTAACGTCTACAATAGCAGTAGACTGTACCCATAGCCCCACAAGTAATATCTACAATAGCAGTAGACTGTACCCATAGCCCCACAAGTAACATCTACAATAGCAGTAGACTGTACCCACAGCCCAAAAAGTAATATCCGCAATAGCAGTAGACTGTACCCATAGCCCAACAAGTAATATCTACAATAGCAGTAGACTGTACCCATAGCCCCACAAGTAACGTCTACAATAGCAGTAGACTGTACCCACAGCCCCACAAATAATGTCTACAATAGCAGTAGACTGTACCCATAGCCCCACAAGTAATATCTACAATAGCAGTAGACTGTACCCATAGCCCACAAGTAATATCTACAATAGCAGTAGACTGTACCCATAGCCCCACAAGTAACGTCTACAATAGCAGTAGACTGTACCCATAGCCCCACAAGTAACGTCTACAATAGCAGTAGACTGTACCCATAGCCCCACAAGTAACGTCTACAATAGCAGTAGACTGTACCCACAGCCCCACAAGTAACGTCCACAATAGCAGTAGACTGTACCCATAGCCTAACAAGTAACGTCTACAATAGCAGTAGACTGTACCCATAGCCCCACAAATAACGTCTTCACGCAGCAGTAGACTGTACCCATAGCCCCACAAGTAACATCTACAATAGCAGTAGACTGTACCCACAGCCCCACAAGTAATATCTGCAATAGCAGTAGACTGTACCCATAGCCCAACAAGTAACGTCCACAATAGCAGTAGACTGTACCCATAGCCCCACAAGTAATGTCTACAATAGCAGTAGACTGTACCCACAGCCCCACAAGTAATATCTACAATAGCAGTAGACTGTACCCACAGACCCACAAGTAACGTCTACAATAGCAGTAGACTGTACCCATAGCCCCACAAGTAACGTCTACAATAGCAGTAGACAGTACCCATAGCCCCACAAGTAACGTCTACAATAGCAGTAGACTGTCCCCATTGCCCCACAAGAAACGTCTACAATAGCAGTAGACTGTACCCACAGACCCACAAGTAATATCTACAATAGCAGTAGACTGTACCCATAGCCCCACAAGTAACGTCTCAAATAGCAGTAGACTGTACCCATAGCCCCACAAGTAACGTCTACAATAGCAGTAGACTGTACCCACAGCCCCACAAGTAACGTCTACAATAGCAGTAGACTGTACCCATAGCCCCACAAGTAATATCTACAATAGCAGTAGACTGTACCCATAGCCCCACAAGTAACGTCTACAATAGCAGTAGACTGTACCCATAGCCCCACAAGTAACGTCTTCACGCAGCAGTAGACTGTACCCATAGCCCCACAAGTAACATCTACAATAGCAGTAGACTGTACCAACAGCCCCACAAGTAATATCTGCAATAGCAGTAGACTGTACTTATAGCCCAACAAGTAACGTCCACAATAGCAGTAGACTGTACCCATAGCCCCACAAGTAATGTCTACAATAGCAGTAGACTGTACCCACAGCCCCACAAGTAATATCTACAATAGCAGTAGACTGTACCCATAGCCCCACAAGTAACGTCTACAATAGCAGTAGACTGTACCCATAGCCCCACAAGTAACGTCCACAATAGCAGTAGACTGTACCCACAGACCCACAAGTAACGTCTACAATAGCAGTAGACTGTACCCATAGCCCCACAAGTAACGTCTACAATAGCAGTAGACTGTACCAATAGCCCAACAAGTAACGTCTACAATAGCAGTAGACTGTACCCACAGACCCACAAGTAATATCTACAATAGCAGTAGACTGTACCCATAGCCCCACAAGTAACGTCTCAAATAGCAGTAGACTGTACCCATAGCCCCACAAGTAACGTCTACAATAGCAGTAGACTGTACCCACAGCCCCACAAGTAACGTCTACAATAGCAGTAGACTGTACCCACAGACCCACAAGTAATATCTACAATAGCAGTAGACTGTACCCATAGCCCCACAAGTAACGTCTACAATAGCAGTAGACTGTACCCACAGCCCCACAAGTAACGTCTACAATAGCAGTAGACTGTACCCATAACCCAACAAGTAACGTCTACAATAGCAGTAGACTGTACCCATAGCCCCACAAGTAACGTCTTCACGCAGCAGTAGACTGTACCCATAGCCCCACAAGTAACATCTACAATAGCAGTAGACTGTACCCACAGCCCCACAAGTAATATCTGCAATAGCAGTAGACTGTACCCATAGCCCAACAAGTAATATCTACAATAGCAGTAGACTGTACCCATAGCCCCACAAGTAACGTCTACAATAGCAGTAGACTGTACCCACAGACCCACAAGTAACGTCTACAATAGCAGTAGACTGTACCCACAGCCCCACAAGTAACGTCTACAATAGCAGTAGACTGTACCCATAGCCCCACAAGTAACGTCTACAATAGCAGTAGACTGTACCCATGGCCCCACAAGTAATATCTACAATAGCAGTAGACTGTACCCATAGCCCCACAAGTAACGTCCACAATAGCAGTAGACTGTACCCACAGCCCCACAAGTAACGTCCACAATAGCAGTAGACTGTACCCATGGCCCCACAAGTAATATCTACAATAGCAGTAGACTGTACCCATAGCCCCACAAGTAACGTCTACAATAGCAGTAGACTGTACCCACAGCCCCACAAGTAACGTCCACAATAGCAGTAGACTGTACCCATAGCCCCACAAGTAATGTCTACAATAGCAGTAGACTGTACCCATGGCCTCACAAGTAACGTCTACAATAGCAGTAGACTGTACCCATGGCCCCACAAGTAACGTCCACAATAGCAGTAGACTGTACCCATAGCCCCACAAGTAATGTCTACAATAGCAGTAGACTGTACCCATGGCCTCACAAGTAACGTCTACAATAGCAGTAGACTGTGCCCATAGCCCCACAAGTAACGTCTACAATAGCAGTAGACTGTACCCATGGCCCCACAAGTAACGTCCACAATAGCAGTAGACTGTACCCATAGCCCCACAAGTAATGTCTACAATAGCAGTAGACTGTACCCATGGCCTCACAAGTAACGTCTACAATAGCAGTAGACTGTACCCACAGCCCCACAAGTAATATCTGCAATAGCAGTAGACTGTACCCATAGCCCAACAAGTAACGTCCACAATAGCAGTAGACTGTACCCATAGCCCCACAAGTAATGTCTACAATAGCAGTAGACTGTACCCACAGCCCCACAAGTAATATCTACAATAGCAGTAGACTGTACCCACAGACCCACAAGTAACGTCTACAATAGCAGTAGACTGTGCCCATAGCCCCACAAGTAACGTCTACAATAGCAGTAGACTGTACCCATGGCCCCACAAGTAACGTCCACAATAGCAGTAGACTACCCATAGCCCCACAAGTAATGTCTACAATAGCAGTAGACTGTACCCATGGCCTCACAAGTAACGTCTACAATAGCAGTAGACTGTACCCATAGCCCCACAAGTAATGTCTACAATAGCAGTAGACTGTACCCATGGCCTCACAAGTAACGTCTACAATAGCAGTAGACTGTGCCCATAGCCCCACAAGTAACGTCTACAATAGCAGTAGACTGTACCCATGGCCCCACAAGTAACGTCTACAATAGCAGTAGACTGTACCCATGGCCCCACAAGTAACGTCCACAATAGCAGTAGACTGTACCCATAGCCCCACAAGTAATGTCTACAATAGCAGTAGACTGTACCCATGGCCTCACAAGTAACGTCCACAATAGCAGTAGACTGTACCCATAGCCCCACAAGTAATGTCTACAATAGCAGTAGACTGTACCCATGGCCCCACAAGTAACGTCCACAATAGCAGTAGACTGTACCCATAGCCCCACAAGTAATGTCTACAATAGCAGTAGACTGTACCCATGGCCTCACAAGTAACGTCTACAATAGCAGTAGACTGTACCCACAGCCCCACAAGTAATATCTGCAATAGCAGTAGACTGTACCCATAGCCCAACAAGTAACGTCTACAATAGCAGTAGACTGTACCCACAGCCCCACAAGTAATGTCTACAATAGCAGTAGACTGTACCCACAGCCCCACAAGTAATATCTACAATAGCAGTAGACTGTACCCACAGACCCACAAGTAATATCTACAATAGCAGTAGACTGTACCCATAGCCCCACAAGTAACGTCTACAATAGCAGTAGACTGTACCCATAGCCCCACAAGTAATGTCTACAATAGCAGTAGACTGTACCCATGGCCTCACAAGTAACGTCTACAATAGCAGTAGACTGTACCCATAGCCCCACAAGTAATGTCTACAATAGCTGTAGACTGTACCCACAGACCCACAAGTAACGTCTACAATAGCAGTAGACTGTACCCATGGCCTCACAAGTAACGTCTACAATAGCAGTAGACTGTACCAATGGCCCCACAAGTAACGTCCACAATAGCAGTAGACTGTACCCATAGCCCCACAAGTAATGTCTACAATAGCAGTAGACTGTACCCATGGCCTCACAAGTAATATCTACAATAGCTGTAGACTGTACCCACAGCCCCACAAGTAACGTCTACAATAGCAGTAGACTGTACCCATAGCCCCACAAGTAACGTCTACAATAGCAGTAGACTGTACCCATAGCCCCACAAGTAACGTCTACAATAGCAGTAGACTGTACCCACAGACCCACAAGTAACGTCTACAATAGCAGTAGACTGTACCCATAGCCCCACAAGTAACGTCTACAATAGCAGTAGACTGTGCCCATAGCCCCACAAGTAACGTCTACAATAGCAGTAGACTGTACCCATAGCCCCACAAGTAAGGTCTACAATAGCAGTAGACTGTACCCATAGCCCCACAAGTAACATCTACAATAGCAGTAGACTGTACCCATAGCCCCAAAAGTAACGTCTACAATAGCATTAGACTGTACCCATACCCTATTGGGCAGTTTGGCATGGACTATAGGACTGGTGCCAATTTCTTAATTTGCTATTTACCAACATGATTGATAGAATGCTTTAATCACATAAATGAACTCTGTACTGCAGTGAATAGTGCACAAATGGCTACACCTTGCATATTGTTACTTAGACTCATATTGCTTTTGTTAGCTGTTGCAACATGGGACACACTTTGGACAATAGCACAAACACACAATTGCATTCTGAGCAGATTTTATTTATTTTTTTACTTTTTGGTTTACAAATACCCAACAGACTGGACCCAAAACAATGCTAAGCAAGGAAAAATATACAGAATAACAAGGAAATATATGTACCCAATGAGATTGATTCCATATGAGTAAATACTAAGAGGCTAAAATAAATATCTAGTTATTGATCCTGTCACCATGACAGTTGGGTCTTGGAGTTATTGTTGTCCGTCTCAAAGGTATTCAGAGTGTGTTTGCTGCTTAACACTGCACTCGGCAATATTCCACCTATATGACAACGGCATGTTAATAATTAAGCCTGGACCAGACAATCCAGTGATTGATATTGTGAGCAATACTACACGCCATCTGGATATGATAAATAAAATCAAACAAGTCACGGAGTTGCTGGGGACATATTCTAATCTAGAATCTCCACTGGGTGAGTGTGATACAAATTTATGAATATCAATTCTAACTTAACTAGAGGTATTTGCATGTACTTGCAAAAGCAGAAGCAACTCCATCGATACAATTTCCTGAAAGCTTCTAAAGCCTTCAAGTACCCCTATGAACCTCCAATCCAAACACTCTAATTCCAGACCTTGACTTTAATCAAGACAACTTCTTACATTATCAAGTCTCATGATTGAACAAGCAAAAGTGCAACAATAACTGGCAATGAATGATAAAACCATGTTTCATGATAACCCCAGTGATGTTCTTGACCTTTGAAAGGCATGTTATCAATATTTCCTCATCCTCTGTATCTCCAGGGCTCGCATTATGATAAACCAACACCAACCCCTGGAGCCATTCCTGCGATTCTTGCTATTTCAAATTACCTCCCCTTGATTTTCATTTGCTAGTTTGATTTGCTACGCTACTCAGTCTATCAGACCAATCAGAATGCGAGTAACAAACTAGCCTCAAAGTTGGGTTGTTGATGTCAACAGCATGTCAGCCAGTCCCATTGATAGCCTCCTACGACTAGCATAGTCGCCTGCTTTCTGTAACAGGCTTTACGTAGGAGGCGACTAACGGGATCAGGTGGTCAAGCTCGCTGACTTGGTTGATGCATGTCATCGATCCCAATTGCGTGGATCGATGCTCATGATATCAATTACTGGATTGTCTGGTCCAGACTCGATTATTTACAGACCACCGTCATATTATAGCTGGAATATTGCTGAGTGTGGCGTTAAACAACAAACAAACAAAACAAGTATTTGTCACAAAGTGACGAAATGTCCCCCGCCTGTATATACACCATAGTACCAAATATGAAGACAATCCAGCGATTAGTTCTTGAGATATCGCGGCAACACCGTTTTCCAACTCCAAAAGAAGATTTGCCTGCTGCGACCTTGAAAATGGGGTCAAGGTCACCAAAACCAACTGGTGTCTGCGGAGTCTGTATATACACCATATTTCCAAATATGAAGACAATCCAGTGTTTAGTTCTTGAGATATCGCGGTAACAAACAGGTGGGACGTACGTACGGACGTACGTACGGACGTACGGATGGTCGTGAATACTATATTATCCCCGCTCCGCGCTTTCGCGCGGCGGGGGACAACAAACAAACAATGATAGTTTCAGAGAAATTAAACATTGAAAAGCTGACTGACAAGAAAAAGAAAATGTTCTGGATGGAAAGGATGTCTTCATGTCCATTAAACCTGCCATGGCTTTGGTTTCTTAGCAATACAGGTTACCACCCTTACCCAGGTTTTTTTCATATCTCAACATTTTATTGCTCGGTAAAATGTTAATGAAAATCAATGACAGGTAATTTGAGATCAAGAGAACCACGAGAATGGATCCAGGGGTTGGTGCAGGTTTACCAAAATGCGAGGCCTGAAGAAACAGAGGATGACATTTGATGTGCTCGGATGTATTAAGTGCCATGTCTGTAGAGGTATATCTGTCAGAGCAGCTAGGGCTTGTACCAACTATACTGGAAACGTACAATACAATTCAGTGAGTGAGTTGGGTTTAACGCTGCTTTTAACAGTACTCCAGTTATATCGTTGCATGTCAGCTTAATGTGGGAGGAAAGCCCGAAGTGATGCAGGTCTAAGACGTTTACCACATTTCGGTTAAACCCATGAGCACGTGGATGGTGCTGACAAACCTAGAAACATAATTGGGGCAAACCGGGATTCGAACCCACAATCATAGGTTCCTGGCGTGCCCAAGGGACGCAACTCTGCACAGTGAATCGCGGACCCTTAGACGACTTGGCCACCCTTGCCTCCCATACAATCCAAGGTCCCTGGTCTAGTAAGTTGAGTAAGTGAGTGAATAGTGCTTTAAAATGATTTCTTCCAACCATGCTGACTTCCCTCATTACCATCACAGTGAGTGAGTTGAATTTAACCTTTTGTTGAAGGACAAGTGGACTAAAATCTTAGTTAATATCCCTCACAATGTATCAGCCTAATGGATGAAGAAAGCCCAAATGTCAGTTTGCAGATGTTAACCACTGTAGTGAAACGGTGTGGTGGTGACAGACTGGGGATTCAAACTATGTCAATGTGGGATCAGCAGATCATGGTTAAGGGCTGTGACTCTGCACAGTAATTCACAGCATGTTAGAGCACGGGGCGACACCTTCTGCATTACTAACAGTCAATGGAGGTATAACACGCATGATAATGACACACAATCAGCCAGGTCACACATTATGACTACCCAGTCTTCATTAGACAGCTGTTACAACAAGCAGGGGGTTGTGAGAACCTGATCTGGGCCCCCTTGCACAAAGCGATCTTAGCACTACTCCCATACTCTAACAAACTTAAGATAGTTGTAGCGCTAAGATCGCTTTGTGCAAGTAGGCCCTGTCCTGGAATGAGTGTGAGTGAGTGAGTGGGCTTAACGTTGCTTTGAACAGTATTCCAGTTATATCAAGGCATGTTGGCTTAATATGGGAGGAAAGCCCGAAGTGATGCAGGTCTCAGACGTCTACCACTTTGGTGAAACCCAACATTAAAAGACAATCTGTGAAATATCTCGAAAACTATCTTGTATTTCATGATAATAATTATCTGTTGAGGCACAAGAATGAAAGAATACATGGTGTGCAAACAATGGTACAGAGAGTTGAATAGGTCTGCATTAAGAAAATGATTTGTAATCCAAATTTTGCTTTCCCTCCCTGTCAGGCAGATAGCCAGAGGGCGGTGAGTTTCCATAGCAATATGTCTATGGATGGAAGGGAGTATCGCAATTGCATTCCTGGTTTACATTACATTCTCGCATTAGCTGGGACTGAAACAGACCCCCATACACTAACCTCAATCTGTGATGACAGCATGGCACACTTTGGGGCCACTTAATTCTCTCAGAGGGATGGAGACGATGTGCTTTGAAGTAAATGTCTTCACCTTTGACCTTACAGTCCTGTCTGTCACAGGCAAGTAATATCTTGTCAGGACAGTAGTAGGCAATCAGAGAACCTTTTGGAACCCATGGGTTTTCCTCATGTTTGAATCCCGGCCAGAGAGGCAGGCAGGGAAACAGCAAGTACCATCTTTTTTGGTATGACGCTCTAACCACTACACCACAGAGGCGGTGCACTAAAACAAGCATGATGTTATATGCTCATCTACGCCATGTAGTACTCCCTTCACCCCGGAACATTATAACCCATGCATGTTCAGCAGGACCAACAGCGAGGTCGAGCTCTTTCTCTGCTTCTTCCCAAAGCATGGGAGTTACCGGACTACAAAAGTCCACTTTCCACCCTTTCCAAACTAGGCTGGAATTATGGAGAACTTTATACTTTAGCTGGACTAACAAATTCTACATCCCGTTCATAAACAATATGGAAACTGCTGGTCAGATTTCGGTTAATTGCAGGATATGCAGAGCATGTGTGCCGTCAAATGGGCGTCAACTGGCTTCTTCCCAATTTTTCCTGTTTTTAATCAAGATGCTCAAGTGACTTGATGCACATCATGAGGTATAATACAATAGTGAGTGAGTATGGTTTTACACAGCTTTTAGCAATATTCCAGCAATATCATGGCTGGGAACACCAGAAATGTGCTTCACACATTGTACCCATGTCGGGAATCAAACCCAGGTCTTCGGTGTGACGCGCAAATGCTTTACCCACTAGGCTACCAGCGGCCCCTATATTACAATAAAGATCTTGATTATGGAACAGATTGTCTTGACCTCACCATCATTTTGTTTGAAGCAAATGCAAGTGTTATGAGAGGTGGAATCTTATTGGTCAAAAGAAGGGATATAGAAGGGACATAACTCGAAATAGCCACTGGTGGCGCTACGACCAATCCATGAAATTCTAGCCTTTTTTGAAAAGGGTGGAAACTGGACTTTTATAGACAGTTAACTCCCTTGGGAAGATGTCTTTGCTCTGTTTACCAGGAGATATCAAACACCACCAACAGTACATGGCCTACCTCAAAGGACAGCTCCTTCACCAACACATCTCCATTCGGGGTGACAAGGGGGACTTTCTCAAATCTGAAACAGACCAAATATGTTCAACAGGTGTCTGAGACGCTCACCAGGCACAAATCACACAGAGATGAAGGAGTGCAGGAAGTCCCTATACCACCCCTCAACTGAGCACCTTGACCAGCAATGCAAACATGTAAATATCTGTCACACCTATCATAGTCACAGTGGCATAGTAAGTGGGTGAGTTTTACACCACTGAAGCCAGTGAGTGAGTGATTAAGGTTTTAAGACCCTTTTAGTAATATTCCATCAATATCATAGTAGGGGACACCTGAAATGGCCTTCACACATTGTACCCATGTCGGGAATCGAACCCGGGTCTTCGGCGTGACGAGCGAAAGCTTTAACCACTTGGCTACCCGACCGCCCCCCACTGAGGCTACTTGGACAAAGCGATCTTAGCACTATGACTATCGTAAGTCAATGTTAAGTATGGAAGTTAGTGTAGTGCTAAGGTCACTGTGTGCAAGTGGCCCTGAACAGCATTTCAGTTACATCAACTTGATGTGGGAGGAAAGCCCAAAGTGGTGAAGGATGCTGACGTCTATGGTGCTGAGACCCAAGGATCATAATCAGGACATATCTGGGATTCAAACCAACAATTGATCCTGGGACAACAGTTCGGGGCACCTTGATGTCGGGACCAGTTGTGCCATTCAAGTACTATGTGCTACCATACACAGCAGTCATGATGACCAACAGCACAACCATACAATGATGACCCTCTCTACTCCATTAAAGGAGCTGAGGCCATCAACTTGCTAAGAAACACATCTCTTACCGCAGAACTATTATGCTGTTCAAAGGTGGAAAAATACTTTTTATAACAAAGAGTCACTTTTAACTCATAACTTACTTGATAATATGATCTTGAATATTGATCTTTCCGCTACCAGGTTTCAATGCTTTGTTATTCTCCAGAGCTGAAAAAACCCACAATTTTGAGATATAGTTTTGAAATCTTTCTTATTTCTCTATTAATACATCTGACTAAAGCAGGTGTGAAAGTTTGTATCGGAACAGTATTTCATTCATACCATAGTCGTCAATTTAATGTGGGAATACCGCTCAGGTCATAGATCTTATGACTTTGGCCAAACAAACTATCATGGGTATGGTGCATATAACCCAAGGATGACACTGTCATTTTGGATTTACACCAATAACTGTCAGAAGATGGCAAATATTTGACACAACCAAAAAAAACCAGAAAGAGCAGACTTGCTATGAAAAGAGTAAAGGGAGATAATCCCCTGAGATAGAAATGTAATACTTCATTGTACAAAACTGTGCCAGGTGGAGTGAGTGAGTTTGGTTTTACGCCGCTTTAAGCAATATTCCAGCAATATCACGGCGTGTGCCAGGTGGAAGAGCAAGTACACATCTGTAAGTCTGTATCTCCCGACCGATCCTAACATGGCTGATTCTGACAGGTAATCCTGGTTGGCGTACCTTGTGTTTGTTCCGTTGTCACCATTGTTCTCTCATAGTGGCCTCGGTTGAGATCGTCCAACACTTTTATCAGTTGTGTGACTCTGGCTGTGAAACTGTAAATCATTCACAATAGGTTTTAATAACAGGTAACAATGTCTAATATGTTTCTTTCAAATTCAAGATTTCAGATTTCTGAAATTCAAATAAGGCCTTATCTAGGAAGCACCAGCTGCTGTTAGCATCAAAGAACGCTATGCTCCACAAACTGGTGTTCATTTTCAGAGTCTTGATGAGAGATTGATAGGCATCACAACATTAGAGTGTGAGTGAGTTGGGTTTTACACTGCTTT
This sequence comes from Haliotis rufescens, assembly GCF_023055435.1. Lineage (NCBI taxonomy): Eukaryota > Metazoa > Mollusca > Gastropoda > Lepetellida > Haliotidae > Haliotis > Haliotis rufescens. Next base: position 18,221,075 of record NW_025963890.1, on the reverse strand, counting down.
TAACAGTATCACAGCGTGTCAGCTTAATGTGGGAGGAAAGCCCGAAGTGATGCAAGTCTCAGACGTTTACCACTTCAGTGAAACCCATGATCACAGGTATGGTGCTGACAAACTTCGAAACCCAATCCGGGCAAACAGGGATTCGAACCCACAATCATAGGTTTCCGACGTGCCCAAGGGACGCAACTCTGCACAGCGAATCGCGGTGCCTTAGATGACTGGTCCACCCGTGCCCCCCACAACATTAGAGCAAAAAGACATTCAACATGGGCTTTCAATTACATGATCCAAACTTGCTAGGTCTCCCAAATGAACAGGGCCTACTTTAGTTTGTTCGTTGTTAATGCTGACTCAGCAATATTCCAGCTATTTGGCCTCAGCCTCGAAATAATCCAGTCTGGACCAGACACATTAGTGATTGCAATTTTTAGTAATGCATCGAAATAAATCAAGGAAGATGACACTGTGTCAAAAAGTTAAAGTGTACGACCACCCAATCGATTAGCACGGTTTGCTGGGGACTAATTTCAACTTGGAATCCCCCCCAGGTGCCCTCTTAAGAGTTGTACTGACCCTGCTAGTCTGGTCATCTCTCGCCCGGCCAGCACGATTCTCCCAATGGCCTCCGCCATCTTCACCAACATACGTCCGCTCTTGTAGTAGTCCTGCAACAAACATCAGGCTACATGCTACAGGCTTCAATACATGCTCACTAACTAGTGACAACATACATGGACACCTCCTCAAATGCCTGAAGTACCATCCATATTCAGCATTCATTGTGTCATTGTTACTGGCTTGTCATCATCATTGTGTTGTTACTACCTGTCATCATGATTGTGTCAGTTACTGGCTTGTCATCATCATTGTGTCAGTTACTGGCTTGTCATCATCATTGTGTCAGTTACTGGCTTGTCATCATCATTGTGTTGTTACTACCTGTCATCATCATTGTGTCAGTTACTGGCTTGTCATCATCATTGTGTCTTTTTTTCTGGCATGTAATCATCATTGTGTCAGTGTTATTGGCTTATCAGTATTGTGTCATTGTTACTGGCTTGTCATCATCATTGTGTCATTGTTACTGGCTTGTCATCATTGTGTCATAGTTACTGGCTTGTCATCATCATTGTGTCATTGTTACTGGCTTGTCATCATTGTGTTGTTACTGGCTTGTCATCATTGTGTCATTGTTACTGGCTTATCATCATCATTGTGTCATTGTTACTGGCTTGTCATCATCATTGTATCATTGTTACTGGCTTGTCATCATTGTGTTGTTACTGGCTTGTCATCATTGTGTCATTGTTACTGGCTTATCATCATCATTGTGTCATTGTTACTGGCTTGTCATCACCATTGTATCAGTTACTAGCTTGTCATCATTGTGTAATTGTTACTAGCTTGTCATCATTGTATCATTGTTACTAGCTTGTCATCATCAATGTTACTGGCTTAAATTGTTTTACTGTTAGACCAATCAATTTCTTAAGCAAATTGACGACAAATCTTACCTCCAATCTCTCACTGTGGGTGCTTGTGAGATGGCGTTTATGTGCCAGATTCAAGAAGGGTCGACTGACAACCCAGTACCCCACCACTGTGGCTATGTCTGACAACACAGATCAACATGTCAGACATTTAGTCAACTCCAGACAGGACAAAGTCCACAGGACCATCAACATAAATCTCTCATAACCAAAATTCATGAACAATAACTAGCATTATTATTAAACTGTTGGTTCCACTTCATGTCCCATGACCATGTTCACTGTAAACATTTCCAGTCCTCTACAATTATAGTTGGGTTAAAAGACACTCAGTTTAGGTAAAAATGTAAAAACGTATGAAGCCTAAGGCGACACTTTTTTTATTTCTTGGTTTACGGATTTCAGACTCATTTCAAAAGTCAGGCAGGCCAATTTAAAAAAGAAAAGAAAAGCCTCTTACATTTTTTTTACCTGAATTTTGTCCTAAAAAGTTAGGTAGGTATGAAAAAAAATATCCTGGCGTAATAAAAGTAAAATAACTCAATTTTTCAAGAACATTTTATTATATCCCTGGCACTTAGCTTGTGCACAGATGGCAACATAACAATATTCGTGTCATGGGTGGAAATGCATGAAAGATGCTGCTATTTTGGCGGCATGGGCAACGTTTAACTCTTTCAACACCAGCCAACCAGAAGATTACTGCTGTGACACCAAGTTCCCAAAGACTCTTGCGTGATAGATGAAACCAACATTTATCAAGGAATTATCTGCTGAAATTAACATCTTTGCTACTACATGTTTTGCCATACACTATTTGAAAGGTCTAATTAATCCTATTGTTTATAAATATGAAAGTTATGTGTATTACATTATTTAAATAATTCATTAACAACTAAATAAAGTTTGTTTTAAATAAAAAACAAGTATTTGTCACAAAGTGACGAAATGTCCCCCGCCTGTATATACACCATAGTACCAAATATGAAGACAATCAAGCAATTAGTTCTTGAGATATCGCGGCAACACCGTTTTCCAACTCCAAAAGCAGATTTTGCCTGCTGTGACCTTGAAAATGGGGTCAAGGTCACCAAAACTGACTGGTGTGTCTGCAGAGTCTGTATATACACCATAGTTCCAAATATGAAGACAATCCAGTGTTTAGTTCTTGAGATAACGCGGCAACAAACAGGTGGGACGTACGGACGGACGGACGGACGGTCGTGAAAACAATGTCCCCCGCTTCGCGCATTCGCGCGGCAGGGGACAATAACGTAAGCTAAAACATTCATAACGTCCAGATTAAAGACCAGTGAAGGGCAAATTTAATTATTTTTTTGGCAAATATAACATGAGGAAATACCTCCGTTTTCAAAGCTTCTTATGAATAACACATACGTCCTGCCATGTCAGTATACATTAAAAAAACTTATATTGTTTCACCGACAGAATCTGCTACAAGGTTCGTGATTGGTAAAATTTAAGCATGTGACCTAAGGCAGCCAATCAAATTACAGCAACAGTAATTTTCAGACTTTGGCGAAAGGTTTGGGTTAAATCATGTTATTCTCAACGTTTTAGCATGAAATCGCGATCTATATTAAAAATATGGAACATTATGGATGCATAGAGCTAGGTTACGAGCTGTGACAAAGATTTCTTATGCATATATTTTGGCATTAAGACATCGTGTCCGAGCCGAGAAATCGAGGCGACGAAAGCCGAGATGTCATTTGACTTACGATATGCGATCGCAAGAAAAGTTGGAAATAATAACTAAGATGTCAGTTTGGCAACTTTTATAGATATTTTTTTGATGATTTTATTTCTTTGTAAATAAAGACGTTTAAGCGCGTGAAACGTCTTTATTTTGCTGTTTGACATGTTCGATGAGGACCCGTTGTCGAAGTGTGTCCGAGAATTTTATTCTCAATAACATTGCGGGAAATAGTGTCTAGTGAATACATTTTTAATCTATAGATAAAAAAATGATAAAATCAAATGGAATACGTATTTCAGACATTGTGAAATGTGATAGATTTAATAAATGAATGATATGACAAGTAGGTTAATATAATTATAAACTATTTTGACATGGTTTGGACGGTCTACTGTGCAGTGTGACTTGTGGCTTTGAACGGCCAACAGTGTTGAAATAGTTAAACTGGTCACCACTGCGCTTTGCGTTGACAAGCTTTGGTGGTATTAGAGAAGGATCCCAGCAAGAAATATCAGAGTGACTTCCCTTTGCTTTACGCTCGACGAGGAAATGAAATCGTTTTTTGTTTGAACTTTTTGTCGAAAAGATCGGCGGTAATATAAAAAAAGGGTAATTTTCATTTTATTTTATTTTTAACATTTGGACTTTGAAAGAGCGGCGCATCCGTAAACCAAGAAATAAAAAAATGTCACCTAACAGTTTAAAGAAACATTTCTTTTGGCCTTGTAAGCATTGTAAGTTAAGCTTTGAAAGCCTATCTCAAAGTAGAATCTACTGAAAAGTGAACCTAAAAATGAGCTCCATATGTTGTAGACATACTGGAAATTGAAGGAGCCATGACACAATGTCAACTATCAGGCTAGGCAAAAGTCCTAGGTTCTTAAAGAGAACTGAGGCAGTTCCGAAAACAATATTTATACAATATCAGGCATTTTAGCACTTCACAAAACTGACTAAATTTCTCATATTCAAAATAAAAATGATAATTTTAAGGAGCCTAAACATGACACAAACTTACATTTTGCAACTACACTGTCAACAAAACCCATCTGCAGTCTGAAGAAAATGAAGTAGCGCAGATGTGATATCTGAAATGACAAAAAAATGGAATTACAATAGAACTTCCCATGAAACCAGACTCCTCACTGAATTCGATGAGATGACGCAAGAATGGCAAAAGGCTGATAATGTGATATTGAATTAACATTCACCAATGAAAATTTATTTGAAGTAATTATGGTACAAGAACATGATGCTTATCTATAGTGAGTGAGTGAGTATGGTTCTATGCCACTTTTAGCAATATTCCAGCAATGTCACGGCAGGGGAAACCAGAAATGGGCCTCACACATTGTACCCATGTTTGGAATCAAACCCGGGTCTTCAGCGTGATGAGCAAACACTTTAACCACTAGGCTACCCCGACTGCCCTGCTTATCTAAAGAACACTGTATCACACGTAATGAGAGTGAGTAAGTGAGTGAGTGAGTATGGTTTTATGCCGCTTTTAGCAATATTCCAGCAATATCACGGCGGGGGACACCAGAAATGGGCATCACACATTGTACCCATGTCGGAAATCGAACCCAGGTCTTTGGTGTGACGAATGAACACTTTAACCACTAGGCTACCCGACCGCCCCACACATAATAAGAAAATAAAACATGTATAATGTGACTTAGCCACCCTGCTTATGATATATGTTGTGCCAGCACCATTACGCGTTTTGTGTATTCTTAAAGAGTAAAAATCAAAGGATCTCAGTCAACAATTCGATCACCAAGGTAACATCCCAGATCAAGTTCATCAAATCTACATACCAATTTCTGGAACGTTGCAAGAATGATGAACCTTTCTCTTTGGTTTCCTTGATAGAATGCTATTTCTTCACTGGAAAAAAAATAAACGCAAAAGTTTAAAAACATGACGAACGCCTCTTCACCTCTTATGCAAATCCCTGTAAATGGACATAAAACACAGGGGAAGCAACTCCACATCCCTACTCTTCACATCTCCATTTAATATAGATCTTGGAATTATTGTATTGTCACGATCAAACTCAATCTCATTAAAACCAGATCTAAGGACATCCCATTACGGGTCATGTCAGAACAACCTTTCCCAAACTTTGGCCGATTACTGAAATGACTAACAAGAAGTCAACATCAGCCAACTAGAAAGCAGCTTTCTCGAGCTTTACAGCACTTGTTTCAACCTGGCGACTTCAATTTCAGATTATGCTTGAAAAATATGTTTACATAGTTCTCGATTAAAATTTTGAAAACTGAACAAAGGAACATTCCGGAATGTCTAATATATGGTTGAGATTGTATAGCAGTGCTTCCCACATACTTTGCAACGCCTCCTCCATTCAAATGTTTATCCCATGGAAGCAAGAGACAGACAGTAACTGTCCTTAACTGTTGTTTGGAATACCCCGTGTTAATGTTTTCGAGGTTGCATGATTAGAAAACACATTCCAACTGTCACTTTCATGATCTGGTAAGCGACGCTTTGATTGGTCAGATGAAAGGTCGTTCTGACGTGACCCGTAATGAAATGTCCTCTGATCTTGGTTTAGCGATAGCAAGAACTAAGATCTGATTTTAATGAGATTGGATCAAAAGAAGCAGTGATATCACCAGTACTTATCTCAACTTTTGCGTGTCATCGCAAATACAACCAGAATGTTTCGTAGTGAAGAACTTCACTCCCCTGTATTAGTACGCAGGAACATATACCAGTTTAAAAAATCATTTACAACTGTCTTGTTATTTGTTTGAATACATCAAGAGCCTGCTTGGATGGGGCTGCTAACTGCTAAGTCAGTGATAAGGGAGAAGGAGCTGGTGTCCTCACGTCCAAAAGGTGGCGATTGGGTCCATGGTATTGATCATAAGAGAACAGCGATAACAAAGGATGGTGTTTTCCATGTTGTTTCAGAGTTGTGTTAACATTTTCACCTGTTCGTGATGAGCCTTGAATTGACATATCTATATTCCCCTTCCAACTTTTGTTCTTGGACTGTGAGGCGGCCAATAGGCCTCCGCAACCTGGAAAATGAAACATATCATCCTAATACTTCATTTCAACATTTAATACCAGTGATGTAATTCAAAAGGATATTGTACAATATATACATATTTAGGAAACATAACATAATCTTCATGCAGATACAGCATAAGAAAAGTATTTCTTAAATGCATATTTTTTCCACTTAAATCATCCGTGATATTCTAGCAGCATTTAGCAATTATTCAGCAATATCCAGCCAGGAAACCTGATGTTACTGCCCTGGAGCCCCCAAAATATTACTGAGAGTCCCCTGGACTCTTAGGCCCAGACAAGAAAAACAAATGTTTATCTTCATCGTGCAGGTCATCTGAAACCTCAGGGGTCAATGCATTTTTCTCCCAGTTCTGAATTCAGCCATTCCTAATTTTCTGCATTTTAGATCAATCAGAGTTATCTTTCCTTTATTGTTGATTGCGCCATGGTTTGTTTTGGTCAGGTTTCATGCAATGTACATGGAATTAAATACTATCTATTTTAGTGTCTCTGGTTGTCTTCTTTCATTCGCCCTTACCTTGTAAGAATCAAGCCAGACACTGCCAGATAGCCTAACATGTATGCTGGACCCTGAAACACATTCAATACATCAAACAAATACTGAATTCAACCATTATTCAAAAAGAAATTGGGGGTCTGAAATGATGAGGCTGATTTCATGTCATTATTACTGTCTGCAACTTTAGACACTAGTTCAAAGCCAGAGTCTAGTAACATTTTGTTTGGTCTAATAAGTTCAGCTAATAATTAGTCACATAACAACTTGAAAATCTACTCAAAAGGATGCTAAGAGCCAAGTTCAGTCTCATAGACTCCAACATTTTTGGCAGAGACTCTTATTATCAATATTGCCCTATTTGTTTTTTAAATGCATTCTTGCAAGAGATGTGACTGCAATTTACACTGAATATCTTTCCATCTTAATACCATGATAATTGTCTTAAATTTGTATGATTACATTATTGAAACTAATCATCTTCACAATTTAATTAAACAGGGAGCGACATAATTTGAGGTTATTTAGATTGAAAGAAGTCTGATCCAATCAGCAATACCACAACGCATGTACAGAGAGATGAAGCTGTCACTTGCCTGTGGTCCAATGGCGCCAGTCAGCTTGAAGGTGTACAGAACCACGTCGAGGACAGGCTGCATGGAAAGACATACATGGACGTACAATTCAGTAGAGACATAGCAAACTCCTTTTATATTTTATTAGTTGGTTGACAATGTATTTAGCCTGAAATTCAAAATTGAGAGAAAATACAAATTTCAGCTTCCAAATTACCGGACTGTGGATATTTGAAAAAACAGTAATTGTCCATGGTTTAATGCCAGCTTCATAAGATTGTATCTTTGTATACATCCACAAATCATTTTGCAGCAAAAGTCAAGAACATCAACCAGCGTGTGGATTGGGGGTTTCAGACTCTGAAGCAGCTTCAGGACCCATCAGTTTCTACCTGGTAGTTGTGTTTCTCTAAATAGTTGTAAATGATATCACAAGTTCCTGGGACAAGACAATAATTGTGTAACATTTTTTCCCCCACAAACTTCAAGGCCTTTTTAAGAACAGCAAAATTCAAGGCTGAAACATTTTGTTAAACTTAGGGCAATTTGCATATGTAAACTTGGTACGCTTTTGTTCCTTTAGTTAATTATTACAGATGCATGTAAGCCACCGATCATTGGAAGGGAGATAGTCCTTTGGTCATGCTTAGCCCAAGACCCCAGTCCATGAGGGGTGGAACAATTGATCAAACTATTGATGGATCATAGCTGTCTATTGCCCATTGCAATGGTAAAACAGCCTCTGATAGTCACCCTATTGCCATGGTAACACAGCCTCCGATAATCTCCCTGTTGCCTAATGCAATGGTAAAACAGCCTCAAATAATCTCCCTATTGCCTAATGCAATGGTAACCCAGCCTCTGATAGTCTCCCTATTATCATGGTAACACAGCCTCCGATAATTTTCCTATTGCCTAATACAATAAGCAGCCTCCAATAATCTCCCTATTGCCTAATGCAATGGTAACACAGCCTCTGATAGTCTCCCTATTGTCATGGTAACATAGCCTACGATAATCTCCCTATTGCCTAATGCAATAATCAGCCTACGATAATCTCCCTATTGCCTTATGCAATGATAAGCAGCCTACGATAATCTCCCTATTGCCTCATGCAAGGGTAAAACAGCCTCTGATAGTCTCCCTATTGCCTAATGTAATGATCAAATAGCCTCCAATAGTGTCCCTATTGCCTAATGTAATGATCAAATAGCCTCCCATAGTCTCCCTATTGCCTAATGTAATGATCAAATAGCTTCCAATAGTCTCCCTATTGCCTAATGTAATGATCAAATAGCCTCCAATAGTCTCCCTATCGCCTAATGTAATGATCAAATAGCCTCCAATAGTCTCCCTATTGCCTACCTTGCTGAGGTTGGAGTACAGCTCAGCCACTGAGTCACAGAATTTCTCTACATCCTGTGTCAGCAGTTGGTCAGCATTGGAAATCCTGTTGTCAAGGTTACTCATCTTGTAGAAGGTGAACCCTCTGAAAATATAGGAATTATTGAAATGGTTGATGAAAAACACTTTGATTTATCATACTAAATACTTTTTTGAAAATTACACAAGTGTCAACTATTCTTTGCTTAAAAAGACATATAAATATCCATTCAGGAAGGTTAATAACTTCCTACCAGAAACTCTCGCACTCCGACGATCCCACATTTACTCCTTAACATTTTCTCAAACAATTGGTTTACTCTAGTACTTGGTGCTGAGTTAGACTTTGTCATCATGTTGACTATGCAGAGAAATCTACATTTTAGTATGATACAAGAACATGTATTAGCAAACCATCTCACTTCTGTTTCAATAGTTGTCATTTTTTATTAGGATCAAAATAACATCTTAAGTATTGTAAAACTATTGCAACTGTAAATCTGCCATCCATAGTCAATCCTAGTGACAACTCACTTGAGGTAGCTTTCATAAAGATGATGTGTCAACCTGGAGCGAAACCGAACCTTCAGCTCATTGAGCCCGTACTGTAATAACACAGAAACAAAAATTGCAGTATTGTGATTTAGAACTGATAAATATATTCACTTAAGTGACAAAATTATGTGAAAAATCAAATTTAGACACGTCAGTCATCTTAGAAAATGGTTTGCAAACATCCAAGTGCATTTTGAGCAAAGTTTTTGTTATTCATAGAACAGGAGGCACACATTGGTGACTGATTGAGGTCTTTTTCAATCAGTGCCTGTTCTTCATCAAAATAATCTTGTAAATTAATAAATAAGTGTACAACATTTTATGTCAAATGTAAGAGCACTCAAGCCTGAATGAGACTAATCAGATCTAAGTTCTCGCTGCTGCTAAACAAAGATCTTAGGACATCCCATTACAGATCACGTCAGAACGACCTTTTGCGAACTTTGACCGATTACTGAAATGACTAACAAGAAGTCGACACCAGCCAATTAGAAAGCAGCTTTCTCGAGCTTTACGGCACTCGTTTCAACCTGGCAACTTCCATTTCAGACTAAGCTTGAAAAATATGTTGACACAGTTCTCGATTAAAAGTTTGAAAACTGAACAAACAAACATCCTGGAATGTCTAACACATGGTTGAGATTGTATGGCAGTGCCACGGAAGCAAGAGATAGACGATACTTTTGACGGAATCAGTTGTATGGACCGTAACTGTGGTTCAGCATACCCCGCGAGGTTGCGTGATTAGAAAACACATTCCGACTGTCACTTTCATGATCTGGTAAGCAACGCTTTGATTCGTCGGATGAAACGTGGTTCTGATGTGACCCGTAATGGGATTTCCTCAGATCTTTGTTTAGCGATAGCGAGAACTAAGATCTGATGTTAATGAGACTGGGATGAGACAAACCATCCCACCTATCACAGTGTGTGTGAAAACCTTTTGAGTCTACCAGCCCAAACTAAACTCACAGACTGCCATCAGGGTACGATGACTCACAAACAGCCAGGTGACAGCTGACAGACCTGTTCCCAGGTGGTCATCCATCCTGGCACTGTCACGCAATCCCCCTTTTAATAATGACAGACATGAAGTGGTGATGATCCAAGCTTGCCTGGAATACACATTGGGGACTGACTCCATATTGGTACGACTCCCGCTTCATATGCAATAGTGACCATGTTGGTTGGTTGGTTGTTATGTTGTTTTACGCCGCACTCAGCAATATTCCAGCTATATTACGGCGGTCTGTAAATAATCGAGTCTGGACCAGACAATCCAGTGATTAATATCATGAGCATCTTTCCGCACAATTGGGATCGATGACATGCATCAACCAAGTCAGCGAGTCTGACCACCCGATCCTGTTAGTCGCCTTTTACGACAAGCATGTAAGGCATAAGGGAGACAACCTAGCTTCTAACAAACCAGCAGTTTAACAACTCGCAATGGATAGATTTGTTTGTTGTTTCACACGGTACTCACTCATAGTGGCGGAATTGTAAGTTATCGAGTCAGATAAACCAGTGTTAAGACACTGAATATATTTATTGCACAGCGTCCATGTCACTGGGTTTGACAATCCAATCCATAAGTTCGCTTCTCACAGCACAAAGAGATCGTTGGGGACTGATTCTAAACCTAAATCCCCATGGGGAACCAATGAATGGAACAAAGATTGTGAATATGCAAACACACCCATTTCTTAATATGAAATGCTGTAGATAGGTTTGATATATATTTGAAAGGTTGAAACATTAAATGAAACAGAAACAATACAAGGTACAAATACTGATACCCACCTTCAGACAGTTATTTACAGTAGAAATCTGAAACACATCAAAAGCTTCCATGATAAGTATTGATACAATTCATTATAAACATGATAAGTTTTTTCAGTAAAACAACTGATAAACTCAAGTGCGAGCAAGACATCAAGGGTAAGCAGGGATCAGTTGAGTAGGAACATGATCTTGTGCAGGATCAGAAAGATTGGGAAAGCAATCGGCCCCCTCAGACTGTATACAATCATCTCAATTTGGTATATTTAGACCATTTAGACCATGTAACATGATCTCCCACATTGTTTGTTTGTTGTTGTTTAACGCCGCACTCAGCAATATTCCAGCTATTTGCTGGCGGTCTGTTAATAATCTAGTCTGTACCAGACAATCCAGTGATTGACATCACAAGCATCAATCCATGCAATTGGGATACGATGACATGCATCAACCAAGACAGCGAGCCTGACCACCTGACCCCGTTAGTTGTCTCTTACGACAAGCATAGCTGCCTTTTACGATAAGCATGGGTTGCTGAAGACCTATTCTATCCCGGATCTTCACGGGTCCTACCATGAGTGGTGCAGATGCAGTGCAAAATGAAGACACACATATGAAACTTGACATTAATATTCCTATTGGCATGTGTATCGAGAGAAAAACGTTTGACACTGCTCACTATCACTTTCTATTTGTGACACTGAATTTCAAAGAATTATCTGATTTTGGCAATGAGTCATGAGCAAAGCTTTTACTCAATAGTCGCCAATACTGCAGTTGCATCACAACAGTCTACAAAATGTCATTGCAATAAATGTGTCACTTTGATTAAGATAACCAGTTATTTATGAAATAACACACATAATTAACTTACAGCAGGCATAGCATAAATAAACTGTAACAGATGCTTCTTGAAAAGTTCCATATTTCTTCCAATGATTGCACTGAAACAACAAAAAAAGCAAGTAGAGTCCAAGCTTCTCAAGACTGCCTAATTGACACATACCGTATTCGACATAATAAGCACCCAGGGCGCTCTCAAAATTAGAAATAGGGGGCTCTTATTAGAATATGGGTTTTTCAGATTAAAAACGATGTTTTATTGGTCTGTTTTCAGTCGTACAAATGGGTATCTCTCATACCCTCACGTCTAGTCGCACGTTTAAGAGGAAGCCAGAAGCTGGAATGTAAACATTAAACTTGTTTCCGTCCGGTTGCGCACGCACCTCCCTATGACATGTCACAAATCTCGAAGAATAAGCCATCAATCAGGACTGGACTGGATTACTTCCCTGTGGGGATGGCTGGGTGGGAACGTACGACTGAAAACAGACCAATAAAACATCGTTTTTAATCTGAAAAACCCATGTTTTAGTCTGTTTTCAGTCGTACAAATGGGTAGAATTCGACGGAACACTGGAAGGAGGGTCGGGAAAGTAATCAGGCAGTGACCACTTTCACGTTGAATGTACCAAGTTCCTCACCCCTGTAGTGACAATAGAACATTTGACCAGATGCACGGACGAGACAAGTTGTTTATCACGAACGCACAGCATGGTTAATGCTCTTCGACACACAACTAATTATCGATGCGACAGGCCAACTGCACGAGTCAGTTGAACTGCGATCGAAGTGTTGTCGACGAATAGTTTAGTTACAGAGCAACTCGCAGTATACAAGGTAACTAAAACAGCATGTTTAATGCTCTTCGACTCACAACTAACTATCGAAGCAACAGGACAACTGCACACGTCAGTTGAATTGCGATCGAAATGTGGTCGGCGTATAATTTAGTTACAGAACTCGCCGTAGACAAGGTAACTAAAATAGCATGGGTAATGCTCTTCGACACACAACTAATTATCGATGCGACAGTACAACTGCACACGTCAGTTGAACCCGGATCGAAGTGAGGTCGGCGCATAATTTAGTTACAGAGCAACTCACAGTATACAAAGTAACTAAAAAATACGAGCAGTACTATAATGTATGGGAAGACGATGCATACACCGAATAACCATAATAAAAAGCAGAAGTACTGCACGCAACAAAAAACCATAAGAATGCGTACATTCACCAACAGCTTTTATTGTAACCTGTAGTATGTCACGAAGTGTCGAGCAAAAACTCCAAAGTGAATAAAACACAAATTCACTGTCTTTTCTGAGAGATCTGTTGTTCCACCACGAGTGGACCAACTGTTTGAGTCCTTCAACATCTTCTGTGAAGATATCTCTAAGATAATGCGAAGCAAACACTGAAGTAGATCTCCAAAAGCAGCCCTCCATAATAACTTGTAGCGAACAATTACTGTGGAGTGCTAATGTTGAAGCGAAGGCTCGAACTTCGTGCGGATGAGAGGAGGTGGGAGGTGCGAGTCCTTGCGCCTCGTAAGCTCTGAGAATTACCGCTCTCAACCAAAATGAGAGAGTATTACGTGTAATCTCTTTCTTTGCATTGGTTGAGAGCAGTATGAACAGCCGTCGAAAATGTTGTCGTCGCTGTTCAGAACGCTGCAGGTAAATACAAGCGCACGACTGGGCACAGGGTGAGATCAGCGTGATCATGAGGGCCCATAATGGCAGACAAGGAAGGAATGTTGCCATGGTTACGCTGATCGAAGGTAATCTGACCGACGTCAATGGCATGTATTTCCGTAATTCTCGCAGCCGTAGCCAGCGAGAGAAGGAAAACTGTTTTCTGAGACAATAAGTCGAATGCGACCTGATCGAGAGGCTCGTAAGCCTGACTAGACAGGTAGCGCAGAACGACATCGAGGTCCCAGGCCGGCGGTCGGAATTTACGAGACTGATCTTCAACCATGAAGGCACGTAGAATCTTCTGCAACTCCGGTACGTTAGTGAGCTTGTCGCCCGTAGGAGACGGCACTACTGAAGCCAAAGCTGCCAGATATGTCGAGATCGTCGACCCTTTCAGACGCCGAGATGACCGGAGAGAGACTAGGAACTCCGCCACCTGTGGTGGGGTCGCTACCGCCGGGTTGAAGCCATGAGAAAATTGAGAAAGTGGTCCACTTGTCATCTTACAGCTTACGAGTTGTAACTCGATGTGCCGACGAGACAAGCGCTGCCGCTTTAGCCGAATAGCCTTTCTTCATTAACGAGGTCTTAAGCAAAACCAGGCGTGAAGCTGGAAGTTCTTTATCCCCGCATGCAAGTTGTCGGTGTGAGGATGAAGAAGGAGGTCGTCTCAATCTGGCAACGGGAACGGTGGTTGATCGATGATCTGAAGAAGTTCCGGGAACCATGATCTGGCCGGCCAATAAGGCGCGACCAAAAGCAGGCGTAGGTTGGCTGTCGTGGTCCCATGCCCGTGGGTCTGGAACCGGCGACACGAATCGAGGGAGGCGGTTGTTGTACGGGGCAGCAAAGAGATCTACTTGCGGCAACCAGAGTCGATCTGTCAGCAGATGAAAGACTGTCGGATGGATCATCCACTCCGTGGGAGACGGCCTCGATGGTCTCGACAGGGCGTCGGCAATCACATTCTTGGCCCCCGGGATGTGACGGGCGCGTACGCCCATGTCCAAGTCGTCGACGAGGGCGAAGAACCTGAATGTCCGGTCCAGAAGGGCCGCCGACTGAGTTGTTCCCTGTTTGTTGACGCAGTGGACGACTGTGGAGTTGTCCGACTGTATCATCAGCCGTTTCCGACGGAGTCGAAGTTTCCAAAACTCGTCCGCCCGAATCACTGTTCCATCTCGAGGCAGTTGATGTGGAGGACCTTTTCTACTGGCGACCACAGCCCGGCCGCTTGGTCGTCCCCGAAGTGCGCTCCCCAGCCTTCCAATGACGCGTCTACGAATAGGTGTAGTATGAACGGAGGCTCGCTCATAAAGACGCCTTCGCAAACGTTCGACGGCTGGAGCCACCACTCCAGATGACAACGTAGCTGCGCCGGAAGTGGAACCAGGAGATTGGGAAACTCCAGGTGGGGGTACAGCAATCTCTGCAGCGGACGAAGTTGAAGACGACCTCGACAAGTCAAGTCTTGGGCCGATGTCAACAGACCGAGGACTTCCTGCCACGTGTGCACCGACGCCGAGGCATGTAGAAGTCTCGGAACGCTGCTGACAATCTTGTCCCAACGGTCTTGAGGTACCTGGACCAGATTGACTCCCGTCTGGAAGCGTATCCTAATGTACTGTAGAACCCGAGTTGGTACCAAGTCCGACTTTTGAAAGTTGACGATCCACCCGAGGTACCGTAGTAGACTCAGGGTGGTCGCCAACTCACCTTGAAGGGCTTCTGTAAACTGGTGAGCTTGGAGCCCGTCGTCTAGGTAGAAGGCGACCCTGATCGCCTGCCGATGGAGCCATTCTACGACCGTCTTCATGATCCGTGTGAAAAAGCACGGGGCCGTAGAAATTCCAATCGGGAGGGCCGCCCACTGGTAATGAATACCTTGGTATTCGAATCGGAGGTACTTCTGGAACTCGGAAGCTATTGGTACATGTAGATACGCGTCCTGAAGGTCTAACAAGACGAGGAAGTCGTTCGGTAATATCATCCGACGCAGAGAGCTGAGGGATATCAAGGTGAATGTGTCGGGTGGTTGGAGGTATGTTGCGTTGAACTTTTTGAGATTGAAAATAAGCCGCATCTTTGTGGAGTTTTTCTTGGGTACTAGAAAGATGGGCGAGTAGTACCTCGGCGATGGTGCCGATGTCCCAAGGCGAAGTACGGCCGCCTTTTCCACCAAAAAATCGATGGCCTCCGTCAGCCGATCCGTTGGTGGAATGTGGAATGTCGGGGATGACGTCAGTGGTGGCGTCGATCTCAGGCGTGGGGCGTAGCCTGTTGTCAAAATGTTCTGAACGTAAGGGTCGTTGAGGAAAACCCACTTGTGGGCATAATGACGAAGTCGCCCCCCTACCGGTAGCTCGTCTAAAGGTAGTGTCACCGGGGGAGACTCCAACCACGGCGACGGCGGGGGAAGGGACCTCACTTCCTCCCCCGCTGGCACTGTCCCCCTCTGGGAAACTTGGAAAAGGAGACCTGGCGACCTTTCCTGTCGGAATCTCTCTTGCGGGACGGCTGTCGAGGCACGTCCCTACGGAAGGCCCGTTGCACATTCTCGTTTCGGTAACGTCGTCGTTGGGCATTCGAAACCGGTGGCCGTCTGGACAGGTTGTGTGAAGCCGATATGATGATGTCACGCTCGGCTTCCCTGGAGTACTTGTCCAGAACATCCTTGGTACGACCGTCGAACAACTGTTGCGATGTCCACGGGGCCTGTAAGAGTGACCTGACATGACGATCAGGTAGGTCAGTGCAGTCGATGTAACCATGGCGACGCGCCGTAGTAATCTGGCCAGATACATATCGGGACTGGGCGAGGACGTCCGAGATCCACCGTTGCATACAGGTGAGGACCGATGGCACCGTCCTGTCGTCCTCGTCCTGGGGTTCTTTCTCCTCAAAGTACACTGAGAGGGCCTTGATCGCTGTCGACAGCATAGCAAGCGTTTGCAGCTGGTGACGAACAGCAGTGTCCATGGATTCCAAATGTGGAGGGCGCTGGTCTCTTGAAGAGTAGCCCCCAGTCCAAATCCCTAGTCATTGGTGACGAAAACGGCATGCCATAGATCGGGTAACGAGATCGACCAGGCGGCTTGCAGAAGCTCTGCCCAGGCAGAGCAGAGCCAAAGTTCTGGTCCATATCGTGAGCCATGGCTCTGAAGACATCGGGAGGAGAAAACTGAAGAGACTGCGGTGTATCTCCGACCTTAAAGCCCGCACGCGTCGGGTTGTCATCGTTCTTTGGGAGGCCTAGGAGGGCTGTCGTCACAATCCATCATCGACGTCAAGTGTGGAGGCGTAGATGAAGGAGCTGCTGTACTAGTTGACGGGCCATGGACCCCCGACGTAGTCGTATCCTTCTTGGTCGACGCCGTCGAGGCGAGGACCGCCGCCGTGATCTGGGCTATCAAAGCCGGGTCGATATGAAAGTGAGACGAGGTCGTCGTTCTGTCACTATCTTCACTACGACGCTGAACTCCCTGAAACTCCCTTCGAGAACGTCGCACGTCCCCGTGGGGACGAGGGCTACGATCTCTAACTGTAGAAGTACTACGATCCCCATCGTAGTTATCGTCCGAATCGTACATTCGACGACCACGATGACGATGAACGCCCTCGTGTCGTGTACTGTCACTCGACGAGGCACTCGACCTGTCGTCCCGACTTGAACGGGAACAACTTCTGTGGCCACTGTCGTCCCGCACGACGTCCCTATCGTCGTTGGTAGTACGAGATACGGACCGACTGGGGACCGTAGTCCCCTCATGGTCCTCGTCACCACCCGGTCCCGTCGTAACGGGGGAGGCTGAGTGACGCTCTCGATCAACCGAATGTCGAAGATCAGTCGTGCGGGTAGTATCATCAGCAGGCGAACGGTCACGTGTCTTGTCGAAAAAGTTGACTGAGGCGGGTCTTTATCAACTGATTTCTGAGGTGTGGTCGACTCGCCACCCCCAGGGCCTGATGCGGAGAGTGCAGAGTCCAAGGATCCAACCGATGACCTTCACTGCTTGTAGCGCTGTTCAGCGGCCCGCTTCGCCAACGCACGAAGATACAACATTCTTTACAACGTTTATTCCACGAACACGTTGAAAATCCGTCCTTAATGATGCAGGAAGGACAATACTTGTGAGGGTCTACTTTAGACAGTTTTCGTTGACATGAGGCACAAATGCCCGACATATTGCCACATGTAGAATCACTGTCAAACAGCGAAACACGCGTTGAACACAAACAATGGATTACCAAGGATTACATTCCAGGAGTGTACAGGTAAGACATGTTATTACTTTATTAGAACAACTGTAGATAAGCTATAAGTACTAGTAGAATACAAACTAGCAGTCTACCGCCAAAGACTTTCTCGAGCGACCAGCGCAGAGGCGCGCTGAGAGATTTGTGACATGTCATAGGGAGGTGCGTGCGCAACCGGACGGAAACAAGTTTAATGTTTACATTCCAGCTTCTGGCTTCCTCTTAAACGTGCGACTAGACGTGAGGGTATGAGAGATACCCATTTGTACGACTGAAAACAGACTAAAACATATATTTTTGAGTTCAGAGAGCGTAAATTTCGTGGTTTATGCTGGAATGTTTATAAACGACAGATATATTTTTCCAGAAATTAATTGCCCAGGGTGCATATAACAAACGTATTATGCACGAATAAATAGCCTTGTGTACATTTATCAATCAGAAGGGGTGCTAATTGGAATTGTTCACTAGCCAGTATATTAGCAAATATCGCCGGGGGCGCTTATCACGTCGAATACGGTAATCAGTAAATACAGGCCTCCTGTCATCTTAACATGAAAATAAACATTACCTATTAGTCTGTGACCAAAACATCCTTTCGTGCAGATGAGTTAGTGAGTTTGGTTTAATGCTGCTTTGAACAGTGTTTCAGTTATAACACACAACATGTCAGCTTCATGTGGGAGGAAAGGCCAAAGTCATGCAGGTCTTAGACATACCCATGAGCATGGTATGGTGCTGACAAACCAAGAAACATAATCAGGGTGAACCAGGACTCGAACCCACAACCATGGGTTGCTGTTGTGCCCAAGGGACGTAATTCTGCACAAACCTACAAACCAATCAGGATGAATCTAGGATATGGAACAGTAAAATTCAAGGCCTTCTTCAAGGCTTTTCAAGGCTTACAACTGTCATTTTCAGGACTTTCTTGGTTCGGTTATTACCCTCAGTATGTCAATATTTTTCAATCCAGCATACTATATAGTCATAAGACCTAAAAAGCAGTATGAACATCACAAATTTGCAAACAAGATTGATTTTCACAACCAACAAATATACTAAATTAAGTCACAAATTCCTTGAGGTGTTTGGCAAAGTGGCAAATCTATCATGATAAATTACACATCCATGGTACATAACTATTATTTTTGTGTGTTTTAATACTTTAATTAAAAAGGTTTATGTAATTTTGTACATATTCAAAGCTTTTCAAGCTATTTTGGTGATATTCAAGGCTTTTCAAGGTCAATACACAAAGAATCAAGGCTTTTCAAGAGGGACCTTGAACTTTAAGGCCTTTTCAAGCCTGTTCGACCTTGATGATCACAGGTTTATTGCATGTCTGAGGAAAGCAACTCTGCACACTGAATTTGGCGCCTCAGATTACTGGCCACCGATGTCCTCTAGTGCAGAAGGTAAACCATACTCATTTTGTCAGCAAAAGTATGATGTCACAATTATCCCTTTTTTAAATTAATGTAAAATACAAGTGGATGTTTCTTCTCTAATGCAAAGAATCCTTAACAACAATAAACATAGATCCAAGACCAAAATCCATTATATTCTTTAAATGTATGCCAATATTATGAAACCATTATTTATAAATATCTGGTTTCCATGGATACTGATGCCAATTTGAAACCCTGATGACATACCTTTCTATTGCTGTACCATTCTGTATCATCCACACATCAGCATAGGTCCGAGCTATCAGAGAAATGGCCACCAACAGCATGTACCACGCCTGTAGCATCACAAAATATCATAATTACTTCACAGCAGAAGAATTTCCTTGATCTCCAAACTTTACAAAACCCATACACATTGGTCAGACAATATATGATCAATTGCCAAATGCAATACCTGAAGTGTTATTTGGCAATCTAGTGATTGTCAACGGCCAAATAAAGAGCTGGTAAAATGTTGAGTGCTGTCAGTGCCAGTATGTAGAATTCAGAGTTACCTACCCTGGTTGTTGACAAATTAATATCTACTCGCCAAGTGCAGATTGGATACCTATCTGAAAACACCAAATTACTTCCAGCTTCAAATACTATTCCAGATTCCAGAACAGAGACAGGCTTGTGTCAAGACATTGACAAAATCCCGGACACTCGAGGGCCAGATACTTGTTGCTCTGCCACTTATTTCATCCATTGTATTGTCTGTTTATTCACCATTTGTGTAACTTTTCAATGTAGACACAAATTTGCTATTCATAGTACGCTAGTACATGTATTTGGCTGTGCTCGGAGACTGATGGATGACTTGTGAGCTGGCCTTTGTGTTGCAAATGTACCTTAATAGTACTGTCCCTCATGCTTATCAATAATGTGGGGTTAGATCCCACCAGATTCTAGACTTCTGTAGGTGGGTTGGTGGAAATGGTGGGATGATGGTGGGAGAAGGTGAGAGAAGATGGGAGGGAGGATGGTGGGAGAGGGTGAGAGAAGATGGGAGGGAGGATGGTGGGAGAGGGTGAGAGAAGATGCGAGGGAGGATGGTGGGAGAGGGTGAGAGAAGATGGGAGGGAGGATGGTGGGAGAGGGTGAGAGAAGATGCGAGGGAGGATGGTGGGAGGATGGTGGGAGAGGGTGAGAGAAGATGCGAGGGAGGATGGTGGGAGAGGGTGAGAGAAGATGGGAGGGAGGATGGTGGGAGAGGGTGAGAGAAGATGGGAGGGAGGATGGTGGGAGAGGGTGAGAGAAGATGCGAGGGAGGATGGTGGGAGAGGGTGAGAGAAGATGCGAGGGAGGATGGTGGGAGAGGGTGAGAGAAGATGCGAGGGAGGATGGTGGGAGGATGGTGGGAGGATGGTGGGAGAGGGTGAGAGAAGATGGGAGGGAGGATGGTGAGGGAGGGTGAGAGAAGATGGGAGGGAGGATGGTGAGAGAGGGTGAGAGAAGATGGGAGGGAGGATGGTGAGAGAGGGTGAAAGAAGATGCGAGGGAGGATGCAGGGAGAGGGTGAGAGAAGATGGGAGGGAGGATGGTGAGAGAGGGTGAGAGAAGATGGGAGGGAGGATGGTGGGAGTGGGTGAGAGAAGATGGGAGGGAGGATGGTGGGAGAGGGTGAGAGAAGATGGGAGGGAGGATGGTGGGAGAGGGTGAGAGAAGATGCGAGGGAGGATGCAGGGAGAGGGTGAGAGAAGATGGGAGGGAGGATGGTGAGAGAGGGTGAGAGAAGATGGGAGGGAGGATGGTGAGAGAGGGTGAGAGAAGATGCGAGGGAGGATGGTGGGAGTGGGTGAGAGAAGATGGGAGGGAGGATGGTGGGAGAGGGTGAGAGAAGATGGGAGGGAGGATGGTGGGAGAGGGTGAGAGAAGATGCGAGGGAGGATGGTGGGAGAGGGTGAGAGAAGATGGGAGGGAGGATGGTGGGAGAGGGTGAGAGAAGATGGGAGGGAGGATGGTGGGAGAGGGTGAGAGAAGATTGGAGGGAGGATGGTGGGAGAGGGTGAGAGAGGGTGAGAGAGGATGTAGGAGAGGGTGAGAGAGGATGTAGGAGAGGGTGAGAGAGGATGGTGGGAGAGGGTGAGAGAGGGTGTAGGTGAGGGTGAGAGAGGATGTAGGAAAGGGTGAGAGAGGATGGTGAGAGAGGGTGTAGGTGTGAGTGAGAGAAGATGTAGGAGAGGGTGAGAGAGGATGTTTGGAGAGGGTGAGAGAGGGTGAGAGAGGGGGTAGGTGTGAGTGAGAGAGGATGTAGGAGAGGGTGAGAGGGTGGTGGGAGAGGGTGAGAGAGGATGTAGGAGAGGGTGAGAGAGGATGTAGGAGAGGGTGAGAGGATGTAGGTGTGAGTGAGAGAGGATGTAGGAGAGGGTGAGAGAGGATGGTGGGAGAGGGTGAGAGAGGGTGAGAGAGGGTGAGAGAGGGTTTAGGTGTGAGTGAGAGAGGATGTAGGAGAGGGTGAGAGGGTGGTGGGAGAGGGTGAGAGAGGATGTAGGAGAGGGTGAGAGGGTGGTGGGAGAGGGTGAGAGAGGATGTAGGAGAGGGTGAGAGAGGATGTAGGAGAGGGTGAGAGAGGATGGTCGGAGAGGGTGAGAGAGGATGTAGGTGAGGGTAAGAGAGGATGGTGGGAGAGGGTGAGAGAGGATGGTGGGAGAGGGTGAGAGAGGATGTAGGAGAGGGTGAGAGAGGATGTAGGAGAGGGTGAGAGAGGATGTAGAAGAGGGTGAGAGAGGATGGTGGGAGAGGGTGAGAGAGGGTGTAGGAGAGGGTGAGAGAGGATGTAGGAGAGGGTGAGAGAGGATGGTGGGAGAGGGTGAGAGAGGATGTAGGAGAGGGTGAGAGAGGATGTAGGAGAGGGTGAGAGAGGATGGTGAGAGAGGGTGAGAGAGGATGGTGAGAGAGGGTGAGAGAGGATGTAGGAGAGGGTGAGAGGATGTAGGAGAGGGTGATAGAGGGTGTAGGAAAGGGTGAGAGAGGATGTAGGAGAGGGTGATAGAGGATGTAGGAGAGGGTGAGAGAGGATGTAGGAGAGGGTGAGAGAGGATGTAGGAGAGGGTGAGAGAGGATGTAGGAGAGGGTGAGAGAGGATGTAGGAGAGGGTGAGAGAGGATGTAGGAGAGGGTGAGAGAGGATGTAGGAGAGGGTGAGAGGATGTAGGAGAGGGTGAGAGAGGATGTAGGAGAGGGTGAGAGAGGATGGTGGGAGAGGGTGAGAGAGGGGGTAGGTGTGAGTGAGAGAGGATGTAGGAGAGGGTGAGAGGATGTAGGAGAGGGTGAGAGGATGTAGGAGAGGGTGAGAGAGGATGTAGGAGAGGGTGAGAGAGGATGTAGGAGAGGGTGAGAGGATGTAGGAGAGGGTGAGAGGATGTAGGAGAGGGTGAGAGAGGATGTAGGAGAGGGTGAGAGAGGATGTAGGAGAGGGTGAGAGAGGATGTAGGAGAGGGTGAGAGAGGATGTAGGAGAGGGTGAGAGAGGATGTAGGAGAGGGTGAGAGAGGATGTAGGAGAGGGTGATAGAGGATGTAGGAGAGGATGAGAGAGGATGTAGGAGAGGGTGAGAGGATGTAGGAGAGGGTGAGAGAGGATGTAGGAGAGGGTGAGAGAGGATGGTGGGAGAGGGTGAGAGAGGATGTAGGAGAGGGTGATAGAGGATGTAGGAGAGGGTGAGAGAGGATGGTGGGAGAGGGTGAGAGAGGATGTAGGAGAGGGTGATAGAGGATGTAGGAGAGGGTGAGAGAGGATGGTGGGAGAGGGTGAGAGAGGATGTAGGAGAGGGTGATAGAGGATGTAGGAGAGGGTGAGAGAGGATGTAGGAGAGGGTGATAGAGGATGTAGGAGAGGGTGAGAGAGGATGTAGGAGAGGGTGATAGAGGATGTAGGAGAGGGTGAGAGAGGATGTAGGAGAGGGTGAGAGAGGATGTAGGAGAGGGTGAGAGAGGATGTAGGAGAGGGTGAGAGGATGTAGGAGAGGGTGAGAGAGGATGTAGGAGAGGGTGAGAGAGGATGGTGGGAGAGGGTGAGAGAGGGGGTAGGTGTGAGTGAGAGAGGATGTAGGAGAGGGTGAGAGGATGTAGGAGAGGGTGAGAGGATGTAGGAGAGGGTGAGAGAGGATGTAGGAGAGGGTGAGAGAGGATGTAGGAGAGGGTGAGAGAGGATGTAGGAGAGGGTGATAGAGGATGTAGGAGAGGGTGAGAGAGGATGTAGGAGAGGGTGATAGAGGATGTAGGAGAGGGTGAGAGGATGTAGGAGAGGGTGATAGAGGATGTAGGAGAGGGTGATAGAGGATGTAGGAGAGGGTGATAGAGGATGTAGGAGAGGGTGATAGAGGATGTAGGAGAGGGTGATAGAGGATGTAGGAGAGGGTGAGAGGATGTAGGAGAGGGTGAGAGAGGATGTAGGAAAGGGTGAGAGAGGATGTAGGAGAGGGTGAGAGAGGATGTAGGAGAGGGTGAGAGGATGTAGGAGAGGGTGAGAGGATGTAGGAGAGGGTGAGAGAGGATGTAGGAGAGGGTGAGAGAGGATGTAGGAGAGGGTGATAGAGGATGTAGGAGAGGGTGAGAGAGGATGTAGGAGAGGGTGAGAGAGGATGTAGGAGAGGGTGATAGAGGATGTAGGAGAGGGTGAGAGAGGATGTAGGAGAGGGTGATAGAGGATGTAGGAGAGGGTGAGAGAGGATGTAGGAGAGGGTGAGAGAGGATGTAGGAGAGGGTGATAGAGGATGTAGGAGAGGGTGATAGAGGATGTAGGAGAGGGTGAGAGAGGATGTAGGAGAGGGTGAGAGAGGATGTAGGAGAGGGTGAGAGAGGATGTAGGAGAGGGTGAGAGAGGATGGTGAGAGAGGGTGAGAGAGGATGGTGAGAGAGGGTGAGAGAGGGTGTAGGAGAGGGTGAGAGAGGATGTAGGAGAGGGTGAGAGAGGATGGTGAGAGAGGGTGAGAGAGGATGGTGAGAGAGGGTGAGAGAGGATGGTGAGAGAGGGTGAGAGAGGATGTAGGAGAGGGTGAGAGGATGTAGGAGAGGGTGAGAGAGGATGGTGAGAGAGGGTGAGAGAGGATGGTGGGAGAGGGTGAGAGAGGATGTAGGAGAGGGTGAGAGAGAATGGTGGGAGAGGGTGAGAGAGGATGTAGGAGAGGGTGAGAGAGGATGTAGGAGAGGGTGAGAGAGGATGGTGAGAGAGGGTGAGAGAGGATGGTGAGAGAGGGTGAGAGAGGATGGTGAGAGAGGGTGAGAGAGGATGTAGGAGAGGGTGAGAGGATGTAGGAGAGGGTGATAGAGGGTGTAGGAAAGGGTGAGAGAGGATGTAGGAGAGGGTGAGAGAGGATGTAGGAGAGGGTGATAGAGGATGTAGGAGAGGGTGAGAGAGGATGTAGGAGAGGGTGAGAGAGGATGTAGGAGAGGGTGAGAGAGGATGTAGGAGAGGGTGAGAGAGGATGTAGGAGAGGGTGATAGAGGATGTAGGAGAGGGTGAGAGAGGATGGTGGGAGAGGGTGAGAGAGGATGTAGGAGAGGGTGAGAGAGGATGTAGGAGAGGGTGAGAGAGGATGTAGGAGAGGGTGAGAGAGGATGGTGGGAGAGGGTGAGAGAGGATGTAGGAGAGGGTGAGAGAGGATGTAGGAGAGGGTGAGAGAGGATGTAGGAGAGGGTGAGAGAGGATGGTGGGAGAGGGTGAGAGAGGATGTAGGAGAGGGTGAGAGAGGATGTAGGAGAGGGTGAGAGAGGATGTAGGAGAGGGTGAGAGAGGATGGTGGGAGAGGGTGAGAGAGGGTGTAGGAGAGGGTGAGAGAGGATGTAGGAGAGGGTGAGAGAGGATGGTGGGAGAGGGTGAGAGAGGATGTAGGAGAGGGTGAGAGAGGATGTAGGAGAGGGTGAGAGAGGATGGTGAGAGAGGGTGAGAGAGGATGGTGAGAGAGGGTGAGAGAGGATGGTGAGAGAGGGTGAGAGAGGATGTAGGAGAGGGTGAGAGGATGTAGGAGAGGGTGAGAGAGGATGTAGGAGAGGGTGAGAGAGGATGTAGGAGAGGGTGAGAGAGGATGTAGGAGAGGGTGAGAGAGGATGTAGGAGAGGGTGAGAGGATGTAGGAGAGGGTGAGAGAGGATGTAGGAGAGGGTGATAGAGGATGTAGGAGAGGGTGAGAGAGGATGTAGGAGAGAGGGGGGGGGTGGTGGGAGAGGGTGAGAGAGGATGTAGGAGAGGGTGAGAGGATGTAGGAGAGGGTGAGAGAGGATGTAGGAGAGGGTGATAGAGGATGTAGGAGAGGGTGAGAGAGGATGTAGGAGAGAGGGGGGGTGGTGGGAGAGGGTGAGAGAGGATGTAGGTGAGGGTGAGAGAGGATGGTGGGAGAGGGTGAGAGAGGATGGTGAGAGAGGATGTAGGTGAGGGTGAGAGGATGTAGGTGAGGGTGAGAGAGGATGGTGGGAGAGGGTGAGAGAGGATGGTGAGAGAGGATGTAGGTGAGGGTGAGAGAGGATGGTGGGAGAGGATGGTGGGAGAGGGTGAGAGAGGATGGTGAGAGAGGATGTAGGTGAGGGTGAGAGAGGATGGTGGGAGAGGATGGTGGGAGAGGGTGAGAGAGGATGGTGGGAGAGGATGGTGAGAGAGGATTGTGGGAGAGGATGTAGGTGAGGGTGAGAGAGGATGGTGGGAGAGGGTGAGAGAGGATGGTTGCAGAGGGTGAGAGAGGATGGTGGGAGTGGGTGAGAGGATGGTAGAAGAAGGTGAGAGAGGATGGGATGGAGTGAGGAAGGATGGTGGGAGAGGGTGAGAGAGGATGGTGAGAGAAGATTGGAGGGAGGATAGTGGGAGTGAGTATGATGGGAGAGGGTGAGGGAGGATGGGAGGGAGTTAGTGGATGGTGAGTGGATGGCGGGAGGATGGTGGGAGAGGCTGGGAGAGGGTGAGGGAGGATGGGAGGGAGTGAGTGGATGGTGAGTGGATGGTGGGAGGATGGTGAGTGAATGGTGAGTGGATGGTGGGAGAGGATGAGTGGATGGTGAGTGGATGGTGGGAGGATGGTGGGAGGATGGTGGGAGAGGCTGGGAGAGGGTGAGGGAGGATTGGAGGGAGGGAGTGGATGGTGAGTGGATGGTGAGTGGATGGTGGGAGGATGGTGGGAGAGGCTGGGAGAGGGTGAGGGAGGAGGGGAGGGAGTGAGTGGATGGTGGGAGGATGGTGGGAGAGGCTGGGAGAGGGTGAGGGAGTGAGTGGATGGTGAGTGGATGGTGAGTGGATGGTGGGAGGATGATGAGTGGATGGTGAGTGGATGGTGGAAGGATGGTGGGAGAGGCTGGGAGAGGGTGAGGGAGGATGGGAGGGAGTGAGTGGATGGTGGGAGGATGGTGGGAGAGGCTGGGAGAGGGTGAGGGAGGGTGGGAGGGAGTGAGTGGATGGTGAGTGGATGGTGAGTGGATGGTGGGAGGATGATGAGTGGATGGTGAGTGGATGGTGAGTGGATGGTGGGAGGATTGTGGGAGAGGCTGGGAGAGGGTGAGGGAGGATGGGAGGGAGTGAGTGGATGGTGGGAGGATGGTGGGAGGATGGTGGGAGAGGCTGGGAGAGGGTGAGGGAGGATGGGAGGGAGTGAGTGGATGGTGAGTGGATGGTGAGTGGATGGTGGGAGAGGGTGGGAGGATGGTGGGAGAGGCTGGGAGAGTGTGGAAAAGGATGGGAAAGGATGGTGGAAGAAGATGGGAGGGAAGATGGTGGGAGTAAGTATGGTGGGAGAGGGAGGATGGGAGGGAGTAAGAGGATGGTGAGAGGATGGTGAGTGGATGGTGAGTGGATGGTGGGAGGATGGTGGGAGAGGGTATGGAGGGAAGAAGGGAGTGAACTGGAACTTCTAAAAGACATTACATAGACAGTTACTATAGTAAAACTGACTTACCTCTGGTGTGAACCATCCCGGGATGAGAATTTTCAAAATGTGCCTCATCCTCCTGTTAATGTTAAATAATAGGTCAATGAATGAGACATAATAGAAATGTCTACAATCTACAATTGAATCATTGATGCAAACATTCAAAGCCTAAAAATCAACACGGACTCATAATGTGAATTTTCTGCATCCATTCATAATTTGTAGGTGAATAGGACTCCATATTTTCTGGTAAAATAATGGAAAAGTTTAATGTTATCATTAGATCATGGTTACAGCAAAATCTGACAACAATCAAACAAACGACTGTCAGCATATTAACCACATACATGATATTTTTATAAATCAATAGCACAGAACAGTCATAAACAATCAGTGAACATCACCACCATCTGTTTATTTCCTTGTCCAAATGCATTCAACAGATTGCAAAACTTATTGCAAATCAGCTACATATGAGTTGAGGGGTGGATTATCTACCTGAGAAACACGCCATCAACTGCAGCCTTTTCTTTTTTCTGGCCATGCTGAAACACAAAGTTCAACTTACAAGTACAAAAGCTAAAAAAGAAGAAACAACAATTTTCTGACCCACTAAGCATGCTACATACAAAGTTGCATATGGCTAGGTAATGGTTCAAAAGCAGATATTAATATGGCAGCCATATTGAAAAATCAGATTCTGTGAGCAAACTTTAACACTTTGACTAGATAATCCATGCAAAAATGTCTTGTAATCACTAGGTTTAAGCATGGTAAGTTTATTAATAGTCACAATGGTCAATGTAAATCAATGTGAGCATGAAATTATTGAGGAAAAAAAAACAAGTGTCCCTTACTCGCCTTAACACATTTTATCTGGACATATTGGAGTTTGGTGGGTCTGGTAGCCTAGTGGTTTAAGCATTCACATGTCACACCGAAGACCCGGGTTTGAATCCTGACATGGGTACAATGTGTGAAGCCCATTTCTGGTGTCCCCCACCATGATATTACTGGAATACTGCTAAAAGCGGCGTAAAACCAAACTCACTCACTCTCTCACTATTGAAGTTTATTGTCAAATCAGGTTCACTGCATATGTTGAAAACAAAGATTTACATAACAAAGCTCCCAATAATCAATGTATAAACTGAGTGCTCGATTTAGAGCATCTCACTGTGCCAAGTGTGGTCAATTTCTTCAGACAAGCAGAAGTTCAGTTTGTGAAGAAATCAAATAACATTATTTATTCGAACTGTATCAATGCTGTATCATGGACTTCAATCTAAGACTACAGCTGAGTGTTATCATTTGCTGATTAGTTTTTAAAGGTCAAAGGTAGGGATACTCACGATTTCACGACACATTTTGGTCTAGAGGTCGACACTCATATAAATCTTGAGACAGTTTTTATCTAAAGCCAGTTCTAAGCGGTGCAGCCAAGTTCAAAGGTCAAAACAAGGTCAAAGAAAGTGAAAGAAGGATCCATACACAGACAAACAAACTGATGCACGGCCTTCAAAATTACTGGTATACAAGTTGAGCTGACAATATCATCCAGCTTATATCATCTGGTTCCACTATAATTTCAGTATAACAGACAGCATCAACACATTAGGCTTAAACCAATAAACTCCTGCAACACCTGTGACCAGATACATGATATAGTAAATTTAATATCATCAGCTAAACTCTGGCTTTATATACTTGGGGGGCGGTCGGGTAGCCTAGTGGTTAAAGCGTTTGCTCGTCACGCCGAACACCGGGGTTCGATTCCTGACATGGGTACAATGTGTGAAGCCTATTTCTGGTGTCCCCCGCCATGATATTGCTGGAATATTGCTAAACGCGGCATAAAACCAAACTCACTCACTCACTTCATATACTTGTGCTTATTCCAAGGCAACCATACTGCTTTGAACAGTATCTCACTTATACCAAAGATTGTCAGCTTCATATTGAAGGAAAGGCCAAACTGATACAGGTCTCAAGGTTTCATGTGGAAGGAAAGGCCAAACTGATACAGGTCTCAAGGTTTCATGTGGAAGGAAAGGCCAAACTGATACAGGTCTCAAGGTTTCATATAGAAGGAAAGGTCAAACTGATACAGGTCTCAAGGTTTCATGTGGAAGGAAAGGCCAAACTGATACAGGTCTCAAGGTTTCATATGGAAGGAAAGGTCAAACTGTTACAGGTCTCAAGGTTTCATGTGGAAGGAAAGGCCAAACTGATACAGGTCTCAAGGTTTCATATGGAAGGAAAGGCCAAACTGATACAGGTCTCAAGGTTTCATATGGAAGGAAAGGCCAAACTGATACAGGTCTCAAGGTTTCATATGGAAGGAAAGGCCAAACTGATACAGGTCTCAAGGCTTCATCTGGGGTCATATTTTAGGACATGGGCTTATCATCATGAAAAATGTCCTGAGTGTTTTTTTTCAGTTTGTTCATCATGTTCATGATATAGAAGAATGTCCTGTCAAAACTGGATCAAACATGAAAATGTCCCATTGTCATGTTTCTCGCTTGATCACTTGGTCTTAGATGTTTAACTCCATGTGAAACACATGAGCATGGGTAGAGTGCTGACAAACCAAGAAACATAATCAGGGCAACCCGGGATTTAAACCTGATATGATTTCTAGCATGTCTTAGGGATGCATCTCAGCACAGTGAACTGCAGTGCCTGAGATAACATGGCCACGCTTGTGCCCTTTAGTTCAAAATATGTTAGAGTGAGTGAGTATGGTTTTACACCACTTTTAGCAATATTCCAGCAATATCACGGCAGGGGACACCAGAAATGGGCTTCACACTTTGTACCCATGTCAGGAATCGAACCAGGGTCTTCGGCGTGACGAGCGAACGCTTTAACCACTAGGCTACCCAACCGCCCCTCAAAATATGTTAGAGGTGAATAAGCTGAATAACATCCAGTGTGCAAACAATCTCTCTGATACCTCTCTGCATGAAGATCGGAGGACACTTCCAGAGGTTGCATCAGGGAAACTTTCTGATCAGTCAATCTAAACTCTTAGTACAAGAGAGCAAAACACACAAACCAGCACACATGTATCCAGCCTGCATGAATCTGATTTCTGTATTTTGAAAATGAGCTTAAACAACCATTCACAAATGACCATGTATGTATACTGCTATGAATATTTGATACACCCTGTCATTTCTGAGCTCTGTGACATTTATAGCCAAATGGAAGTACTATCAAAGGCAGATTTGTGTTCTATTTTGGTTAAAATTAAATTTTCCAAAACAAGTTGGTACATAAATTAAAACAAGATCATTTTAGAAATCAGGTATCTGACTGGCTCAAGAACCCACTCATCCTTTATTTAGATTGGGAGGTCCCATGCTTGCCGTAAAAGTAAACAACGCTTATCGTAAGAGGCGACTAAAGGGATCGGGTAGTCAGGCTCGGTGACTTGGTTGCCAACTTGGTGCATGTAATCGTATCCCAGTTGCGTGGATCGATGTTCATGATGCCAAATGCTGGATTGTCTTGTCCAAACTCGATTATTTACAGACCGTCATCATATGGCTGGAATATTGCTGAGTGTGGCATTAAAGAACAAAAAAAACAAAGATTGGGAGGTCAAAGGTAGCTCATGGCTCACCTGACACAACCGTCTATTGAGGTATCCCAAGAACTTAAAATATGAGAGGCATTACATTGGAGTAAAAGATTTGATTTTAATGAGATTGGTATTCAAAATTAATAGGCACCACAGCTGTTCTTCGGGGCATTGAGGGTTAAGACATACAAGGTGGTTTTCAAAGGACAGAGTTAAGGGATAGGGACCTCTTATCTGTCCCCTACCTGAAAATAGTGAAACATAATAAACATGATAATACCTTAATCATGTTAATAGCAGCAAGAAATAATTTTTAATTTCAAACATTGTTCAAGTCTGTATAAATAAATTGCAAAAGATTCTGTGGCATTTGATTGGCTAACCAAGCACTTTTTTTTACACTGTACATCTTTACCATAAACCGAAAAACAATTAGGCCACGCCCACTAATAGAAAACTGTTTCTTGATTGGTTTATAATAGAAAGGGCTTGTGTTGCATTTATTGCGCTGACTGTTGTCACCAATTCCGTATTGTTGTCTTCAGGGTTTTGAGTGTTAATCATGTTAATGTTATAAGATGCAGTTTGAAGTTATTATTGTTGACATAGTTTGCACCTGGACTTTTTGTATGTTTATACCATATTACCTTTTTATTCTTATTTATTGTGTTCATTTTACTTGTTCACATTCCACTATCAATTGGCTTTGATGAAAAATGATGTCTCCAGAAGTTTTAATGTTATCTTACCTGGGAGATGACAACTTTGATATCTGGCTGATTTCTGGAAAAGAGAAGTAGAAATAATGATTAATGATTATGTCTATTTGACATGTTTGAAACACTTCAATCATAAGGAAAAATCAAAAACTTTATTTCAGATACAGTCATATCATCATGCAACAGTCACGTGAGCTAAAGCTGTAAATGTTAACAGTAAATGAACAGAAAGGATGATACGCCATGCTCATAAAATATGAATAGGGAGGGGGTGGGGCACAAATAAATTATAGCTGTCCTTGTCAAATAAAGACATTGTGACCGTTTGTTTATTCAAGCTATTGGCCAATCAGCCATGGTTACCATGACTGCCATGTTTAGATTTGGATTAGAATTATGTTGGCAATTATTATCATGATTAAATACACCATTGCTGGAATCATATACAAATCTTGGCTGCAAAACTCCACAGGTGTCAGAAATGCAGTAAAAGTAGATAAAAGTCAAAGTCCATATTTGCAATGATCTATGGATATATTGTGTCCAGTGAATAAGCTAAATGTCTTCCACAAAGGGTAGTTTATTGCCACACAGCAAGTTTATTGATACTCTTAAAAGGATCATGAATGATGTAACGTGACTCTGGTTCATCAGCTGGCACAGCTATTATGTCCAGTTATCACACATTATCCTACTTATCCTATCTAAGTTATCAAGGGTCTGGTAGGGCATGCCCTTGTCATGCTTGTTACAAAGGTATAGCTAGGTTACCATTTCCTTATATAACCATACTTGTTTCTATTGCAACAAGAATGGAGAAATGTAACTTTGCTATATCTTATCACTTTAGCTAAACTTCAATATTGAAAGCGAGACATGACATGCTTCCTGATGTAAAAGTAAGTTAGGCTACCACAGGCTGGGCCAACAAGCCGGTTAATAGGTAGATCACTTCAGTCTTGCGTGATCAAAATTGACGTCACTTCGGAACAAATCAATCATAACCACCTATAAGATCAGTCTTTGAAGCAATAATACAATACTGAACGCTTAAGCATCGCCACCAGCCATGCATTGACTCAGAAACTCGCCGAGGCGACCGTTACTGTCAAGACGACAAGCTTTTGCTTCTCCTCGAACGAGTGGTTGGTCATCCATGCAGTCAGTGTCAAAATAATGCCATGACTAAAAGTAATGATAAACTCAAATTCTAATTTACTCTTACCTTCTCGTCTTCTTGAAGTTGACATTTTTGTAGACAAGGTATATACCCACACCTATGGCCGTGACAATTGCTGAATTCCTTGGCGTGAGTTTGCTATGCACAGCCATGTTTTCCCCAGGTGAAGGTCAGAGGTCACTTCCGGTGTAAAGTGCAACCCTCACTTCTCTGGTAGTTCGATCCGTGACAAGTGTCATTTCGAAACACGTTCAATCCTGCAGTACGGATTTGATTAAACAATGTAACCCGTTATTCTTTTTCAGGAAAAAGTGTTCTTTTTTACATGTATAAATTACGTCTTTTTCAGTATTTCATAGATTAGGGACTGGTCATTTGTTGTAGAGGATGGAGGGTGGGTGGGGAGAGGTGTGTGTGTGTGTGTGTGGGGGGGGGGGGGGGGGGGGGGGATATAAATGCTGGAATAATGCTGAGTGTGACGTTTTGAAACAAACAAGTAAACATACCCGCCCAAGAAGCAATACAATTAAGACAAGAAGCAATATAATTGACACAAGAAGCAATACAAGTGACACAGTAAGCAATACAATTAACACTCGAAGCAATACAATTAACACAATAAGCAATACAATTAACACAAGAAGCAATACAATTAACACAATAAGCAATACGTTTGACACAACAAGCAATACAATTAACACAAGGAGCAACATAAATTCCGAAGTTACAAAAACATGCCAAAAAGAGGACAAAATAAAACACACAACTATTTCAACAGATTCTTCCGTTGTGTGAAATAAAACAGAGTGCAGTTTATTTCAAGGTCGGGGTGTGGTCAGTGGAGAATCTGTATCAGAGTATCAGGGTCATAAATTTGACAATTTCTGTCTTTAAAATGTTGTAAATATTACAAATATGTGGTTTTCATGCCGGTCAAAAAGAACCAGCCCTTGTGTCCATATATTCGGCTCCGTTTCACTGGTAACCATTTTCATGATTTTGCATCCTTTGGGAGGGTAGACTGAGTGAGTGAGTATGGCTGTAGCAATATTCTAGCAATATGATGACTGGGACACCAGAAATAAGCTTCACACAATTAATTCATGTGGGTAATCGAACCCCGAATTTCGGCGTACGAGCGAATGCTTGATCTACCTGGCTACCACGCAGCTCTTGGGGAGGACAGAGATTGTGTTTATGTCTTAAAAAGTGTTTGAGTGAAATCTTATATAACATGTAAAAGAAGAGATGTAGGTTTCTAAAATAAATTCCATATGTCATTTTAAATATTTCAATGTATATTTGTGTATTGCAGTGTATTTTGGCCATAGTGAGTGAGAGACTATGGTTTTACGCCACTTTTAGCAATTTTCCAGCAATATCACGGCGGGGGACACCATAAATGGGCTTCCAACGTATTTTGGCCATACGATCCAGGCAAATATATATAAATTGTAACAATATCAACATAAAATGAAAGTTTATGTGTGCGTGTATTATAGACACCAAGTCTGTTTTAATAGAAAATATTTGTAGGAATTGTGATAACTATCCGGTGCACAGAAAGGCAGGTCCCCAATATGAATGTCTAGTAATCAGTCTGTTGTGGCCAACCACTGCTGCAATCCCACATGCTTAAGGCTACAAACATAATAGTCTTGGTTCTCAGGCACCACCCGCATTTACCATTAGTCCGCCGCACGTTTTGTTTTTATTTCAATTTAAAAATAGAAATATAATATAAATCCTAATACTTACACACAATGCACAAAAAAATGAAAATGGAAACAAAAACGAAACCTGCAATGAACTTTATGATGATGTGGGCAGTGCCTGAGAACTGAGACTATTATTTCTTTTAGCCTAAATGTCGCAATTTTAACTGAAGTCAAAATGGGAAAGCGTTTGCTACCATATCATACCATGGACCTATATAACCCATATATAAGATATAAGATACGTACTCATCACTGATATTATTTCACAATGAGATAATTTGTATGGATTCAAGTATTCTGTAAAGTCTAGTATCGCTTTTACTTTGTATTTTATGATTGTGCACATTGTGCATTGTGTACTTGGAATCATGACTCTATTTTTAAATGTAATTTAGGGTAAAGATCAGCTTATACACTGAAAATATGAAAGGCGCGTGTTTTCTCCTCGATAATAGTGTGCTTAGGTCAACATTAACATGAAGGGGCACCTGCTCCAAGAACGATAACTCTGTTTGACCAAGGAGTTCTTCAGTGTTGAGAAACGCAAGCAGACTATCCCAAAATGGTGTAACATTCATGCTAACAAGGTAACAAATACTTACCAAACGCTTTTTAAATACAGTATCTTAAAAGTATTTGA
Organism: Haliotis rufescens; assembly: GCF_023055435.1. Classification (NCBI taxonomy): domain Eukaryota; kingdom Metazoa; phylum Mollusca; class Gastropoda; order Lepetellida; family Haliotidae; genus Haliotis; species Haliotis rufescens. The sequence continues at coordinate 18,186,062 of NW_025963890.1, read as the reverse complement.
TATATGAAACCAGCATATGCTCTCATATGACTAAATTGTGATGCGTGAATTTGCGTGTTTATCCTTGAACCTTTCGTGCAAAGGAAATGTTCGGTTGTTGACATGACCACGAATATTAGGCCTATCCATTTCGGTCGAGCGAAGGTCCACAGCGGCAACCAAAGTCCCTTGAGTAATGTTTATTTCTTGTCATCTTTCATTTTCTGAAAATTCAAAGTTAGAGGAAAACATAAATTTGTAAAAAAACAACCTTTGTGACCTATCCAGAACAAAGAAATAGGATAAGCTGATTATGATTGTCAATCTGAATTAAAATAACTGATTAGGTCTCTCATTGACAGAATGGAATTGTCATGCGTGTTTCTGTGATTGGCTTTTGTACATTGATATGTCATTATTCATTTTAGTCTTGTAAGTGTGTAAAGATATTGAGAATTTTTGTTAAGATATAAACAATTTTGTTGTTGTTATAGTTAGTGAATTCTGAAATTTTTTATATGTATTTAACTTGAACGATTGTACCCGAAAGGAGATAAAAAATGACTGACAAAGCTAATGAGGATTGTTTTGGGTTATTTTATGTAATGCTTACTGGGAGATAATGTTGATTTTTTTTAAATGGTTAGGAGTCAAACACACAATCCACATGATCAATGTAGGCAAATACATTTTCAACTGAATACTTGACCTAGGCCTAATGATTATAAACAGAAATGTGTTGTACTTATTTACACAGCAACACAAGATTTGTAATTGAAGAGAACTATCTGTCACTATGAGTTGGCTAAAAATAAACCAAATCTAATCAACAAGGATTGGTAATAAATGTTTCTCGTGTGAATAATATATATTGGATACATTATGAGGTGATTTTGAGGGATCACACAGATTTTGTTTTATCCCAAGCTGAGTGGATGTAGCTGAAGCTTTTGTGTTTGCTAAAGGTGTATTTGGTGTAAGTATGAGAAAAGGAATTTGACACTGGTTGCCAGCAATGTCAGTAACCTTGATAACTCCCAGACACATTATCAATATATTCCTGTCTAAATTGCATGAAGTAGAAATTGTGCCTTGAAACAATAAGCTTGCCTTAAATGGAAATCTATCAGTGTTGATGAGTTTATTTTGTGGTATACTAAAATTCTTAATGCTTTTAGATGTTTAGATATCAATCCAATATTGAAATAATACAAACTATCAATTTAATGTACAATTGTAAGAGAGTTCAGAGCATCAAGAATGAACGACATATCACCATGATCACAGCATGAGGAAATTAGCAACATTCAAGTGCATTCACAGACTTGATTATCCAGGGAGTGGTGTCTCTTTTCTGTTATGAAAAATAACCTGGACCTATTTGTTTTGAAAGTGACATCACCATTTCCTCGCTTTGAACATGTGAGTGTAATTGCGTTGGATGGCTATTTGTAGTGGCATCTATCTCAAATAGGGTTCAAAATGGATCTGTGGTAAATGGCTGTTTATCATAATAGAATGGAGTGAGTATGGTTTTACACTGCTTTATGCAAGATTGCAGAAATATCATGGCAGGATACACCAGAAATTGGCTTCACACATTGTACCCATATGGGGAATCTAACCCGAGCCGTTTGCATGATGAGCGAACACTTAAACCACTAGTCAACACCCACTGCTCCTAATAGAATGGTGATATGATATCCTTCAAGGCTTCAAGGCCTGCACTTGTTCATGATAATTGGTATGTACCAAGTTGTTAAAATGTTGTCAATGAGCCCACTGATAAATTAGTAACAAATGTAATTTATTTTAAAATGTTTCCGACAGAAATCTGTTCAAAACTTCATTCCTCTATATCATGTATATGAAACTGCCATTCTGCAGCAAATGCATCCATGAGATTGTGAAGCAGTACATGCTGACTTCTACTGTGATTTTGTTACAGGAATGCTTTGACGCTATGGCATGTGCTGCCCCTATTGTCTCACCTTCCAAACCATCCATCAGTGAGGTAATCAATGTGAAACTCTTTATTACCTCCTACACTGATGAGTTCTTTACTGAAAGGGAGATAATCAGGAAAGAGGTATGTATTTGAGCTTGCTTGTTGTTTGACGCTGCACTCGGCAATATTCCATCTATATGACAGCAGTCTAAATAATCAAGTCTTGACCATCCAGTGCAGTAAGAAAAGTCTGCCAATGGGTGCTGTAGGATTTACATTGCATTTTTGAATCTTCAGTTGTCTACAAATCATAAAATATATTTTAAATCTATATACCAATTGCTTCCTTAATGACTTACCTACAAATATGTATACTTTATTTCAATGAAAGTGAAATTTGAATAAGGATTCCTGATGGAAAACAAAATCAGTGTTGTTTCAAGGGGCCATCTTGTTTTCCAAAACCTAAACTATTTTTTGTTATCTAAATCACCATAAATTTGCAGATACTACCTGAGGTTCGAGCATGGTGTGAGCAAAAGAAACTGAACCTAATTGAGCATGCAATCAAATGGGTAAGTACACATGATGTTTCTTGTTTCTTATATAATGCACCCCACATGGTTTATTTTCCCATCATTAATTTATGTATAGGATAAAACACTTACCCTCAGGTTTTTATGATATTTAAAACCTTTAACCTTGGGATAAAACCGAGAGACTGACACCCCTCGGTTTTATTCCGAGGATGAAGGTTTTAATCTCATGAAAACCTGAGGGTAAGTGTTTTATCTAACTTATGAACCGAAGAAAGAAAATTAACACAGCATTTATCAACATTTTTATGTTTCAAACATACTTTCCATGAACCTCAGTTAATGGACCTAAAATATCTGTTGCTGGCGTACGGGTACTTGAAAAAGACATTCTTAAAAGCATTGTGATTTATTAGCGTATCTGAAGCCTTGTGGTACACTCACTGGGCTACAGATGCAAAGGTTGCATGTTCGATCTGCAGGAATATAAACATGATAAAGAAAACATTTGTCATTTGATTTTACATTTCATTACATTGTGTTCAAATGCAAAATACATTTCTAGTGAGATACATTCATATGTTACAATATAAATGGACATTGTATTAATAAAGTCCCAGGGATATTATAACATATTATATTGCAAATATCACCGGGATATTATACAAAATCCTGGGGATATTATATCATCCCTGTTTATGAGATTTATTCCGACTGGAGAACAATAGGATGACGTCACTGGAGGTTTATTATATACGAAAAACAACTGCTAGTCGTTTATTTCTTATATGAGATATCAACATTTTGTACAGCCTCTTTAAGCATGTTAAGGATGTCAATAAAATGTACAAACTTTTGCAAAATATTTACTTGTATTTCATAATTGATGACTCCCTGAATACAATCCGACCTCTCAAAAATAAAGTGCAATTTATGGCATCATCAAGTTGTGAGCGCATGGTCAAATCTCCAGACTGATGTCATGATAGAACAATGTTTTACTGTGAAATTAACCACACTTTGTTTTTCATTGTTCTTGCTGGTTACGGCATCAACTCTTCCAAACTGTCCTTACATTAAGCATATTAAATCAAGGCACAAAATTTAAATGTCTATGTCCTAGGAGTTGCAGTTCTGAATTGTTTTTTTAAAATTCAATAAGAATTTGTGTTTAATGTTTACTTCTTGTGCTTTCATCCTGTTCATGACAAACCCCAATTGTATCACACATATGATGTGTTAATATTAATCCCATTTCAGGGGGGTCGGCATCCCGACCGCCGGGAAGTGTCGGAGCTGGAGAGAGCTCAGACCAGCATTGAGAACTGTTACTACAACAATATCATGCCTCTCTTCATCAATATTACCAGGTAATCCTTTCTTGAAATATGGTGGAAACATGTTGATAATTGTGTGAAAAGTAAAGATGTACTATCATCATTTCAAAGAATGTATAGAGAATCTTGTCACTCTTTATATCTAACATCACAAAGAATTGATTAAGGGAGCAAAACTGCATACGCTGATCGAAGAGGGTGTACATGGGTATGCACCTTCCTTTTTCAAACAAACTGAACATTATTACATTTGGAAGGTTCATTGATGCTTGGTTATAAAACATTTGCTGATATATTTTCCATAAATTTACATGATTTATTGGTTAATGAATGAAAATTGCCAAATAACAAAATGTACCCCTCCTTGTCTAAAAAGCTGTATCAGCCCTTGAACTGTAGCATGTGTAGTGCTCACCAATGGATTTGTTTTCTCAGTTTGACGAGTGTGAACATTTAGTATTATGATCCCTAAACCTAAAACATGATGACAAGTATAATGGTATGTTTTTCACGTAGTCAAAGCAAGTGATTATCCTTACAAATAAAAATATTTTGATTTGTAGTGAGTCTATTGGTTGGGTGCCTATGTGGGGGGAGTATGCTGATGAGGTGATAGAGGACTATATTGAAGCCTATGGCCTTCTTGTGGAGGACCTGCAAGTCCTGTATGGAGCGTACAGGGAGGACAATCTCAACTGTGAGTTATCTCCCCTTACAATGTATGCCATTCATTGCTGTTTTTTATGTTAAAACATTTTCAACTAATTTGGGCATCTATTTATCAATATCTTATGCAAGTATATAAACAGATTTTATCATTAATTATATTTTTCAGCTATCTTTCTCATCAGAAATGATTCTTTTCTTGAATCTGTATGTGAGGAAGGAAAGAAGAATTTTGTACAGAGGACCTCAGCATCAGAGAAAATCTGTGGACCACATGACAAAATATCACAGAAGTTTCCGGTAAGCTGCCTCTTTTCATTATGAGACATTAGTTGGAATTGGGTCAGAAACAGCCCCAAGTTCCCCATTGCTTGTTTAAAATCTGACTAAAATGAGGATTAAGTGGCAACAATGTGTGACTTTGATGATAGTGTGTCATCATATATCTCACTGGTGTTAATTGTTGGTCATGCTGTCAACCATGGTTTACCTGTCCCAGACTTGGTTGTTAATAGGCTGACATGATCTGGCTGTAATATTGCTGACTACAGCATTAAACATGTAGTCACTCACTCACTGTGACTCATCAGCTAGCTTCTCTTAAAGTCATGAGTCCCAATCTCATTAAAATCAGTTCTCGCTGCCGCTAAACAAAGATCTGAGGACATCCCATTACAGGTCACATCAGAATGAACTTTTGCGAACTTTGACCGACCACTGAAATAACTAATAAGTCAACATCAGCCAAATAGAAAGCAGCTTTCTCGAGCTTTAAGGCACTCGTTTCAACCTGGCGACTTCCATTTCAGACTATGCTTGAAAAATATGTTGACACAGTTCTCGATTAAAATTTTGAAAACTGAACAAACTAACATTCCGGAATGTCTAATATATGGTTGAGATTGTATGGCAGTACTTCCCACCAATGCCTCCTCCATTCAAATGTTTATCCTGGGGAGCCGAGAGATAGATGTGACGGAATCAGAATACACCATGTTAACGTTTTCGAGGTTGCATGACGCTTTGATTGGTCGAATGAAAGGTTGTTCTGACATGACCTGTAATGGGATGTCCTCAGATCTTTGTTTAGTGATAGCGAGAACTAAGATCTGATTTTAATGAGATTGTCATGAGTCCAAGAGTTTTATTAACCCTCAGGTACATATTTTGATTCTAATGTTTGATTGTGTTATAATTCAGAGTCATCGAATAAAGCACTATAAGTGTGAGTACAAAGGGATTGATCACAAGAAGAGACCCCAGATCAAACTAGCTGATGAACTTAAACAAGAGGTAAGGAATGGAGATCTGTCATTGTTATCCATATGTTAACCTTTAAGTTCAAGTACCCATGCTTGTCACAACAACCAACTAATTAGGATCAGGTGGTAATCACTTCTGCTAATAATGTGTGACCTGACTGATGGTGTGCTATGATTGTGGGTTTGAATCCTGGTTCGCCCCAAATTCTGTTTCTAATTTCGTCAGCACCATACTCATGCTCAGTGGAGAATATCTGAGACGTGTAACATTTTGAGCTTTCCTCCCACATTAAGGGGACCTAACTGGAATACTGTTAAAAGATGTGTTAAACCAAACTCACTCACTGGTGGTGTGGATCAAGAAGGACCTGGGTTAGAACAGGCCCACATCACTCTGCTGTTTGTTATAAGAGGAGAGACCTGTGAAGATCCGGGGTAGAATAGGTCTTCAGCAACCCATGCTTGCCGTAAAAGGCCACTATGCTTGGTTGATTATTTACAGACCACCGGCATATAGCTGAAATATTGCTGAGTGCGTCGTTAAACAACAAACAAACAAACAAAGTCATAAGAGGATACTAAATGGAACAGGTGGTCAGACTCATTCACATGGTGTTCTGTGTATGAACCCTGACTGTGTAGGATGTTGCTCATTATGTCAATTATTGGTTTGTCTGGCCCAGATTTGATTATATGCACATAAACAACAAATTAATATACTGATTGGCTGTCATTGTACCCTGCCAGTACTCTTGCATTCAACCACTGTTGTTTACTTTCTGCTGTATTATGGTTGTATAATGGCTGTAATATTGCTGATGGAGTAAAAAAACATTCAAGTCAGTTCCCGAGTATGTTCACTGCTCGAATATGTTGTTATCCACTTCACATCTTGGTGTCAGATTATCGACTTCCTGAAGCAGGGTGTATGACTGGTACTGTCTTGTTGTCAGATTATTGACTTCCTGAAGCAGCGTGTACGACTGGTAGTGTCTTGTTGTCAGATTATCGACTTCCTGAAGCAGTGTGTACGACTGGTAGTGTCTTGTTGTCAGATTATCGACTTCCTGAAGCTGCGTGAATGACTGGTACTGTCTTGTTGTCAGATTATCGACTTCCTGAAGCAGCGTGTACGACTGGTAATGTCTTGTTGTCAGATTATCGACTTCCTGAAGCTGCGTGTATGACTGGTACTGTCTTGTTGTCAGATTATCGACTTCCTGAAGCAGCGTGTGGCGTACGACTACTGCGGGGAGGAGCCCATGGTTTCCAACCACCCTGACAGCTTCGTGCACGCTGCACATCGGGACTTCCTCCACCAGAAGAGCCAGATGGTGCTTGGGAGAAATGAGGTTGTTGTGAAGGTAACACTTGATCATGATAATCATCATCGCTGATGTTTTTAACAATTCTATTTTGATCCCCACATTATTCAACTGATGGAAAAATAATAATGATTAAAATGGCATCATCCAAACTCCTATGACTGTTACCTTTGTCCTTTCCATTAATGTATCATCATTTAAGAACTCTTGTACACTCTATTTTGAACACGTATTTCCAAGATTCTTAATTGATTCCACCTATTTATTCATTTGACTGTTTCAGATTGAAGATTATATTTTACATGAAGACAAAGATGTGCCTTTGTTATTACTGGGGAGCCCAGGATGTGGCAAGTCGTCCATTTTGTGTAAGGCGGCCGATGTCATTCTCACCAAGGTTGAGAAAGGAGAGATTCAAGGGTAGGCAAGAGATCTCCAGTCTTTCTTGTGTTCACATTATATACATGGTCGTGTTACAGACAGCAAAATGTTGTGTTCACATGAATATGATGTTGATTCCTAAGTGTTGATGGCTTATATATATGACTTATAACGAAAAGAGGTGATTCTTCGACTTTTCAGATTTTCTCATTGACATTAATGTTTTGTGAAATGTAGTATGTGATGGGTATGAAATGTTGACCAGAGTACATGTAAAGAATTGTACAGGTAAATTCAGTTTCTTGTAGTATTACTTTAATTTTGCAAGCCAAGGTTTTAAAGTGATGAAACTTCAGCATGTATGGCATAGTTAGTTAGCCCCTAACATGCAGGGTGCCTCTGTTACAGGGAGGGTGGCAAGGCGTGGCATGTGTTTTATCACTTTGTGGGTGCGGTGCCAGGCTCTACCTCACTGGAACCCATGTTGAAGAGACTGCTGAGAGAAGTGGAGGCTGCCAAGGTTTGTTCATTGATGAATATGTCCTTTGTTATTATCAATACTACATCAGGCGTATCTTCTTGTCTCAGACTGGTAACTTGGCAGCATTCCAGTGTTTTTTTCTGTTATTAGAACTTTAAAATTGGGTTAATGTGATAAAGTTGCTTTTCTGAGAGTCATTATTGGTTGGTTGGTTGGTTGTTTAACGCCGCACTCAGCAATATTCCAGCTATATGATGGTGGTCAGTAAATAATCGAGTCTGGATTAGACAATCCAGTGATTAATATCATGAGCATCGATCCACGCAATTTGGATCGATGACATGCATCAACCAAGTCAGCAAGCCTGACCACCCGATCCCGTTAGTCGCCTCTTAGGACAAGCAGAGTCGCCTCTTATGACAAGCATGGGTTGCTGAAGACCTATTTTAACCCAAATCTTTACAGGATCAGTTTATAAAAAGAATGTTGTATCGCTGTAATAATAAACTGAAACCTGGCATAATTGTGGATGGGTGAAACAAACTTGGCAGTACTCCATTAGTCTGAATGGTGCAGTTCCTGTGAAATCGTTTGGAAATTTGCAAATCATTAGTTGGTTAGTTGTAATGTTCTTTAACTATATAATGACGTTTCCACCAGTTATTGTCTGGAAGAAGGGTTTTCCGGATTGACAGAGTACATACCAATGAGGTTTCAAGTATTGTGTGTAATGGAGACAGTGTCAGTGTCAGGTGCTTGTTTCAGGACTCCAGTAACATGCCGAAGGACTTGGATGCCACAGCCCAGATGTGTTGTAGTGTGTTGTCTAATCCCAACACACGGCCTCTCATCATATTCATTGATGCAGTCAACCAGGTGGGTGAAAGTGAACATTTACAGGACCTGAGTGTGTTAGGTTTAATGCTTCCTTTAACAGGATTCCAGTTATATCATGGCGTGTCAGTTGATATAGGAGTTAAGCCGGAAGTGATGCCGTTCTCAGATGTTTACCACTTTGGTGAAACCCACAAGCACGAGTATGCTGCTGACACTCCCAGAAACATGATCAGGGCGAATCAGGATTCCAACCCACAATCCCAGGTTTCTGTCATGCCCAATGACTCAACTCTGTACAGATATAGTGGTGCCTTAGATGACTGGGCCACTGTGCCCCCCTACAAGATCTTACATAAAAGGTGCCTGTTATTCTTTACTGGCAATAATAACTTACTAGTACTTGCCTGACTATGGTAGCCTATTGTCAATTTGTAACTTACACTTTGTTCAAATGTTGATTACAGTTTGCAGAAGAACAGGCAGCAAGAGTTTTGAGTTGGTTACCACGGAAACTGGCCCCCCAAGTGCGATGTATATTTTCAATGATAGACAATACAGATCATCACATGGCCTTGATGAGCAGGGAAACCAAACCCATTGAGCTCCACATCAAACCTCTCGACCATGCCTCTCGCCAGGTGGGTACTTTGTTGGAATGGTATTCATGGTATGCATGGTATTCTGTACAGTACTCCTCACAAATAACTTCCATATTAAGAGTTCACTTCATACTTTTGTTTTAATATCACTAATGCATAACACTACATTTAGTGAATTACCCGTTAAGATCCATGTTAGAATAGGTCTTCAGCAACCCATGCTTGCTGTATAAGGCAACTCTGCTCGCTGACTTGGTTGATGCATGTCATCGTATCCTAATTGCGTGGATCGATGTGGAATGCATGATATGGGTGATAGCTGAATCTTGATGAATCAAACTGTAGGAAACACATGTTCTAGTAATTTGTTACTTAGATGGATATCCTGGTAAAAAATAGCCAAATAAAGAAAATGGATCATTTCAGAAAAAAATTCACATTAAACTCCGCAGACTCATTTATTTAAGTACATATGCTCATTATGTAATTATACTACTCAAACAAAGTCAAGGACCATCCGATTCTTTTATATTACAGATTTCCATGACAGATTAACTATGGTAATATGAAAGAATCGAGTGGTCCTTAACCTTTTTTGTGTAGTATATAAATACAGTTCCAGTACATTTGTGTGAGTTTGTGTCTTGGATTGACCCTAGCATCGTCATTTCAGAGCATGGTGTGTGAGATGTTGAAGCGCTACGACAAACGTCTTCCTGGGAGTCAGCTGGAGGAGCTGCTGAACAAGCAGTCCTCGGAGAACCCTTTGTGGCTCTCTGTGGCCTGTGAGGAGCTCAGCCTGCTGGACGATGCTGACTTCATCTCACAAACAATTGTGGCACTTCCCAATGGCCTCCTCAAGTGAGTAGTGGATGTCGTTATCGCATGGCTTACCCAGAATGTGTAAAACATCAATCTCATTCAACTCAAATCTTAGTTCTTGCTACAGCTAAACAATGCTTTCGTTTGTGTTTTCTGTTTGAGGAGGCTGTTAGAGGCTACTAGAGACTCCTGTTATATCTCAGTTAAGATTTTGGCCCAGCATAGATTAATACAGGAACCTGTGTTAGAAAGGTAGCTGGGATATTGCAGACTGAAATGAAAAACAATGCTCATTCTTTTGGAATAGGACTGAAGACTCACATGGCATATTCCAGTCTCGTGTGCTCTCTAGTTATTCAATACTTAAATTTCCAAGAAAATTCAAATTTCCCTGTTCTGGCATTAATCATTGATAAGAATAATGTAGCCTTGTTATATCTTGTTTACACTGTACTAACAAATGAGCTTCAGTTAATTGTTACATGTCATGGGTATAAGTGTTGTGTATATAGTTTATGTGTCTCCTTCAGCCTGTTAGAGCATCTACTGACCCGGCTTGAACATGAAAATGGCGGGAGCCTACTGGTGGCCACCCTGTGTCTGCTGGAGGCATCTGCTGCTGGACTGTTGGAGTGTGAACTCAGGGATATACTTGGAGACGAGGACTCGCTCATGCCGCCCTCACCTTATGATGAGAAAGGTTGGTACAATTGGACCAGTGTACCTGTGAAGGGGACACAAGTTGCCAGTTGTCTAAGGTCCTTACTAGTTTCATACCCTCACTATGCAAGAATCAAATGATCTGCGGTTAAATTCCTATGTTTTTCCTGATTAAACATGATTTGGCAGTGCTTGTTGGTTTCACCAAGTGTTAACATGGTTAATGTATCTATGATTAGTGTCACATTTAGAACTGACATGTCATGAAAAACTGACTTGCCATGAGGTAACTGACATGCCATGAGATAACTGAAATGCCATGAGATAATTGATATGCCATGAGGTAACTGACATAACATGAGATAACTGATATGCCATGAGATAACTGATATGCATGAGATAACTTACATGCCATGGGATAACTGATGCTTAGTGGTAGAGCGTCTGTCCAGAGAGCAGTAGGTCAGGGCTTTTGATCCCCAGGCCTCGTCATATCAAAAGACATTAAAAGATGGTACTTCTTGTTACCCTGCCTGGTGCTCGGCATTAAGGGGCTAAAACAAGGACTGGTAGGCTCAGAATCAGTATACTGTGTCTGAGTGGGGTATTCATGTTAAACTGCGGCACGGTATCTGAGTGATCTGGCTCAGTTGGCGCGCGCGCACACGCACGCACGCACGCACACACACACACACACACACACGTGTCGCTATATAAGTGCAATAATCTTGAATGTGACGTTAAACTCCATTTCACTGCACCATCTAACACAGAATCCCCACTGACGATATACACATAGGAGCAAGGTCTCAAATGTCCTGGGTGTAGTAACAGTCACAATGTTTGGTCTTGCAGAGGAGAAGGAGTGCTCGGAAAAGGAGAAGGTGAAGCAGAGGGGGTCACTGTCAGACAGGAAGTGGATGCGGATCTTCTCCACGTTACGTCCCTTCCTACGTCCCTATGGTGACAGTAAGGAGGGGCGCCTGGACTTCTACCACAGAGCTCTTAGCAAGGCAGTTAGAAAAAAGTAAGTTCTAATCAACATTAATGTATGTAACAAGAAACTGATTTTGCAGGCACTAATGCATTGCTTTACAACAAAAACTGTAAATATTCTGGAGAAACATTAGAAATGAAAAAAGGATATAATTTCACCCGACCATAAAAGGATATTTTGGTACTTGCAGAAGTAAATGATAAAATCACTGCGGACAATATGGAAACTGTCATTAGAAACTAAGTAATCAATATGGATACTTGGAAAATTATGCAACCTACAGTGTCAATTTCTGAGGTGAAACAACAGTAATGATCACTGATCATGCAAGGACATTTCTTTTGTTTGTCACCCATGTGTGACTGTAGATACCCTTGCTGATAAGTCTCTTATGATCTCCCCGAGGCAGGGACGTTCACTGACAATTTAAGTCATGTTTCCACACTTGCCGAACTAGGCTGGAATTCGAAGTTACATTTTGTCTATGCATAGTCCCATCATAATCATGTAACAAACTAGACACTCGGTTCATATCCAACATGGGTTTCAACATGCATATTTAGTAGACTGAAGGATTTCAAAGTTCCAGTTTAGTTCGTCAAGGGTGGAAACTGGACTTTTATAGTCAGTTAACTCCCTTGCCTCGTGAACATGGTCTATTATTGGCATCACACTGGGTTTCACCCTCTGCTTGCGAGCTGTGGTATACGAGGAATACTGTCTTAATGTGGCTTTACACTGATCTCACACCTCCAGTGACTGAAACACTGTTAATCTGGCCTGTACTATTTCTAGTGAATTGTCCGGATTAAAAAATATCCAGATTAACGAAACATATGTACGAAGTAAAGTCCCTTGTCTTCTACATATTTGTTCCAAATAGGTTCAGGATTTTTGACAACAAGATTTCAATGTATATCAAGATAACACAGGGTGTTGAGCACAATGTGCAGCAGTTGCTTAGAAGCTGAATGAAAATGTCAGAACATCCTTCAGCGTGTTTATTCAACAGCCGCAGTGATGCATGTATTGGCCTTTGTTGCAGATACTTCCGCAAGGGGGAGGCGGAGGAGCGGGAAGACGTCCCGGTACAGGAGGACGAGGACAACAATGAGGGCAGCTTGGAGCGGGAGGAGAAGCCTGACGCCTTCTACTGGTGGCACAAGAAGCTGGCTGACTACTTCGAGACAGTGACAAACATAGACAGGAAGGTCGAGGTAGGCAAACACATTGCTTCACCTGGTGTGTCTGATGGTGTTGAGAGGGGTAATTCTAGGGTGGGACCTTGTGCTGTTAGCCCTAAAATTTGAAAAAATGACATTAAGTAATATGTTACCACTGTTATACCGAGGCTGTTGTCTCCCACAACTGCTGCTATTGACCTTTTTCACACTTTCGCCATCTTGGATCGAAAACGAGGCTTGGAAAGCATAGCTCCATGCAGTGAGAGTCGCATCAGCTCATAGGGAACAGACAGCATGTTGTGCATTTCACTGATGGACATTTTAAACAAAACAAAAATGGTATCCTCTGTATCTAATACAGAAGATAATTCACATTAAATCATGAGGTCCAAATAAAATATGCCTCTAATACACTGGAATTAGCATTTTGCTGTCAGGATCCCGGAAGTGAATCGAAAGGTGCATTTCGAGATACGTATTTCAGAATTAGATTGTTTTATCATAACCTCGTCGGCATATAGGTACAATGTGACAGTACATTCAATGACAGAAGTTTTGTATCGTAAATAAACCGTGCAAAATTGCTCAGTCAATGCGTGGCTTGGCGAACTCTAGATCAAGATTGAGATCATGCATGTTTATTTCACGTTTCATAGTGGTGTTTGCTGCACAACGCACTATCGTTTTGCCATGAGTCCAGTTGACAAAAGACACTTTTTCTGCTAAGATTTTCATTTTAACATATTACAATGTTAATTATGAAAATAATTCGTGTGTCAAAATAAATTTTCAGAAGGGGCGATAACTCTATTCAGTGTGTACAATGACAGATGATACTTTCAAACATCACTTACTAAACTGATTATTGCCGATTGAGATTGCACCGTGCACGACAAAAGTAATAATGTGTGAACTGTTTAAAATAAGTTAAAAGTAAACTAAAAATTGATAAATATAAATAATGTATGAATTACATTAAGTAATACGTTACCACTGTTATACCGAGGCTGTTGTCTCCCACAACTGCTGCTATAGCGAAATCTACCACAGAGATCTCAATTACCTCATGCAGCACGTGCGTAGCCACTTAGCTGCCATGTGACACCCTTCACTCTTGTCTCCTTCGTCTGCTTAGCAAGACGTGTATCCAAGACTGCTTAAGCGTTCCTTTTTCCCGCCCTTTTTTCTATATACTTGCGGGGTTTGCGTATGCACGTTGTGTTTTACGTTTCCCCTGTTCTTGTATGTTTTGGGGGTTAACATAACTTATTTCTTTAATAAAAGTTATATGTGTATGTTATATGTTCACATTGCTCGTTTATTTTCTTGTGAAAATGCTCGTTTGTGAATCATTGTGGTGCGTGCGTTGTAACCATGTTTTGTTCTTTGTTTATAGCAAACAATCAATGTCTGACATGGATATGTCCCCAGTATCCACCCCCTCTACCCCTGCTCCTCGGAGTTGTGGGGTGTGCAGAAAGTTTTTGTCGTCCCGGGATCCCCACGATCGTTGCCCGCTGTGCAGGGTTCCTTGCGGGGACACCCGGTGCACCCTGTGCGAAGGTCTGGGGCCTGCGGAGTTTGAGCGGTACCGGCTGTACGTACAGTCCGTCTCCACCCCTGTGGTGGCCGGTTCGTCCGGTTGGGGTCCCCGTGCGGGTACCACCTCCTCGGCTGCGGAGGATCCCCTTGCGGCCCTCGGGCTGTCTGGGGATTCCGTGGCCGCATTGTTGTCGAAACTTGTGGACTCCAAGCTGGCGGCCTAATCGCAAGATAGGCCGCTGGCTGTTCCGTCCCCGGCCTCTTCGGTGGCCGCGGGTTCGGACGCGGGGTCCACCGGTACGGCGGCGGCTGCTGTGGTTAACGGTCCTTCCCCCGAATCGTTGCTTCCGCTATCGGTTAAGGACCGCGTGGCCATGGTGTATGACCTCTTTGAGGACATGCCAAAGCCCCTGCCGATACCGCGGGGAATCCACGGTTCCGTGGGTTCCTCCGAGGTTTACGACGAGACGTCCAACAAGGCTTTCCCGGCATCAACCTTGCTGCGCGGGATTAAGCCTTCTTTGGAGAAGGCCTTCACGGCTGCCTCCGGTCGGGGTCTCCCGTTACCTCCCCCGTCGTGGAGAAAAGGGTCTTTCCCAGTACATGACCTTGCCTTTCCCGAGGCTGGTCCTTCTGCGGAAGCCCATGTGGAGCGTTTGGGGGTCCACAAGGTACCTTGCAACAGCTGGACATCCTCGCTCGACACTCCATGCTGGCAATGTCTCACGGAGACACATACCTGGCTGCAGCGGCCAGTCTGGTCGAAGGTTCTCCTACGGACCGAGACCAGCGCATTTACAACTGCTTGCTCGGTTTGAATGCTTCCCTGGAGTACGTTGCCGGGGCTTCAGCCTTTGTTTCCGGCACAGGCCATTTCTTCGGCGCCAGTCGTATCTGGTTGCTTCAGGGTTGGACGCTGCCAATCAGGAGGTGCTCCTTTCGCAGCCTTGGTCTGCTCGGACCCTGTTTAATAACAAGATCCCTGGGGTTCTGAAGGAACAACAGGCCGCTGTGTCTGCAGAGGCCTCTTGGCACACACTGGATCTTGTGGGGTCCTTGCATAGGCGCCTGGGTGCCGCTCCGAAGCGGAGCGCGCCCCAGGATGCTGCGTCCGGCAGGCCTAAGGGGTCGGGTCCTTCTTCCTCCGGGAAGAAGCCCCGCGCTGAGGGCTCCGGTAAGGGTTCTCAGCAGCCCTTTCGCGGGAAGAAGGGGAACTGGGGGAAGCCCAAGTCGTCTAAGGACGGCAAGGGCCCCTCCAGGTGACTCTCATTGGAGGGGTTCGTATGCCGACAGCGCCAACTTCGGTTGGCCCGTAGGCGAACCCGAGTCACTTGGCCCTGGACAGTTGCGCCTGCCGCAGCCCGTCCGGCCCCCCTCTCTTAACCCAGTGGGAGCCAGACTCCAGACTTACTGGGAGAATTGGGAACAAGTGTTCGACGACCCGTGGGTGGTCAACACGATTCGGTACGGCTATCGGCTCGATCTCAAAGCGAATCCGCCGCTCACCGTTGCCCCGTCGGCAGGTTTCTATTCGGAAACCGATCTTCCCTTTCTCGCCGATGCCATCGGCAGGTTGGTGGAGAAGAGGGCAGTTCTGGAGTTAGCTCTACCAGAAATAACACCGGGGTTTTACTCCAGGATATTTCTCGTTCCCAAGAAGGACAGTGCCGAACTCAGAATGATTCACAACTTGAAATCGTTCAACTAGTTCTACCTGCGCAAGCCGCCCAAGTTCAGAATGTTGAGCTTGATGGACCTGAAAGCACTGATCATGCCGGCCGACTGCCTAGCTTCGATCGACCTGAAAATGCTTATCTGCATGTTCCGATTCACTCGGATCATCACAAGTATCTCAGGTTTGTCTTTCAAGGCAGGCACTACGAGTGGGTTGTACTCCCATTCGGTCTTTCATCTGCTCCCTGGCTGTTCACCCGGTTAACCACCCCCATAGTGGGGTTCCTCCACCGGAGGGGTGTCCGGTACTTCGCGTACCTGGACGACTCGCTAGTAGCAAATCGAATGTCGGACACCCTGTCACGCCATCTCGTTTTTGCACGTCGGCTCTTGGAGCGAGTTAACCCCTTCTCAGAACTTGCAGTTCATCGGAGGTCGGTTCAACACGGTGTCCCATCGCCTATTTGTCCCCCCAGACCGGTGGCACAAAATTCAGGCGATGATTGCCAAAGTCTTAGCGGTGCAACAGACTGTTCACTTTTGGGAACAGCTGTTAGGGCTACTTGTATCGGCCCAGGACTGCACCGAACGGGGTCGTCTCCAACTCCGCCCGCTGCAACGGTTTTTAATCCAGTTGTTAGCAACGGAGGTGAACAGTGCGACCGTCGCCCTCCCGGATCGGCTCCGACCGCATCTGGTGTGGTGGACGGTCCCTTACAATGTCTTATCAGGAGTCTCTGTGCGGCCCTACCAGGCCACGTTGAACCTGTATACAGACGCCTCTCTAGTGGGCTGGGGCGCCCATCTAGAGGGGGAGGTGAGCTCGGGGCTGTGGTGCGTAGACGAACTAGGTCTTCACATCAATTGTCTCAAGTTCAAGGCAGTGATCAACGCAGTCAATCACTGGAAGCATTGTCTCGTCGACGCCCGGCTCATGCTGGCGACCGACAACACGACGGTAGTGTCCTATGTGAACAAACTGGGGGGAACCCACAGTCACTCGCTACTCGATCTCACGTTCGAGTTTTACGCTCTGGTGGACAGTGTCCCGTGCCAGATACGCGCCCGTCACATCCCAGGTGTGCGGAACGTACTGGCCGATGCTCTATCGAGGCCTCAGGATCCGAGCCCCACAGAGTGGATGCTGAACCCAGTAGTGTTTCAGTGGCTGTGTGAACGTTTGGGTCGTCCGATGGTCGACCTGTTCGCAACGCGGTTCAACATTCAACTCCCGTTGCTCTCGCGTTAGACTGGACGGGCTTGGACGCTTATGCTTACCCGCCGACAGCGTTGATACCACATATTCTAAGCCGGCTTCGAGGAGTTCGCTGTCGAATGTTACTGATCGCGCCCATGTGGCCGAACAGATCGTGGTACCCCGACTTGCTGACCCAGGTCACGCAGTCGCCACTCCCACTGCCTGTGAGACCTGATCTCTTGATCCACCCTCACACCCGTCAGCTTCATCCAAACGCAGGGCAGTTCAATCTGCACGCGTGGATGTTGTCACCGAGCGTCTGAGGAGTAAAGGTTTTTCTCGCCGGGCGTCTCGGGCATACGTTAGTATGCATCGTGATTCTACCCAGAAGGTGTATAATGCACGTTGGGTTATTTTCACGAAGTGGTGTTGTAAACATCACATTCATTCGCCAGATAAGGTATCTGTGCAGGATATTGCTCGTTTCATGTCTCACTTGCGAGAGACCCGGAAACTCTCTGGGGGTTCCATTGCCA
This sequence comes from Haliotis rufescens, assembly GCF_023055435.1. Taxonomy (NCBI): domain Eukaryota; kingdom Metazoa; phylum Mollusca; class Gastropoda; order Lepetellida; family Haliotidae; genus Haliotis; species Haliotis rufescens. Next base: position 18,168,098 of record NW_025963890.1, on the reverse strand, counting down.
ACTATGTCTCGTCCGTTACTACGGTACGGGACGTTGCTATGGGTACCAGTCTCTCCAAAGAGCCGGTGATACGGGGTATTATCAAGGGTTTCAAACAGCACGATCTTAAGAAGGGCCGCCTTCGGGCACCGGCCTGGGATCCCTCCCTAGTGTTGCAATCACTTACGGAAGCTCCATATGAACCCTTGCATAGTGCTTCGTTCCGGCATGTGACTTGGAAAACAGCATTTCTCCTCTTCTTTGCCACGGCGGCACGTGTATCCGAAATTCATGCACTCGATGTCGCCAAGGTACAATTCGATAGGGGTGACGAAGGATTGGTCCGCCTGGGGCTGCTCATTGGCTTCGTCGCCAAGAATCAGAGAGTCGGGCAAACGGAGAGAGAATTCACTGTAAGATCCCTCAAAGAAATCTTACATCCTGCTGATACTGAGGACAGAGCGCTGTGTCCGGTTAGGGCCCTTAAGTATTATCTTAAGGCTTCGAATGAACGTAGACAAGGGCGTGACCGTCTGTTCATATCGTGTAACCCTAATCGCACGGTTGACATAACTCGCAACTGGATTGCGTTGTGGCTTCGTTCTGTCATCAATCTGGCGTACCGGTCTCGGGGGTTACCGGTAGCGGGGTCAAACCCGCACGAGATCAGGGCGCTAGGGGCAACATTTGCCCTACACTCGAATATCTCTGTTCACAGAATATTACGAGGTTGTTATTGGCGTTCTGACTCGGTTTTTGCCAATCATTACCTCAGAAAGGTTTCTGATGAAGACGTGGAGGGGGTGCACCGTCTTGGGCCGCTGATCGCGGCACAAGCGGTCATCTAGGGGGTGTGTCCAGCGCAATTCCAAACTCTGCAGTCGTCAGTCCTTGCACGGTGGTCAATCTGGGTCGTCTCCAATGTTCCCACGCCGTGGGTACAGGAGTTGGGGTCCTGCAAACCAGCGCACTCACACCACAGGTGAGGCCGCTTTTTGTGTGTTTTGTCCTTATTTGTATTTTGACAATTATGCATTTAATTGTCTGTCGTGTATTCCAACCTTGCGATACATGCTTACGAATACTGGAATTAGGTCACGCGCCTAATGCATACTTTAAGTAGGCTTGCTCTGGGATATACGGTCTGAATGAAATTAATTTCCCTCTTTTCGACTGTTTAACCTGATCTAAGATTTAGCTCACGCGGATACAGTGTTCTCATCCGCTGCGGCGATGAAATACCTATCCAGTGGGGCCGTTTGGAGTCACCAATCGTTTTGGCATTGACGATTGAGCCTTACGGTATGCGCTTGACAGTGCTTTGGTATTCCTATAGGGTAACGCCTAGCTAGGTGCATGCGCATCGAGTGCTTCCGCCTTGGTGTTTACTTCCGCTGGTCGGAAGGAATGCTAGCAGTCAGGATTCGGGTTGTAGGTGCTCCCCACCGCCTACTGTGGTAGTCAGCCTCGGTATAACAGTGGTAACGTATTACTTAATGTAATTTGTAGAATTTTCCTATTCGGAATATTCTATAAGTAATACGTTACCACTGGGCTGCTGCCCGCCCGTCCGTCCCCCGAGCACTTGCTCTCGCAAGAGACAAGAGTGAAGGGTGTCACATGACAGCTAGGTGGCTACGCACGTGCTGCATGAGGTAATTGAGATCTCTGTGGTAGATTTCGCTATAGCAGCAGTTGTGGGAGACAACAGCCTCGGTATAACAGTGGTAACGTATTACTTATAGAATATTCCGAATAGGAAAATTCTACAAAATTGAAGAAATATAAGAATTGATACAACTACCAACTTCTTGAACACCCTCACCTAATCCTGTATGATGATAGGTAATTGTATATCAAAAGGAAGCTACTAATACATTTTTCCTGAATAGTTTGAAAATGTCTTGATCAGATATGAGTACAGATAAAATAACAAAAGATAAAAAGGAATCAACTTCAACTGGTAATCAAGCCAAGATAACATATATGTATCGGTACAAATTATGTTGATGGAACAATCTGGATTTCTCATATTTAACAAAGAAAAACAAACCAAAATTTTCATATCTTTATTTCTCACAATATAAGTTTTCAAAACTTAACATGGACTGGGTGTCTTTGTCAGTCAAAAGCACCTAATTAAATTCCAGGAGAAAACAAATGGTACAATGTGCTTTTTCAGTGTCCGATAAATATTGGCCATGTTGATTTGTGAGTGAATAAGGCTTTTCACTTCCTCGTTCTATTTAAGTGAAATGTGACAGGAAGCACATTTATTGATTAAATGATTATGGCTTTTCACTTCCTCGTCCTTTGACAGGACGCACATTGTAACCATTGTGTTACTGTCAGCAGAAAGCTCCACCAGACATCCGTCACCTGATACTACCGGTATTACTTCATTGTGTTGACTCGCTTGCCTGAAATGAATAATTTAATAATATTGTAATAATATTCCTACTTCAATAACATTTTTTATAAACAATGCATATTCGCCTTCTCTCAAAATATTGCTTATTTAGAAAACAACACTCTTCTGAAATAGAGAAGTTTAAGGAAAATTAATTACATGCTACTTAAGAACAATCTTGAAGGAATCAATTCATTTGATATGTCGAAAACACAAACTGTATATTCTTTGTAAACAGTAAACTCAACAGATGCATCAATTTAATGACAGTGTACTACAGCTCTTTATATCAATGTCACACAGAAATTCACTCTTGTTTTAATGAAACACGTTTTGATATTTGTATTACCGGTATGTATTTAATCATGAAATACTTTGTTTACTCTGACCATGTTGAAAACATACTTTCGCTGGAGTGAAAATCAGGTGAAATATCACGTTTTGTCACACCTACAGTCAGTCTGCCTCATTGACACTATGCTTTTCTGAGTAAGGTCATGAAGATCACAAAGAAAATATAAGACTTGAATTTATTTTGTCAAATGCAATGTTTATCCCTTCATGTGGTTTACTAAAGTTGATATCTTGACTTGAAAATATTAACTTTGTCAGATCACAAGATGAAATATTATTAAACATATTTTATTGTCCAAAAAGACAAAGGGCAGCACTTATTACCGCCTTCTCCCTATATACAGTTATACATAATATTGCATAATGAAAATGAACAATTTACAGTTGAAGCTTCACATTGTGGAAACATAATGCGCAATATATATACAGTGCTCATATGAAGGATATGTACAATGTGCTGGAAAGTGAAGACAGTGTGCATCTCATACATATCCTAATATAGTACATTTTAGTGTAGAATATAGATTTAACAATATTAATGAATAACAGTTTGGAAACAATAATATGCAAGCCACTGAATCTGTTAGTCGTTTATATAAATTTGTGTACAGACAAGAATATTTTTGTATTCAGGAAAACATCTAAGTTTGGATCACCAAAAAGAATACTATGTAGAGTTTTTTGTCCTCCAAGATTATCGATAGCTGTCAGTAATGTCTCCCTAAAATCATCATATAAGGTACATTCGAAGAAGAAATGGAATGAATTTTCACAAGGAGCATGCTATACAAGGAGCATGAGATGAATTCATGCTATCATCGTTATTTGACAAGGAAAACAAATTTCTTCTATGTATTTTTATTTTTTTATTTTTCTCGTTTTGATTGAATTATAAAAAAATATCAAAATGATCACACCACTTGACTTGATTGAAATAAACTAATGTTCTAAAGATTGTTAACAATAGTAAAATATTACACCATAACAATATAATTATTGCAAAATGACACAGTAAGCACAACTATATTCTTATATATAAATTGATATGATTAATAATCAATAATACATGGCAATTGCTTGCACAAAAGAAATCATTTTGTTTTAAAAATGTGGAAAAATGTTTGTGGACATAAAACCAGATTGGTTTCACAATTAAACAAAGGGAATAAATGAGTTATGATTGCAATACGCATGGGAATTAAAAATAATTCTTTTGATACTTTAAAATTTTAGTAATGTCAATATAAATTTATGCATACAAACTGTTAAAGAGTTATCTGTTTCTGTAAATTATATAAAGATCACATGTAGATTGAACATTTACTGGACATTAATTAGTTGGTTTTTTTGTTCATTTCATGACATGATTAAATTGGTACAGTAAAGTAAATATCATTTTGGTAGAAATATTAATTGTTACCAAAATTGCAGATTAAACTGTATTCTACTTTAAATATTTACACACCCTTTATGTAATAATTCAGTTGAAATATTACACCTCATGCTATCTAATCTGTCAACATTGACAATCAAAATATCAACTGTTCACAATCACAACAGCACAAGTAGATCGAGAGGTCTAATATTTTATTGGAATGCATTTGAGTCCATTACAATTTACATCGAACACGCAACTGATGCAAACTTCTGATTTGTTACGATTGTAAATTCTCAGTAGGTTACAATTTGATACATTATATCAACATATCAATTTAGTTAGTTTCTGACATATATCTAGATATGGTCAAAAGGTCAATATTTCGACTTCAAATACAACCCGCAAAGTTATTTAAACTCACAATAAATAGTTTGGCTTAATGGTGTGTAAACAATGAATTATTCTTTACAAGATTTCAGTAGCATTTGTATTAAGTCTGTTGAGCTACCATAAACTGCACTGGGAGTTACCAGGTGGTCATGGATATTTTAAATTGAAATCACAACAGAACGGCCAGACTCAAATTTATATCGATAAGGAGACCAGATAACAGTAGAATAGTTTGTCAATAAGAATAATGTTCAATACTTACGATAAATGTACCGGGATGGTTAAATTGTCGCAGTTTGTCCCGATTGCGTGCCTTGTTGACATCTCCATGTGTTTCATGTGCTATCCAGCCTTCACCCTCTGCTCTCCAAGCCTCGATTTCAAACCGGAAGTAGCGAAGTGTGAAAAAGGTCAATAGCGAAATCTACCACAGAGATCTCAATTACCTCATCCAGCACGTGCGTAGCCACCTAGCTGCCATGTGACAACCTTCACTCTTGTCTCCTTCGCTTGCGTTAGCAAGACGTGTATCCAAGACTGCTTAAGCGTTCCTCGATTATTCGGTGATATTTATTATAATTTATTCTCTAATAAACTGTGCTTTTATGGGGCGTTGCGGTAGCTATGCTTGGATATAATTTTCCCGTCAAACGGAATATTTTTCCCGCTCTTTTTTCTATATACTTGCGGGGTTCACGTATGCACGTTGTGTTGTACGTTTCCCCTGTTCTTGTATGTTTTGGGGGTTAACATCACTTATTTCTCTATATGTTATATGTGTATGTTATATGTTCACATGGCTCGTTTAATTACATTAAGTAATACGTTACCACTGTTATACCGAGGCTGTTGTCCCCCACAACTGCTCTTACTGCGAAATCTTCCACAGAGATCTCAATTACCTCATGCAGCACGTGCGTAGCCACCTAGCTGCCATGTGACACCTAGCTGCCATGTGACACCCTTCACTCTTGTCTCTTCGCTTGCCTTCGCAAGACGTATCCATAGACTGCTCTGCGTTCTACCAGCCTCCTGCTATCCTTGGTGATATTTATTACTGTTTCTTAGTCCTAAGTAAACTGTAATTAACGGGGCGTTCGTTATACGGCGCTTAGAAAATTTTCCCGCCTTTTTTCGCTTCTAACGGGGTGTGGCGGCGACACTTTGTGTTTTCCGTCTACCTTTAGTGGTATATTGTGGGGTGTTTTTTTGCATCACCTATTATTATATATATATATATATCTATAACATATGTATTTTATGTATTCGCTATTATCGTTTGTTTTTCTTCGGAAAATCTACGTTTGAGAATATGTTTGGTGTGTGTGTTGTAACCATGTTTTGCTTTTTGTTCAAAGAACAATGTCTGACATGGAATTGGATTTGTCCAGCACCCTGACTACTCCTGCTGCCAGGCGCTGCGGCGCTTGTCAGAAGTTTTTGTCGTCCCAGGATCCCCATGATCGATGCCCGCGGTGCACCCTGTGCGAGGGTCTGGGGCCTGAGGATTTTGCGCGATACAGGCGCTACGTGGGTTCTGCTATCACCCCTGAGGTGGCCGGTTTGTCCGGTCGGGCGCCCATTGCGGGCACTACCTCCTCGGCGGCGGATCCCTTGGCGGCCCTTGGGCTGTCAGGAGATTCCTTGGCGGCTTTGTTGTCGCAATTGGTGGACTCCAAACTGGCGGCCTTATCTCAGGATAAGGCCCTGGTTGTTCCGTCCCCGGCCCCTTCGGTGGCTGCGGGTTCGGACGCGGGGTCTATGGGTACGGCGGCGGCTACCGTAGTCACCGGTCCTTCCCCCGAGCCAATACTCCCGTTATCGACTAAGGACCGTGAGGACATGCCACGGCCCCAGCCGGTACCCCGGGGAATCCATGGCTCGGTGGGTTCCTCCGAGGTTTTTGACGAGTCCGCCGACAAGGCTTTTCCCGCGTCAACTTTGTTGCGCAGGATCAAGCCGTCTCTGCAGAAAGCCTTCGCGGCGGCCTCCGGCACTCCATGCTCGCTATGTCACATGGCGACACCTACTTGGCCGGGGCGGCCAGTCTGGTCGAAGGTTCCCCCACGGACCGAGAACAGCGCATTTACAACTGTTTGATCGGTTTGAATGCAGCCCTTGAGTACGTTGCCGGGGCTTCGGCCTTTCTTTCCGGCACGTGCCATTTTTTGAGGCGGCAAGCGTACCTTGCCTCTTCTGGGTTTGGACGCCGCCAACCAGGAGGTGTTACTTTCGCAGCCTTGGTCTGCGCAGACCCTATTAAATAATCGGATACCTGGTGTTCTAAAAGAACAGCAGTCTGCTTCGTCTGCCGCGGCTTCACAGCATACGTTGGATCTGGTTGGGTCTCTGCACAGACGCCTGGGTGGTGCCCCTAAACGGAGTGCCCCTCAGGATGCTGTGGCCGGGAAGTCCAAGGGGTCCTTGCTTCTTCCTCCGGGAAGAGGTCCCACTCTGAGGGCAACCTGCCGCCCTTTCGGGGGAAGAAGGGACACTGGGGGAAGCCTAAGCTGTCTCGTGACGGTAAGGGCTCCTCCAAATGACTCTCTCTTGCAGGGTTTGTGTGCCAACAGCGCCAGCTTCGTTTGGCCCGTAGGCAAACCCGAGTCATTCAGCCCTGGACAGTTGCGTCTGCCGCAGCCTGTCAGGCCTCCCTTCCCTTCCCCTGTCGGAGCCAGACTCCAGACTTACTGGGAGAATTGGGAACAAGTGTTCGACGACCCGTGGGTGGTCAACACGATTCGGTACGGCTATTGGCTAGATCTCAAAGCGGATCCGTCGCTCACGGTCGCCCAGTTGGAAGGTTTCTATTCGGAAACCGATCTTCCCATCCTCGCCGATGCCATCGGCAGGTTGGTGGAGAAGAGGGCAGTTCTGGAGTTAGCTCTACCAGAAATAACACCGGGGTTTTACTCCAGGATATTTCTAGTTCCCAAGAAGGACAGTGTCGAACTCAGAATGATTCACAACTTGAAATCGTTCACTTCCACTGCCTGTGAGACCGGATCTCTTGATCCACCCTCACACCCGTCAGCTTCATCCAAACGCAGGGCAGTTCAATCTGCACGCGTGGATGTTGTCACCGAGCGTCTGAGGAGTAAAGGTTTTTCTCGTCAGGCGTCTCGGGCATACGTTAGTATGCATCGTGATTCTACCCTGAAGGTGTATAATGCACGTTGGGTTATTTTCACGAAGTGGTGTTGTAAACATCACATTCATTCGCCAGATAAGGTATCTGTGCAGGATATTGCTCGTTTCATGTCTCACTTGCGAGAGACCCGGAAACTCTCTGGGGGTTCCATTGCCAACTATGTCTCGTCCGTTACTACGGTACGGGACGTTGCTATGGGTACCAGTCTCTCCAAAGAGCCGGTGATACGGGGTATTATCAAGGGTTTCAAACAGCAAGATCTTAAGAAGGGCCGCCTTCAGGCACCGGCCTGGGATCTTTCCCTAGTGTTGAAATCACTTACGGAAGCACCGTATGAACCCTTGCATAGTGCTTCTTTCCGGCATGTGACTTGGAAAACAGCATTTCTCCTCTTCTTTGCCACGGCGGCACGTGTATCCGAAATTCATGCACTCGATGTCGCCAAGGTACGATTCGATAGGGGTGACGAAGGAGCGGTCCGCCTGGGCCTGCTCATTGGCTTCGTCGCCAAGAATCAGAATCGGCAAACGGAGAGAGAATTCACTGTAAGATCACTCAAAGAAATCTTACATCCTGCTGATACTGAGGACAGAGCGCTGTGTCCGGTTAGGGCCCTTAAGTATTATCTTAAGGCTTCGAATGAACGTAGACAAGGGCGTGACCGTCTGTTCATATCGTGTAACCCTAATCGCACGGTTGACATAACTCGCAACTGGATTGCGTTGTGGCTTCGTTCTGTCATCAATCTGGCGTACCGGTCTCGGGGGTTACCGGTAGCGGGGTCAAACCTGCACGAGATCAGGGCGCTAGCGGCAACATTTGCCCTACACTCGAATATCTCTGTTCACAGAATATTACGAGGTTGTTATTGGCGTTCTGACTCGGTTTTTGCCAATCATTACCTCAGAAAGGTTTCTGATGAAGACGTGGAGGGGGTGCACCGTCTTGGGCTGCTGATCGCGGCACAAGCGGTCATCTAGGGGGGGTGTCCAGCGCAATTCCAAACTCCAACTTGCACGTTGGTCAATCTGGGTCGTCTCCAATGTTCCCACACCGAGGGTACAGGAGTAGGGGTCCTGCAAATCAGCGCACTCACACCACAGGTGAGGCGGCTTTTTGTGTGTTTTGTCCTTATTTGTATTTTGACAATTATGCATTTAATTGTCTGTCGTGTATTCCAACCTTGTGATACATGCTTACGAATACTGGAATTAGGTCACACGCCTAATACATACATTAAGTAGGCTTGCTCTGGGATATACGGTCTGAATGAAATTAATTTCCCTCTTTCGACTGTTTAATCTGATCTAAGATTTAGCTCACGCGGATACAGTGTTCTCATCCGCTGCGGCGATGAAATACCTATCCAGTGGGGCTGTTTGGAGTCACCAATCGTTTTGGCAATGACGATTGAGCCTTACGGTATGCGCTTGACAGTGCCTATAGGGTAACGCCTAGCTAGGTGCATGTGCATCAGTGCTTCCGCGTTGGTGTTTACTTCCGCTGGTCGGAAGGAACGCTAGCAGTCAGGATTCGGGTTGTAGGTGCTCCCCACCGCCTACTGTGGTAGTCAGCCTCGGTATAACAGTGGTAACGTATTACTTAATGTAATTTGTAGAATTTTCCTATTCGGAATATTCTATAAGTAATACGTTACCACTGGGCTGCTGCCCGCCCGTCCGTCCCCCAAGCACTTGCTCTCTCAAGAGTGAAGGGTGTCACATGGCAGCTAGGTGGCTACGCACATGCTGCATGAGGTAATTGAGATCTCTGTGGTAGATTTTGCTATAGCAGCAGTTGTGGGAGACAACAGCCTCGGTATAACAGTGGTAACGTATTACTTATAGAATATTCCGAAAAGGAAAATTCTACAAAAGCCTACATTTAAAAAAAACTAAGGGCATTTTAACATTATGCTTTTGAGGTTACATTTTCTACCTGTTGGAGTACCTAGGTGTCTGATGAGGTTCCATTGATACATGTCTTGTTCACCTGTTGGAGTACCTAGGTGTCTGATGAGGTTCCATTGATACATGTCTTGTTCACCTGTTGGAGTACCTAGGTGTCTGATGGGGTTACATTGACACATGTCTTGTTCACATGTTGGAGTACCTAGGTCTCTGATGAGGTTACATTGATACATGTCTTGTTCACCTGTTGGAGTACCTAGGTGTCTGATGAGGTTACATTGATACATGTCCTGTCTACCTGTAGGAGTATCCATATCACCTGGTATGTCTGGATGACAAGTATCGCCTGGCTCAGTGTCTATGTGACTGGGACATCTTCGACCGACTCTACAATGAGGAATACAGCTCTCAGCTCCTTGCCTACTGGAGAAAGGTCAGATATATAACATCCTCAGTCCCAATCTATGTGTCACAATGTCAAATGTTTTGAACTTTTGAAAATAACAGAAAACAAATGTATTTGTTCACACAATTCCGCCTCTATAGGATTGTTATTAAGGGTGTTTCATAACAAAACACCTGCATTAGTGATCCTTTGTTTGTTCCTTTGGGATCTTTTCTGGCAAACAATCCTAGTGCTATGACTGTTGTAACCCATACTTTGAAAAAGTTTAATGAAAGTCATAGTACTAGGACCTCTCTGTGAAACCTGTGAAGATCCGGGATAGAATAGGTCTCCAGCAACCCATGCTTGCCATAAAAGGCGACTATGCTTGTCATAAGAGGCGATCAGGGATCGGGGATCGGGTTTTCAGACTTGCTGATTTGGTTGATGCATGACATTGATCCCAATATCGATGCTCAGATATCAATCACTGGATTGTGTGGTCCAGACTCATTATATACAGACCACCGTCATATAGCTGGAATATTGCTGAGTGCGGCGTTAAACAACAAACCAACCAACCAACCTCTCTGTGAATGGACTGTCGTAGAAATATCCTTTGGTCCTACGACATGGAGCCCTCTTTGTGCCCTGGTAGTCATGACCTGTGTACATCAGCACAGACTTTCAGTGTCATGATTACATGGTGGAACATGGTTGTGGTGTAGTAAGTTCTGCACTGGAGGTTTCATTGTAAATTGTAAGGTAACCAGAATTCGTAAGCATGGAGATAAATATGTCCTTCCAAACATACCAGTTTCATGTAATGATGAGTAACATTCTTTAAATCGTGCCTCGTCTGTTTTCAGGTTGGTCCTTCTGCAGAGATGATCTCCTATTACGAGACCGCCCTGTCAAAGTTTGAGGAAGATGAAACAGTTAATGAGGAGTCTGTGTCTATACAGTACGAGAAAGTCTGTAGAGTCGTGTGAGTACTGTGCTTCTGAACTTGTTATGGGGGCCCAGTCATCTAAGGCAATTCGCCAGGCATTGTGCGTTTGAATCCTGGTTTGCCCTGACTGTGTTTCTATATTTGTCAGCACCATACCTGTTGTCATTCGTGATAAATATTTTGGACCTGCAACACTCCAGGCCTTCTTCCATTATTAAGCTGACATGATATAACTGTTGAAAGCGGTGTTTACATATCTCTCTCTCTCTCTCTCTCTCTCTCCCTCTCTCTCTCTCTCTCTCTCTCTCTCTCTCTCTCTCTCTCTCAACATAAAACAACATGCATTCACCCACCCACTCACTGACTGAGATTTTCTGAACTTTTGCTTTATAACACATACTTGCTTTATAAATTGGCTTCACTGAAAGTCAAAAGCCTTTCTCTTTTCTGATGTTGTGATGTATGTGCTGCAATATATATCTATATATCAATAGAAAGGAGCCATAGAAATTATGAACACAGTGATGTGGACACTTATATATGTGACATATAGATTAGAAAGTAGAACTATATTGTATTTAACTTTCTTACAGAATTCAGGCAGGCAAACACTATGAAGCATTAGAATTGTTAAAGACAGCCATGAAGATAGAGGAAATAGAACTTGGAGCACGGCCGCATCGCATGGTTGAATTGTATGCCCTCATGGCCGAGATATACGATGAGGTAAGGTTTGTACTTGAGGGTTGGAAAGGGGAGGCAGGAATAATGTTTCTTCCAAGATATCAAAACAGAAAAAAAGAAGAAGTCATGTTTCTTCGAGGAATCAAACTTTCATTTTTGTGTTAAATGTTTACACCAAGTCAAATTAAGAAAACTGTTTAATGATCTTGTCTGGTTGGGTGTGTTTGCTGATGTAAGTGGTACTTGTCAATTTAGACTCATTGCAGCATGAGTTCATAGGTTGTCATGCATTGTTTTATACCCCCAGTAAAGAGGTATTAAGAGAGATGCCATGGTTTCCACAGGCTTGAACAGGCCTTGAAGTTGGCAGTCCAGTATTGAAAACTATAAACTTTGAATCTGCCTTGAAAAGGCCTTTAAAAAGTGATATGTCTTGAAAAATCCTTGAATTTGGTGACTGTGGCTAACCTTCCTGTTAAAATGAATATGTTGCAGTTGTTCATTTCTCTGATAATGTGTGATGATATCATGTCCATAACACAGTTGATATTCAAATTGAAACAACCTAAAATTTTAGACTTTAAAAATTAATAATATTTTAGTAGTGTATTTGAAAGTACAAATGGAGCCATTCAGACTATGAAATGAAGAAAGTCCTTTTTAATCTGTTTGAAAGCAAGCTTGGCACTTCCTCCTAGCCTTGATAAATGGGGTCCTTGCCTGGAAGAGGCTTAAATTTGGAAGCTAAAGTTTTGTGTGAACCATGGATACATATGTGTCCAGTACAATTAATCTACTTACATATGATTGTTGAGCATGTTGTGTGCGGTAAGTGTTTTACTTTTTCCATGTGTTTACAGAAACTGAAGCTGAATGACTTTGTATCTCCAAGTCAACTCCCGGACCTCAGGAAAACCATATACTATGGGCGCAAGTCCATCACAATACGAAAAACATTGCCTGGGACGTATCATAAGGTGAGGCCTAGCCTGATTATTTGTATCCTCCTTGCTTCAGATCATGTTATGCTCATCTAGGTCAGCCCCCAAATGATATATTAGGTTACTGAGATGTGTCATGGGTATAGGTGTTGATTGGAAATTTTAATATTGATATACATGTATATCGACTCAAAAAGTATCACAATATATCCATATTTCAATTGATATTAAAATTAATTATTAAATTGTCTGTAAATACTACCCATGTAGACCTTCGATTAATCAGGTTAATACTAAATATAGACTAGGCTGATCCTTTGAATAGTGAAAATTGATGAAAATGTGATATGTGTTCTGTTTAATATTTAAGAACTGACTTCACTATATATTTTTGTTCACTATATATTTTTGTTTTGGGAGGTATAAATGTAAAAACCGATGTACATACTGTGAAAATCTGCATAAATCTGGTTTATATAGAAATGAAGAAATAATAAAGGGTTTTGGGCTAAATGAGGAGTTTTGATTTGTTGGTTCTCCTGTTTGGCTGGTGTGTGGTTTTTGACAGCAGATTCCCAGGGCTATATGTGGAAATCATAGGCCCAGGTTTGGAAGATGGATCAGGGCAAATGATGCCACACTGTCTGCGTCTATATTTGTCATTATTGTGATGGGATGCGTAGACAAGCTGAGTGAAACTGAATCTAACCTCACGCTATTTAATTACCAGTTCAAGCTATCGATGAGTCTGATGAAACTGGCGTTCAACATGGAGAGCTGGGAGGCCTGTGGTGGAGGGCCGGAGTTGACGGGGAGTGAAGCACTGGCTGAGGGCAACAGGTACATCGACAAGGCGCTCAAGATATTCCAGGAGCTAAATGACATGGGACATTATGCTGAGGCCTTGATGACCAAGGGTGTGCTGGCACCTAGAGGCAGCATGGAACAGCTTAAGGTTCGTTGTATATGTAACTTCCTTCCAAGGATAATTCAGTATTGTGTTTCCCCTGTTTATTCTTCTGCTCTACAAAACCCATGTTGGTCAGACAGAATTGATGTCACGGAACTGTCTTCCTTACAACAAATAATAAAAGATACAGCCCTCTGCTGAATATCGCAGTAGGTACTAAGGGTGGAGGTGTGAGGGGCTAGCCAGGTTTAGAAACCAAGAGTGAAATCCAACAGCTCAATTATGTTTCTAGGTTTGTCAGCACCATGCCCGTGCTCGTGGGTTTCACTGAAGTGGTAAACGTATAAGACATGCATCACTTGGGGCATTCCTCCCATGTTAAGCTAGCTCGCTCACTCACTCACTCACTCACTCACTCACTCACTCACTCGCCTCACTGGCCTCACTCGTCTCACTCACCTCACTCACCTCACTCACTCACTCACTCACCTCACTCACCTCACTCAACAATAGAGAAATGAGGGTAGGGTTCATTTCGGGGCCATAAATTTGAAAACTGTTCAACATATTTCAATGAAATTTGAAATATGCATTGATCATCAGTTAACTGGTGCCTTTTGTTAATTTCAAATCCTTTTTTAATTTCATTTTGTTACATTTCCATGGAAACTATTTGGCCTCAAACAACTGGAGGCTTCGTTTCCAATACATGTGCAATGACCACATGCTCAACCATTGCCTTTTCATATTTCATTATTTTTTCATTTCTTGTGTTTCCATGGAAACAATTTTGACAAACAAGTAGCATTTTTTTCCTGCCAAATCTCTACAGCTATTTATTAATAAATATTTCTGCATGAAACCATTATCTTTCCATGCTATACATTGTTATTATTGTTTTTTTGGATTTGCAAATTAATTTTCAGTAACAACTTGAACTAATGTATCAACAAAAAAGAGGGGGGTGATTAATGTTTTTGAGTAAAAACACATTCTAGTTAATGATCTATTATGGATTTTTGATGGTCTGTGTTCCAGCTGTACAACCAGGCAATGGACCTGTGTATGCAGATGTATGGAGAGTTCCACATCCTCACCTCACGCCTCTACATCAACATCGGCATTGTGTACGAGGACAATAATGATTACAAGAAAGCCTACGAATACTTCAAGAAATGGGCACGTGTCAGTGAGGAGATACTTGGACCTGATCATCCGAAAACACTACGAGCCAAAGGTGTACTACGAGAATCTCGGTACAAGCGGATAGCTCAGGAACTCGGCGAATGGGATGCTGAAGAACCCGAGCAAGATGTCATCGGGGACATTGAGGAGGAAGAAGAAGAAAATCCTGATACAGAACATAATTATGATGACACGGTCGGGCAGGTGGAGCTTGTTGTGAGTCGTGAAGATCTTCCATTGGACAATTTTGTGGACAACGTTGCTAATGGTGATGCCATTCATATCGCAGCAGAATCGGGATTAAATGTCCTGGCTGAGGTGGATTCAGATGATAATAACGAGCTGTTGATGAATGGATATTTTGATGGAGAAGAAAGGGAATCCATTAACGAGGAACACACAGATAGTGAGAATTTTTATGACGACAATTTCGAGGACTATGATGAACAGTATATACTACATGTAGACAATGGGCCTGTGATTGAGGAATTCAATGTTCATCTCGGGGATGACGATGATGATAACGACATTGTGGAACTTGCCTCACGAGAAATAGATGACTGTGACAACCGATATGCGAGTGATGGGCGAGAGGACGATGATGATGTTGGACTACACCATAGATACAACAGATCCTGAAAATGAGAGGGATGTTAGGTAGAAGGAGAGTATCGTACTATATATAACTTTTTTTCTACCTGTATGTTTCATAAGGAGACCATGAATGATGTAATAATATGAAATATTATTTTAAACCCTATGTTACAGATATGATTTACAACAATGTAAAACAGATTCATCCCTGCACAGAAATGTTCCTGATTTACCCAGAAATACTCGTCAAAGCAGTTCAAGAGACCAAGCAGTGTTAGGCCTTAATGCTCACTTAAGAAATAACTTTTGGTGTTCTCCATGTGTCTTTATGAAAGACAACTATGGTAATGAAGACAGTTGACTTATGGATGTCAATGTCTTCTTTGTTCTTTCAATGCAGTATTTGGGTACAGATGCTGTACTTGTATCAAACAAGTAAAGGTACAGCATCTGTACTGAAACATCGCACTGAAAGAATAAAAAATGAAATTGAAATCCATAAATAAACTGTATTCTTTCTTACTGAAAGTTCTATAGGTAAAAAAAATATGTTTCTGAACTTTTGTTTTGGACTAAATTGACAGTATTAAGATGCCCATTTTTGGATCGATTCATAAAGTTTAAGAGGCAACTAACAGAATCGGGTGGTCGGGCTCGCTGACTTGGTTGATGCATGTCATTGTATTTCAATTGTGTGGATTGATGCTCATGATGTCAATCACTCAATTATGTACGGACCGCCGTCATATAGCTGGAATATTGCTGAGTGCGGTGTTAAACAACTAAACAAACAATCATTAAGTTTAAGAAGAGTGATGTTTAAACTGCATTCAACAAGCCCAAAAGGCCTTGTAGTCTTCCCCCTACAAAACCTACATAGACATGAGACGCATTGTATATCATGCAGTTTGTATGTTAGTTTTGGGGAAGCCGATTTAAATTACCCACCCTTTGTTAAAAATCTAGAAGATAAAAAGGACGGGAACTAGAAACATACCTGATATCCTACTTTGGCCTGGTGCCACTTAAAGACATAACTATGGAAATATGAAATGAATAATGATGATATATGAATATCTGGCTGCACGTATCACAATACATTGTACCTACCAATGTGTTGTGATACTTGGTAAGCAGGTAAGCAGTGATATGTCTCAGATGATAGGTTTGTGTCATTATTGCATCATGAGGTATATCATGTTGCCAAACCTGTAGGTGTGTCGTGTACACTGAATTTGTAATGTACTGTGAGACACTTACAATAGAAGTAGGAATGATATGAGAATGTATATCTTACTTTGTTGATATTATTTTCAAGTATACCATGTATACAGTGGTAGATATAGATAGATACCAACATGTTTGTTACTGGTAGAAAACATGAGACATTCACAACACTTCACATGAACACAATTAGCAAGTTCCTGGGTTGTTTTATTGTTAAAAGAAAGTGCATATTGATAGTTTGGCAAGGTTTATTGTGTTTATCATGTGCTATTTGTTATGTTTCATAACTGCCAATTATTTCTGAGATTATTGCACCAATTCTGTATTTAGGAAATGAATGTTTTCTTCAACAGGTAATAGGTAGCTGTTGGTAGTATTACAAAGTATGGTACGCTTTGCTTGAATGGTGAACAGTAACACTTCATTGGATACATTAGGTGTCATGTAAGCTTAGAAATAAGACACCTATCATGATAGATATTTGTTTCTGGAGAAAATGAACACAGGAATGGAATACTCACAGCGCTTATAATGGCATGCCTTTCAGTGCTCGGATTTTGGATGGGGTGCCTTTGAAAAATTCATTCACTGCTTTTCCAAAAATATGATGGTCAAATAAACTTTTATGATTTGAAGTGCCTGATGTATCGGGACTGCATGTTTTTAATCCCTAGCTTAATTATGAATTTCATCTATTTTAATTGAGTAACATTTTATCCAAATTTAAGCCCAGGGCTTAAAAAGGACAAAAGCATGATAGGAAGAAGGAATATCCAAAGTTTGATAAAGCAATACTAAGAAATAACATAAGACGAGAGATTCTTCTTCAACTTGAAAATTACGATCAAGAACACGTTCAAAATGGAAATGACAGCTGTCAAAAATGTAACTTCAAACCAATGTT
Organism: Haliotis rufescens; assembly: GCF_023055435.1. Lineage (NCBI taxonomy): Eukaryota > Metazoa > Mollusca > Gastropoda > Lepetellida > Haliotidae > Haliotis > Haliotis rufescens. The sequence goes on along the minus strand of NW_025963890.1, from coordinate 18,150,744 downwards.
GCAGTTATGCATGTCTTCCCTATTTGTTTCAAATGTCCTACTGAGTATCCAGAACCTACGATGGGGGTTCAATGTGGTTTGTAAAAGTGGAAACCTCTTACAGCACTAAAGGTGGAATATTGGGGCAAAGTGGCCATATTTAAGCATGCTAAACACTTTCTTAAGGGAGATCCATCAATGTTTCAATTTAATTTAAGCCCATGGGCTTAAAAGTGTTTTATTTTTCCCTTTATAAGCCCATGGGATAAATCATGAGAGGACTTAAAAACGTGCAGTCCCTGTATGTAGTAGCCTTTTCATCCCAATTTCAGAAAATAATGCTTTCCGGTACATATTATTTTGATATCATAACATGTCCCCTGCAACATGAGTTTGGATATCAGAGATCTACAGGTACCGGTACATACCAGTTCATACCGATACATACCGGTACATACCGGTAGATTAGTAGCCACCAGTAGCAACAGGGAAGAAATTAATGCAGAATTGACCATGCCTCCTAGCTTTTATCAGCTGCTGGTATGCAGCTGTGAGGAGGATGAGATTGCTGGGCATATAGTGTGTAGAGGGAGGAGACCCTTTAAGGATGAAGAACATTACTTTGGTAATGGTAGGCATAGGTTTGAATTTATATGTGAATGAGAAGAGATTAATTTTGTATTTAAAAAGTGTTTAATTTGATTTAGCACTTTATTAGTTTCATGTGCCAAATATTATGTATCAAAGACCTTTCTGAAATGTGTGTTACTTTTGTGGCCATTCTGGAAGAATACAGATGAATCATGTGAATTACCGGTACAACAAAAATAACTTTTTAAGGACTGCAGTTATTTATTCAATGCAGAGGTTGCAGTCGAGATTGCAAAAATAGGAATATGTTTGGTTATAATTTTTTTCATCATGTTCATTGGTCAAATGCCTTGCAATGACAGCAATGACAGCAATTTAATTCTGCTATCAGACAAAATATGAAACTTCACTCATTAAGAAGTACCCTATTTGACACTTTAAAATAGAAATCAATTGTGTACTTTTTTAATCAAACATCATTGCTTTTTTGTCAATTTATTTATTTTTATAGCCAGAAATGATTTTGGTAGGAGTTGTGGTTTTGTTTACTGAATCAAAGAAGGGGATCTGTTAAGGGGTTGATGAAACTGAAAAGTTAATTTAGTTGGGGATGGGGAGCTGGCGCCCTATAATAGTTTCTCCATTTATATTGATTTCATCATAAACAAACATGACAAAATACTTCATCATAGTAATTTTCATTTGATGTGTAATTTTGACATTTTTAAAGCACCTATAATTGTAATGCAAACAGTATTAAACACGCCAGCAGTAGAAACAAAACTGTTTTAGTCCAGTAGTTCTTAAAATAACGACAAAAAGCAAAACTCTTAAAAATGGCAAATTTCTACTCGTCCTTATGATACCTTACTACGTATTAGGCAGTATTAGGCAGTTTGGCAAGGACTGTAAAACCAGTGCCAATTACAACCCCGCACTCCTGTCCCCGGTTTCCAATGTTTGTGAAATCACAGAAATGCCTCTTTTTTAACACAGTTGAACACTCCTAATAGTAAATCAACATATGATTTAATTATTTTAATCAGCACTTCAGAATCCTGTGGTGGAATTGATTTTTAAGGGGAGTAGGGTACTCCGTAATTAGAAATTGAAGTTGAGACAAGGCTCCCTAAAGACAGTACTGTCACACCATGTACTGGCTCCACTGTATATATCAGCATTCCAGATTACTGCAGTCTCATTAGAACCAGATCTTTTACTCCAATATGACCCCTCTGTGTGAAAATCGGACAACACCTCCATAGGAAGTGATGTCAGGTGAAGTTTGAAATTAGGGGCCAGTTCATCAAAGTGATCATAGCGCTATGGTGATCGTAACTCCCATACATTAACGTGGTCTTACAACAGTCGTAGCACTACCATCTCATTGTGGAATGGGTCCCAGCCAATCAGTGTGGAAACTTCTAAATTCTTTGTATGAGAGATTGAAGCATGCCGACCAGCATATCTCATTTTTTTATCTGATTAGGAATTTCACAAATGTAAATAAAAAAGCATGTGCCATATTGTGGATATGTTATACGTTTCTGAGCGCTATGGATTCTATACCCAAAAAGGAGTTCCAACAGATGAATCAAGGTGGTCAAGAAATGAAGTCATATTGTTATATGTTCACTTGACCTTCGTGCAAACAGTTTTCGTATCGGAGTAAAAGATCTGACTTACTGAGATTACTGTTTGAATAAGCTGTAAGGTGAATCTCTCAGAAGGCCACACATTTCTCAATGTCACATGCTTTCTGTAGATCAAACCATATTCTTATTGAATTATTTTTGTAACTTTATTTTTTCTTGATCATGTTGATCCAAAAGAAACCAATAGTTATGTTTGTTTAATAAATGACAATTTCAATGCCTCATGTGCTTCCATTGAAAATCATTATATTTCAGCTTTATCAATTTTACTTTGATGCTATAATATAACTGAACTAAATGTTCTGAAGATGTACAGTTTAAAATTAATCCATGTCACCAAATATGGCATTATTATCAAAATTAAATATTTAGAATTGTGGAATAAATAGTGAAATTGCCAGACAGCCATAAAACTGGTACACATGGTTATGTTGCTGAAGCATGGTATATATGCAAAGAACCATTCATAGGGTTGTGTTTGTATGCAGTGACACATATCAGCATATCATATCAGGAAAAGGACATAAAACATGTATCTCTTAGGAGGGTCAATTTGCACAAACAATCTTAGCGCAAGGGTTATACTTTAAAAATGACCTACGATAGAAGGACATCAGAGGATAACTTAACATACTACTACTACAGGACATAAGCTAGTATATGTATTTATCAATACTTCAAAGGTTTGTATACTGAAGAATAAAAGTTAGGGATCATGAATATTTTGGGGATATAGTTTGTTGTGAAGACTTAGCATCCAATTTCATACAAATATCCCCCAAACAATTCATTACCCCTAAAAAATTTTAATTTTCAGTATAATTATGTGAACACTGTTCCTCCATTATTGCAGTGATGCGTGCTTGAATATGAACCCAGTCATTGCCTGATATAGAGCAGAGTTTGAAAGTTATGGCACGTCAAGCGAGAAATGTTGCCATTTGTGTGATGTTATCTGAGCACACACTGGTTTGAACACTCACTGGTCTGAGCACTCACTGGTCGGAGCACTCACTGGTTTGAGCGCTCACTGGTTTGAGCACTCACTGGTCGGAGCACTCACTGGTTTGAGCGCTCACCAGTCTGAGCACTCACTGGTCTGAGCACTGGTCTGAGCACTCACTGGTTTGAGCACTCACTGGTCTGAGCACTGGTTTGAGCGCTCACCAGTCAGAGCACTCACTGGTTTGAGCACTGGTTTGAGCGCTCACCAGTCAGAGCACTCACTGGTCTGAGCACTGGTTTGAGCGCTCACCAGTCTGAGCACTCACTGGTTTGAGCGCTCACCAGTCTGAGCACTCACTGGTTTGAGCGCTCACCAGTCTGAGCACTCACTGGTTTGAGCACTCACTGGTCTGAGCACTGGTTTGAGCGCTCACCAGTCTGAGCACTCACTGGTTTGAGCACTCACTGGTCTGAATACTTACCAGTTTGAGCGCTCACTGGTTTGAGCACTCAGTGGCTTCCTCATGCAGGAATCACACTCCATCAGTTAGACACAGCGACAACACCATGGCCCTGTGTATTCATGGGTGATGGAGGATCGTACTTTATCCAAACCGTGAAGTATGTGATGATGACTAGAATGAAACTTAATATTTTTGTTATCAGATCAAATTTTTGAATTACTGTATTGCAAAGGCATGTAATCCTGCTGTTTGGTACTGTGTTCTGGGAAAATGACAGCAAGAGATAATGAAATCAGGTTTTCAAATCCATGAAACAATCTTTTAACACTATCACTCACAAACTTGGTGAAACTCTAGGCGATAAGAACATTGAGAAATTTCTTACTTTGGATGTTCCACAAAGCAAATATGATACTAAAAATAGACTTTAAACTGCTAATATTGTATATTATATTGTATTAATGACCCAAGGACACAGCCAAGACCAAAAGACAATTGTAATTGTGCTTAGATTGTTTGGGATTGTCTGCCCTCAATGACAGTGTGCTTGGCAAACTATTGAGTCTATGTGTCATTAGCCTTATGTCTACGGGCAGAGTTATGATTGCATTGAGGAAGGGACTTGCCCACGCTGATTTCACTAATCAAGTCTTTGATAACAATTTACATGTTGGAAGAACATGAAGGCATGATACTCTTATTGATAACAACTTCTGTATACTTGTGTCAGAGTTTCAGTGTTACTTCTTGCCTTCGATGAACGAAGGGGCAGGATGTAGACAGAACTTGTTATCCGTATATAGTTACATGTCTTCATTGCTTTCCCTATTCAAGCAGCACCTCAGCAGAAATTACTTAACAGTTATGTATGTGCCAAATATGGTCGTGACCATGTGATGTGTGTAATGAGGGCAAAATATCAACTTTTACTGTGTCGTTTTTGTAAGACCATTCTTAACCTTATGATTCATGACATCGTCTCTTCACAATCCCCTTCAGCATTACTGAAGTGACTTAGGTATTCGTTTCTTTTCCCTGGTCAGATTATCTGTCCCGAGTTTGTTTCTGTTTCTGTAAGTTATTCTGATGCGTTATTGTTGAGTTAATCCCTAACTGTCCTACTAGTTGTGTATATGAACGTGTGTAAATGTTTGTTAATTTATGATGCCCTGTAAATACACAGCACCACAGTTGGATCCCCTGTATATTAGTGTAAGATACGACTTTGTGTTGACTGCGCCAATGTGCTTCAAGTAACATGCAATAATGTTTGTTTTCCTTGTACGCTGTGCTGCCTGAATACAACTGACTGATTTTGTTTTTTATTTTTTGTTGTGTTGGATAAAATGGATTACCTCTCAAAGCCAGGGTTATTTCCACAAGCGAACTTGGATCTACGACAATCGTATATTTTTTTCGTATAATGTAAGTCCATAATTCGACATTGGCTTATGATAGTCACAGCGCCAAGCTGGCTTTGTGGAACAGGGCTCAGGGTACTTATGCTTCACCACAATGCCGGAGATATAACTGGCAGTGATCATTTAAAGGATAATAATGCAGTGTACATATTTAGGGGGTGAGTAAAGAATTCAAACATCATTTCCGAATTTTATTTTATATTTTTCATTTTATTTTATCCCAATTTCCCCTTTCCTTTCAAATGTATTTTTTAACATTTATGATGCTTACTAAAAGAGCGTAAAGTGAGTAGTTTGTTTTTGTACAAGTACTGGTGTAGAAATGTTTCTGGTTGGTAACGATGTAACATCTTTTGACACATCCTCGTACCCATCAACTTGATAGCACCGATATGCTCCTGATCCAATCTTTCTTCTCATAGGTTCAGACAGAATTAGAGAACATTTCCTTAACCAAGCATTTTTTTTTAACAAATAAAAAACATAGGATTTAGTTTTTGAAGCAGCTTATGTCTCATTTAGTCATTATTCCATACTGTGTATGATTAAATCTGGAAAATGATCATTTTCATTAACATGATAAAGTAACAGCATTGTAAAGGCTGCATTGTGTTGTTAGATTATGGCTGTCTTCATTATTCATGTTTATGATTGGATTTACATTGAATAAATTTATATGCTCCCAAATCTGATGTATTATATTAGCTGCTGTTTGTACAAGTACTTTGTTGTTCTTAACGGCTCAGGCTGTCACTTCTGTAGGTTCTACATTCCCACTGTATATAGTTCAATGCTATATAGATGCATCTCCCAGTCGCTGTATATAGTGAGGTTAGTGAGTTGTGTTGATATCTTGGCTTTTTCACTGTGAGTAGCTGTGGAATTATTAGCATCTTATTGTGATTAGTTGTACGTCAAAATGCTGCAGTCATACAGTCTTTAGGAAATGTGACAAGCTTGTTGAATCAGTGTGACTTGCGGAACAATGAAAGAATTGTGATAAATACTTATGTGTGTTCATAAAATCTGCAAATAATATATTGATTATATGCCAAATATATATTTTTTACAGCCTGGCACAAAATTTTAAAATGATCAAATATATGCATGTCAAAATTGTCAATGTATCAAACATGTGAATATCAAAATGAAAAAGTTGATTGTTTAATCTAATTTTTTTTATGTTTTCAAAAATTACCTTAAAAAGCCCATCGTTTTTTCAAAATTCAGAGTTTGATATATGATATTTTGAAAGTGGATAGTACCGCTTCTTGATCTTCCTGTGTAATGACTTTGTAAAGATACAAGAACCTCAACAATCTGTCTATCGTTGAGATGAACAGGTCATGGTGTTTGATCAATGTTTTTTCACAATGTCTTTCTGACTACTCTTCTGTGTATGACATGGGTAATAATACTACACCACAACGCGAAAATAAGCTCACACAATAGGCATTTGTGAAATGTCTGACGAAAGAATTACCATATTTAAAGAAGTTCCAAACCCTACTCCATGTGCCCTATGGCAATTTTCATAGCAGTGACTGATTCACTGGAGAACTGGTTCATTATGGTTCATTGAGTGGGTCGGGTTTAATGTTGCTCAAAAAGGGACACAACTCAGCAAACAGCAATACCTAAGACAACCTGTACCCCTGTTCTTTGGGCAGTGTTAGTTTTGATAATGTTTGATAGAAAACCATGCTTGTACAAGTACAGGTAAATCTAAACTTGGTAATGCTTCTAAAGTTTAATGTGTCTATCCCAATATTTTGTGCAGAGTTGCGTCCCATGTGAAGGCCAGAAACCTGCGATTCAAATCCCGGTTTGCCCAGATTATGTGGGTTGATCAGCACCATACCCACGCTCGTGGGTTTCACCAAAGTGGTAAACGTTGAAGAACTGCATCACGCCAGGCTTTCCTCCCACAAGCTGAAATGCTGTGAAAAACTGAAATACGGTTCAAAGTGGCATTAAACAGCTCACTCACTCACTCAGTCTTTTACCTAATCATGATGTATGATAACTCCTCACATTCAGTATCCTGATATGTTATGCTCTTGATACTTGGCAAGACAACATGAATATTGTATTTATTACATGTAACAATTCGGCTGTTTGGTTGTCATGGAAGCAAATAACTGTCCACCATCCATTATTTGATGATGTCATAAAATTCCAAAGAAATGTCATTGGCTTTTTACAGCTGTTTCCGAACAGAGAGATAGTGCTCCCATTAAACTAATGACAACTTTAATTGGTTAGATACTTAGTTCATCGTTGTAATGTCAAGCATATTCCATAATTACACAAATTTCTGTTTATGCCCAGACCACAAATTGTGAAATTGTATTAAAAGATGTTGTCCTATCTGTATTTATTATTTAATAGACATTACATATGACGTTATTTGAGAGCCATAGTACTGTCTGCATTTATTGTTTGAGATTTGTTACACTGTCTGCAGTTATGATTTGAACCCAAGTGTACAGAGCTTAACCACAATGTATAAATGTCTGGCGGTGGCCAATCTGTCGGTGTGCTTATCTGACCTGTGGGCGTACTGTGTGAAGCATACATGTTCTCATGCATGGCCGGAGTTGATGTCCGACTTGCACAAATCAAATAAAATTTGAAATAATGCTGATGTTGAAACTTTCTTTGGAGGGTGCCCTTTTGGTGTTTTGTTTGTATTTAACGCCGCACTCAGCAATATTCCAGCCACATGATGGCAATCTGTAAATAATCAAGATTGGACCACATAATCCAGTGATTGACATCATGAGCATCAATCTACACAATTGGGATACGATGACATGCATCAACCAAGTCGGCAAGTCTGACCACCCGATCCCGAAAAGCATGGGTTGCTGAAGACCAATTCTAACCCAAATCTTCATAGGATTCTTGTGGAGTTAGAGTCTGGATACTTCACTGATCCTCATGTCTTTGTGCATGGCGTGGTCGATATAGAGAAAGCAACAGAAGCATTGTTCGGGCGTATCAATGCTGTATGGAACACCAGCAATTTTAGAGCTATAAATGGATCTCTGGCCAAGTTTCATGTATACAGAGATTATAGGACTTTAAAACTACTTGGCCACCTATCCAAAAACATTTGAAGATGATAATGGCCATAACACACGAGTGAGTGATTTTGACACAGCTTTGAACAGTATTTCAGTTATATCATGGTATGTCAGCTTGAGGGGGGAAGAAAGCCCAAAGAAACTCAGGTCTCAGACATCTACCATGGTAAAACCCTTGAGCACGGTTATGGTGCTGACAAACCAAACATAATCAGGTTGAATCTGGGACTCGAACCCACAATCCTAGGTTTTTAACATGCCCAAGGGCGCAACCATGCACATCATACTATAGTGCCTAATACACCTGTTCCTAAAACGCATTGAATAATGTAATTGTGATGCCAGAATCACCACCAGTTACATAATGTTCATCATACCAAAAATAGCACTCGGACCATCAACAAGACTTAATACCTTTATTTCTTCTCTCATAAATTATTGACAAAATGTTAAACCTGACTCCTTTACAATGTTCATATTCACGTTACCATCAGAAATACAAACAAGATAATCTTCCATTCAAATATAAAAGAATATTTCTTTTCAGGATATCTTATCTCTGGAATTTAAGTATGAGATGTCAAAAATACACTCCATTTGTTCAACTGACACACCCGAAGAATGTTTGTCTTTCACACAAAGAACTACTCCAATGGGAGACCATTCATCCTGGTATTTGTGGGGCAGAGACATCCACACACGAGTCACGGCATCATTTACACCTCACTTTCACAGGAACTGACAATATTATGAAAAAATGGGTCCACTAGAAGGCAGGAAGATACTTACATGCTCATTTAATATAAACATTCATACACATAATTTTACCTCAGGGATCATAGCGGTTGAATATATGGTCAAAAATAGGTTTACGGACACCATGTTATTTCAAATTAGCATTCAAACACATTAGGCATGAACACCAAGCTCTAATGATTGACATCAGGACAAACAGATTCCTGAAAGTAATAAGCATCTATATCTATGCATAAAAAGCCATTAAAATAAGTTAAAAGACATGCATATCACATCATACCAGGACTTTTACAGTCTATAAGGATTGGACACTGATGACTCTCTTGGTACAAAATATGTCTGCATTCAACAGAAAATGCCCAGCATCTAACGTTAAATTGAAAACATATAATTATTGACATAGGGATACTAACTGAAGAGGGGTTGGTATGTATCTGTGTATCATATGGTTTATCTTGTGTATCATATGGTTATAACTTGTGTAGCATGGGTTTGTATCGTACACTAACGACAAGTTCAGTGATGACACAGTATGCGAACACCTGGATGAGAATATACATGGGATCAATACGAGTGAGTAGACTCTTGAGCTGACATCACCATGGGGGTTGCATGGGCTGAGGATTCTGTAGGTAGGACATCACGACTGCTGATATAGACAACCTGAAATGGGATAATTACATCATTTAGATCCATCATTTGCCATGGTAATCCAACAAAATTAAGTAGTGAAGGCTGGGAATCAGTCAAGCACTAAAACTAGGACATTGAGAGGTAACACCAATACACAGATAATCAATGTTATTTTACACATGCTTCGGAGACTTTGACCAGTTACACAGATAGACGTGTATCACAGCTGAACTCAAAAGCCACATTGCCAAAAGGTCAGCAAAGGTCAGCAAGTGACAGCATTAGAAATAAGCACTAGTCCTGTACGGCTGTAGTCCTTCCAAAACTGCTCAGTAGATAAGGTATCATAAGGACGGGAAGAAATTTGCCATTTTTAAGGTTTTGGACACTGAAACAGTTTGTTTCTATTGCTGGGACCCCCCCCCCCCCCCCCCCCCCCCCCCTTACCCAAATATTTACACTGTAGAAATAAGAAATAGCAAACATCTATGACTTAATCATGAATTATCCAAAACAGGACTGAGGCAGAATATGACGCAACATCATATGGGAAATATGCTTTAAAAACAAGGATGCCACATCCCAAAGGTACATTGTTTTAAGTTGTTATAAAAATAGGTTGGCAGGCGTCTCTTCACAGTTTAAACATTAAATTAAACTCTAGTATCTTTAGTGGAAAAGAGATTTATTTCACAATAAAACTTACATAAAACTGCTTAACATTTGTTTCGTATCTTCAGAAGTCCGAGAGTTGGCGAAACTGATGAAGGAACAATACACTGCAACCCAGGCACACCATTTCAGCTGAAAGAGTTTACAAAACTAATATTAAAACATATATCATAACATGTCAACTCAAGGATAACAATGTTTCCGGTTTAAACTCTAAAGCCTCAATCAGCAATATTCCAGCTATACAACAGCCAGCTATACAAATAATCAAGTCTGGACCTGACAAACCAGTGATTGATATTATAAGCAATGTATGAAGCTGTTGGGGTACTATGTCACATGATCAACTAAGTCAACAAGCCATTTAGCATGTTTATCAATAAGTACAGGTTGCTGGGGACCCATTCTAACCCGGAATCCCCACATAAACAGATGGTTCAAAAATTATTGTTGAAAATGTAGCTGTTATATAATCACTGAGTATTAACATGTCAAAGAAACTGACTACTAAACATGCTAAATGTACTAAACATGCTAACCATGAAAATCATAAAAGAATGTGAACATATGTTTATCATTTTAAACTGAAGTCAGCAAAAATCAACCGATATCACAGCAGCTTGTTAAACACTATGGACAAGGGAAGGCAAACCCGTGTTTGTTTGTTTTGTTATTTAATGTTGCACTCAGCAATATTCAAGCTACATGACGGTGGTCTGTAAATAATCGAGTCTGGACCAGACAATCCAGAGATTGACATCATGAACATTGAAACACGCAAATGGGATACGATGACATGCATCAATCAAGTCAGCTCTGACCACACGATCGCCTCTTATGGCAAGCATAGTCGCCTTTTACGACAAGCATGGGTTGCTGAAGACTTATTCTACCCCAGATCTTCACAGGTCAGGCAAACCAGTGATTGATAGCATGAACAATGTCAATGCCATCAGGGCATGGTGTCACACATTGTAACTAGCAGAATACATTTGTCAACAGAGCATGGTGTTCTTCATACTATTTTCTTCCACTGATGCCAAAGGTGGCGAAGGCTAAGCCTACCTTCATCATCAGCCCACACATACTGAAGATCATGCCTAACAGATTCATGTAGTCCGGTGTAGGGTCTTCTGATGGAGTACCTGAGGCAGGGGGCTTGTACCTGAATGGAATTAAACAGAAAAACATGAGGCAATGGTTCTAAAACGCTAATTGTAACAAGGAATCTATCTAACATCTGATAAACTTGATAAAGATGAATGAACACATGAATGTTGCAATACACAATAGCCAAATTTATAGTTATAAACTCAGAGCCTTATATGTACCTTCTAACATGTCTAAGGAGAATAATTTCACAGAAAATGTTTACAGAGTCAAAGTTACATTTAGAGAGAATTTAAGAGCATGACAATAATTCCTTTAGCAGAAGTGGCTGAACTGTGGCCATTACATAGCTTTTCTTTCCCAATATAGCTGCAATGGTCTCATTGTAACTCGGATTCGAACCTCTTCAACACTGTAAGTTTTATCAGTATCACAAGGGGTATATATGTGGTCTTATGCGTCCTGGATTAGTTTTATACTACGAGCAGGAGGTGGGTGGTATGAAACCTAACTAGGGATGCATAAAACCACTACAACTATTTTATGTTACTGACAAGTTTTAAACTGCCATTGTAAAAAAAAATTAAAAAATAAAAATTTGATAGAAAACAGCTGTCTGATTTATCTGAAGTTAACTTGTGCTATGTCATGTGACTTTTATTGACTTGGAAAAAGCATGAAGCCTTTTGCTTCGAAACAGGGAATAAGGAATTTATTGTCCCACTCAGTTTTCAAATGACCCGTGTTTGCTTCCTTTTCACTTATCATGTTTACAAGTTTTAGAAGAAACTTCATTAACCAACAGTCAACTGTATTAACATGAATAACTTCACTAATCATGTGCTAATACATGCATGCTCCTGATTCTCCCATGGGGGTTGGGTCCTTTGATGCCTAAACTGAAATCTTCTGTGACTCATAAATGTGGTTTGGTTACAAAAGCTGTCTTGTAAAGAATCAAATTTTGATTTCATCCACGAACGTCCATAGTGAACGGTATTATTGGTTTTTAAAAACACCAGCACTAATCGCGGAGACTCGGAAATGCAAATAAACAAAAATGGAATGTTGTTGTAGCCTAGAGAAAACAGAATACAAGCAGATAAAAAAACCCTCAAATAGTACGACAAAAGAGCTATACCTGTTCATAAACATAAACAGGCTACGATAATAATACACATTATTAAACATGCAATGTCCCAAGTAGGCTAGTTGGCCTCTGCACCACCACTAGATACAGATGGACACATTGATGTTCACAGAGTGCCATGGTTTCATTTACCTGACAACCTTATTTGGTCTCCTTGGGTCGTTGACATTATTAGTTCCTACAGTCGACATGTTAATGGTTTCGTAGAACAAAATTGCAGGTGGTCCTATTTACTAGATCAATAAGGTTTGGTCATTCATCGAAGCCCTGCTAAATTCACTAGTCGTGTCACGGTGTAAAACCGGCTTATGTTCGGAGCAATCGACCGGACTCTTCCATAACTTATTCGTAATTTATTCAAAACTTAGCTGGTATTCCTAAAACGAACCTTGATCATCATAAACTGAATACGTAATGTTGTTGTAGCCTAGAGAAAACAGAATACAAGCAGATAAAAAAACCCTCAAATAGTACGACAAAAGAGCTATACCTGTTCATAAACATAAACAGGCTACGATAATAATACACATTATTAAACATGCAATGTCCCAAGTAGGCTAGTTGGCCTCTGCACCACCACTAGATACAGATGGACACATTGATGTTCACAGAGTGCCATGGTTTCATTTACCTGACAACCTTATTTGGTCTCCTTGGGTCGTTGACATTATTAGTTCCTACAGTCGACATGTTAATGGTTTCGTAGAACAAAATTGCAGGTGGTCCTATTTACTAGATCAATAAGGTTTGGTCATTCATCGAAGCCCTGCTAAATTCACTAGTCGTGTCACGGTGTAAAACCGGCTTATGTTCGGAGCAATCGACCGGACTCTTCCATAACTTATTCGTAATTTATTCAAAACTTAGCTGGTATTCCTAAAACGAACCTTGATCATCATAAACTGAATACGCGTGTAGTGCGTAACCGACATGAATAACGCAATATACATTATTAATGGGGCCTATTAAGAGCTACAAGTTCTTCTTTGAGATTAGCATTAAGATTACAGTAATTTCAAAAAACAATTCATCGATATACCGCATTTCCTCCAAGAAACACCCTGTCATTTATTTCCTATGCACACTCCGTAGCAATATATAGACGGGCCTGCTTTATTATGTTTCTTACTTCCGACCAACGAAATTGTGTACTATTAAAGAAATATTATGTTTATGATTCATCAATAATTATCATAGATACTTTAGTACAGCGAAGCCCCACCTATTTATATTATACATACAATAGGCTTGTACACTCGAGATCCAGAGCAAAACTCCCTCATGCATTGCCCATAATTTTGTAATCCAGCATAACCTGCAATTACTAAATATATTTTGAGTTAGCATCCGACATCAATGTGTTTAGTTTCGTAGCAATGAGGTAAGTAAACAGTAACTTTATAATCGACACAGCCCATGTGTTCCCCAATCTCATTGAAATATCATCTATTATTCCGATACGATACCTCTCTGTGTCGAGATATGAATATGTGAACAAGTAAAGTCATAATTTAACACTGTACTTTCAACAAAGTCTCAAACAAAATCAGATCTGATAGTTCTCGCTACCGCTGAACAAAGCAGAAGCATGCACTGACATCTGTGGTTATGATGAGATTGGTTTAAACAGTACAGTAATATTACAAGGAAAGAAACCGACCATTCATATACGTAATTATAATGCCTCTCATATAAGCAACATGTTAAAACTTATCAATTACTCGTGCTATAGATGAAAGGAAATAAACATCATTGTCCAAAGGGAAACTGCACCAAAAATTAATCCTTTCACACGTTTCATATCTCTTACTTTATACCTACATTGTAATATCGAAAAGTAATAATTAAAACCAACTGGTATCCTTTTCATATTTATCATTTTATATTATTAGGATCCTTTCATGTTCATTTTTTAATTTTATCTTCTTTTCAATGCCATTTCGTTTTTATTGATTCTGAGCGCGTATTGTGCAGTTAACTTTTGAATCGTTTAGTGCAAGTGTTCCGGATTTTAGGTTGAAGCTCTTGTGATTTAGAGATAGGAACATTGTGTACTCTCTAACCAAATACACATATTGAGTAAATATTTAACGATATCCACCTTCTCTTGTTTGAAATTAAATTAAATCATGCTAGAAAGATATATGCTTATCCTTAAATATTTTAATCACTTTATATGCTATTAGAAAAGCATACGAACAACCCACATACATTTAAACGTAACTTAAGGCTTTGGTTTGTACTTATATGACAACGATGGCCGCTCAAGAAGTCGACACAGGCGGGATGAGTGAAAATGAGGAAGAGGTTTGTACACCGAATCTGAATTGATTTGTATTCTGAAGTATTCGTATCTAAATTAGATGCACAAGAGACAGTCATGAGGCGCTCTGGTCTGTCAACATTCATTCTGTTTCATTACTGACAACATTCATGTTGTTTGACAGCTATCGAATGAGGCTGTCACTAGCCAAACAATTGTTGTCAACGGTGAAAAAAACATAAGCAGTCGTTTACGACACGTACAATATTTGTCAATCTGGTTGCTCAGTGATCCATAACTGTTTTATACAGTTAGATTCGTATGTGCCTGAAAGTTGGCCCTTAGCATTCTTCGTAATGAAATTGAGTGTAGCAATGCTCAGTCAAATTTAGAATTTTGCATATTGTGTTAACAAATCACTGATTTAGCTTCAGAAATCCTTAAGAAATACATATCACAGGATGGTTTTTCTCCCACTTGTCTGATTATCATTCAGAAAAACTCTTTTTGACACCACCGTGGAGAGCCAGAAATTTCATTTTGGTCTAAAAAATGGCAACAAATGAAAAAGGGGAACATTTTAAGAAAATGTTTATTTGAATAAAACCATAATATTTTAGTAGCATAACAGCAGTAATCCAGGGCCAAGTTTGGTGCATATTCATCTAAACTGAATTTTGGGAATAGAAAAATGACTTTGAAATGTGGCGAAAATGTCCATTTTGGGGGTTAAGTTAATAATTTGTGACACATCTGAGCTTCCAGGCACCGTTTCTAGTACAGCATCAACTGTGCTAGTCCTGCACCATGACCGTGGAATATATTTATTTTATGAAAAAATAATAATCTAGAAATGCATACAAAAGCAAGTCTAGCCATCTCAAGCTAGCTCTATTCCACAGCATAGAGAATTGTTTTTATTTTTAGAGTCAAGAAGGATATTGTGTAATATAAGATTTCAGAGACTAAATGTTAGTCTACAACTGTGCCTGTCAGTATGGGCTTGAAATGTCTTACCTACAACAACAAAATATGAAAAGAAACATAAGGAGTCTGTATTAAACTTTCTTTTGTCTTTCAACAGTTCTTCACAGTACTCAAAGTCATTTTTTATGCTTTTTCTCTTTTTGTGCTGCCTCTTCCAATGTGCAAATAGAATCTTCCAAAGCTTCAGTTGACATTTTGATATATTCCTTTGAAGATTTCAGCTCTTGTTGGTTGTATTCAAATTTCTTCCCAATTTTCTTGACTTTTGAAGCATTTTTGGCCAGGCCGGTTTTAGTTTGAGCATGGGCACTCTCTTCTCTCCAGTTAAGGCTGAAATATTTTCCTCTCATATTTGGCTTAAGGGTTTCCAATTTGTCTCTTTACAGCAAATTCATCAGTGGCTCTTTTGAATTTTCTTTTTAAATTGTAATTTTCCCTTTCTAGAGATATCATTTTTTCTTTCTTGTTTTGCATTAGTGGGTTTAACTTGCTTACTTCATCCTTCAGACCTTCATGTCCAAGGCCTTACAATGTCATAATATGACCTCGCTCTCTCAGGAGTTTGTACTGGCAAAATGAAATGCTCAGCTCTATATTTTTCCTTAACTTGTCCTTTTTTCCTTTTATCTTCTTGCTGTATTCGGTGAAACTTACTCATTAAGGCATTAAAATTAAGCTGCTGAAGGGGAACATTAAAAACCTGTCCAACCCACGTAGCAAACATTTGACGGTTTCTGGGGGCAAATTTGTGAATTTTAAATACTAACCCATTTGTTTGAAATTTAGTCGGAGCTACACTCACATCAAGCTGTGCTTTCATGCTGTCAGTAAGTTGCAACTGTTCAATTAATGGGAACATTTTCCAAACCTTTTCTTTGCTTTTTTATATGCTATGTTTCTGGATCTTGATCTCAGCAATGAAAAGGAACCAGACCCACTACTACTACTAATACTGCTGAATTGAAAAAGTGATGCAATGTTTCTCGTGAAGAAATTTTTCGCTCACTAAGTTCACACTCAAAATGATCATGAAGCCACTGTGCAACCTTATTATTTTCTGCCAAACACAGAGCATGAATTGATGTTACAGATTCACAATCTCTCAATTTTCTGTAAGTATCAAGAAGATTATTCCAATCATACGATTGGTGTTCAATATTTCATACAAGTTTACTGTACTTTACATTAATTAAAACATACATTTAGTTACTTATTGTAACACACATACATGACATCTTAATTGTTCCTCCTACCTACGTTAAAACACATGACTTTGACAATGTGAAATGGTTCAGCCTGACAGTTATTTTAGTATTTTTAAAACTTAAAACTGTCAACGCAAAAAATACCTCAATGTCATAAATATATTCTCCAATACAACATTCTTACATATACTGCCTCAAATTACGAGGATTATTAAAAACAAATACTGTAGTGTTTGTGAAACATGTCCGAAGGGAAGTAACTGCGTAGTTATGTAAAAACTGCATACCGCTAATAGAAGTAGGGTGAGGTCCGATTTAATTATTTTTTGATATATTGTCCCTTATTAATTACGTCTACAACACACTGAAAATTATAACAAATGATTGCAGAAGAGAATAAACCTATTTACAATCGCGTATTCAGCTGTTTTGATAGTTTTGAGAATTACTGTTGACTTCATCAAAGTAACTCAACTTCGAAGAACATTCTAAAAATAGCAGCTTATGAAATACGCATGGAACCTTTACCCTAGTTTGTGATGTACGCTGATTTTCCCGCTTTCTGCGTTAATCAGTGAGTTTAGAGATGGGATTTTGAACCGACCCTCCGAGGTGTGGTAAACCAGCTTTGGGAATAATTGCAGGAAGAGTTACCTCCTCTTGCCATGAGCATTGCTATTGAGTGCCAGAAGAGGTTTGGCACACACGAAATTGGGTGAAGTCTAGTCGAGAGCCAATCTCATAAAACTAGAACTTAGTTCTGGCTACTGCTAAACAAAGACCAGAGGACCTCACATTACGGTGAGGTGAAATGGGGTTTAACGTCGCGTCCAAGATTATTGCACTTATATAGCGACGTGCATGCACGTGTATGTGTGTGTGTGTATCTGCTTGTACTAGATGCCGATTTATAGTGCTAGCTCACTGAAATACCATGCCGCAATTTAACATGAATACCCCACTCAGACACAATATACTGACTCCGAGCTGACCAGTCCTTGTTTTAGCCCCTTAATGCCGAGTGCCAGACAGGGTAGCAACAAGTACCATCTTTTAACGTCATTTGGTATGACGCGGTCGGGGATCGAACCCGGGACCTTCCGCTCTCTCCGGGCGGACGCTCTCCCACTAGACCACGGAAGCGGTCCCACCTCACATTACGGGTGATGTCAGACCAACATTTTGCAAAATTTGACCGACCAATGGAAAGACTGACAAGAAGTCGACATTGGCCAATCAGAAAGCAGCTTCCTCGTGCTTTACGGCACTAGTATCAAACTTGCGACTAAGCTTTGAAACATATTTTGACAAATTTTCAAATAAAAATATGAAAACAGAACAAAAGACTATTCTGCAATGGCTAATAGGTGGCCTCGATTGTATGGATTCAATCATAAAGCCCGTAACTGTCATTCGTAATACCCCATGTTTAATTTTTGAGGTTGCATGATTAAAAAACACATTGCGACTGTCACTTGCATGAAATGATGCTCTGATTGGTTGGAAGGAAGGTTGTTCTAATGTGACCCGTAATGGGATGTCCTCAGATCTTTGTTTTGCGGTAGCGAGAACTAGGATCTGATTTTATTGAGATTGAGTTGAGACATTGGCTTAGTTGGACCAACTTTGCCTGATTCGGGTGTGTGCTGAACCACAGGACCATATAACTAATAACATAAACAAACAAACTCGCAGATGAGACCATTTCTGAAATATTCCGTGTACAGAGTTGACTGTGCGAATAACTTTGATTTTTGTAAAACAATGAGCAAATGCTCTCATTTCGGCCCATGGAAAACGTTTCTGTAGATTTCTTCTTTATGCAATGATAGGGAATCCAAACTGCAGAAGTTTCCCGTCGACCAATTGTACCAGTTATCGCCATCATCTAAACAGCATGTGATCATGCGCACAGCTTCTGTTATACAAATGAACTTTTTTATTTCCTCTGGTATCACACTCATGTTATATATTTATTAAAATTGATAAGAAATGTTTTTTTCAATTTGTCGTCTGAAAACTTATGAAAACCAATGTTATCTAAATTTGATCTACACATACTTATCCTAACACTATTTACTATGAATTTTGTGATATATTCAGGTTATACATTTTTGGAATAAAATAGCTCAGTTAGGTTTCAGAATTGCATTTTGACAAGCTGTGTTGTTCATTTTGACAAACTGTGTTGTTAATTTTGACAAGCTGTGTTGTCCATTTTGACAAACTGTGTTGTCCAATTTGACATGCTGTGTTGTTCAAAATGACAAGCTGTGTTGTTCATTTTGACAAGCTGTCTTGTTCATTTTGACATGCTGTGTTGTCCAATTTGACAAGCTGTGTTGTTCAAAATGACAAGCTGTGTTGTCCATTTTGACAAGCTGTGTTGTTCATTTTGACAAACTGTGTTGTCCAATTTGACATGCTGTGTTGTTCAAAATGACAAGCTGTGTTGTTCAAAATGACAAGCTGTGTTGTTCATTTTGACAAGCTGTCTTGTTCATTTTGACAAGCTGTCTTGTTCATTTTGTGGACTTTAATGTATTCCTGCTGCTAGTGAACTATTAACAGTTACTTAATCCAGGGCAGTATTACCATTGAACACCCAGTTGTGAACTATACTTTTCTGAGTGAAAATACCAGCTTACCATCACTTGGAATATGTCTAAGAACATGTTATCATACCTCTTTGTCAGAATGATGAGATCTGATTGGTCCCTGTGATCTTGATAAAAAACTGTGTAATCCTGCCTTGGAGGGGAATAAATTTCTCGGCGGGGAATAAATCCCTTATACCCAGCAATGAGCTAGGCTGCACATGGATTTCTGAGAGGCCGAATAAATCCCTTATACCCTTCTTCAAACCAAAAAGCCACTGAAAGTCATGTGACAGTGCAAGCTAACCTCAGCCTAATTGAACACCTGTATTCTGTCAATTTGGAATTTGTTTGAACTCTTTTCCAATGTCATATTAAAACATGTCGGTAAGATAAATTCATTGTAGAAGGATCATTCAGGGTACATGGGGTTTAATGCATCCCTCGTTAGTTTTTATACCATAGGGGGCACGGGTGGCCCAGTCGTCTAAGGCGCCACGATTCACTGTGCAGAGTTGCGTCCCTTGGGCATGCCAGAAACCTATGATTGTGGGTTTCGAATCCAGGTTCTCCCCAATTATGTTTCTAGGTTTGTCAGCACCATACCCGTGCTTGTGGGTTTCACTGAAGTAGTGAACATCTGAGACCTGCATCACTTTGGGCTTTCCTCTCACACTAAGCTGACACGCCATGATATAACTGGAATACTGTTAAAAGCGGCGTTAAACCCAACTCACTCACTCACTTTTATACCATAAACCTAACTCAGGACGCATAAAACCTCCGGCTCATCGTATAAAACCTAACACAGGACGCATAAAATCTCCGGCTCATAGTATAAAACCTAACTCAGGACGCATAAAACCTCCGGCTCATCGTATAAAACCTAACGCAGGACGCATAAAACCTCCGGCTCATCGTATAAAACCTAATGCAGGACGCATAAAACCTCCGGCTCATTGTATTAAACCTAACACAGGACGCATAAAACCTCCGGCTCATAGTATAAAACCTAACTCAGGACGCATAAAACCTCCGGCTCATCGTATAAAACCTAACACAGGACGCATAAAACCTCCGGCTCATAGTATAAAACCTAACTCAGGACGCATAAAACCCCATGTGTCCCCCATGATCCTGCTACAACTTACCATGATATGTCTTTACAGAGCCTAAACTTCGGATGGGTTTCTATGTTAGACAACAAACAAATAAACAATAAAATAGTTATTCAGCACATCTCTATGCCTTGAATAACAGCATATTTATTACTATGATTACTATTACTATATTTTAGAGTTTGTAAAAATCTTATTCTGTTTCTTTCAGACTTTCGAGGATGCTACGGATAGTTATATACTGTAAGTACCACAATATTACTTAAACGTGAAAGCAGTATAGATATTGGTATGTTTTGTGTTTTGTGTTAAAACATCCAGGACCTACCTGACCTTTGGTCAGGCATCAGGCAAACCAGCCATTACAGAAATGGTGATTGAAGCAGCCTGAATCTGACTCAAACACTTGCCATGTCACTCACATAACAGCTGAAACATTACTTGAGCTGACTTGTTACAGAGTGTTCTAGTAGATGGGTACGTGATGTCATGGCTGTTACACAGTGTCCTAGTTGGTAGGTAAGTGATGTCATGGCTGTTACACAGTGTCCTAGTAGATGGGTATGTGCTGTCATGGCTGTTACACAGTGTCCTAGTAGATGGATACGTGATGTCATGGCTGTTACACAGTGTTCTAGTAGATGGGTACGTGATGTCATGGCTGTTACACAGTGTCCTAGTTGGTAGGTACGTGATGTCATGGCTGTTACACAGTGTCCTAGTAGATGGATACGTGCTGTCATGGCTGTTACACAGTGTCCTAGTAGATGGGTACGTGCTGTCATGGCTGTTACACAGTGTCCTAGTAGATTGTTGGTACGAGCTGTCATGGCTGTTAAACAGTGTCCTAGTAGATTGGTACGTGCTGTCATGGCTGTTACACAGTGTCCTAGTAGATGGGTACGTGATGTCAGGGCTGTTACACAGTGTCCTAGTAGATGGGTACGTGATGTCATGGCTGTTACATAGTGTCCTAGTAGATGGGTACGTGCTGTCATGGCTGTTACACAGTGTCCTAGTAGATGGGTACGTGATGTCATGGCTGTTACACAGTGTCCTAGTAGATAGGTACACAATGTCATGGCTGTTACACAGTGTCCTAGTAGATGGGTACTTGATGTCAGGGCTGTTACACAGTGTCCTAGTAGATGGGTATGTGCTGTCATGGCTGTTACACAGTGTCCTAGTAGATAGGTATGGGATGTCATGGCTGTTACACAGTGTCCTAGTAGATGGGTACGTGCTGTCATGGCTGTTACACAGTGTCCTGGTAGATGGGTACGTGCTGTCATGGCTGTTACACAGTGTCCTGGTGGATGGGTACGCGATGTCATGGCTGTTACACAGTGTCCTAGTAGATAGGTACACAATGTCATGGCTGTTACACACTGTCCTAGTAGATAGGTACACAATGTCATGGCTGTTACACAGTGTCCTAGTAGATGGGTACATGATGTCATGGCTGTTACACAGTGTCCTAGTAGATGGGTAAGTGCTGTCATGGCTGTTACACAGTGTCCTAGTAGATGGGTACGTGACGTCATGGCTGTTACACCGTGTCCTAGTGGATAGATAGACTGTCATGTGTTGAACAATGTGTGAAGGCCATTTCTGAAGTCCACTGCCATGATCTTGCTGGAAAACTTAGAACAATGTAAATCCTACTCACTCACTCAGTACAAGTTATGACATGGTAAGATTCTCATATTACAACTGAATCAATTCTTACGACACTGCATATCTATGTTAACTCTATTCAGTGAAACAATTACTTGCTGCGAACATGGTTAATTCATTTTGAATATATATTACCGAATGAGACACCAGCTGACACGGAATGACATCAGAGTACTGTGGTTGTATTGTGTCTGATTTAATAAACCTAACAGATGTAGCCAGCTCTACACATGCATGCTAGGTCTGTTCAACCTTGTCAGTTTCAGAAAATAGCATGCTAATAATCATCATATTGAAAGTGTGTCCAAACTGTAAAACAGGGCTGTGATACTGCTGCATGATACATGTATGAATCCAAAACTGCTAAACTCCAGGCAACATGTTTCACTTGTATCCTAAACTCCAGTCAAGATGTTGCACTTGTTTCCTAAACTCCAGCCAACATGTTGCACTTGTGTCCTAAACTCCAGCCAACATGTTGCACTTGTATCCTAAACCCCAGTCAACATGTTGCACTTGTATCCTAAACCCCAGTCAACATGTTGCACTTCTATCCTAAACTCCAGTCAGCATGTTGCACTTCTATCCTAAACCCCAGTCAACATGTTGCACTTGTATCCTTAACTCCAGCCAACATGTTGCACTTGTATCCTAAACCCCAGTCAACATGTTGCACTTGTATCCTAAACCCCAGTCAACATGTTGCACTTCTATCCTAAACTCCAGTCAGCATGTTGCACTTGTATCCTAAACTCCAGTCAAGATGTTGCACTTCTATCCTGAACTCCAGCCAACATGTTGCCCTATTAATCTGCCCTCATGCCAATTGTAACTCGACCAGTGGAAGGTTGATACAAACAGAAGCTCTTTTCAGCCAAGGATATGTTGATGATATGTCCTCTGCCTTCTCTAGTGAGGGATATTTTATAGTCATGGGAAGGGTAAAAAGGGACAAGTGTGAGTTTAGGGTTGCAAAAATGATACTTGTTTGGGAAAGATCATCTATTTGCACTCTCACTGAGCTTCAGAATGATTGAAGACTTGGAGGTCTAATGACCCATTATCTGGGTGTTGGGGAGAGCATGAGAAGTATAGCCCAAGCTAATGGATTCATATTACTTATATATTGAGGTCATGTGTTTTTACAGAGGCTGCCAGCCGTAGAATTTCTTTTTTTTAAAGACTAGTCCAGAGGACTAGTGGAAACTATATTTCAGAGTCAGAGTTTGCAGCTAGTCTTGCTTGAATGAGACAGAAATGTTTAAATTTTCAGATGTATATTCAGTGACTGTCGGCAACAAAATTGAAACACTGTAGCACTATAAATATTACTGTTCAGTTAGAAAACTTTCACTGGATTTTACTTATCCTCGGCACAATTCAGTAATCTTGGAGCAGGGCTTTAGCAGGAATTTAGAAGGCAAGGCTACTGAGTAACACCCCTGGCAATGGGAGGCACTTCATTCACAGTTCCAGATAGAAAATCTCTGCCTCCCACCAAAAAAATAGGCAGGCTTTCAATCACGCTTGCAGAATCAAGATATTGATGTAAAATCTAACTACATTTCTGTGTCTTTTAAATTTGTACAAGACCAGTCTGACCTGGAAATCTCACACACCATCAGTAGTGTTGAATCTTGAATCTATTGAAACGATCCTGCTGTAATTTGCCTGTACCTGCCAAGAGAGCAGTGTGAGCCTGTACATGTACGACTACACCCTGTATAGTGTCCCTGCAAGGGCACACTGTAGCCACCTACAAAGTGTATAGTATTTATGAAGTATTGATTCTAGTAGGCCGATTCTCCCACTGAGGTGCAGCATGCCCATCTGCTTCAGTGCTGACTTTGCTGCAAGGTTACGATGGAGTGTGCTGGGGACTCTATGTAAGATCTTGTGCTGGAGTTACTCTTATGGGGATATTGGATGTTCGGATCTTGTGTGTTTTCCATGGAAGTTGTTGTTCCGCTGTTTGGTTGGGATTCGTTCTGGTAACTTTATGCAGTCTGAGTTGATTATAGTGTGTGCAGAAAAATTTGGATGACTGAAGCACAGGGCTTGTTATCATATATGGCTAATGAGTCTAATTTTCAGGAGTGAGTGAGTATGGTTTTACGCCGCTTTTAGCAATATTCCAGCAATATCACGGCGGGGGACACCAGAAATGGGCTTCACACATTGTACCCATGTCGGGAATCGAACCTGGGTCTTCGGCGTGACGAGCCAACGCTTTAACCACTAGACTACCCGACCGCCCCCTAATTTTCAGGATTTAAAAAGGGTTTTTGTAGACTTAATATTATGATTTGGTGTATGAAAGTGGTATTTTGTATCATGTCAGCAAGTCATTTCCGTACATTTACTTTCATTGTCATTTACAAGCATTGTCATGAATGTTTTAGGGAAAACAGTGGTAAACTTGCATGACCATGATTAATTATTAAGTTAATTTCTACCATACTATGTAAGTCATAATTACTAAACATGATCAAAAAGAGGTATCATTCAGATAATGCAAAAGAGATGCTACCTTTCTTTAATGCATCTCTAATCTTTTGAGGAGAATCTTCAAAATACATTGTCAAAAATTACCTGTCTGAGCAAATTCTTTAGTTTGATCACAGTTTACCAAATGATTTGGTTCAGAGTAGAAGCTAGAATGTACAAGTGACATCTCACTTTGTCAGGGGGTTGTAATGGATGCCAGCAAGTTGCCTGCACCACTTCCTTTATGTCCTCGGGGGACTTCATCTAGTTGTAGCCAAACAGCTCATCACGATTGGGTTTGCAAAATCAATTTGGTGATTAACAGTATTCAGACAAAGCGGTTAATGAAGTCAGCATGACCATCTAGCATGTTCAAACAGTTGGCTGCATGCAGTCTTTGCCCTAAACCGAATTTGACCCTCACCATTATAGTCAGTATATTTTTGTGTTATTGTATGGACAAATGTTTGTGAGTGAGTGAGTGAGTTGGGTTTAACGTGGCTTTTAACAGCATTCCAGTTCTATCGCGTTGTGTCAGCTTAATGTGGGAGTAAAGGCCGAAGTGATGCAGGTCTCAGACGTTTACCACTTTGGTGAAACCCACGAGTATGGGTATGGTGCTGACAAACCTAGAAACATGATTTGGGCGAACCAGGATTTGAACCCACAATGATAGGTTTCTGGCATGCCCAAGGGACGCAACTCTGCACAGCCAATAGCAGCACCTTAGATGACTGGGCCACCCATGCCCCCACAAATATTTGTGAACTTACTAGACTGAACGAATATTGCAAGACACGGGCTTCGGACTAGTGGCTGAAGTTGTAGACTGTACTTGCACTATTTGTTCAACACAGGGACAATAATGGTAACTATCACTGCAAGGGTTGAAAGCCAGCACGAATGTACTTAGTGCAATTTGGTTGTCGGCAGTTATTAGGTGAGTTTGGAGATGTTTTCATGCTTGGTGACAAATAATCGTTTTGTCTTATTTGAACGTTACATAGTATAAGATGTAGACAGGCGAGTGTTTACTTGAAATGTAAACAAATGATAAGAACTGCATTACTGATCCTAAAAGTGTGTGCACATACTTCATGTTAGAATCTCCTTTATCCTTCTCCTGAGATATTGAACTTCCTTGCTTGTTTAAAACTGAAGATATGAAATCAATGGTTTTGCCTCTTCTCATTAAGGTTCAATGAAAGTGCATCAGTCTCAGTATTAGAAATTAACACTGGTTCTGGAGTCGCTGGGATTTTCTTTAGTGATGTTTCTGTCAGGGACCACCTTCATCTTCAGCTTATGACACAGGTGTTATGACAAAGACCCTCTCTTTCTGGATGAATTTTGACCACTGATTTTGAAGAAATATTGTAACAATACATATGCAAATTTGTTGTGTCCTTTGTAGTAGATCAGTGATAACAGTTTCTTGTATATATACATGATGTATCCATATTCATTTACGATGAAAATTCTATATCACATTGTTCATGTTGATATTTTCATGACTGAATTCAGTGTTTGTCACTTATCTCTGAATATGGTACACAGCATTAGAAAGTAAGTTTTATTCCACTAGTCTCTTATGATAACATATAGTAAAACCCTTAAAAATGGCTAAAAAATGGTTTTCTTAATACATGTATATAATTTGTATTGTTTCTTGACCCTAAAGTTTTGATGTTAACATAAATGTAATTATGTAACAGGGAGCGGTATTTACATACCGGTTAGACCTGTTTACCAATCCCTTTCAAGTTAAGTTGAATAAAATATGTTTAAACAACAAATGGCAACTTTCTGCTTGTCCTTATGATACCTTAACTAGTGGACAGTATGGGAAGAACTACAGGACTAGTGCCAATTTCTATCGCTGGGTACATAGTGTTGTTATGTCATGAGACAAAGCCATCTTGTTTGTGATTACAATTAACCCCAGGCAAAATTGTTACATTAAAACACATACAAGGAGTATTATGTTATGAGATAGGTGTGGGTGATACAAGTTTTGGTCTGGCTGGTGATTTAGCCTGTTCATTGGGAAGTATTTTGGTCTGCAGTTTTTCGGCGTTGGCGTTGTGTCGACAGAACATGAACGTGTAATGAGATTCCAACGTATATGTAAAATGGACTCTGTTTAGCCAATTAACCTCATACAAAATTGTTAAATTAGAACAGATACAAGAAGTGCGACGAGGTGTGGTTGAAATGGGGAATATGAGTTTTGGTCTGACTGGTGACTAACATGTTTCTGGGGAAGTATTTAGGTCTGCAGGATATGTGTCAGCAGAATACAAACATATAGAGATTCTCACCCGAGTGTCTTTTGATATCAAATATATCAACACGAGTTGATAAAAGTGAAAAAAATCTGAGGCTTGCCGAGGAGTTTTTCCACTTTTATCAACGAGTGTTGATATATTTGATATCAAAAGACACGAGGATGAGATTTTATTTATCATCCAACATCATTCTTCCAACCTTTTCAGTTTGTAGACAGTAATAATCAGTGTCTTCAGTGTAAAAAGTACTGCTAACAGCTTCAGTAGCAGAGCCATTAGTGATGTCATTTGATTGTGACGTCATTGGTAACCATGATGTCACAATGGTCTGCAAAGCATTGTGATGCAATTTCATTGCAGAGATATCGCTTGATTTCACCAAGCGATATCTCCTGTGGGTGCCAGTTTGGGATGATAAAATAAGATTCAAACCTGTATAGAAAAAGGAAGCTGTTTGGACAGTAATGTGTATTGAGGTGGCACGTCCTGATGCCAGCAATAGTCTGTTTGATTCTGCTTGACCTGACAATCACTTACCTTGAAACCTGCATCAGTGTGGTGGCAACAGGTGTGTCAGAGACTGCCAACTGAGCAGAAGGCCGGTCACAGATGGGATCATTTTGTGTAGGGCTTTGGGAACATTTAGATATATAGAATAGGCTTATGCTGATGTGAAGTTTGTCATCTCGTCCCAGACCAAACCTGTTGATGAATATGTACGTACTCTACTGGTCTCTTCTGTGTTATTGACTGCTCTTTACTGTGTTATAACTGCTCTTTACTATGACAACTACTCTTTACTGTGTGATAACTACTCTTTACTGTGTGATAACTGCTCTTTACTGTGATAACTGCTCTTTACTGTGTGAAAACTGCTCTTTACTTTGACAACTGCTCTTTACTCTGTGATAACTGCTCTATGACTACTACTGTTTACTGTTATGACTCGTCTTTACTGTTATCATGGTTATAACTGCTCTTTACTATGACAACTACTCTTTACTGTTATGACTGCTCTTTACTGTTATGACTGTTCTTTACTGTATGATAACTGTTCTTTACTGTGATAACTGCTCTTTAGTGTGTGATAACTGCTCTTTAATGGGTGATAACTGCCCTTTAATATGGCAACTGCTCCTTACTGCTACTCTGGAATGTGATAACAGCTTTTGAATGTGATAAATGCCCTGTGTCATGTTTATTGTGATAAAGTTTCTCTTTCATAATGTTACTACTGGTATTTGTTTGCAAACTTATAGCATGAGCATGATATGACTGCATTAAGAGGGTTAATGTGCATATTTCTCACACTTTTATGCAGTGTTGTGATGAGGGTGCATGATGATAAAATAACACAAATGTTCACAAACATCCTCTTGGAATAATCATGATAAAACACACATACATTCAGCTTTATTTCATGAAGGATGCATATCTGCCACACAAGTAAGGAATTGGGATGATAATAAGATGACTTTTCATAGATTTAATTTAAAATAAATCGTCTTTAAGCAAGGAAATGAATCATACTACCTGATACTTATATTACCAGGTTTTCGTTGGACCTTAGCGCCAAGTGGCTGCACAGTGATGCCAGATTTGTGCAGGATATAAACTGTTATACCAGCCTACATACAGGTGTTACATGAATCATTTATTCATAAGCCTCAGTCCCAACAGGTAACTCTTACCTGATGCTATAGTCCAAGCAAGTTATTTCCTGTTCTCAACATAGTCAGGTGATTTGTGGAATTGATGAAGGATAAAGAGGCCAAGTTTTTCCGGGAACAAAAAACCAAGTTTGAATAAAGGACAAACGTACATATTATGTCAAATGTTATGAATAAAGAATGAATGTTACAAATTAAGGTAATTATATACATATGAATAGTGAACTCAAAATACAAAACGATACCAATAAACAACTTGCTAACAAAAGACGTCATATGTAAAGAAAGAACACTGTGTACTTATGAACGTCAGTGCACAAAAGGGACACTAAACTAGTACAGGACAAAGTTAACATAGAGCGCCAGATTGCGCTGCAATTTGTAAATCATTCCGAGTTTAATCGGCTTGTTTCGCCGTGTATATGATAAATGAATGCCGAAGTGCTCCATGTATTATGTCATTCCTCATGCACTCAGCGTGTGACGTCAAACACGTAATTGTTATATGAGTTATTATTGAACGTTGTGCAAGAATATTGCGGCACTTGGTCTACCTCAGACTATCATGCCTGTAATATTACTGAGAAATTTTAAATGTTAAAATTTCCTTTCTAATGGTGTAAATGTAACTGCAGATATTAACACGATTTGAAAAAGAGTCACAGCTAAATACTCTCCGAGATTGTGTTATTGATTAAAAACAGGAGATTTCGACACACTGATAAAAGTACTGTGCGACAATTTGTCCCTTTGTCATCTCAAATATCTGAAAGACCTAAATATATGTTAAGTGTTAAATGAGTGTTTATTGAAGGTTGTGTACTAAATACATGTACTAACTAGGCAGATGGCGGATTACACAGAGTACACTATTTATCAAAAGTGCCACTTTTCCTGTGACGATGACCGAACACTCGATACATAAACGCAACATGTATAGATAGAATATATACACATATATACATGTATGTATATTAGGGCTGTTACGATTCACTCGCATACTCGGTGAATTGAACCGTATCCATTCATGATTTGAATTTGTTATTCGTGGCCACTAGAATCAAATATGTATGAATATGCAAGCGTGTGCATTTATATAAAAATATCCATAAGAACATATGATATGCATAGATTTCTTCAAAAACAACACTCTTATAATATTTTAGTTGACAGTACTGTGGTCACTGGTCATTGTCGCATTTGAGCAGATATTAGTACCTGGATAAGTGCAGCATATAAATGTTTAATATATTAAAATTAACAAACCATGTCCAATAATTCATGTTGTTATTGCTTCACTGAATATAACAAATAATACATCCGCTTCTGACTTGTTATGGAATTCGTAAATTAATATTCTTATTCGTTACCCTATATTCATAATACAAATCATATTCGTATCCTAGTCATAACGTATTTGTTGCACCCATATGTATATATATGACGTCACTCAATGAGTGCACGTGGAATGACGTAATACATTGTGCATTTATCATATACATGGTGGAACGAGCCAATTAAACTCGGATTTTTTTACAAATTGCAGCGCCATCTGGCGTTCTTTATTGTCAACATTGTCCTTTAGCAGTTTCGTGTCCTTTTTGTACACTGACGTTCATAAGTACACATTGTTCTTTCTTTACATATGATGTCCTTGTTTGCAAGTTGTTCATTGGTATCGTATTGTATTTTGGGTTCATTTTTCGTATGTTAATAATGACCTTTATTTGTAACATTCATTCTTTATTCATAACATTTGACTATTATTGCGTATATTTGTCCTTTTTTCGCAACTTTGTATTTTTTGACTGAATGGCCACCCATACCGTTCGACAGGATTTCAGTGCATTTCTGTGTGTCTGTTTGATTTCAGCAGTTGCCATTGATTTCTTAGTGTAATCTTGAGCAGATTTCCCCCCCACTCAACAGGCTTGTCTCCCGGTTGTGGTCGTTTGAAGAGGCTGTGAAAGGCTTCATGTGGACAGCTAGTTGAGCATGTTCAGTGCGACTCAGTGTTTTCATGGCATTGATTAGTCATATAAATAGATGACATGGTTGACAATTGCATCTGTTATCATGGATGTGTGACATTTGAAGTGCAGTCACATTTCTGTTATCATGGACGTGTTCCTTTTGAAGTTCAGTCAGATTTCTGTTATGTATGTGTGACATTTGAAGTGCAGTCAGATATTATTATGTATGTGTGACATTTGAAATGCAGTCAGATTTCTGTTATCATGTATGCGTTTCTAATCTTTAATGGAAAAAAATGTTATTCAATACTAGATCTGCAAATCCTACAATCGGCTCAAATCTGCACGGCAGTTGCCATGTTGTTTATGTACCTGATGTCGATTTCGTTATGCAATTTTGATGGGACTATGCAAAGATTTGTTAGTCCAACGAAAATATAATTCCATAATTCCAGTCTAATTCGGCAAGGTGGAAACTGGACTATTATAGTTTACTCCCTTGCTTCGGGAAGAGTGTGCTTGTGATTTGCTGCTATAGAGCTTGAATCTTGAGACCTCCAGAACAAGTTTCTTTCAACACTGAGGCTATCTTTGTTTGTTTGTTTGCTGTTTAATGCCACACTAAGCAATATCCCAGCGAAATGATGACGGTCTATAAATAATCTGATCTGGACCTGACAATCTAGTGATTAGCATAATGAACAGCAATCTGCACAATACGATGAAAAGTATCAAACAAGTCAGTGAGCCTGACCACCCGATCTCGTTAGTCGCCTCTTACGACAAGCAGGGGTTGCTGAAGACCAGTTCACGGGGTGGTTGATAATGCATTTTCACTGGCGTCTCAGCTAACATGGATAATCAGTATCTCACACTCTTGTCATTCTAGAACATATGCCAATGAAAAAGGTGCTAAAATTTCCCACTCAAGTCATGCAGATGCACAACAAATATGTGAACAAGATGCAATGCAAACTTAGAAAACAGTAGGATAAAGTCGGTCATCAATCCAAACACTTTATTGAATGAAGTTGGAAATAACAATAGAGCTGTGTGCAGAAAATTGATCCACTGGATACATAAAAGTGCCTCAATGTAATAAGCAGCGTGTGAAGATGCTCAGGTGACAAGAAAATACAAATACCACCATGGCTTTGTCCTGAATCTTCCCTTTCTGATTGAATTGTCTGGAATACCCCAAAGTACTCAGGGTAATATAACGCGAGTGATGCTTTTGTGCTGGGGTATTATTGCCATAATTTCAGTGTTGGATCGGGTAATAACACTGCCATGTTGGCGTTCATGATGGGACTGGTACTTTCCACGGGGAAATGCTGTTTGTGTGCGAGTTTGATATGTGTCAATTGAATATTGCCCACACTTTTGGTATGATTTTTTTCTGAAGCTCTTTTTTTCATGTTTTTTAATGGTAATTTTACATATTATTTGTGGTTGTTTCAAACTCATTAAAATCAGATCTTAGTTCTTGCTACCGCTAAACAAAGATCTGAGGACATCCCATTACGGGTCATGTCAGACTGACCTTGCTCGAACTTTGACCGACCAATGGAATGACCAATCAGAAGGCAGCTTTCTCGTGCTTTACGGCACTATTTTCAAATTGGCGACAATGCTTCGAAACATATTTTGACAAATTCTCGATTAAAAATTTAAAACCTGAACAAAAGAACATTCTGGAATTGCTAATAGATGGTCTAGATTGTATGGATTCAGTCATTAAACCCGTAACTATCGTTCGGAACACCCTGTGTTAAAGTTTTCGAGGATGCATGATTAGAAATCACATTCCAACTGTCACTTTCATGATCTGGTAAGGGACGCTCTGATTGGTCGGATGAAAGGTCTGATTTTAGTGAGATTGTGGTTGTTTGAAAATTGTCTTGTAATGATTCTATTTAATTTGAAAATCCTAACCCTTGTTAAGATCCAGGTTAGAATTGGTCTTCAGCAGCATCCCATGCTTGTCGTAAGAGGCGACTTTTGCTCATGATGTCAAACAAACACTCTCTTGCTCATGATTATGTTAATAATTTCCATTTATCCTCTTTTTGCGTGATGTCTACTATGAAGTTGTTCAACATGTTTAGTTTCTTTGAAGAATTTATATATACTAAAAATGATACATAACCACACTAGGATGACCTGTGAGACAATGGTGAGAAGTAAATACCATCAATATAATAATTATTGCCCATTAGGGCTGTGTATTGGCAAAATTGCCAATAGTGCGATATATTGGGAGCTAAAGTGTTTGACAGTGATTGACACAGATTGTTCATGCAGATCCTATTTGCCACACGCTGAAGTAAATATTAGTCAGCGTGGTCAGTCACTGCCCTTTTGTAGTCATGGACACAGGGGAGATTATGTGAGAGAAACACTACTTCCTCGTTACCACCTTTTTGTCAATCAATTTCAAAGGGAAACATTATTTGTGAATGAATGAATTGCACGTTTAGGTTAAATGCTACAAATAATAATGAAATTTTGTATATTTGTTTTGCCTAATATACCTGAACACAGAAAAAGTATTGCAATATGTATTGTTTGAAAAGCGTATTGCAGTATACCATTAATGCCCAGTATACCAGTCCCATTGCCCATGGCGTCTAGGATAGAAAGAAATCAAAAGGTATGTTTTTCAGAATACCATCTACATATGAA
This sequence comes from Haliotis rufescens, assembly GCF_023055435.1. Classification (NCBI taxonomy): domain Eukaryota; kingdom Metazoa; phylum Mollusca; class Gastropoda; order Lepetellida; family Haliotidae; genus Haliotis; species Haliotis rufescens. The sequence continues at coordinate 18,117,329 of NW_025963890.1, read as the reverse complement.
ACACTTAAAAGCAAGAGACCGCCTCCGTGGTCTAGGGGTAGAGTGTCCTCCCGGAGTGAGGAATGTCCAGGGTTCGATTCCCGGCCGCGTCATACCAAAAGACTTTTAAAGATGGTACTTGTTGTTACCCTGTCTGGCGCTCGGCATTAAGCGGCTAAAACAAGGACTGGTCGCCTTGGAGTAGGTATACTGTGTCTGAGTTGGGTATTTATGTTAATATGCGGCATGGTATCTCAGTGAGCTAGCACTATAAATCGGCATCAGTCCGGACTAGTACAAGCAGCCACACAAACACTCACACGTACAGGCACGTCCCTATATAAGTGCAATAATCTTGGACGCGACGTTAAACCCCATTTCACCTCTCCTTCACCTCACTTAAGGGCAAGAAGATATGAGATATTTAATTATTTCCCCCTGGGTGCCTGTGTTGACAAGGTCCCCAGTAACCTGTGCTTGTCATAAGAGGCATGTTAGTGGATTAGATGGTCAGGTTATTTGGTTGATTGGGCGTCATCAAACCCAGATGTCATGGGAATTTGTTCATAATATCAACCACTTGTTTATTTGTTTAGATAGGCATTGGTGAAAGGATAAGTGCTTGTGCTCTCAGTCAGTGGTTTGCCTGGTCCGGGTTTGATTCTGTACTATGTTCACGGGCTTCTATGAAATGGCTGGAATATCACTGACTGGGGGATTAAACACAACATTCACTCACTGGTCTATATGCTTGTCAAAAGTGTGTCGTAAGAGGCGACTAACGGGTTCAGGTGGTCAGACTCGCTGACTTGGTTGATGCATGTCATTGTATCCCAATTGAGTCAATCCTCATGTCAATCACTGGATTATCTGGTCCATACTCAATTATTTACAGACTGCCGTCACATAGCTTGAATATTGCTGAGTGGGGCAATATAACAAAAGAAAAACTCACGTCTTGTGATCAAGCATTGTTATTTTATACTAAATCTTGACCGGTAGAAGTTAATCAGTGATTTGGAAGGCTATAGAGAAATCAATACTGTATACATAAGACTTCTGTAGAATTGACATTTCAATTATCAATAGCATCTGCTTGCTTTCAAAGAAAAGAGTTACTGATCTGGATGTAGTTGTTTGCGTGTAGCAGTATCATACTGGCAAGGATCAAGCAGTGGTATAGTGTTTCAGTCTGAAGATCAGACACATCTTTGCATTTTGTAATTTGTAGCTGTTTATCAGAGGAAAATAGTTTGTGATATCTGTGCATCAGCTGTCTTATTTTGCTTATTTTTGGAAGTTATGATAAAGAAAGAATGTGAATCAGCCTTTTGCCCATCTAAAGCATCCGAAGCAATGAATCAAAGTTTATGGTCAAAGATGCAGTGTAATATCTCAAACAAAAGGGAATTTTTTAGGATGAGTGGGAGATGACGATTAAACGATGACATCGGTGTATTGTAACCTTGTGTGACAGCATGAATGATGCCATCCGTGGAATCTCGTGCTCAATAGAAATTGAGGGAAATGTGCATGTGTTTATGCACCAACGATGTTTTATTGTTTTCTTTCAGATAAACGTTTCAAACGTATGTGGTTAGAAATATTTTTTGAAAGTTAAATACACATTTCACTTTTATGTAAAACTGTTCCCATGGTGATTGATTTTCAGACATGCTTCAATAGTATTCTGTGAATGAGGCACTGGAGATAACATCGTATTTTTATTTGAACAGTAAAAAGTGTAATTAAGTTTTTAGACATACTAATCTCAGAAAAAAACTTAATTCTCTCAATGCAGACGAGTGGACATAAGGCATCTGTTGTGTGTAAACAAGAGAATTGTTTAGCGTTGTGTTGGGTCTTGAAGGATACCAGGGAACAGTCATTGTTTGGTCAGCCTATGTTAAATGACCAGTGTCAGAATGATCAGGCGGTCCTGTACATATAGTATGTCAAGCTATTGGCTGAGCTATGATACCTTCTGACATAAGGGGTCCAGGTCCACTGAGGCACTGCAATTGCTCAGTTGCCTCCCATAGGCATGTCAGGATCCTAAGATAGTGGCTTCAAATGCCTGATTCACCGTGATTATTATCTAATGTGTCAGCACCATACCTGTACTTGAGGGTTTGAATATGCAAGCAAGGATCCAGCTTTTTGGAAAAGGAGGTGTGAATTTGTGCTTTCGCAATTTACGATTTGTACGTTTGTCATTTTATTGAAAATAAGTTTTGTTTGTTTGTTGTTTAATGCCGCACTCAGCAATATTCCAGCTATGTGACGGTGGTCTGTAAAAAATCTAGTCTGGACAAGACGATCCAGTGACTGATATGAGCATCGATCCACACAATTGGGATCGATGACATGCATCAACCAAGTCAGCAAGCCTGACCACCCGATCCTGTTAGTCGCCTCTTATGACAAGCATAGTAACCTTTTACGGCAAGTATGGGTTGCTGAAGACCAATTCTACCTCGGATCTTCACGGGTCTGAAAATAAGTCATCAAATAGGGAGACATAGTGTCGTCATACTTTTACCTCTTGGCCCAGTAACTTCATATGCTTCAATCTATGATTCGGAAATATTCAAATATTCAGGTTATCTGAACTTCATCGCTCTATTTTTCTGTAGGTGCCTTGCTCAGTCATTTTGGATTATTGTCACAGTGTCTGTCAAATGTATTTAACGGCCAAAGTCGTGATTGTGAACTTGAGCTGATAATGGAATAAGCGATTTAGCTTTTCAACCATGGCATTTTGGATCCCAACGTTACTGTGCAAGACTTTTTGATATTGGTGATGGATGTGGTGATTGAAATTAGATTCTGATATTTCTCCGCAGATCAAGGCATCCATTGATTCTTGACAGGTTTTGTGGGGGTGTACTTGTGGCATGCAATTTGAAAAACAGTCTACAATTTCAGAGAAATTGAAGATTTTAGTCTTGTCCATTACATGTCATTGTCTGCTCCCCTGGACATTTTGGAAGTGGTGCGCATAATCCGATAATCATGTAACTAGACCCATCAGTCAAATGCAGCTTCTTACACAATGGACATGTGGGGTTTCCAGGCAAGACTGTGTTCTCAGTAACTCATTTTCTTAAGTGGCTGCAGAATTGGGGATTGAATGACCACAATGTAGTGGGTGGATGAGTGTTCGTGATTGCTGATTGAACATGGTGAAGGACTGTAAACCCAGCCACCAAAGGACAAAAATCCTTGTCAGTGTTTGTCATTACCCTGATGTTAAAGATTTGGGTGGTCCTGAGATTCAAGACTGTAGGAGCAAGCCTCAAAAGACATAGGCTCCCCTCAGTTTCATACTGTTTGTGTGATGAAGCTCTCATTGAGGCAAAAGCCTGAAGGTATTTGGCTGTAAAATGTAATATGTGTAATGGATATTGAATAATCAGGGTTAAACATTTTGATTGGCTAATTATTTTGAATGGTATTCTTGACTGATAATGGACTAAGTAATTTATGAATCCACTAGTTTTCTCTGTTTGGTGAGATAAACAGGATATGCTTTTACTGAACACCTTCCAAACTGTTGTCAATCAACTATTGGGTTATAGATTGAAAGACATTTGTCTAGCATATGTATGGCTACGATTATCTTGACACTAGTGTGACACAGAGACTCACGTCTGTCATAGAGCTACAAGTGCCCAGTCCACTAGCTGCCTTCTTGTCTGTGATGGGGGAGGGGGCATAGGTGACCAAGTCACCTGAGGTGGCACATCCCTTAGATGGCCTATAACCTTAACTAATGATCCTGTGTTTGCCCTGATGATGTTTGTAGATTTGTGAGCATAATACCTGTGCTTGTGGGTTTCACCAAGTGGTAAATGTCGAAGACCTGTATCACTTCGGGCTTTACTCCTCCATAAAGCTGACACACTGTGATGTAACTGAAATAGTTTCTTTATATGGTGGTATATGAAAAGTGTGAATGGGGATGAAAGTCTAATAGTTTCTTTATATGGTGGTATATGAAAAGTGTGAATGGGGATGAAAGTCAAATAGTTTCTTTATATGGTGGTATATGAAAAGTGTGAATGGGGATGAAAGTCTAATAGTTTCTTTATATGGTGGTATATGAAAAGTGTGAATGGGGATGAAAGTCTAATAGTTTCTTTATATGGTGGTATATGAAAAGTGTGAATGGGGATGAAAGTCTAATAGTTTCTTTATATGGTGGTACAGTCCTGCCCCGCTTATACGGACTTCAGATATCCGGAAACCTCGGTTCCCGGACGATTTTCATTCAAAACGAAATAATTGCTATATATATTTACCCGTATATACGGAAATTCAGTTTCCGGAACCGGACGGTCATTTTTATACACAACACACTGAAATGCACACAAAATTGTCTCACTTATCCGGACAATACACTTCTGCTTGTTGTTATCCTTTGATTCGTGAGAAGTCAATTAACCAAGTGACACTGAGTTACGTTTGAGACGAGCTTGTTTATTGTACATGTAATCCCCTTCGATAAATATGGCATCTGTGGAGGTCAGAGGTCAAAGTTGTGTAAGTATGGCCTGTCAACCAGCGAAAACGTAAGCGACACGCAGTTACAGCACACGAAAAAAGGGAAATTTGTCTGTTTAAGGAAAAACACCTGTCAGCAAGTTTAGAAACCATCAGTTAGCATTATGGCACTGAATTTGGACATACCATAGAAAAATCAACAATTGGTGACATTTTAAAAGACAAACAGAAGTGGCTAAATCTCCCTGAAAATTCAAATGACTTATCACGATCCCGTGTAGCAAAACACCAGAAAAGTGTGAATGGTGATGAAAGTCTAATAGTTTCTTTATATGGTGGTATATGAAAAGTGTGAATGGTGATGAAAGTCTAATAGTTTCTTTATATGGTGGTATATGAAAAGTGTGAATGGGGATGAAAGTCTAATAGTTTCTTTATATAGTGGTATATGAAAAGTGTGAATGGGGATGAAAGTCTAATAGTTTCTTTATATGGTAGTATATGAAAAGTGTGAATAGGGATGAAAGTCTAATAGTTTCTTTATATGGTAGTATATGAAAAGTGTGAATAGGGATGAAAGTCTAATAGTTTCTTTATATAGTGGTATATGAAAAGTGTGAATGGGGATGAAAGTCTAATAGTTTCTTTATATAGTGGTATATGAAAAGTGTGAATGGGGATGAAAGTCTAATAGTTTCTTTATATGGTAGTATATGAAAAGTGTGAATAGGGATGAAAGTCTAATAGTTTCTTTATATGGTAGTATATGAAAAGTGTGAATAGGGATGAAAGTCTAATAGTTTCTTTATATAGTGGTATATGAAAAGTGTGAATGGGGATGAAAGTCTAATAGTTTCTTTATATAGTGGTATATGAAAAGTGTGAATGGGGATGAAAGTCTAATAGTTTCTTTATATGGTAGTATATGAAAAGTGTGAATAGGGATGAAAGTCTAATAGTTTCTTTATATGGTGGTATATGAAAAGTGTGGTGCATTTTTTGCAATCAATAAGGCAAACTGTTAACTCACTTACTGATATGTATGGCTTTCATTCGTACCCTCCTCCAATAAATGCATTTGCTAGTGTAAGCTCCATAAATATCATATCAACACAGATATGTATCTTTTTGAGGTAAAAAATAGAGGATATCTCCAGCACAGTTTGGATGTAGCTGGCATAGATTGATTGATTGAGTGAGTGAGTTGGTTTTAACGCCGCTTTTAACAGTATTCCAGTCATATCGCGGCGTGTCAGCTTAATGTGGGAGGAAAGCCCGAAGTGATGCAGGTCTCAGAGATGGTGCTGACAAACCTAGAAACATAATTGGGGCGAACCGGGATTCGAACCCACAACCCTTGGCGTGCCCAAGGGACGCAACTCTGCACACCAAATCGCGGTGCCTTAGACGACTGGGCCACCCATGCCCCCATAGATTGATTGAACTTGAGAGACACAGGAACATACCTTGAGAAATGGGAATTGTGAACAATATTTATGAAATACAGTTAAAGATGAATACTGTCTTGGTTTGTGATAGACAGTGCTAAATATGACTTTTTAAGAAGTCAGTACCCTGGTATATAGGTCGACAGTTTCTTGTGAATCCTACTTTAGATAGATTTACATTTATATCTGTTCACAGTAGGTGTATGATGAAATTTGTACATGTTTATATATCATGCTGTGTTGCTAAAGACCTGATTTGGTAAGTTAACAATCATTTTGAAAATCATCTTGGCTAGGGCTGGGACGAGTCCAAATTTACTACCCGGGTACCCATTCCAGGTCTCAGGAGATGTCTCAAAATGTCTGATTGGGAACTTTTTTAGCATAGCCCGGGCAAAACGTATTTGGATACATGTATTAAACAATCTGGTCATGCATACACTGAAGTTGACTTAAGTTATATGTTTATTCAACCATATGAAAAGTCAGAAGGAATGGTGCATAGTCAGAAAGCAAAGCGAACATTAATGTTTTGTAGTGTAACCATAGAGTGCCAGATAATTTTAGTCATTAGACAATATATCACGTGACTAACCACGGGTCTGGGTAGTCCTGTGGGTACCCGGGTCCTACTCAGTACCCACCCGGCCCGGGTACCCGATTTACCCGTCCCAGCCCTAATCTTGGCCTTATAATACTGAAATAGATCCTTCCAGTGATTGCTTGAGACAAATATGAGACATTTTTATGTTTTTGGCAAATTTTGACAGGATATTTCTCTATAGTTTTACTAAAATTAAAATAAATATCATTTGGACATGTAGTATAACAATCAGTCAATGTTTCAGAATATGAACAGATGAAACTGTCTTTATTCATAAATTATGCCCCAAGATTGGATATTTTCAACTTTTTAAAGTTGAGCATGTTGACGAGGGCTTGGAGCATGTGGTAAGATGAGCATCTGCCACTCACATCCATCACTGTTCCGAGATGTTGCAGCAATCAATAACTTTAAAGCTTTCATTATTATAACTACTTCTGTTGGGGGTTAAGTTACAATGTGATAATCCCCATCGCTTGTCAGTAATGACGACTCTCGAGGACCTATGCATTGTAATCAGTTTTAGAAAGGATGTTCAAATAGAAGGCCAGTTTGGAAAAAAACCCTCCAAAGGTTTATTTGTAGTTTGACTTGCGGGAATGATTTTGTGCAGGGTTGTGCAGGCTTGTTGAGTTGGCTAAATGTATTGACCAGTTCGTTGCATGACAAACACTGTGTGCAGTTGAGAGGTATTTCTGGTAGCAGTCGTGATACAAATCTAGCCGAAACAGTTGGATTCAGCAAAGTTCTTGCAGGACAGGTGGATAAGGTTTGGAGAGTGTTTTCAAGCTGGTTGTTGTTTTGGTAGTAGCACTGACATGAGTTGAGAATTGGTCCGGCATCATGGATGGCGGGTCACCGTTCCGGCGCCTCAGCTTCCTGTCTGGAGACGTGAGACCCAAAACTACAGCTGGTTGGTAAGTTTGAGATGTAACTGAAGACATGCTGTTTATTAGTTTCTGTTTTATCCTGCTATTTTCATTCTGTTTGAATACATTTGTTCAAAGTTTTAGAACTGGTGAGTTGTTTTAGGTCTGAAGCTAGGTGTTGTGTATAATTGCAAGACTATAGAAGTAGTCCTTAAACAAGATTATCATGTTAATGGATACAAAGTTTTCTGCATGAATTAGCATTAGTAACATACAGTTTAATTTTCTTCAGTAGAAAATCTTACCAATGTCAGATATTTCAGTCACCCTTTGTTTAAGAATACTAGCATACTGGCAGTTTGTTACCAGACTTCATAACAATGGTAGTGTGCTATATGTTTTCATTAAGTATAAATCAGTGTTTGAAATCAAGGGTCCTTGGTGTTTGCTGGTATGGTCATAATGGTATTTGAATCCAGGGACCCCATCAATCTCTAACATGCATTATGACAAGGAAATGCTGAATTTTGAACACAGAATATTGTAAATTTCTAAGAACATCCTGCTTATCGTGGTTATGTAGTGTTGGTATTGTCAATTGTGATGCCTCGGTTATAATGATTAAATTTATGTTTGGTAGTATTCAAAATGAAGCGTCCAAGTCAAGGAGTCCTTGACATCAGCCTAATGTGAAAGATGTACGATTTGAGGGATTCCTAGATTCAGATGACTACAGCAGCAAACCTCTACCTCCCCAGTATCTCCATTAAGTTCTAACACTGGGCCCCATTACACAAAGCGATCGTAGAGCTATGACTGTCAAAGGTCTATGTTAAAGTATGGGAGTTACGATCGCCTTAGTGCTATGACTGTCGTAACTCTATGTTAAAGTATGGGATTTATGATCACCTTAGCGTTATGACTGTCGTAAATCTATGTTAAAGTAGGGGAGTTACGATCACTTTAGTGTTATGATCACCTTAGCGTTACGACTGTCATAACTCTATGTTAAAGTATGGGAGTTATGATCACCTTAGCGTTACGACTGTCGTAAATCTATGTTAAAGTAGGGGAGTTACGATCACCTTAGCATTATGACTGTCGTAACTCTATGTTAAAGTAGGTGAGTTACGATCACCTTAGCGCTATGACTGTCGTAACTCTATGTTAAAGTAGGGGAGTTACGATCACCTTAGCACTAAGACTGTCGTAAATCTATGTTAAAGTATGGGAGTTACAATCACCTTAGTGCTACGACAGTCGTAAATCTATGTTAAAGTATGGTAGTTTCAATCACCTTAGCGCAATGATCGCATTGTGGAATGGGGCCTTGGCCAGTTATATAATTTGTAATGAAATATGCAACAAACCAGACCTCTGGTCGAGCCTTAGAAATGTCATTCCTTAAAAGACTAGTCCCAAGTAGAGCTGGGACGAGTCCAAATTTACTACCCGGGTACCCGAACCCCTTTTACCCAACCCTACCCGGGGTCCCACTGCAAGGCTCAAGAGTAGGGAACAAAATGTCTGATTGGTAATTGTTTTACAACCCAGGCTAAAACTATTTAGATACATGTATCAAACAATCAGATCATGCGTTCACTGAAGTTGACTGAAGCTTTATCTTTACTCAAACATATACAAGTCAAAAGGAATGTGTGCATCGTCAGGAAGCGTTGTGAACATTGGCGACTTTTAGTGTAACCACTGAGCTATAGTGGGTTGTAGTCATTAAACAATATATCACGTGACTAACCACAGGACCAGGTAGTCCTGTGGGTACACAGGTCCTACTCAGGACCCACCCGACCCGAGTACCCGAGTTACCTGTCCCAGCCCTAGTCCCAAGTACCGTACTTGTGGAAACTTTCACCAGTTTGTTGCTAGACCTGCTTGAATAAGACTAATCTGTTTACTGTTTACATTTTCTGTCAGTTTTATTCACTTCCAACTTGTAGCAATATTGAAGCATTGAGAACTAGTTCAGGAATATGGCCCTCAATGCTACAAGGTAGGACTACCATCACTGGACTTTGACTTGTCCTCAGTACAATTTAGCAGTCTCGGGCTAGTGGACTAGCTTGAATTTCGAAGGCTGTGGTCAAGCTTGTCAGCTTTCAGATATGTTGGAATGATAATTGTTACAATTACATTCTTGGCTTATCACTGGTTACACATGGTCATTTGTGCATATTTAAGTACATAATGTACAGTGAAGCACTTAGTCTCGTTGTGCTTGAGACCGCTGAAATGTATGTGTAGGTTAGACCACTGGGATCTGGTGTTTATATAAATGTTGAAATGGTCAGTTAAAGTCTTAGGCTGACCATTTCAACAATTAGACATCGGCTCCTCATGGTCTAACCTGTTTAAACCATGGCCATCATTCAAAATATGTTAGCACCTAAAATATGTTTAATAACATTGTTTTGATATCCGTAATTAAAAAGACATTACAATAACTCTATGCATTACTGTAAGAACACCCCTCACTTTTTGGCGATATGGATTATGACATCCTTATCCTTCCCAATAGCCTCATGGTTTTGTGCAGTCGTGAGTCGTGAGTCGTGGCATGATGTGCGGTTCAATAACAAGTAATCTTGCATATAAATACCTGTATTGGATTTTATAAACCATTTATACACACCAATATATATACACTTGATGTGACGCTGATCAAATATTGGGATGCTGATTGATATCCAATCAGCTGCACGCTACATGATGATTACAATAATTATTGGATACTGCCGTAGTGAAAAGAATTATGAATTGACCTCAATATATTTTTTGCGTTAATAGAGGTATAAACATAAAAGCGATGTGCACACTGTATAAAACCGGCTCAGCATTATGTTCCAAACTGTTTCTTTAGTTAAGTAGTGACATAGAAGTGTGGCCTATTGGATAGGGACAACGTCATGGTAATGTTCGAGAATGTCCTATCCCTGTTGGTGACTCTCTCTAGCACAACATCTATGATCCAGTCATTTGTGATCCAAATGTTCACTAGTGTATAACTTAACCTTTTGTTTGCAGAATTTCTGACACTTCTTAGTCAGCCTGCCTTGTTCCAGCATATGGTGCTGTAAAGATGGTGGTTGATTTCAAACTTTAGAGACTTTGATGGAACAAATGATGGAATATTTTGTACTTTTATTTCTCGAGGAATAAAACACAAAATAATCTAAAAATATTCTCAAAATTACAAACTTACAGCGGTTGAGACAAAGAATCCAAACGTAAATTTTCTTGAATTTACCTGAACTGTTGAAACTCATTTTAACATTTGAGTCAATGGAGAATGTCCATGTGGCTTTCAAATGTCAAGGCCAGGGGAAGTGATTGACTGCTGTCTAAATGCCTGAATCAAAACATTGCTAAAACAGCATATTCAGTTTTAAGCATGGAGCCCCTGCAAGTGTTTATTATGTGATTTTTTATATATGATCCTGGTCAAGGCACCCTGACAGTTGGGGAGGTCAGACTCAGTGACTTGCGTGTCATTGTACCAAAACAGCGTGGACTTTGCTCATTGTATCAACCACTGGTTGTCTTCTCCAAACTCGACTATTTACAGGCCAGCATTGTATAGCTAAACAAGCAAGCGTTATGTGGCTAATCCTCTGACTGCACTCCAATAAATGTATGATGGCCCATGAGGTATGTGTAGAGCTGGGTATTAGAGTCCTGTAAATGTCATGTGGGCTGTAATCAAGTCAACTGGTATTAAGCATTATGGTTGTGGTAAGTAATTGGCTGTAGTGATAATCTCTTAAATTCCTGATGGTGATTAATGACCTGTCTACCTCATCTCATAGCAACTGAGTTGTCACAACATTAACTACAGACACACTGGTATGACATTTTCTAGGGAGCAGTTTTAGAGTTTAATTAAGAATTGACTTTCACTTTGTGTAAGTTCATCAACGTCAAATTGTGTGGTTCATACACTTATGAACGTCAAATTGTGTCGTTCATACACTTAAGACGTACATCGTGTAAACGTCAAATTAAAAAATTATTCTTAAATATATAAAATGGATTCTTTGAGTTTTGAGACATCCGCCTGAAAACTGAATTGTGAAAATGTTGACATCTCCAAACATTTTTGCCTCAATCGAAAAGGCCACTTATGTCGTATTTCAGTACTTTTAAGTTGGGGTCATTTGGGTTGGGGGTTGGGGTGAGTTGGGGTTGTGTACGAGGGAGCCCATGATACTAGGTCTCTGGCACACCTAAGGGCTGCAACTCTGTACTTCAAATTGTGGCACCTAAGACTGGGCAGAGCAGAAAATATTCAAGATTTTATGTCTATTGAAAAAAGGAATTTCCACATTGGACAAGGAGACTGAGATAAATGCTGATAATGTTAATTCTATTTCTAGCTATAGATATACACAGATGAAGAGATATATGGCCATTTCGTGACTGGAAGTTGACACAAAGTTTACCACATGAGTGAATCTATAAATTCTTCCTAAGAATGAGTATGTCTGTTTGTACAGTAAACAACCTGTTTCACTTCAGTAAACAAGTTTCATATTTGAACATCCTTATTTAGGGGTTGAAAAATTAAACATGCAGTCAAAAACTTGCTCAAATATGGAGGGAGACATCAGACCCAGTGCTTCCAGGTCCTGACTTTTATCAACACTCAGCCATGTGGAGATCCATGTTTAGAATAGGTCCCCAGCAAGCTATGCTTGTCGTATGGGGGCATCGAATTAGATCAAGCTGTCAGTTTTGTATTACTTGTTGTTTTACGCCGTACTCAGCAATGTTCCAGGCTGACATCATATAGCTGGAGTATTGCTGAGTGCTGCTTTATGTAACAAACAAATATCAATACTGAGATATAGAAGCCTTTCTCTTAGTTATATTTCTATGTCTTCTTATTTGTATGGCTGAGGACCGCCTCCGTTGTCTGGTAGAGCGTCCGCCCGGAGAGCGGAAGGTCCGGGGTTCGATCCCCAGCCGCGTCATACCAGAAGACGTTAAAAGATGGTACTTGTTGTTACCCTGTCTGGCGCTCAGAATTAAGGGCTAAAACAAGGACTGGTTGGCTCAGAGTCAGTATACTGTGTCTGAGTGGGGTATTCATGTTAAACTGCGGCATGGTATCTCAGTGTGCTAGCACTATATATTGGCATCAGTCTGGACACACACACACACATACACGTGCATGCACGTCGTTATATAAGTGCAAACATTGGGCACGACGTTAAACCCCATTTCACCTCACCTTGTATGACTGAGCCGGGGACTGGCAGAGAATAAATTCCCAAGCCAGACATATATATGCATGGTTTGGGATCTTGACACAGACTGTCAGAATTGACCGGTTGAGACAAATTGCACATTTACATGAAGCAAATGCTTGCTTAGAATAGGTGATAAATTACACCAGCAAACGCAAGTCCACATTATGTTATGTCGGCTGGGTTAAACTGGACATATGTGATATATATTGCAGAATATGTTAGTGTATTGATTTTCTTCGAAAACCCCAAGGAAAACAAAATATTAACATGTCTGACGTTGTATCTGTATTTAAAATGTAAAAGAAAACTTGTTTATTTTATGTAGTTTTTTGGTTTGTGATAGTCACTAAATATCATGGGATTATTTTTTTAAAATGAACCGTCTCCTTGTTTTGTCACTTCTTAAAGGGGTCACGGGTGGCCCAGTCGTCAAAGCGCCGCGATTCTCTGTGCAGAGTTGCGTTCCTTGGGCACACCAGAAACCTATGATTGTGGGTTCAAATCCCGGTTCGCCCCAATAATGTTTCTAGGTTTGTCAGCACCACACCCATGCTCGTGGGTTTCACTGAAGTGGTAAACATCTGAGACCTGCATCACTTTGGACTTTCGTGATATAACTGGAATACTGTTATAAGCGGCATTAAACCCAACTCTCTCACTCACTCACTCTAGAATAAACAAATCCTTGAAACATCTGCCCACTGCTGTAAAATTCTTGGAGTAGACTAAAACTTAATTTAACTTCCTCTTCCAATAAAGGCTTTCTCATGACTATCTTACATTCTACATAATGTACAGTAATACCATCACTACTCTAGTCAATTGCATCAGTGAAAACAACACCAAGTAGACTTTGTGTCCGTGCATTTCAAGCTACTAGGAGCTACGTATAAAATAAACCTTGAATACCCAGACAAATCCAATCCTAGCGTAACAAATGTGCAACAAACCTATAAATATGCTATTGAAATAAAACTGCATGTATTTAGAACCTCCACCATTAGCTACTGGGACTTGACTTCTCATTTTGACTATTGTGATGTTCAGTGATATGCTTCATACTTGATTACACGGTATCCATATGTCTAGCCTGAGCGTGTGATAGTTTATGTTTCCCGCAGTCTGTGAATGAAAAGTTCTCATAAACGTAATGGACATTGATAAATGTGTGATAAATATGAATTTTTCACAGCTGGTTAATGTTTGCCAATTTTTGTTATATAAATAACCATGATCACAGATGGGTTCTAAAACTGAAGATATAAAATATTCCTTTGAAAGGAAGCTCTGAAACAGTCATTGATCCATTCCAGTGATGTTTGCATTCGCCTGATGATATACATGATGTATGGATTGATTTGCATTGTATATCTGCTCTTCATGAAGGATGGATGTGAGGTGAGGTGAAATGGGGTTTAGCGTCGAGTTCAAAATTATTGTACTTATTTAGTGATCTGTCTGTCTGTCTGTCTGTCTGTCTGTCTGTCTGTCTGTGTTTCTGTCTGTCTGTCCGGAATTATGGTGTATTTATAGTGCTAGCACACTGACATACTAGACACTGTAATCTGATCCTGAGCCAACCAGTCCTGATGCAGAGCGCAAGGATAGGGTAACATCAAGTACCATCTTTTAGTGTCTTTGGTATGACGTGCTGGGGATTGAACCATCAACGTTCCATTCTCTGGGCCGATGCTCTATCCATTCGAGGATGGCGAAGGCCCATAAGCTGTAACACTGCAGTACTCAATAGCTAGACAAGGACACTGAGCTGGCCACACTGTTGGGAGTGTGTTGTAAAAAGGGGTGCTGTCGGGATCCCAGGGCAGCAGAGTCCTGCGTAAGTTATGCTTGACATGAGAAGCTGCTGAAATGGTGGTTAGGCGGTCGGGTTCGCTTCTTGGCTGGCAGATGGTTGTGTACCCCAAAGGAGTGGGATGTTGCCCATGGCATCAACCACTGGTTTGTCTGGCCCGAGCTTGCTAAATTTACAGTTGGCTATCATATACCGCATTCATAGTAAGTACCCAGGGCGCTTTGAAAATTGACAAAGGAGGTCTCTTATTAAAACCATACACAAGTTAAGTTTGTTTCAGAGATTGAGTGGTAGTGAGATAACTTTCTTCAAACATCGAAGGGGCGGTCGGGTAGCCTAGTGGTTAAAGCGTTCGCTCGTCACGCCGAAGACCCGGGTTCGATTCCCGACATGGGTACAATGTGTGAAGCCCATTTCTGGTGTCCCCCGCCGTGATATTGCTGGAATATTGCTAAAAGCGGCGTAAAACCATACTCACTCACTCACTCACTCAAACATCGAAGAAACTAAAACGTTTTCAATTGTAATCACTACAAGCCTACTGATCTGCTGTTTTATGTAAAAAATTGTTAAAAATATATCTAAGATTGTTTTATGATTGGGTACTTATAAAGATTACTTGGCCTAGAGGTTGGTCAGTGGCTGCCTATGGGAGCAGGGGACATTAATTTGGCAAATAGGGTAGGTGGATTATTACTGCGAGTGCGATGCCGAATAATGATCCTTGAACACTTGATCATTCACAGTCTCACATGATATAGCTGGAGTAAGATGACTGTGGACGACATTCACCCACTCACTTGTGGGTTGTAGAGTTCTATGCTATATTACATGTTTAAAGGCTGAAGTATTCAGAGTTAGAAATTGGCACTAGTCCTATAGTCCTTGCCAAACTGTCCAATAGTTAAGGTATCATAAGGACGAGTAGAAATTTGCCATTTTTATCGGCTTTGCTATATGTTATCATTATAAGGACCAGTGGACTAAAACCGTTAGTTTCTATTGCAGGTATTGCTGAAAATAAAATTTGCATTATGTCTTCTCCACTCACTCCCCAGTGGGATTTCTGGGTAGAGTATGTCCCAGTAGGCCATACTTGCAGGACATTATAAGAAAAGGGATAAGATGATCTGTTGCTAATGAAAGCACATTTTATGTTGAGGGGGGATGTCTCCATAATTCTCCGAACCTTAAAAAAATGAGTGGAGCAGAGTCCCTTTATGTATAACCAATGGAGTGTTGTGAGGATATTCCTCTACTTAAAATTCATCCTTACTGTCATCACATTATCTTGTGGAAATTATTTGAAATATAGATCAGGACTTTTAGTAGACTGTGCATGTACCGGTACTGTGTGAGTCATCTTTGTGTGATGCATGTTGGATGGGTTTTCTGCAGCTGTTGCATGTATGCCAAGCTTTGTCGTGTGCTGAGCTTTACCAGACATGGAACACAGCGCTTTGCAATTTGTGGGTTCCTAAACATGCTAAAGGACTTATGTTATCAATCACTTGCACGTTTTGAAGACATGCCCACAGGGATTATGTACAAGACCATTCAGTTAGTAATGTCCTGTACGCACTGCTGCTAACATGTTTAACCCATAGTTCTGAAGGGGGGAGGTGTCAGATCTGTAATGATTCAATGTTACCTATAATGTCATCGATACTTAGGTACAGATGATACTTGAATCATCAATTTGTGAGATCAAGATATGCTATAATTAGGATAGGAACTGATGGAATTAACTCCCGTAACAGCAGAAGTTGCTCATAGCGCCACCTGTAAGCATGTGGTAATAGTGGTGACCCACTGCATGTAAGTTTGTCAGTTTGGGCAACTTTTGAGTTTGAAAAGTCCTTGAACAGAAAAAAGGTTGTGTGCAGATTGTGGTTATTAGATACATGTGTGTCTTACAGCGGGAACGTGACAAACATGTTGACACATGATGTTGTGGTGTAATGTCATTTTGTATCCTGGGTGGCCCAGCAGAGTTGCATCCCTTAGGAATGCCATAAACCTATGATTGTGGGTTTGAATCCCGGCACAACCTGATTATGTTTCTAGGTTTGTCAGCACCATACCCATGCTTGTGGATGTAACCAAAGTGGTAAATGTCTGAGACCTGCATCACATCGGGGTTTCCTTGCACATTAAGCTGACACTTCCTTTTCCCCTCACTCCCTATTCACTCACTTGCTTCAACATTAAGTTTATAAGTTCTCACTAATCTTGTTTAATGTGTGGTTAGAGCTCTTATTCCATTTAATGTGGTAAGCTGTAGGATAATGCCTGGTAAGGGAATAAGTCCATGAGCTAATACGAAATTGAAGCTTGATCATTACACAGAGTGATAATCTTGCTCTGTAATTGTGGCTGCAAATAAGAGTGCTGACAGCAAGTCCTTCTTTATAACACTTAATCACAGTGATTGTCTGGTCATTAGCTGGGAGATTGTGTCTAGCCTTAGAGGTAGCCTGTCTCTGCCTGGAGCTAATGTATCCACTTGGTGGTTGGAGCGACATCTTGGAATTAGGAAATTGGCGTCGTTGTTTTCGTGAGACGACCAGAGTGGCTGCAGTGGGGTATAATCTGTATAAGTAATTTGCTTTCTGTTTGATCGATAGAGGATGACAGTGTTAGATGATTAATGTTGTGGAGGCATGAGTGGTCCTGCCATTTGAACAGGTATCAAATTATAGGTTGAATCAGTTTGTACTTTTTTTTAGCATGTTATGTGTAACAGAAAGAACTAATGTAATTTTGAGAATTGGTCTGAAAATGAAGTCCTAAGATTAACCCTGCACAGTATAATCCAGATGTTCTAGGACAGTTTCTAGTCCGGTTTGATAGTTTTAGGACTAGCAGTATTTCACCACTCTTCACTTTGGCTGTGTATTGACAAGAAAATTGTATTACAAAATATTTTGATGTTTGGAGCTGATGTGTTCGATACTGATTGTACTTGAAGAACCTATGTTCTATGTATATTGAAGTAAATATTACTTTACTACATATTACACGGTCAGTTGCAGCCATCTTGTAGTCATGGATACAGGGGAGATAACAACATGGGAGAAAAATCACTTCCTCCTTTCTGCCGTTTTGTCAATAAGTTGTGAATGTATTTCTGTGTAGATGTAACGTTTAACGATACAAAGTATCCAGTCCTTGTTTTATCCCCTTAATGCCCAGCGTGAGGCAGGGCTACAACAAGTACCATCTTTTAAGGTCTTTTGGTATGACACGGCCGGGGATTGAAAGACAGGCCTTCCACTCCCTGGTTGGATGCTCTACCACTAGATCACAAGGGCGGCTAGAAGCTACCATAGCTTTGCTTCAGAAGTGACACCACCACCTCTCTCTTATTACTACCAACTTCGCACAGAATCTCTCACTGATGAGTGTAATTTGACTGGAAAGCTATTTGTGGTGTTGTATCATTAAATTCTGGTGCAAAACAAAGATTTGGTGGTGAATGGTTCCAGGGTATTTGCCATGGAGATATAATTTATACACTTGATAATGGGGAATGTTGAAAGTGTGAATGAATGAGGTTTTATGTCTTGGTCAGCAGTCTAGGATTGTCAGAAATTGAGTGAGCTGCAAACGAACAGATAAGGTTACTTTGTATGGTAGTCTTGCTGGAGTAGAGTGCACTTAGTAATTGTAGTGCTTTGACTTTTGTAAGTCATTGTTAAACTATGAGAGTTATGAAAGTCTTGGTGCCTTCTCGGCAATCTGTCTGGTTGCACAAAGGCTAAACATCACCAGGCCTATCCATTCGAATAAGAAATACCGGGGGTAAGAAAAGGTTTCCTCCACAAGAATAGTTACAATAACTTGTATCAGTATTTGTAAAACATTTGTGAAGGGCCCCAAATTTCTATGATGTGTTCCTATTTATAAGGCTGGTGGGCCTGAGAATCTTTGGAATTCTTGGCGTCTTCTGCTGTATGATTCCCTTAGGGTTCAGACTGACAGACACACCAGCTATCCCAGGCAGTCACACTTGCCGCCATTGTCCAGTGTGTCCTACACAGACTGACAGACACACCAGCTATCCCAGCCAGTCACACTTGCCACCATTGTCCAGTGTGTCCTACACAGACTGACAGACACACCAGCTATCCCAGCCAGTCACACTTGCCGCCATTGTCCAGTGTGTCCTACACAGACTGACAGACACACCAGCTATCCCAGCCAGTCACACTTGTCGCCATTGTCCAGTGTGTCCTACACAGACTGACAGACACACCAGCTATCCCAGCCAGTCACACTTGCCGCCATTGTCCAGTGTGTCCTACACAGACTGACAGACACACCAGCTATCCCAGCCAGTCACACTTGCCACCATTGTCCAGTGTGTCCTACACAGACTGACAGACACACCAGCTATTCCAGCCAGTCACACTTGCCACCATTGTCCAGTGTGTCCTACACAGACTGACAGACACACCAGCTATCCCAGCCAGTCACACTTGCCGCCATTGTCCAGTGTGTCCTACACAGACTGACAGACACACCAGCTATCCCAGCCAGTCACACTTGCCACCATTGTCCAGTGTGTCCTACACAGACTGACAGACACACCAGCTATCCCAGCCAGTCACACTTGCCGCCATTGTCCAGTGTGTCCTACACAGACTGACAGACACACCAGCTATCCCAGCCAGTCACACTTGCCGCCATTGTCCAGTGTGTCCTACACAGACTGACAGACACACCAGCTATCCCAGCCAGTCACACTTGCCACCATTGTCCAGTGTGTCCTACACAGACTGACAGACACACCAGCTATTCCAGCCAGTCACACTTGCCACCATTGTCCAGTGTGTCCTACACAGACTGACAGACACACCAGCTATCCCAGCCAGTCACACTTGCCGCCATTGTCCAGTGTGTCCTACACAGACTGACAGACACACCAGCTATCCCAGCCAGTCACACTTGCCACCATTGTCCAGTGTGTCCTACACAGACTGACAGACACACCAGCTATCCCAGCCAGTCACACTTGCCGCCATTGTCCAGTGTGTCCTACACAGACTGACAGACACACCAGCTATCCCAGCCAGTCACACTTGCCGCCATTGTCCAGTGTGTCCTACACAGACTGACAGACACACCAGCTATCCCAGCCAGTCACACTTGCCACCATTGTCCAGTGTGTCCTACACAGACTGACAGACACACCAGCTATCCCAGCCAGTCACACTTGCCACCAATGTCCAGTGTGTCCTACACAGACTGACAGACACACCAGCTATCCCAGCCAGTCACACTTGCCACCATTGTCCAGTGTGTCCTACACAGACTGACAGACAAACCAGCTATCCCAGCCAGTCACACTTGCCACCATTGTCCAGTGTGTCCTACACAGACTGACAGACACACCAGCTATCCCAGCCAGTCACACTTGCCACCATTGTCCAGTGTGTCCTACACAGACTGACAGACACACCAGCTATCCCAGCCAGTCACACTTGCCACCATTGTCCAGTGTGTCCTACACAGACTGACAGACACACCAGCTATCCCAGCCAGTCACACTTGCCACCATTGTCCAGTGTGTCCTGCACAGACAGCTGGAGCTGTCACCTGAACTGATATTGTGTTTTTCTTTTTGAAACTGTTTGTACTTAAGAATTCCTATCTAATTCTACACATCATCATTGCAATTATGACCATTCATCACCTTCTTAGTCAGTACTGTGATAAGAAATGTCAAAATATAACAGATGTAAGAGATGAGCTTTCTGATTCATAAGGTTCTTTAGGCCTGCCATTTTATTTTTGGGGGATCACGGACCTGGCTTTTTTTACCTTTTTTTTTTTCCATCCTCCGACCCTGGACTTTGGGCTGAAAAATCTGTATTCCTAAAAATAAAAAAAAGCCTGGTCTTAGTTAAGGCAGGGATAAAAATGTCACTACCAAGTCTGTTATCCTGAGAGCTTTTCAAATCTGTTAAATCTAAATCCAATCTAAACAAACCCGTATTGAACCATGGACGAATAGACGTTTGTCTTTTGGGTCTCTTGTAGTACAGTTATTTTAGAAATACAAGATGAGTGAGAGTTGTTTATTGTACGATAAAACACTGCAGGGAGAATAAACCATGCGTCGCTTATTCCTTATATGAGATATCAACATTATGAACAGCCTCTTTAAGGATGTTGATAAAATGAAAATTTTAATAATGATGACTTCCTTAATAGAATCCGACCTCGGAAATGTCAGACAAGTCCATTTTACGAACATATGGGTTAAGTTTGGTATTTCCAACATATTCTCACAATCCTTGTGTCAATAATGTGTACCTTTTCTAATACAGATTGTCATATGTCTCCCACTTTTGGATGTGACCGTTCTGCCACTGAGTTTATCTGCATTGCCCAGCTAAAGCTGTGGGGGACAACTCATTAAACACTTCCCTCTCAAAAATAACATCGTCCAATATATGATGTCATCAAGTTGTTGGAATCTCAAGAAATGACGTCATGACAGAACAATGTTTTATTTTGAAATAAAACACACTTCGTTCTTCATTGTTCTTTTCGATGTATCGCGTAGCTATGTTATATTTCAGTTATTGTAACCCTACAAGTACACTTTATACAACAGTGCTGCTTGAGTTGCATATACCTCCAGTTTACATAGCTGCCTATTGTTTGAAAAGTGATGCTTGCGTAAACTGTTGAGTTTATACACTTGTGTGCTATTCATGATATGGTTTGGCTTTGCCTCGTCCTTTTGTCCAGCTGTACCTTGTATTCGATTAACATACTGATTCTCTATAATTCTCTAACATCACTCATTCTCTATCTTTGGGCTAAACTTCCTTTCAGATTTGGGAAGGTCTCTGCCCACATACCTCATTACCTTTGCATCATCAATGTTAAAGTATGTTTGCAATCTCAGATTGTGTCTGAGGCGGTCGGGTAGCCTAGTGGTAAAGCGTTCGCTCGTCACGCCGAAGACCCGGGTTCGATTCCCGACATGGGTACAATGTGAGAAGCCAATTTCTGGTGTCCCCCGTCGTGATATTGCTGGAATATTGCTAAAATCAGCGTATAACCTACTCACTCACTCACTCAGATTGTGTCTTGTGTTACAGCCCAGCAAGTGACCTGAATCTGGATGCCTGCCTGGAAGATGTCGGAATCTCTCTCAAGCTCTTCCTCAACAACAAGTTCACAGAGGCAAAGGAGAGGATGCAGCCTCAGTGAGTTCATCATGCCTCTGTTCATGTGTTGGATCATACTTCATGGATTCAGCCTATCTAGGACACCAACATTCATACCATTGGCTGTACAGAGTTGTTTCTTTGCACGGTGCAAGATTCGTATGATTGGTGGTTTTTGAGTCCCAGATACTCCTTGCTTATGATTCTTGGTATGTCACCACCATACCCGTGCTCATGGGTTTCGCTGAAGTGGTAAATGTCTTTGACCTCCATCACTTTGGGCACTCAACCCACATTAAGCTGGCAAACTGTCCAAAGCAGTGCTAAACCCAAACCCAGCATTTCCATATATAAGGACCAGACTTTTGAAGTGAATTGATGAAGGCCATGGCCACTGTGAAGGCCACTGTGAAGGTCACTGTGAAGGTCACTTACCATAAGAGAATCTCTTGTAATATGTGGTGGGTGCTTGTCATGTTATTTGATGCCTCCTTTACTTAGACTCAAACTTTTTTCATTTTTGTGGAAGCCTCAGTGGCTGAGTGGGTTAGATCACTGACTTTGTGAGCTGGCGATTAGGTGCCTCACCCTGGCAGTGTGGGTTCGATTCCGGGACAAAGAAAGTGTTATCCCAAATATAACATTTGTTGCATTTGACCACTTTCTAAATGGCATTGTGTGTTCTAACTGTGCACTCAGAGCAAACAGTTTGAAAGAGGGCGGGTATCATGAGGCTAGTAGACTGCTTCTGTCTTGGTTTGTCATGTAAAGAATTGTCAATGTTTCCGCAGATTTGCAGTGGTATACTTCCAAATGTCAGTAATGGGGATAGTTAGTGTTGTTACCTGTGAAATAAGAAAGACACATGTCTTTAAAACTGTTGTTGTTTCAGTGCTGAGACCAGCATGTACCATGCCCTGGGCTATGGCACAATCATGTACATACAGGCAGTCATGACATTTGACATGGTGAGTGTATGCATCAGTATGATTTTGTAGGTTAGCTGGTACCAGTGGGTGGATGGATGGGTTTGATTGTGAGGGTGGGAGGATGTGTGGCTGCTTGGATAGTTGGGGCACATGTTTTTCTTTCTTCTTAAACATTTAAATAAATAATAAAGCATCCAGATGTGAATAGTAAAGGTTTCTGGAGACTTTGAGACATAAGCATTGATATAGACGTACAAATGGACACATCGCATGGGGGGGATGAATTGGTTGAAAGATTCTTTGATGGCTATTTGTGGACTGATACTGGGCTAGATATGTTTTAAGGAAATTTGGATTTTGAATGAAATCAGCCAATTTAGAATATAACGAAAAACGACCAATTATTCAAGCCACTTGCTGACAATGATACATGAAATGTGTTTTCTACCAGGGAGACATCGAGGCAGCTATTCAGGCAATCAAGAGGTCTGTGATTGTTTGTAGTAAACATCGAAAGAGGACTTCCATGATTGGGTCCATCACAAAGGCAGCTAACAAAACAGACTATAACAGCTTTACAGAAGGTAAGGAAACACATTCTTTGCCTACAATTGTTGTGTGAACCACTACAGGATAAGCCGTGCCTGGGATGGTGGATTTCTTTTTGGTCTGACGTCGCACTCACAAATATTCCACCTAACGACGGTCTGTAAATAACGAAGTATGAACCAGACAATCCAGTGATTGATATGATGAGCATCGATCCATGCAATTGGGCTACGGTGACATACTTCAACCTAATCAGCGAGCCTGACCACCTGATCCCGTTTGTCACTTCTTACGACAAGCATGGCACCAATTCTATCTCAGATTTTCATTGGGGAAACTTACTACAGTTTTCTTTTTAGTTATAACGAACTCAAAGGGACCACTAATTTTAGTTTGTGATGTCTGTTGTTTGTTATAAGCATATATACACCATATATACAGCAAATCAATGGGACAGTTTATGTCTGTCAGTTCGTTACAAGCCTGTTCGTTATAAACGTAGCTTGCTGTATCAATAATCAGTAAATTTTGATACAAGCATGGGTTGCAGAAGACCAATCTTAAGAGATGGTGGAGTAGCCTAGTGGGTAAAGCATCAGCTCCTGACACTGAAGATCTGGCTCAAATCCCACATAGGTGGAATGTGTGAAGCCCATTCTGGTGTCTCTCCTCCCCACAATGATAGGCTGGAATGTTTCTAAAATCCATATTAAACTACTTACTCATCCTGCACCATTATTATGTAGGAGTACTGAATGATATTTTTGTGGTTTGTTTTATGTAATATTTGAAGTAAGTCTTGAAAATTCAAGTAATAAAAGGGCACTTAGATTAACTGTTTCTCCCGATTTAAAATGGACTTGGACTAAATGCCATTTAGAAAGTGGTCAGATGTAACAAATGTTATATGTGGGATAACACTTTCTCAGTAAAGTTCAGATTCTGGTACTTTTTGGGGTTGAGTCCCATTCAGGATTCTTCGAACCACACTGCCAGAGTGAGGCACCTAATCGCCAGCACACAAAGTCAGCGATCTAACCAGGGGTCTGGAAAATTTAAAATCCCAATTGGACCTTTGCATTTAGGCCACGCCCCCTTCAAATAGCATATCTTAGTACAACTTTTCACACACATAACAAGTTGTTACGTATTCATAATATAATGAATTATGAATTGTTTAAATTTAAATTGTTTAATTCACCGGACAATTAATAACAAATAACATCATTTTAGATTTACATGGAAAACATACGTTTATTTCTGTTATAATAACGATCTGTTAACGTAGTGAACTGTCTAATTAATATTCATGAGTTGTATCTGCTCAAGTGTATGCGTTGTAACATTTGGATCGAGACTATATCCCATATTTAGTTATCATGTGACCTCATGGGAAAAGGTTTTTTTTAAACTAAAGATTTTATAAAAACAAGACAGATAATATAATCACAAATACTAATATCGTTGATAGCAATAGTTATTTGAATGCCTATTACAGTGATTGACCGCTTGGACTAACATGTAGGTATGATGTATTTACAGCAATCAAAACAAAGCTTGTCAGTGTAGATAATCTTCATTGTGTTACAACTGCAGACAGAAACTGCTCAGTGCTAACTGTTGATAATGTCCGGTCAAAATTTAAGAATGTCCGGACAGAAAAATTAAAATGTCAGGTAAGCAATATTTTAAACTGGACATTTGAGATTCCCAATCGGACATGTCCGGCACATATTACTGTTTCCGGACCCCTGGATCTAACCCACTCAGCCACCGAGGCTTCCAGTTTAGTGTCTAGTTTCAGAACATAGGCACTCCACAGGGATTCATGGACAGATTAGGTCTCATGGTTATTGTCAGAGCTGACTTTAATGAGGATTGGATGGTTACAATGGATGACCTGGCTGGTACTGTGTGCCCTGATGGCTCGAAGTTGTTGATCGTGTTGATCATTAGTGTGTCTGGCCAAGATTGATTACTTACTGGCTGCTGTATTATACTGCACTCTGCAGCGTAAAACAACATTCACTTGCCTACTCTGAACAAAACTGTTCAGTTCATTCAGTATTTTCCCAGCAGTTTGTTGTGATTATGTCAGAGAGACAACCAGAGGGGATGGACAAAGACACAGACAGCAGACATCAAGGGGACAATCAGCAGAAGCTAATCAGTTATTAAAAATTGATCCGCAAAGCACTTGTGTATTATTCCATTTGAGACTGTCCTGGAGGGATCTATATACTGTAATGAGCAGAAACTTGCCCTGGTAGTCTGACAAAAGCAGATGATTGACAGCAGCCTTTGGGTGTGACTAGCAGGAGTAGCATCAAAGCTAAGGTCTCGACACAGCTACTTCCTACACTAGTTCAATACTTACAGCCAAAATGAATAACTGTATTATAAGATAGTGACTGCTGGTTGCCTAGAACCATCATGCTCTCTCAAGGATATAATCATTTTTCAGGTTTGATGTATTCTGATTGAGCATCAGTCATTGATGTTGATGTTGTACAGAGTTGATTATACCTGGGAGCAGTGGAGCAGATTTGCCCACCAGAGTTATCTCCCTGCTTTAGGTGCAATTTGAAAATGTTTTGTAAGTTTTTAGCAGTGTACCCTAACACTGTAGCACTGTTTCGGTAGCTTGGTTTCTAGGGCTTCGGTCCTGCCTCACACTGAAGCACATGTTACACATGTGGTGTCTCCTTGGGCAAGTGACTTTGGTCGAAATGTGCCTCTGTTCACCGAACAGTTAATGGGTACCTGGTAGGATGAGATGTCAATATGGTTGTTAACCTAACAGGCAACTTGGGTTGTATACTCCCCAGGAAGCTGAGAATGATTCTTGAATGCACACTGATCCAGTGACCGGGGTAATAATAGCGCTTTGAGCATGTCCCTGAGTGGTGTTGAAATATGCGTAATATTAATGGCCTATTATTGTTGTTGTTATTATTATTATTATTACCCAGCTTATGTACAAGTTCAGAAACCCTCCAGTATTTATGTGGCTTAAGACTTGATGTGTCATAAGCACTTTCTGTAACTAACCACCAAGCTTACTGTGTGGTACACAACCATTGTAGCATTTAGATCAGCCAATTTCATTGACAGTTGGTCAATCATTGTTAGATCAACAAATTGAGTTGGTGAGTTGGTGGGGTTGTTGATTTTGGTATCAGGTTACCATTTATATATCATTGACAGTTGGTGAGTTGGTGGGGTTGTTGATTTTGGTATCAGGTTACCATTTATATATATCATTGACAAACCTAAGTACCTTTCAGAAAGATGGTTGGCAAATAATGGGAAAACATACGTTGGAAAAAAGACCTTCAGTGTGCGGAATTAAAGGGGTTCCATCTTCCTGAGGAAAGAGAGTTAACTGACTGTAAAAGTCCACTTTCCACCTTTGCTGAACTAGGCCTGAGGTTTGAACCTATAGTGTTTGAATCTAGGGACGCCCTAAGTCTTTTGACTTTTAACATCCGGGCAATGACAAGGTGACTTGCATGCTAAATTTGGAACACTGTTCTACATAAACTCATGAACAACAACAAAAAGGGCAGTTAGCATAAATGAGTAATTGGTTTGTACAAGAAGGGATTAGGGTACCTCTGAAGACTCGTGACTGTGACTGAGGTGATCCTGTGGCTGTAAGCTGTGATCTCCCCAGACTAGAACTGACAGGGTTTGTGCTCTCATTGTTATCACCCCTGGATATGATGCTGGGGGATATAGTCATCATCTGGTCTGTCTGTTCGTCCGTCTGTCCAGCCATCTATAGATTGTTTCCAGGGCATAACTTGAACTGTGAAAGATTTTTTCTGCAAACTTGGTACATGTATTAACCAGTGGCTGAAGTGGTGCCTTTTGCTATTTAAGATTTTTTAAGGATTTTATTTTTCTCTGTTTCCACTGAGACAAGTTATACTTAGCAGAAATGCGGGTAGGTGTTTTTTTCTGGAACTATTCAAAAGTTTCCTTCCTAATTTGGTAGATGTATTAATCAGGGGATAAAGTGGTGCCTTGTGCCATTTTTAGATTTGAAGCCAAGTTTGACTTTGACTCTGTTCATAGTGGTGTGTTTGTCTGGACCATATCTCTGGTACTGATAGGTATTCTTCCATGAAACTTTGCACACACAAAGACCAGGTTGTCAACTTGTGCCACATTGACTCTGTTCATAGTGGTGTATACCAGACATAGCAATACAAGTTTCCGAATTCCAATTCCATGGTATTGTTTTGATAGTTCATTAACTACTCTTGTATACGGACAGATAGATAAGATAGAAAATCTCATCAAGTTGGACTTACTGTAACCTGTGGTCAGAGGTTCTTTTGAATTGGGGGCCGGGGGGGGGGGGGGGGGGGGGGGATATGTTGTCTTCTGATGACTCTTGTGTATTTGCTCCCAACCTGGCACTGGTTTCTAGGTTCCAATCATAGAATCAACATGATCATGATCCTTAGCCTATTACCACCATTCCCATTCCCTTGCTTGTTGGTTTCATCAAAGGTGGAAAAGTCTTCACCATTTAACTGAAATACTTAAATCCAAAATCAGTCATTCAAACATGCAAAGTACTACCGGGTATTAATGGGGGCCATGGTTGGCCCAGTTATCTTAAGCACTGTGATTCACTGTGCAGGGTTAGACACAGCCAAATAGTCCCAGACAGGTGAAAATCAAAATGAATTGGTTGCTTTATCCTAAAATCAAGTTATTTTACATAAAGCACTAGTCTGAAATGATTCTATGGACTTGTTGTATATATGGTGTTGTGAAGCAGGATAAAGCCAACAGAAAATAACGATATGTGTTGCGGTCATATGCGGATAGAGATGCAAATATCAAAGTGCAAGTAGAGACTACTTTCAGTGTTTACAAACAAACATTGCGTTGCCCTTGTCATAACGGCAATCGAGTCAGAATTAACCATCCAGGAACCTGGAGAAACTACTGGGATAATTGCTATCATTATTAAAAGAAGATCCGGGGTTGAATGCTTGCCATAAAAGGCGACTGCTTGGTGCAAGAGGCGACTTACGGGATCGGGTGGTCAGGCTCGTTGACTTGGTTGATGCATGTCATCGATCTCAATTGCGTGGATCTATGTTCATGACCTGGTCCAGGTTTGATTATTTACAGACCACCGTCATATAGCTGGAATATTGCTGAGTGCGGCGTTAAACAATGAACAAACAGTATCTATCTGTGATGTAGCTAAGGCATTTTACAAGTTTTGGCATCTTTGGAGATAAAAATTTGCAAAACAATTTAGCAAGGACATTAGCCTTGCAGGATCAGATTCCATATCTGTGCTTGTAGACCTCTGCGGCTTGGAACCCTTTCCACGAATTAATAGTTGGATTTGGCCAAAATATGTCCGAATTGATACCTTGTTTTGCTTTGGCGCTTTGTGTACATCTACTGCATTTAGTAACGTTATGACTGGACAGGCAGACTCTAAACGAACGTGACGTCTTATAGACTAGAGTTAGAGTAGCTTCCCTTTGATAAAGGGCAGTTACTCTAGCAGACAGACCAATGGATTGCCATGAAAGGCAAGTTGTAACAATCTGTTTAGGCAGTTGTTGTTTTGCCTATATTTAGTTATGCCACTGTATTAGGAACAGGTTTCAGTTGGAACTATATTGACTGCTGTCACGGTATGACTGACACATCACTTTCCTTATGACATGATATATATTAATGCGCACATTCCAGGAAAACTTGCAATGTTTAGATAATATATGTGAGAGATGAGAAGAGATTTTTCGAGCACAGGTTTGAAGAATGCATTACATGATAAAGAGGTTTTCATGCTTGCGTGTTTGGGGATGGTAAATATCCTGTATTAGGAATAAACACTTTGTATTTAGCTTGCCAAGGCTCGCTAAATACAATGTTTATTTCTAAAACACTCACGTGATAACCTCTATTTTCCCAATTTTTGTGCTAAAGGCACTTAGTTACAAAAATGCTAGACAAATCCTTGCATTACCATAAAAATGATACATGAGCAGGGCAACTTGGCATCAAGTGGTAATTGCATGACATTCATCCAGGGACATTGATGCCTGCGAACACCCTCCTAGCTGCGACAGCTGTGTTTATCTGTGTACAGGTGCGGCATGTTATCTTGTATTGTTACACCTTGGTCACAGAATCTCTCTTCATCCAATGATTCCTGGTGTATCATATATCGGCCTTGCATGGTGCCATTGTGATTAAACAGAGTTCCATGCTGCTTATCCCACAATGCATATGGAGATTTAAATGCTGATTATTATAAAGTGACATTCAGTGATATTGTGTTTATTCTCTGTAACAGCTGGGGTCACTGGGTAAATAATAAAAAAAAGCTGCAAGTGATTCTGTATCATTTGTTTGAGGAACAAAGCAATGTTATGTCATTTTATGAAGTTACTAATGTAAGAAATGGCATGAACTCTTCGATGAAATCCGAAACTGGTATTAAACAGCGTGCTTGCCATTTTTGGTGTTTATACCTAAATAAACACAGAAAATATTGAAGTTAATTCTTAAGTTAGTGTGGCTTTGATAAGATTGTTCAAACAGTTTAAACATACCATACGCTGTAGATTGGCAACACATATACAGTATTCAAGATGGAGAATGCAGGTCAAGGGCTACATGTTACAGTCAATCAATCAATACTTCACTTCATAGCATTATAAATAAACATTGACAATTGTTGCACAGTTACACTGCTAAAGGAAATTTAACACAGATTCAAATGTAATGACATTGAGATGGACATATCTACATATAGATGTTAGACATATAGACAGTGAATTAAATGATGCTCCTCCTGTTCTGCATTGAAATTACACATTGTTCCTCTCTCTGGATATTTGTATATCATGTAGATGTTTAGCCAAAGTGTATGCAAAGAACATTGAAATCTAGAAAGAGCTACATGTATAATATTTCTTGAGAAATCTCTATGAAGGCATAACCATCAGCCTCAACCGATACTTAACCTTAATGTCTGAACTATATATATGGTAAATCTACCACGTTCAACATAGACCATTATGTTGGGTGTATAATCTTTACACTTTATCAAAACTGTTTAGTCCCCACAAATCAGCTCCGTATAGTGTTATTGGACTTATTTTGACTAATATCTTGAAAATGATTTGAATGTAATATCACCAAGAATATTTATATGCTACGATATACCCATTAATTCTGTTTGTACTTTCACTGATGCTCGTCTATCATGCAATAAACAAGATAGATGATTAGTAAGTGTTGTAATAAAGTCTTTGACAGGAAATGCCTTATGAGGCATATTCAAACAAGACAGGTCCATGAAGCAGTCCAATGCTATTTTAGTAATACCCAGTGATATATGGCAGCTTATTGATGAGAACAGCTTACCAGATGTGTTAAAGGTTAATCTGGATATCAATTACATGATAAATTGGTCCTTTGCCTCACATTTACAATCCGAAACCCAGAGTGATGAAGACTTGACAAGACAGATTTTTCATCAGGATAATTAACATTGTACATTTGAGACCATACATATGTATTGACAGAGATCCGGATTAGTCAAGAGTCCAGTTTTGACAGGTTCAAATGTATACTGCAGGGGTAGAAACGAACATATTTAGTCCACTAGTCCTTATAATTATAACATATAGCAAAACCTTTAAAAATTTGCAAATTTCTACTAGTCCTTATGATACCTAAACTATTGGGCAGTTTGGCAAGGACTACAGGAGTAGTGCCAATTTCTAACGCTGTATTGTTTCTTCAGTGACTGATCTGTGCCAGCAAATGTTGGAGTCCAGTTAGGGTCAGTTGGATGGATGAACATACATGTCTGCAATGTGAAGCTAGGTTACCTGTAGATATATCTGTGCTACATTGAATTTTGAATGAAATATGCAGAATATTAAGAAAGACTCGCAATATTTGATGACGTTACACTGCTCATTGGGATGCAGAGGTCGGATAAAGAAATGCACCAAGTGTAGAATTTAAAATTTGAAATACTCCGGGTACACTCTTGCCAAAATAGACTGCAACACAATTTTTTAATACGGTTGTATCTACAAATCTGAATTTTGTTACCTATAACTCTATATGCAAGTATTTTAAAATGCCTACCGACAATGGTTGAGGAAGGAGTACATGTGTACTCAGCTGTACATATTAGCTTCTCTGGAGATGTGGCCACAAATCAGCTCTTTCAGTGTTTTTGAGGTGGCTTTTGTTATTTGAAACCTCTGATTGATCAATTAGAATTGAATAAGTAAACTCATTTTATCACATATGGTTTTAAGAAAAAGCGTGTTCAGTCAGTATTCTTTGATGTAGATTGCTTTTAGGCATGCTAGAAGTTGGAATGTTATTTTAAAAAGTTTGTGTTTTGATTATAACTGCAGCATATAAGGGCATCATCCTAAATCTCCCCTGCAGTGTTTGATGTCTGATAGATATTGTGCAAGCTGATAATTACAGCCAAAAGGTGGAATATATGCCTTCACTAATGCAGTTTGTGAAAGGTGACACACTGTCATGTATGAAACATTATGCATTCAAAGTCCATTGTAATAAGAAACGTAGAGTGACAGATGATCAAACACGACAGCAATGCCTATGGCAGCAGCAGCTGAGACACAAGGAAGGCAATACAGATTTATTGTACCACTAGATCAGCCTTTCAGCAAGGTTAATGTGTTCTTTGCTAAAATTAGTTTCTTTCTCCTTGTGATATTCACAAACTATTTTCCTGTTGGTGATTCAAAGATCAGACTGATTCTAATGACTTGTCTTTAATCTAGATTATGGGGACATTTTGAAATCATTTTAGAAATCATATTTCACCATTAGTCATTAGAGTGTTACTAAAATAGTAAATCGATAAATTGATATTCAGCCAATTTGTTAAATGGGAATGAAAAGAGGTTCAACTGATCAAATCACATCACCATAAATGCTGTTTTACTGCATTATGAACAGAGATGGAAATTAGCACTAGCCTGCTAGCCCGGACCAGTTTTGTTAATGTTAAAGGTATCCTGAGGGCTCACAGTTGGTTTGGTTGTTTGTTGTTTAATGCTGCACTTAGCAAACTTCCAGCTATATAATCCAGTAAATAATCGAGTCTGGAGAAGACAATCCAGTGATTGATATCATGAGCATCGATCCACGCAATTGGGATCAATGACATGCTTCAACCAAGTCAGCAAGCCTGACCAACCGATCCTGTTAGTCATCTCTTACGACAAGCATAGTCGCCTTTTACGGCAAGCATTGGTTGCTGAAGACCTGTTCTACCCTGGATCTTCACAGGTCCTAACATGGCTAAGGGCGAATAGAATTTCCAACATTTTGTGGACTATTTATCATTATTCGGGCTAGTTCATGGTGAATTTCCATCCTTGCTGAATTTGATGAAAGGATTCGTGGGTTTAGTAAATGACTTCATTGGAATTCAGGTCAACTGATGCAGTTGTGAAGAGTATCTAACACAATTTGAACATGCTTTATGAAATTAGAAGCCCTTGGGTCAAGCCATGTTAGAGATACAATTGTGTTACACTTTATTGTATTCTTG
Organism: Haliotis rufescens; assembly: GCF_023055435.1. Classification (NCBI taxonomy): domain Eukaryota; kingdom Metazoa; phylum Mollusca; class Gastropoda; order Lepetellida; family Haliotidae; genus Haliotis; species Haliotis rufescens. The sequence goes on along the minus strand of NW_025963890.1, from coordinate 18,084,574 downwards.
AAATTTTGATGAAATTGCATACTTCAGATGTAACTTTAAACTCACAGTGTCATCAGCGTTCAAAATTGAGGGGGCCCTTGAGGTTTCTTCATAAACTTCTTGTTACCACAGCAACAACAGAGGACGTCTTTGAGATTAACTCTGAGGAATAACAGACTATGTTACCTGAGCCTTGTTGAAAAACCTATGTTCCTAAATGCATATTTCCATGCGACCGTGATCACCCATAATTCCCTCCTCATTGTTTTATTAGTACGATAATAACAGCAAATTATCCCCTATTATCGTTAGTAACATCACTTTAACCAAATTCTAGTCTCCTGATTGCATTTGGAGAATTCATGACTAATGGATTAAACAATTTCATATCATTTGCCAAGTTACACCATCATGACGTCAGAATGCAAACAGTCACATCAATGGAATAACCAGGCTAAATCAGTCAATCATGAGGATGGAAACCATTTTCTCTGTAGTATTGCGGAAAATGGTTGTTTTTTTCCAATATCGGTAATGAATAGCACTCCACCACTGGGTAGGCAAGCCAAGGGCCTCTACAGATGAACATGTAAAGCTGATTTGATGATGACTGCCAGTGGCTATGCCTCATCCTTCAAGCTTTCAGTAATTGGAGGAACCCATGGAGATTTGGGCAGTTTAAGGATGTGGGGTCCAGTAGGATGCTGGTAGCTGGCAATTCATGCAGATGATATAGATATTTATCTTCAGTTGACTCACTAATTTTACCCTGGGGATCATACATCTTGCTGCGTGCACTGTTCCTGAGACATATTTGGTCAAGAAATGGAAAAGGTTCCTTTAATGAGTAATACCTAACATTGACATTTAACTTTACCAAGGTATGCATGCTTAATGTTTTGGTGAACTTTTATCATTCGAAATGTGTGAATCATATCATTGTGTCATTGTGGGTGTATTTGACTACAGACAAATATGTTGGCAGTGTATTATATCAGTCTGATATTCTGTGATGTCAAGGTGACATTGAGGTGGATGGGACGTCTAATACCAGTCTGTCTGAACTGGTACTACCATTAAGACACCTCATTAATACTTGAGTAGCTATTGGTTTTGTTTCATATTTCAGTGAGAAGAATCAATATTTAGTACTTATGTGGCATCAACATGTATTGCATGAACTTTGATAACCAGTTAATTATAGTGGTAGCCGTATCAAATTTTCATTATGAAGAGCACATAGCAGGGATAAAAATTGGAACTAGTTGGAAGCAATTTATGCTTATTTCATGGTATCCTTGGTTTTGTAGAATGTCCAGGTCCTGTTTTGGCATTCTTCATGACATACTAGGGATAATTCACACAAAGACAACAACAACAACAACAACAACAATAATAATAATCTCCCAATCTGTTGACTGACATTGGGAGAGTAACCTGGTTTGCTACCAGGAATACAGCCTTTCTGACAACCTGGGTAATGCAGAAGGCTGCAGTGTTGGAGAGTCTTCACATTCTCCGAAAAGTTCTGGGTGGGTTTGACTAGGCAGCGCTTCCTGGGAGAAGTCCCATTCGCTGTCTGGGCTGCGTGAGGAGGGGGCAAGGGTCCCAAGCTGATGATGAGCCTAACCAGCCTGACTGTGCCAGGATCACCCAAACCCTCTTTGCTGCATTTTTTATTTTGATCTGTACATAAAAAAAAAAAAAATGTTAGAAGTGGTATCTGGCTAAAGATATATTTGCTGAAGTAAAAGACTGTGTTAAGGTTAAGCATTTCTTCAAAACAAGTACTTTGTGTTAATTCTACATGATTGCAGATGTAAATGAGGCTGTTCCTATCCACAAGATTCTGCACAATACTGCATGAAGAAGTCTCAGCCTCCTGACTGTTTCAAATTAACAGTCCTCAAAACCCATCTCTTCAGACTCCACTTTTTCACATGTCTACTCAGTAAATGATTTCTCTTTGGCACACAACAAACGTCCATTATTATGTCTCCCCCAGAATGGAGGGAGACATATTGTTTTTGGCACAGTTCCCGTCGGCGTCGGCGTCGGCGTCGGCGTCGGCGTCGGCGTTCCCACCGTTTCCGGACCATAACTCAGAAACCGTTTAATATTTTTTCGCGAAACTTTGTATACACATTAACCCAGCACTGAAGTGGTGCCTTTTGCTATTTAGAGATTTTTGACATATTTTTTCTCGTTTCCATGGAGATAACTTGAACATAGACTCTGAATGGGGTTAAGCTTGGTTTCCGGACCATAACTCGGAAACCGTTTAATATTTTTTCGCGAAACTTTGTATACACATTAACCCAGCACTGAAGTGGTGCCTTTTGCTATTTAGAGATTTTTGACATTTTTATTTTTTCTCGTTTCCATGGAGATTAGTTGAACATAGGCTCTGAATGGGGGTAAGCTTTGTTTCCTGACCATAACTCAGAAACCGTTTAATATTTTTTCGTGAAACTTTGTATACACATTAACCCAGCACTGAAGCTGTGCCTTTTGCTATTTAGAGATTTTTGACATTTTTATTTTTCTCGTTTCCATGGAGATAACTTGAACATAGACTCTGAATGGGGGTAAGCTTGGTTTCCGGACCATAACTCGGAAACCGTTAAATATTTTTTGGCGAAACTTTATTTACACATTAACCCAGCACTCAAGTGGTGCCTTTTGCTATTTAGAGATTTTTGACATTTTTATTTTTTCTCGTTTCCATGGAGATAAGTTGAACATAGGCTCTGAATGGGGGTAAGCTTTGTTTCCTGACCATAACTCAGAAACCGTTTAATATTTTTTCGCGAAACTTTGTATACACATTAACCCAGCACTGAAGTGGTGCCTTTTGCTATTTAGAGATTTTTTACATTTTTATTTTTTCTCGTTTCCATGGAGATAACTTGAACATAGACTCTGAATGGGGGTAAGCTTGGTTTCCGGACTATAACTCAGAAACCGTTTAATTTTTTTTTTCGCGAAACTTTGTATACACATTAACCCAGCACTGAAGTGGTGCCTTTTGCTCTTTAGAGATTTTTGACATTTTTATTTTTTCTCGTTTCCATGGAGATAAGTTGAACAAAGCTCTGAATGGGGGTAAGCTTTGTTTCCTGACCATAACTCAGAAACCGTTTAATATTTTTTTTGCGAAACTTTGTATACACATTAACCCAGCACAGAAGTGGTGCCTTTTGCTATTTAGAGAGTTTTGACATTTTTATTTTTTCTCATTTCCATGGAGATAAGTTGAACAAAGCTCTGAATGGGGGTAAGCTTTGTTTCCTGACCATAACTCAGAAACCGTTTAATATTTTTTCGCGAAACTTTGTATACACATTAACCCAGCACTGAAGTGGTGCCCATTAGTTGTTTGAAATTTCTAGGAGTTCTATTTTTGTCTCTGTTATTTAGTAATGGAGGGTGGGAATGAAGAGATGGGGTTTAACGTGAAGTAAACGAATGAATGGGGGTTAGGGGAGTGGGGGGAGACATATGTTTTTACGAGTAAAAACACTTTCTAGTTATTATTATTGTTGTTGTTTTTGTCTGAATTATCCCTAGCATGTCGTGAAGAATGCAAAAACAGGATGATGTGAAATATTCTTCTTCTTTCCAATACAAAGGGGAACCTAACCATGCAATAGATCAAATTTACTGTTAACAGTCCTCAAAACCCATCTCTTCAGACTCCACTTCTTGTTGTTCCCACATGTCTACTCAATTAATGATTTCTCTTTGGCACACTACAAACGTCCATTATTATTATTATTGTTGTTTTTATGTCAATTATCCCTAGCATGTCGTGAAGAATGCAAAAACAGGATGATGTGAAATTTTATTCTTCTTTCCAATACAAAGGGGAACCTAACCATGCAATAGATCAAATTTACTTCAAAAATTGATTTATAACTAGTAATTTAAAAAAATTAACACAAACTCTGTATCATCACATTGAGCGAAACAAATACAAAGTTTTAGTGATTTTTTGCCTAATTACTGAATAACTGAAATGGATGAGGATTTGCATCAACGTGGTAAAAGAGACTGTTGTTTGGCTTCTGCAGTTTGTCCTTCTTTGCCCAAAGCTACGTCAACTTTTATCCTATGATTGTTTGTCAGTGTGGTTGAAGAATAAATCAATATAATTAATGCTATAACCATCGTAACCACAGGAATCATTAATCTTGTACAGGAAATCATTACCCTTCAAGGGGAAGAGCAGATCTCCTAATTGTACTGAGTCGTCAGACAATGATCTGTTCTGCAAGAGGGTCTGGTCTGGATACCTTCATATTGACAGTACCATGTTAAGACAGAGTAGTTGGGTAACTAATGGTGTTGGTAGCAAGGCAACCTCGATCAAATATTGGTTACGTCATTGTGCTTGAGGTAACTACAGCCCAAATTGACGTTGATAAATTGGATAAACAAGTAAATGGGGATTTTTAGAAAGTTTTCTGGTTTTAGAAACTGAAGGAGCGTTGTGAAGAGGCTTTAGTGGAGGAGTGTTTATGGAAGTAAACCAGGATTGATTTCTGAGACTTCCTTTGTACCAGAGAGATCCTCTTGTATTTGTCAGTGTTGTATTACCTGTATTGTAAGCTTATTCAGCAGCAATTTTGAATTTCTCACCAAAAATTACTAACACTTGTCAGACATACTCAAGGAGTAAAGATCATTCTGTCTAGCTGGATGTATCTGGTCTTGATGAAGCAATACCCTGTAGAATTGAACACAAGACATTGATGATAAGCAGACCGGCAGTTTTTGCTATCTCATGCCTCAACAACTGACTGTGTGATGGACCAGGTTTATTATGGCCAGTGTGTAGATGTGCTTATATTGTAGTTCAGCACCATTCCAAGGAGACAATTCATTGCTAACCCTTTGGGATTCCAGGTTAGATTTTGTCCCTATGAACCTATGCTGATCGCTAGAGGTGACTAAATGGATCAGGTGGAACTTAATGGATCGGGGGTCAGGCTTGGTGACTAATGGTTGATGGTGTGTCAATGTACCCAGATGACGTGGATCGTTGCTCATATCAATGGGTTTGTGTGGTCCATACTTGATTATTTATAGGTTGCTGTCATATAGCTGGAATGTTGCTGAGTGCAGTCTTACTGTATTTAAAAGATCTCAAAGCTCATGGTGCTTGAGATATTGGCTGTGACATATGTTGTAATGTTATTTCGTTTTGTAATTTTGGCTGGGAGCAATTTTAGTCTGCATCAATGAAACAGCATCGCATGGCTGCATCTTATTTAGGTTTTAATTTAGAAAGTGAAATTTCTGACTTCTTGGAAAAGCAAATGTTTGCAGAAAAAGGGCTGATATTCAGTATTTAGCTCACAGGGTCTGAAGGACCATGGTGAGCTTATGCCTCTTGACCCGGTGAGCTTATGCCATACCGTGGCATCTGTCGTCCTTATCTAACCAATTTTTCAAACAACTTCTTCTTCTGAACCACTAATTGGAAATTAACTAAATATGAATGGTAGCCCTAGGTGGTGCCCGCCCGGGATTCAAAATTGTACAAATGGTGGGGCTGACCCTTCAAGGGGCTGAGGTGTGGGGTCAAATAGGGGTAATTTGGCTATATTGCTTTAAACGACTACTTCTCTGGAACTAAGAGATGGATATCAACCATATTTGGTTGTAAGCATTCTCTGGTGGTGAGGATTCAACATTGTACAAATGGTGGGGCTGACCCCCCCCCCCCCCAAATCCCAGAGGATGAGGGGCGGGGCCAAAAAAAGTTTATAACTTGGACACAGTTAAGATTCCCACTGTATAACCATATGTACAATTGCTGAGTATAATGAGAGAAATGACATATATGCTACCAGGACTGGGGTCAAATAGGGGTAATTTGGCTATATTGCTTTAAACGACTTCTTCTCTGGAACTAAGAGATAGATACCACGGTATAACCATATGTACAATTGCTGAGTATAATGAGAGGAATGCACATATGCTAACAGGACTGGCCCTTCTGTTCATCTGTCCGGCACTCCCAACGGAGTTAGAACCTTGACCATACTATGCAAACCGATATTATCCCCACCCTATTAAAAACAGATACATTGTATACATTTGTTTGTTATGAAGAGAATAATACATTTATGCCAATAGGATTCGCCCTGGGGTCCAGCCTTGCCTCTGGAAACTTACATTTGTATCTAGAGAAGTAAACGTTCATGCTGTCAGATTTGCCATCCACCCCTTTTAAGTGCTGACAGAGTCAAAATTACGAAATATTTGCAGTATTATATGCATGTACAATGCAAATGTATATTTTGTCACGATTGCGTCAATATCCAGGTGAGCGATACAGGCCATATGGGCCTCTTGTTTAAAAATAAAATCATCCTACAATTGTCTGGATATTATTTTTGTCAACACTTCTTTTAAAAGAAAACCAATTATCTTGATCATCAATGATTTGATCACATCAGTGATGACAGAAATATTTCATTCAGTACAGACCTAATAATGTCTTTGGTGTGGTTGGAAATATGAGCAGAGTCCCTCTTGCTGATGGCGCCACCGTCCTCATGAGATTATGCTGCAGCGTCAACAAACTTTGGATGCTCAATATGATGTCATGAGTGACCTTTCCAATGTAGATACTGGTCTACCTCTTACATGGATGTAATCCTATATCCTACTTGTGATGGCACTGTAAGTAGGTTTGCAATGATGTTATCATCATGTATATTGAATTACAAGGTATCAAGGGATGTTTGAAATGAGAAAGGAGTCGCTTGGTAGCTTCTTGGTTAAAGCAGTCTCTTTCCTTGCAGATCATCTGGATTCCATCCCCTCTCTCTCTCCCCCCGAGAACTATTTGTGGAGCTTATGACATAATATATTCTGTGTCTGATCTGCTAGTCAGCTGATTAGTTGTAAGATTTTTTCTAACCAAGCCAGACTTGTTATTACCGATTGTAAGGTATTATTAGCCTATGAATAGAAATTTTATAACCACTGTAAAGAAATGTTGAAACCCATTGTAAGGAGATGTTATTACCCACTGTGAAGAAATGTTATCCAATGTGAAGAAATGTTATTAGCCACTGTAAAGATGGTAAAGAAATGTTATTACCACTGTAAAGAAATGTTATAACCAATTGTAAGGAGATGTTATTACCCACTGTAAAGAAATGTTATTACCCACTGTAAAGAAATGATATTACCCAATGTGAAGAAATGTTATTACCCACTGCAAACATGGTAAAGAAATGTTATTACCACTAAAGAAATGGTTTTACCCACTGTAAAGAAATGTTATTACCCACTGTAAACATGGTAAACTAAAGAAATGTTATTACCTCTGTAAAGAAATGTTATTACCAACTGTAAAGACATTTTATTACCAACTGTGAAGAAATGTTATCACACTAAGTTCACACCATACTTTAGAAGCATTAATGGAAATCACAAACCATGTTGAAAGTTTTACATAAAAGGGTCATCAATAGCTTTTTAAAGTAATTACAAACTTCTAAAATATTTTAAACACATATGGATAATATGTCCACCTATAAGGAAACATGATAATTTCTATTTGTTAGTGTGCTAATTTGCATATTTCATGATGTGCGGGGAGATGTTTTTCCTGTAGTCATACAGTGCGATGAAGTCAAGCAACCAGGTAACAATGCAGTGACGTCATGGTTTAAAGAACCTTATGGCCAAACTCACATTCACTTTCGCCATATGCAATATGTGATCTGTCATAAAATGGGAATAACGTGACTTTTTGTTTGATATATTTCACAGTCTATTTGATTATATGACCTTCCATCAATGATTCTTGCTGCACTGCTACATAGTGGCAACAGATTGACTTCAAATAGCGATAAGTGACAGTTGAGCAGTGAACACAGTACTAGCAGACATCCTTTGATGTATATATATATACAGGGAGGGGAAAGCAAGCCTCTGTAATCAGGGGGCCCTGTGGACCAGTCGACTAAGGTGCCACAATTCACTGTGCAGAGTTGCGTCCCTTTTAAAAATAAGTATGCTAGAAACCTATGATTGTGGGTTTGAATCCCAGAAAGGCTTTGATTATGTTCTAGGTTTGTCTGTACCATATCCAAGTTCCGTTTCACCAAAGTGGTAAATATCTAAGGCTTGCATCATGTCAGACTTTTCACAAACATTGAGTTGACATGCTGTGATATGACTGAAACACTGTTCAAAGCAATGTTAATCAAACTCAGTTTCTCCCAACTCTAATGAGATCTAAGACAAGAATAATATAGGTGTCAAGATACTGGATTGATTATAACAAGCTGCATAATGCCCAACACTGAACTGCTGAAATTTCTTGACAACATATTTATGCGTCATTCAGTTGCAATAAAGAATGTGGTCAACTTCCAAGAGACCAGATAGCCTAGAGGTTGGCTCATCAAGCTGAGGATGTGGGTTCGATTCCCATCATGTGTACACTGTGTTGAGCCCATTTATGGTGTCCCCCAGTGTGATGTTGCTGGAATATTACAAACTGCAGCATAGAAACTTTTACGCACTCACTCACTCACTCACTCACTCCCATAGGCCAGTGAAAGGGGCTGATAGTTTGTCACAAAAGATGTCATATTATTTTGCCTGCAGATTTACAAAGGTCAAAATAGGACTATTACTAGTGATTCACATATTTTATATTTCTTTGAAGACTGTTTCTCTTTGCCCTTTTTAAGTACATTTTTAGGGATTTATTTAAAATGAAAACTCAGTATTTTAGAAATCACCCCTACAGCAGTATAAGAACTTCAAGGAGTCCTGGCTGAAAGGTACTGTCTAACTGCTGCTGCTGCTGCTGCTGCTTGGGAACCTGAAGATGCTGATGTATCAGTGGTGGCTGTTGAGTGTAGATTAATGTTTAGTCTGTAAAATGAAAATAGTTTACAAATGTTAATATTTTTTGGGTTGAATTATTAAACAGAAAGTAGCGCAGAGAATATCTTCATTTAAATTTGCAAAGTATTGGAAACTTGCTTTGTAGTTCTATGATATTCTTGTTTCATAGGTTTTATGAGACTAGCATCTACCGAAATCAGTTTAGTAGTGTTGAGTAATAAATAGTTTATGGACCTTATATTCTATGTTAGCTGAGCTTTCTAGACCTAAAATGTTTTATGTGTCACTGGAATGGTCTCGTGGCTAAGTGGCCTACTTCGTGTGTTGAATGGAACACCATGCAGATTTACTCAGTCAAGGTAGCTAAATGACAGCATTGATACAAATTCTCCTTAGCTATTCATTACAGTGACAAATCCCTGAAATGATGTAAAAGTCAAATACATGGTGAAATAAACAGTAGGCCATCTCAACTCTCCATACAAACCTGTGCTGGGCTTTTTCAGAGCTGAGTGTCTTTCAAAACTGAGAAACATGAACAAAACTCTTAATGGTGTTTAGAGATCTTTTCCTTATGCATCAGATATGTTTATGTTTGATGTCACTTTCACTTCTCAAGCCTAAATAAAAAGCATTTTTGATCCAAGGCTGTCATTCTTTATGTAATGATATCCTAGACGAGAGCCTTCTTCGTTCTTGGTCTCAATGATCAAAGCATCAGCTGCAATATAAAACCAACATTATTTCCAGTTATGATTAATAACTTCCTTTATCATCACTGTTCATTAAATGGAATCATATGATTTTATTAAGACATGCTGAATATGGCTACTGGTGAAATTGAGCTTCTGATCGTGCTGGAATTTAGCTACTGAAAAGAAAAATTATTTAAAGTTGGATTGGAAAGTTGCACAAGCTTGTTTTATTTGTAATGTTTCAGAGATGGGAAAATCAATAAGTGCAGTTAACCCAGCCAGTAACAAAAATGCTGAAAACACATCCGACATATTGTTCCACAAAATGATTTTATCACCTTGACTATGATAACTTCTATTCTCTTACATAAACATGAAATAGTCATAGTGATAAGATTGCTTTGTGGAAGGAGGCTGGCTCTTTGGGGTCATACAAAAAAACGAACACTTTATTTGGGATATTCTGCTAGACCCTGCAAAACAGTTCCAAATGAAATTTGTTTTTCCTGCTTCAGTTATCTTTCTTTTTTATAGATGCCCCCAAATCAGTATTGGGTGTCATTAATCATTAAGTGTTCTGTATGGAAAATGAAATTCCTACCCAACTTTCATTAATATCGGATCTACTGCTACCACTAAACAATGATCTGAGGACATGCCATTACGGGTTACGTCAGAACGACCTTTCATCTGACAATCAGAGAGTCGCTTGCCAAAATCGTGAAAGTGACAGTCGGAATGTGTTTTCTTATCATGCAACCTCGAAATGGTTAACATGAGGTTTTCCGAATGACAGTTACAGGCAAAATTTCCGTCAAAATCATCTTTGATCTCTCACTTCAATGAATTAACATTTAAAATGGAAGAGACTTTCCATAGCCCATGAGAAGTGAGTGAAGGAGTGAGTATGGTTTTGAGCCGCTTTTAGCAATATTCCAGCAATATCACAGCGGGGGACACCAGAAATGGGCTTCACACATTGTACCCATGTCGGGAATTGCACCCGGGTCTTCGGCGTGACGAGCGAACGCTTTAACCACTAGACTACCCGACCGCCCCCCATAAGAAGTACTGCCCTACACACTCGGCCATCTATTAGACATTCCAGAATGTTCATTTGTTCAGTTTTGACATTTTGAATTGATATTTTTCAAATCGAAGTTTGGAATGGAAATCGCCAGTTTCAAGACTAGTGCCATAAAGCTTGAGAAACCTGCTTTCTGATTGGCTAATGTCAACTTCTTCTTAGTCATTTCATTGTTCACACAAGTTTTGCGAAAAGGTCGTTCTGACATGACCCATAATAGGATGTCCTCAGATCTTTGTTTAGCGGTAGGGAGAAGTAAGATCTGATTTTAATGAGATTGACCCTACTTTTTTAAAATGGGTCATGTTGCCTGAGACTGATTTGTTAAATGATGGTCTGCTGCAGTATAATACAGTGGTCCCTTGCTATAACGCTACCAATGGGGTCCAAATAATTGGTGGGCGTTATAGACGATGAGCCGTTTAACCGATGCCAAGGCGGGGGAGCGCGCTCGTTGTTGCAACATGTGAGTTGACAGTGTCGCCTCAAATTGGATTGCCCACTAATTAAGAAAATAAACTTCGCTTGTGGTTCTCTTTTATTGCATGCATGCGCTTCTAAGATCAAAGGATGTATAGTGTGAAAAGTTAACTAGTAGAACAATCGTATTTCCGGGACTTGCCACGGATGTTTTCAAACAGATTATTAGAACTCAATTCAGCGATAAACGGTTGATTATGCAATGAGAAGCGTTATGTGCAAATGAACAACGAACAACAATACAATCATGGCTGTGTAAAACTCTCAGTATTAAAAGCGTACATAAATTTTGGGAGCCATGCGATACCGCGCGTAGTAACCGAGGTAGCGCTTTATCGAAGAGCCCAATAGTGAGGGATCACTGTACACTATAATGATAGCCTTGAACAGCCAAAGATCTAATTCATCACAATTAGCTATATTATAATAATCTTTAAGACTGTTTTATGACCCTTACATGAAAACCTCTTCATTTGGCACATCACTCAAATGGAAACAGCAGGAATTAATGCTTTCAGAAGTACAAAAAATCTAATCAGAATGAAGACTGAGTTGGATTAGAGAAGCTTCTTTGACCTGAATGTTGTTATATGAAGGCCAACCATATCGCTCAAAGTCAGTTGCCTCAGGCTTGTATTTATGATAGCTGTGAAGAGCAACCTTTCAAGGCTTGCTTCATTTCTTTTGGGTATCCACTTCATGTTGGCTTATGGTGTTGCTGTCTGTCATATATCTGAGTAAAATATGAAGATGTACAAAAAACAGTGTTTTAGCACAGACAGTGCCATACATTATTTAAAGGCTGTCATCTATGTTTCCATAACTCAGATTGCAAACCACTCAAGACACTGGATTCAACCCATGCCATTTCTCGCAATGTCTTTGAGGGGCGGTGGGGTAGCCTAGTGGTTAAAGCGTTCGCTCGTCACGCCAAAGACCCGGGTTCGATTCCCCACATGGTTACAATGTATGATGCCCATTTCTGGTGTCCCCCGTCGTGATATTGCTGGAATATTGCTAAAAGCGGCATAAAACCATACTCACTCACTCACTCACCCCCTTACTCAATGTCTTTGCTAAAGAGTAAAGGAGTTTATTTGTGTTGCAGTAGAACAGATGTAATCATTCTGTATATTCAATTGTATATATAAAGTTTGGTTGCCTGTAACATTAACCACATAAAATTAGAACATTTATAAATTCAAATGCAATGTAGCACAGTAAATCATGTTAACATGGTTAAACCTACAGGTACTTAGCTCACAGTAAGTTTATTTCCTAATTCACTAACATTCACCATGAAGCAAATGCTTTTGGCTAGGCTAACCTACCCATCCTATTATTGGCCACTTTTGAACAGTTGGTGATGGCAAATATGCCACGAGATCGTGTTCACTGATATGAGCATTGTCTATGAACCCAAACTATTATTCCTACTCTCAATTATCAGTCATACCAGATGTTGTTCAAATTGTCAAGGGGATTTTCAAAATGTAAGGGAATTGACGGATATATCAAAGTCGCTAGTGACCTTCAGCCAATTCTACTGAAAGACCAGAACATCAGAAGCCATCAACCATCTGCCCTTTCTTGAACCCTCATTTCCATAACTTAACCATAACATTTGTTTCCCATTGTGACACTGACCAGACAGCTCCTGAGCTAACATTGATACAAATCATTACCGTGATACTTGTGTGGGAGTTTGGGGTTTCGCATCACCCCCAGCCTTGTTGATGCAGCCATACTTAATTGATGAAGTTGCAAGATGGTCTGCTTTGGAATTAAATTGCTATGTGATATTGATTGGGGTGAGATGCTGGGGTGGGATACTGAATTTGAGAGATGAACGCATTCCCAGACGACAAGAAATATGGTTTGAGGAAAGATTAAGCAGTTTTATGTGCTTCGATTGCAATAAACACAATCTATGGCTGAAGGGGAAATTGCTGTGTGTGGCCGATTAGGAAACGGGGGCTGTCGATATCCTTTTGTAAAGTAACAGCTCACCTTTGATTTGTTTCCAAATGAGTTATCTGAGTTTTATATGACATTTACTTTTTTATATTTTGCTGGAGGTGATGCAAAGACAAATGTCACTTTCTTCAGTATTGATTCGGTAATGCTACTTTTCTGTTTGATAAAATGGAGTGAGTGATTGTGGTTTTACGGGTCTTTTAGCATATTCCAGCAATATCACGGCGGGGACAGCAGAAATGGGTTTCACACATTGTACCCATGTCGGGAATCGAACCCGGGTCTTCCAACGTGAAGAGCAAATGACCACGAGGCTACCACCCCTCTTGATGAAATGGAATAATGATGTATTTCCAGGGAGGTATTCTACCTTTTCTGGTCTTGTTAGGGGGAGATGAATGATGATGATACAAAAATGTTTGCTTTATCATAGTTTCTTACTTTGTAAAGTTACTTCACTTTGTATCTTTGTACAGTCCTCTTATTAGTGTGTTCTCTATTTCCTGAGGACCTGGTTTGTTTTCTGACATGATTTGGTTTGGTTTGTTTGTTGTTTAACACCGCACTCAGCAATATTCCAGCTATATGAAGGCTTCAGCACAAAGTCTCTGCATAAAGAATGCTCTCATCTTATTAGTTCATCAGAGGTTTCAAATCACAATAACATGCTTCTGATTTAACTCACATGTTTGGTTCCAAAATAAATGAGATCAAAGACATGTTCTTCAAAGTTTAAACAAGTTGCTTTATCTCATAATATGAGTTTCTTTCTATGCGTTCCATGTGAGTTCCGAGTTAGACTTGATACTCAGCTTCTTAGGCTGGTCATAAGAGGCGATCAAATTAAAGTGGTGGTCAGGCTTAGTGACTGGGTTAATTGTTTATCATCATACCTCGATGGCGTGGATTATTGCTCATAATATCGATCATTGGATTGTATGGTCTATTAAAGTTCGTTATTTTTACTGGTATAATACCATGGAAATCTGGCATTGACATTGAAATTTGTCAAGCTAAGAGTATATGAACCCTGTGTTGCCTCCTGCTGGGGGCACGGAGGGCCCAGTTGTCTAAGGCACACCAGTTCGCTGTGCAGAGTTGTGTCCCTTGGGCACGCAAGAAACCTATGATTGTGGGTTCGAATCCCGGTTCGCCCCGATTATGTTTTTAGGTTTGTCAGTGCTCTTGGGTTTCACCGAAGTAATAAACATCTGAGACCTGCATCACTTCGGGCTTTCCTCCAACATTATACTGACACGCCGAGATATAACTGTAATACTGTTAAAAGTGGCGTTAAACCCAACTCACTCACTCACCTAAGGTGTGCCAGAAACTTATGATTGTGTTTTTTCCTGATTATGATTCTAGGTTTGTCAGCACCAGGATAATGCTCACTGGTTTCAATAAAGTTGTAATTTTCTAAGATCTGCACCACTTTGGACTTACAACATAAAGCTGACACGTTGTGATATGACTGAAATACTGTCCAAAGTGGTGTTCAGAACTCATTCACTCACTCACTAACAAAATCATCTTGAAAAGATAGATGACAATGTGTTTAACTGTATTTGCAGATGAGATGCATGCAGAGTTGTGCTATGCAGAATGTCTGCTGATCCGAGCCCTACTGACGTTCATACAGGACGAAAACCTTATCAGTTTTGTCAAGGGAGGACTGAAGATAAGGGAGTGCTACAAGATATACAAGTAGGTTGATTAGGGTTATTCACAGTCCAGGAAACACTCAGACATGATTGGAAATGACAGTTCTTCATCTTGTCCTAGTGGAGGCCCTAGTTGTCCTTTAGGATAAAACCTTCTGTTAGCCTGTGTTGAAGAATTGGTTCTAATATTACTATATCTTAAACATTTTGGAAAGTATATGACCCGGTATATTATGATGTAAATATACTACTCAAAAGAAGTTAAGGACCACCTGATTCTTTCATATTACTATAGTTAATCTGTCATGCCTTGACAAGTGAAAGTATCTACTTTTGAGTAGTTTATAATGTCAATAACAACACGACAACATATAAAAGAACAACATTTATTAAATTTTTTGGCATATGGGGATTCTCGGTATATACATATATACATGACACATAAACATAGTACATGGAAGACTAACTTCAGCCAAGTCTCTAATATCGGAGTAGCGCACTCCATACTGTTTGAGCGTACTGAGAGTTGGCTGAGTATACGAACAATGGACGGTGAAGAAATATACCCGATCGGCAGGCTGTACCTCTGCCAAGTAATACAAGTAGGAGTCGCGCACCCCAAGACTTGCTCCCGAGCGCCAGGAGTACCTGGCAGAGTAGACGAATGCTGAAAAAACAAAAAAGAGATGAATGTTAAATTACTTGCAGGGGGAATAGTATCCGCCTGAATTGCCCTCTGATTGAGCGGATAGATTGCCCATATTATTATTAATGATAATTGTGAAATTGAATTGATGAGAATCCCGGATTCAGCTTATATTGCAGAAATACACTAAGGTGGTGGTGAGGGAGGTGGTGGGTTCAGTCAAGATCCGACCATTACGAAACGCGCTTGATTGAACCATGTGTTGTGAGCTGAACTAAGGAATTGCTGACAGCTGACTGCGCATGCGCTAGGCATGATTAAGTTTGGGCGTGTGAGAGAAACGGAATATGATTGTGAATTGCTCGGGTTCCCAAGCCGACTTAACTACAAATAAACACCCATTGGAGTATATTACCTGATGACTAACAGTCACATCTGTATAGCACAGGTTAGCTTGTTGAATTAAACATTCGTAATGGACAATAAAAATTATAGAAAATTATCATATGGTATGGTGCATGTAATGCATAACATTCAATGACGTAACCCTTGCTATTGCCATTATAAACTCAACTCAATATCTAAGTAATAATATAAATATTCCGCACATATATTTTCATCAACACCAGAGTTAGTCTCAACTTTTGTTAAGTGCCCTGTTCATACTATGTCCTCCAGCGGTCAGAATGTGCTCGGATCTGAGCAAAGATTGTGGAGTTTCAAGTTACAAAATGACATTCCATTAACAGGCTCAGTGCTGGTCCTTATGCAGAGAGGGCTAGGCATGGCTTATCTTGAAGACATTTAACAGCGATAATATTACCAAGCAAAAGCCACTGTGTAACAAAGTATTCAGGTGATATTGTTCTTGGTAGATATATGGAAAGGTTGTGATCGTGTTCAGATGTAAGAGGAGGATAATTTTGTTTTGAAATCCTAACCTTTTACACAAAACATGTTATGACCTTGCTTCAGAAACAACTTGCAGTTTATCACTCTTCTTTATAACATTATACTTAAAAATGACTCCCTGATTGCACTGTGACAAGCCTGTGCAAGGTGAGCTTCAGTCCCTTACACCATCTTTCAACTGTTGTTGCAGGGAGTGTAACAAGATGCTGGTCAAGAGGAAGTGGGATGGAGGGGAGCACAAGATACACTTCGAGAGTGGGGTCAAGATGGGGGTGGGGGCATTCAATCTGGTGAGCTGACGTTACAGAAACGTTGACATTTGTAAATCATAAATGTTTATGACCATTGGTTGTTTACCATATGAATATGATGAATAATATGAAGTCTCAAAGTTTCAATTCAGGATGTAAGAATTATGTTTATGGAGAATGTGAATTTATTGAATAATGATTTGAAAGTTTATCTTCAGATTTCATGTTCAGTGCTGCATGTTTCATAAGCTGCTCATTGCCCTGTAACTGTTATTTGTATGAGGACATGTATGTTTATCAGTTTGGTCACAAATTTTGGCCTAAAATATAAAGTAGGCAGTTGGGAAAAAATGTTTAAGAAATTACAACTTCCAAATTAACTGAATAAAAAAGGAAACAAGCTTCATGTTGGCTGGACATTGACCTGAGTGTTGGTAGTTGATAGTATGACACTATCGTCTACCAGTTACGTCAGATTCTGTCATCTTGGCTTACCAAATACATCCACAAAATATTTCTGGTGAAGTCAAGGAGCACATCCTTCTAGTGTGTCTATTGTTTCTTGTTATAGCCAGACCCGTGAAGATCCAGGGTAAAATAGGTCTTTAGCAACCCAAGCTTGCCATAACAGGTGACAATGCTTGTCGTAAGAGGCGACTAACAGGACTGGGTGGTCAGGCTCGCTAACTTGGTTGATGCATGTTATCATATCCCAATTGGGTGGATCGATGCTCATGATGTAAATCACTAGATTGTCTGGTCCAGACTCAATTATTTACAGCCGCCGTCATATAGCTGGAATATTGCTGAGTTCGGCGTTCGGCGTTCGGCGTTAAACAACAAACAATCAATCAATCTTGTTATAGCCGACTCCAAAGTAGTTTCAGAAGCCATGTGTTTGTAAGCAGTCGTTGTTTCATCTTCCACACACCTATGAATTCTATCACTTACACTTTCCTAGGACGGTACTTAAATGTTGGTCCAATTTTTAAAAAAATTTTTTACTAATTTCATTTTTATTCTGTGTTTTCGTAAACTAAAAAGAACTTAAAGCTGTAAGTAAGGATGAATGTGATTTGATTTTTTCGTGTGTTTCACCAGTTGTTTCAAAGTTTTTATTTTCACAGACATGGAAACAATATGCTTGTTTCAAAGGGAGATGTGTGTGTAAATGAATATTGTGTTGAATAGATATTATTCTTTGTTTCAGATGATATCTTTGTTGCCTAGCAAGATCATGAAACTCTTGGAGTTTGTTGGGTTTTCAGGAAATAAGGTATGTACAGAAAAGATTTGTTCTTAAAATGTTATTTGATTGTGGGATTTAACATGATATGAGTACTGATATGCCAGTTGTATTTATCAAAATTATCTTTACCTTGGATGTGCAACAGTAAAACAGTATTCATAATAAATATTTTCTATTGGACTTGTGGAGATCTGGGTTAGAATCGGTCTTCAGCAACCCATGCTTGCAGTAAGAGGCGACTATGCTTGTAAGAGGCGACTAACAGAATGGGGTGGTCAGGCTCGCTGACATGGTTGAAGCATGTCATGGTATCCCAATTATGTGATCGATGCTCATGATGTCAATCACTGGATTGTCTGGTCCCAACTGGATTATTTACAGACCACCGTCATGTAGCTGGAATATTGCTGATTGGGGCGTTATTAAACAACAAACAAACAAATTTCTGTTGTATAATATCTCAGAAAACTTGCATTAAAATGTTAATGTCCTTTTGTAGAAACTAGGCCTGGCTGAGCTCCACAAAGGCAGTGAAGTGAC
Source organism: Haliotis rufescens (assembly GCF_023055435.1). Classification (NCBI taxonomy): domain Eukaryota; kingdom Metazoa; phylum Mollusca; class Gastropoda; order Lepetellida; family Haliotidae; genus Haliotis; species Haliotis rufescens. The sequence continues at coordinate 18,066,211 of NW_025963890.1, read as the reverse complement.
GACCAGTTTACGAGGACCTCTATGTTCCATCATGTTGATAGCATACCATACTGTAGTAACATTTGTTCTAGGTAAGTCCAGTTGGTTGAATTAGTCTTCAGGAAAGCAATTTCTGCTCACCAATGGGTCAGCAGCAGTAAATCAAACCATCATAATGATATACTGGCTCACGTTGTGTTTTAGATGTTAACGTACGAGGGGCGTTCAATAAGTTTTGCAACTTGGGCATTTGTGTTTACATAAACAGTGTCAACTTGTGGCAGGTGTGACACTAGTCATAACATCAGGTTGACACGTGTCATAACAAGTTCCAGACACAACAATAAGTGAGATGTGATGGCTTCATTCACCTAAGGGTGGTCACAATCATGGACAATCTCAAACATGAACAACATGCTGTAATAAAGTTCCTTACCAAGGAGGAATGCAAAGCAAAAGAAATCCATATGTGAATTATGTGAATGTGGATTCAAACAGTGAAATCACCCACCAGACAGCCCAGACTTAGCCCCCAGTGACTATTTCCTGTTCCGGCAAATGAAATCTGCCCTACATGGAAGACGCTCCCAGAATGGCGAGGACATAAAGGCTGCCACAGAGGCGTGGCCAATCTGCAGATTTCTATAAAAGTAGTATTAAAAGCTTGAAGGACAAATGGAAAAAGTGTATTGAGGTGAATGGAGATTATATTGAAAAATAAAAGTGCAAAAGATATTCTGCGACTTGGTCATATATTGAAGTTGCAAAACTTATTGAACGCCCCTCGTATCTTGTCATATGTACTGTCCTGCCAGTCTTCCTGATCATCATTTATGCTTGCTTTACTATACTTTTAAGGCTGAAATGAGAAGTGAAGTTAAGTGCTGGTGTATGTTGGCGATGGCCATGTACATGTACATTTGAATAAGATTGTTAGATAGATGTTGGATTATTTTTCGTTGGATTTTTGTAGTTGTTTCTATTCATTTTTAAATCCATCATATATGGAACAATCAGGCATATGAAAATATATTAGCTTTTTGAGTGTTTTTTTCTGATTGGAGATTTTGGTTATATCAGTCTCCAGCAGCAGTTAAATAAGCTCCCATTATGGTTTTTGTGTCATTTTCTGTTTCGACATTTTGGCTCCAGTTGGTTGATTCCAGAAACAGAGAAATGAGAAAAGTGTCTTCTAAGCCTCAATAAAATAATAGTATTGTTTGTATTGAGTGGGTATGGTTATTATAATCTAATTTCTATTTTTCACAGGTTTAGCTGATGGTGATATAGACTATGCATCTGAGTTACTCAAACCTTGTCTTAGAAACTTTCCCAAGGTGAGAACGGGTCTTTATTTTTTGTGATTTATTCCACCATTAAATGTAATGTTGTTAGTGCTTGCATTAGTGTGTGTGCTAGTGATTAACATGGTTGGACCTGGCCACTAGCCTACTAGTCCTAAAGACTAGTGAAACTCTAGAAGGACTAGTCCCCCTTAAAACTGGTGATGTTACACAATCTACTAGTTCGAGTGGGATTTGGACGAGTTGGATTGATTTCATTGTGTATACAGCGGCCTCCATAGTTTAGTGGATAGAGCATCTTCCTGGAGTGTGGAAGGCTGTTGGTTGGATCCCTGGCTACATCATACCTAAAGACGTTAAAAGATGGTACTGCTTGTTACCCTGTCTGGCATTCGGCATTAGTGGTATAAAGCAAGGTTTTGTCAGCTCGGAGTCAGTATAATGTGTCTGAGTGGCATGTTAAAAAATGTGCCATGGTATCTGAGTAGGCTAGAACTATAAAACCGACATTAGTTCGGACTAGTACAAGCAGCTACACACACATGTGAATGATGTTAAACCCCATTTCACGTGACCTCATTGTGTCTACACATGGTGAGGGTGAGACTAACATACATAGTGTCTTTGCAACTATTTCAGAATAATAAGGGGATGGTGGGGTAGCCTAATGGTTAAAGCATTCACTCGTCACACTGAAGACCCGGGTTCGATTCCCCACATGGGTACAGTGTGTGAAGCCAGTTTCTGGTGTCCTCAGCCGTAATATTGATGGAATATTGCTAAAAGCAGTGTAAAACCATCCTAATACGATACCATAGTAATACGATCGTCAGGTACCGTATTCAACATATAATAGGTGCCCATGGCGATATTTGCTAATATAATGTCTAGTGAACAATCCCAATTAGCACCCCTTCAATGTACACAAGACACATTTATTCATGTTTAATACGCACTTTTGTGTTATATGCACCCTGAATTATGGGCAATTTAATTCTGGAAAATATATCTGTCGTGTACAATACGCACAGACTTTTCTTTTGTATCATTTCAGGCTGTCAGCATAAACCAAGAAATTTACAATCTTTCAAATGGTTTCTTTTCACCAAAATAATATTCTAATGAGCCCCCTATTTCTAATTTTGAGAGTACCCTGGGGGCTTATTACGTCAAATACAGTATGTGAGAATTCAACAGTGTGTATTGTGTTCCAGGGAGCTCTATTTCTGTTTTTTGCTGGGCGAGTGGAAGAAGTTCGAGGAAATATAGATGAAGTAAGTGAATGTTCAGAGGCAGCATAGATATTCAACCCCAAGTCTGCAAGGGCACTTAGTTTTGAATCTTAGACAAAAACCTGGTTTTGATTTGTGCTTTACTGGTGTTGGTTGGTTTGTTGTTGAACGCCACTCTCAGCAATATTCTAGCTATTTGACGGCGGTCTGTAAATAACCGAGTCTGTACCAGACAATCCAGTGATTGATATCATGAGCATCAATCCACGCAATTGGGATCTATGGTATGCATCAACCAAGTCAGCGAGCCTGACCACCCGATCCCGTTAGTCGCCTCTTACGACAAGCATAGGCACCTTTTACAGCAAGCATGGGTTGCTAAAGACCTATTCTAACCCGGATCTTCACTGCTTCACTGGTGTACTGGGTCTCACATCTGTTATGGAAGGAGGCCCAACTGTTATATTGTACACCTTGGTGGTATTGTTATTCTGCATGTTAAAGTATTTGCTGGTCATTATGGTATGATTCCAACATGGTAACAATCTGGTGTCCCCCAATATAATATGATTGTAAGTAGCGTAAAACATTTGTCACTTGTATGATCTCTCCTTTGATCTCTGAACAATTAGTGCATAAATTTCAGGGGATGTTGTGAGTGTGTGTTTGTTGTTTTTTGTTTTGTAACCATACTCAGCAACAGTCCATCTGCCTGTAAGTAGTCAAGTCCAGTGATTGATATTATGGCCAACGATCCACACTGTCAGGGTCTGACCACCTGATCCATTTAGTTGCCTCTTACAACAAGCATAGGTTGTTGGGGGCCATTCTGACCAGCAATCAACCTGTATATGTTGTGATTTAACTACAGAGCTTATATAGTTGTGAAAACATCCCTTCCCCAAGACACAGTTGCTACCTTTATATAATCCATGAAGAAGGAATAATAGTTACAATTGATCAAGAATTTTGAAGTCTAGTTTTTACCTCATCTGCATCTTCATATTGAAAGGGGCGGTCGGGTAGCCTAGTGGTTAAAGCGTTCGCTCGTCACGCCGAAGACCCGGGTTCGATTCCCGACATGGGTACAATGTGTGATGCCCATTTCTGGTGTCCCCCGCCGTGATATTGCTGGAATATTGCTAAAAGTGGCGTAAAATCATACTCACTCACTCAAATTGAAAATGTCACTTTCCTTTGTAAATGTGTAAAAATATTTGTGAATCTCAACTTCTGTTACTTCCTTTTGCAATATTCATATTTACGCTATTATTAGTACCTCTATTATCTGATTCAAATATTTCCCAAAATTTTCAGGTGAGCTTCAGTGCCTTGTGGCTCTATTTTTGCAGAAAAATGTTTATTATTGTGCAAATAGTCTTCATGTTGATATCACACAAAATAACCTCAGTGCTAAGATCATTGTAACTTCTACAGTTCATTAATAATATTTTTTGCATGAGGTGTATTGTGCAGGTCGGCCCTGGTCTATTAAGTGTCCTCTGTGTTGCAGGCTGTGTACAAGTTTGAGGAGTCCATAGACTCCCAGTCCGAGTGGAGGCAGTTTCATCACCTGTGTTTCTGGGAGCTCATGTGGTGTCATTGGTTCGTATATACCAGAAAGGTGTAAAATTGGTGCTCTACAAAGACTTGGTGAAGGAAGGTCACCTTATATTGAAGCAAGCTGGATGTTAAAGTTTGTCTGAAACCAAAGCTATTGCTGCCTGGTGTGATTTTTAATCAATATTTGTGTCATAAAACCAAAATGTTTTCTTCTTTATTATACTTACTTCTATAAATGTCAGCTTGAAAATAGAAAAAGTGTTTAAAGTAATGTTCAGTAGTCAGGAAGGTATCTAGACAAGCACAGAGTGCCCCCAAATTTTAAGCAAATGTCAGTAAAAATTCCCAAATTGAAATTACAAAATTTCATAATTAAAAACCTATCTCATGACTCTGTATTTCATTGATAATAGGACCAATAAAAAGAAAGAGGTCTTAATTCAAAATTCTTAAACCTCAAAATACAATGTAAAATACCTCTGAAATTAACAAAATAAGAACTTTCAAAGAAATCCCAATTTTGAACAAAATATAGTTTTTTCCCCAAATTTGTATGCCAGTGACACTAACTTTAAACTCTTGGGTAAATCCCTGGTAATACTTGTGTTAATATCACTTTTAGTGACAGTATTAAGATGCACTTAATAAGTTTGTTTAGCAGACATGTGTTGTTGTATGCAGGGTTTCAGGTCAGCTCAATTGCTTGGACATCAACTGATTGCCATCCAGAATTTCAGCAGCCCATGTAATGATGTAGAATACTGTCCTACCTAAAGCTGATGAAGTTGTCAATATGTCCTCATGCCATGTGTCACTACAAATCACGTGTATGTCTCCAGCTTCAAGGGTGACTGGCTGATTGCCATGAAGTATGCAGAGCGCTTGTGTCGTGAGAGTCGATGGAGCAAGGCAACCTACACATATCAGAAGGCCTCCTTCCTCATGATGTGTGACGACCAGACCGAGGAAACACACGCACACATCTCATTCCTCTTCAGGTCAGAATTACAGCTATGTACTATGAAGCCTTGTTAATGTGGCACCTTCCTGACAGGCAAAACTGGAAAACCAAATTATTGGACTCTCAGTTCATGACATCGTTTGGCTAAGATTAATACATTTAAGAATTGACTTTCACTTTGTGTCAGTTCATTGGAGTATGAACTTTCATGCATTTACATCAAGTACAAGACGTCAAAATGGCCGACACGATAAACGTGATGGGAGAGATTTCCGAAGTTGTTAATCAACCTGTGGCGGTTACATGTGTTAGTCATCAACTTGCCGATCATTGAAAGGTGATTAAAGATGTGTCAAATAGATACTCAGGTAAATTCATAGATTGCTGGAGACGGTCACTGTCAGACAGATCGAGTCGATACTACGATAGTTTGGATGTGCATTTCTTTATTTTGATCACAAGGATGGGTCGTAGCGAGGCTATTTGTAAATGGTCATGCAGTCAAATTCTCTGGCGTTTCCCAATATTTACTAAAATGCTGAGTGCAAGATAAAAGGGTCTAAATGATCAGAAACAATGCTTCTGTATGTATTAATGCTAGGGAATTCCCAGCGTTTCCCAAAGGAATGTGGAGGTAGTCCGTCATTTCAAGAACATGGTCACGTGAAAAATGTATGAACGTCAAATTGTGTCATTCATACACTTATCTATGTCAATTTCGCTGTGATGTGACCGACCTCTTGTCCAATGGAAAAGCCATATATGGTGTAAACTTCAAATTAAAAAATTATATTAGTTTTGTACAAGTGTCATGTCACCAGTTAGTGTGTTACTTGTTACAGTAGTAACTTGTGATTGTGAAATAAAGTTATCTTTAAAATATATATAATTCTACAAGATAAATAATAAAATCCAAATTGAGCCCAGAACAAGGCTGAAGAGCTGAGACAATCTAGACTTGCCAAATCATTATAGACATGAGTGGGATTTCCTTTTCAATTTATTCTCAAGGCTTTGGCAGACTAAGTAAATGGATCAATGAAGCCTAAACTGACAATCATATCAGCTAATGAGGCAACTGTGGTCTTATCATAGTTACTAAGTGATGGGGAAGCACGAAGATTTCCAGATTAACAAATCAGTTATGTGCTGGTAATTCTTTCATTCCCATCTGAAATCTTCTAACGGGTGTCTCACTTTACGGAACTGTTCTTGTGCTGCTGCTTCTGTCAATCATGACATGCAAGATTGGTGTAAATAGTGGATGGTGCCATGCTATATTAGCCTATATGTGTGTTGTGGAGACAGGAAGTGTTACAGACACTGGAGCCCCTCCTGTAGTGAATAGGCAACGTGTGAGCATGGATTTACTTACTGTACATGGACATTAAGTACTGTGAAACCACTGTGGTAGACACTATTGCGATGCTATTCGTAGTTAAAACACTATTGCAATACTATTGTGGTAGTTATAACATTATTATGATGCTATTGTTGTAGTGACACACGTATGCGCACTCACATACACACACACACACAGTTAGTCAGTGCGAAATAATCATGATGTTAAACCCCATTTTCACGTCACCTTCTTTGAAATGTTGTTTCTCAAATTTGATTCTATAGTCTCCTTGTATGAATTTCAGTGAAGTCCCTCGTCTCAAGCAGAGAATAGCTGGTAAATCTCTTCCTTTTGAGAAGTTTGCTGTTGCTAAAGCGAACCGATTTGTTGAACAAGATGGACGACTCACATTACCTGCACTGGTGAGTTAGAAAATAAATAATACTCTTTTTTCTCTCAAGAAGTTGCGAAATATGCAATTCTTACTTTTACTTTTACATGAAATTAATCTTGAATCACAGGAACAGTGATTTAGCATAGGTGATTGATAGTTGGACAAATGGAGGTCATTTTGTGTGTATTTCAATACCTTGGAAAATAACTGCTTACAGTTTTCATCCAAGAACATTTGTTTTTTTCCTGTCCAGTATTGTTCACTGAAACCTTTAGATTAACTCACAGTGGCCGTTTAGGTAAGGGCTAACCGATCGTGGATCTCCTTTTGCAAATTTAAAAACTTCATTTATGACTCTTTAGATAAAGGTATCCTTTCACGAATGGAACACAAAAATGATCCAAACTGACACTTATTGTCCGACTTGTCATACATGCAAAATTATTGTGAGATTGGTCATCAATTAAACTTATGATGCTCAATTTGACATTAATTTTTGCCATATTGTTCAGTTGGCGAATCCTAGTAAAATTCTTTGCATAATAAGTATAGACTTTTGTCCCTTGTCCTTGATACACAGGCTTAGCCAGGATTAACTCTCTTTGTCTTCTGATAATAATTTTAAAAATAAAGCTTTCAGCAGAAGATGGGGAATTTTTCATTTGACCTAAGCATCGGTGCCAGACCTAATCAACTTGGCATTGAGTGATTTTCGTGATCCAGTTTGAAAGAGAAGAGTGAAAATATATTTCCTCCTCCGACTTTGAAAAAGTAAATCTGTGATCAATAAAAACATAATGGCCTTCTGTGTGCAGAAAGTTCATTCCATTGTGAGCCAAGAGTTACCTTTGGTCTTCCAGTCTATTGGTACGACTAGATGACTGCATGGCTAAGGCTCTCCTGTGTGACACAGGACAATTATGACTGTGTAAACATTATGGTATTGCCAGATGGTAAGACGATGAACCAAGTATGAAGTATGAACTAATTCAGTGGAGTGATGTAACGTGTGCCTTGTATTACCTTCCAGGAATTGATTTACGTGTGGAATGGATTTAACATCATCGGTAAGAAGATGGAGCTGCTTGAACCCATGCTGATGAAAATAGAGGAAGTCATTAACGAAATTCTTCAAAATAAGGGTGAGAGAGTTAGATGGTTTATTTCAGATGCTGATGCCTGTAGACTGAATACAAATGATTTGGTAACATAGGTATCCATGGCAGATTATGAAAAAATGAATGTGGGGATTCAGGGTTAGAATAGGTGCCTAGCAACCGTTGCTGTTGTATGAGGCGACTTACTGGATTGGTGGTCAGACTCGGTGACATGGTTGACTGCATGTCACTGTACCATAACGGAGTTGATCACTTCTTATTATATCTGTCTCGGGTTTGTCTGTCAGGTCCAGACTCGATTATTTACTGACCACCGTCATATAGCTGGAATATTGCTGAGTGTGGCATTAAACAATAAGCAAACAAGTTTTTTACAAAACCATGAGCTGTATCCTAAGCAATATGATGTACCATCTGATCCAGTAATATCCTGTATGTCTTGTGTTACAGGAAAGTACCATCATTTCCATGACGACTACTCCCTGGCGCTGCTCCTGAAGGGGGTGTGTCTGCGACATCGAGGTCAGGCATTCCAGGCTGAACAGTGCTTCAAGGAAATCCTCTCGTAGTAAGTCTTCTATTGTCTTGTCATTAACAATATGTACTGCTCAAAAGACTGTAATATGAAAGAATCAGGAGGTCCTTAACTTCTTTTTAGTAGTGACTGCCTGCGTGGTCTAATGGTGTCCACCCGGAGAGCAGAGGGTCCAGGGTTCGTTCCCTGGCCGCGTCATACCAAAACACGTTAAAAGATGGTACTTGTTGTTACCCTGCCTGGCGCTCTGCATTAGGGGGCTAAAACTGGTCAGCTCGGAGTCAGTATACTTTGTATGGGTGGGGTCTTCACATTAAACTGTGGCATGGTATCTCAGTGGCCTAGCACTATAAAATCAGCATCAGTCTGGACAAGTTCAAGCAGCCACACACACACGCACGTGGATGCACCCATGCAAGTGCAATAATTTTGGACGTGATGTTAAACCTCATTTCACCTCACCTTTTGAATAGTACATCACATGGACTGTAAGATGTGTCCTGTTACATCTGCTGTCATAGCTTTATAATGTTTTCTATATTATTATCAAACCATGTTCATTAGGCCATAATTATAGTATCGTATTCATCGTAATAAGTGTCCTGGATGCTTCGAAAGTTGACATGGGGGGGAGGGGGGGGGCTCTTATTAAAACCATAAGCAACAAGTTATATTTTTAGAGGTTGAGTGGTAGTGACGATACAGTTCAAATGTAGAGACCAGGCAATTAAATAGGGCTTGAAAAGAAGCCTGTAATGTATGCAAGAAAATATCACATACATTTCAGTCTTAGTAGGGAGCACTTATAGAGATGACTTACAGAACTTACAGACTGGAAGCTGGTCAGGGTGGGGACAGGGCTTATTGGATCAGGGGTCTTAATATGGCGAATATGGTGTCTCTGTTTAAAGGTTTTTTACTAAAACACAATTTTAAGGCAATAAATGAAAAACTAATCCTAGACCACAGAAATGTCAAGTTATGTGCAGGAAACAATTGGATCAGTGAATTTACACATTTTCCCTTTTGTCAGTGAATCTAACATCAAGATAGACACCTACCTTGTACCCTATGCTTTTGTGGAGGTGGCCATCTTGTATCTACAGGAAGACCGACTTGATGAAGTCAAGAAAATGCTGGAAAAAGCCAAGTAAGGAGTGTTTCCTTTGACTGCTTCTCAATAATAATTTGTTTTTAATTGATTGGTTGTCTATCTTTGACTTTTATGTATTTGACATCTCTTTGCATGAATGGTGCCAGCTATGGAGACTCTGCACACATAAATCTAATCTGATTTTAAACATGGCCACCACAGCAGCCATTCTCAGGGACTTGCACCATTTGTTCCCTTGGGACAGATCATCCATAATTCCTAATTGTTGGTTATTCTCTATAACTGTACCAGGACTGTCAGCCATTGGTTTGATTTCTTGAGCCCCGATCCTGCTTTGCCCATTGTCCTACTTGCCATAATCACATGCACTGACTAGATCATTCTTTTTCTCCAGAAAGAACTACAAAGGGTACTACCTTGAGTCACGGTTGCACTTCCGCATCCATGCAATCCGTCTGCAGCTGGAGAGTGCAAACAGCAGTGATGCTGAGGCATCATCTGCACCACAGTCTCCTGCACCGCAGTCACCGTCGATGGGATCAATGACAAATTCCTTCGACTATGGTCCAGATGATGTACCAGACAGGTTCTCTACTGACTTGTGATCTGAAGTGTTTAGAGAAAGACTACATCTCCCACTACAAACACTGCTGTCTGAGAGGCGTGTGTCAGTTAGCAGACATGGGTTTCTCCAACAGGCTTTAATCATAGGGACCACGATGACTTCATTCAGCAAGAAACTCAACATGTCTCTTGTTTTATATGTCAGGAACAGATTTTGTTCTAATAAGTTATCAAAAGTCCTTCTATGTATGTAAAGAGACTATGAATTGTGTCATCATTTGCATCTTTCACCCATCCTCAACATCATAATGGCGGTCCACAAGCACCTCTGATAGGGAACATGGGGTATTGGACATCCTCCCTAGGCCCTATGCTACAAAGTGATCTTAGCACTGGCGATACTAACTCCCATACTGTATCATAGATTGTCGTAGTGCCAAGGTCACTTTGTGGAACAGAGCTGGGAAACAATACCATCACTGTTGGTGGTGAAAATGCCACTGGACTTATGTTATGTTATGGCCACAACCCATTGAAGGAAGGAGGAACCAGGGAACCTTCACCTGTCATCCAAGAGCATGAGGATGACATCCATCCCTCAAACATGATCTTGACATGTGTAATTTCAACTACATCATCCTCATCAGTCAGGATTGGGAATGTCTCCTTCATGTCTAATTAGATCACTTCTGGGAAAGATGTTTTCCAGGTAGGGCATGGTTCATTAGTTCAAACCTGTCTTTTATCTCTAGTCCAAGCTGATATCTTCAGCTATCAGTGATATTATCGGGATGTTTAATTATTCAAGACTAAATTATCATTATTGTATAAAAATTATGCTCAGAACTGTCAAATTCATACTAGAGCTGGGACGGGTACCTCGGGTATTGGGTTTGGTGGGTACTGAGTAGCACCTGGATACCCACAGGACTATCTGGACATGTTGTCAGTCACATGATATGTTGCTTTATGACAAAAATGATCTAGAACTCTATGGCTACACTACAAGTCACTAATTGTTTGAAGGCGGACTGATTATTGCCATTTCAGGTTGGGTTTTTGAGGATAGTGTGTTAGTGAATTTGATTTTACGCTGCCTTTTAGCAGTATTACAGCAATATCACGGCGGGGGACACCAGAAATGGGCTTCACGCATTGTACCCATGTCAGGAATCGAACCCTGGTCTTCAGGACGAGCAAATGCTTTAACCACTAGGCTACCCGACCCCCCTTTTTTTGAAGATAGCATTTGTATACCCAGAACACATGTCATTACACTTGGCTTGTGATCAACCCAATGTCCACCTGATGCAAATGTATTGAGACAATGATGCTCTGTGATTAGTCCACTTATAGGAATGTAGTATGTATGTAGTGATTTTCCTACAAGATCAAGATGCAAGATTTCTCAGGTTTGTTGTAAGTGTTAGTGGTAGATGATAGACCATTTCATCAGGCTGATGACCGGCCGTAGGGCCTCGTTTCATCCCATGTCATTCCGACCATCAGCCTTGCATTACCTTGTAGATTGACAGATTAGTTATGGTTATATAGTTTCTATATACCGGTATATATGCGCTTCTCAAAGAAGATAAGGATCACCCACTTTTTTTCATATTCCTATATTTAATCTGTCATGACATGACTTCTTTTGAGTAGTGTGTGAATATAGATATATATATATAAGTCAGACCTTTTTAATTTCTTGTTTACAAATAGTCGAAGAAAACATTTGAATAAATTTTGTAAAAAGAAAGTTGTTTAAAAAAAAAATCAAATTCAGTGAAGAAAAACCTATTTTTACTTAACCGTAAAACAGATAAAATTGGCCTGGCCCAATAAACAAAAGAAAATATAACCATATTTTTGTCTGTCAAATATGACAAATCATACTTGTGAATGTACACATGTATGTGAGTTCTTGTTATCAAAAGCTGTTGAAAGATTCTGTCAGTAAATGAAACCATGTGGAATCTTATAAATGAAAGCGCATAAAATACACAGGTGAAAGTGAAAAAATGATTGCAGATTTTTAGATTTTACAACTGTTCTAAAATGAAAAGTTATGTATTAATTTCCATAAACCGATTAGACTGTCTTATATTATTGTGGTAACTTCTTGAACAGGATTCAGTGATTGAATAATATGTAGTTACGAAAGATATGTTTGCCGAATTTGGATACTTTGCTTAAATGTTTTATCCTAGTGTAAAGTCAGATTTTAAGAAATAAATATATATGTTACAGGAAACAAGTATAATCAGTGATTAAGTCTAATAACTGGAAATTTCAGTGATTATGTCTAATAACTGATTCACTCGGTGGTTATGTCTAATATTTGGTTATCACGTGACCTCACGGGAAAAGTGTTTTTTTAAACTTAAGATTTTTTTAAAAACAAGACAGATAATTTAATCACAAATACTAAAATATCGTTGATAGCAATAGTTATTTGAATACTTTTTTCATCTGTACTTAATTATTGACCATAAAAAAATTGGATATCGATCGTCCGAGAAAGCAAAATGGCGGTCAATCAAGATTCAATATACGACTAGCTACTGAAAAAAATAAAATCTGCAAATCCTCATTGTATGTCAACCAAGTGAAAGCCGTTAGCCACGACTTACAAAATGATCGTCCAGACTTTGAGGGTTTTGCAGATCCGCTCGACTGATCTGCATCGGTCGACTGGCTGTCGTCACGCTTTCGCTTCTTGTTTGAGGTTACGTATCGTAGCAGTGTGAGGATAATGAGGTACATCGATGATGCAAGGTATTAATGTACAGTTGTAAACACCTTTCACTCAAATTAACAAGATTTTCTCAGTAATTAATCCTCAATTAATCAGTGTCAACTCAGTTTATTGCCTATTACAGTGATTGACCGATTGGACTATCATGTAGGTACGATGTATTTACAGCAATCAAAACAAACAAAGCTTGTCAGTGTAGTTAATCTTCATTGTGTTGCAACTGCAGACAGAAACTGCTCAGTCCTAACTGTTGATCATGTCCGGTCAAAATTTAAGAATGTCCGGACAATACTTTTTAAAATGTCCGGTAAGCAATATTTTAAAACGGACATTTGAGATTCCCAATCGGACATGTCCGGCGCATTTGACGGTTTCCGGACCCCTGGTCTAATTACTGAAATCTTCAGTAATTAGACATAATCACTGAAATGAACCAAGGGATTTTATACTTGTTTACTGAAAGCATATTCCTGCCTTTTTATAATAACTTGTGAGAAGGCTTCATAATCCTGTCCTTAGCCAATCTCCTGTAAACAAACAGAATCATGTGTTGTAACAACATCTCGATCGAACACTCTCTTTGCGTCAAGCGGTTCAACTTGACTCAGTCTGTGGTGGTCAAGGCTTTGTAAGGTGTAATTGTGTTGGAACTAAACGGTGTCAGACCAATCGCTGCAAATGTTTTAAGGCCAAGATGCAATGTAATTCTAGATGTCATTCAAGTCTTTCATGTGCAAACAAACATTCCTGAGTGTCCATCTGACTGCATGCTATTTGTCATACCATTCATGTCATACCATTCACGTCATACCATTTTAACTGTTTAAGCTTATTTCTTTGATATAGGTATCTGGTTACAGGAGGTTGTATTTACTTTGATAGCTAATCTAATTTCAAAACTAGCACACATTATAAAAACAAGGCAGGAATATGCTTTCAGTAAACAAGTATAAAATCCCTTGGTTCATTTCAGTGATTATGTCTAATTACTGAAGATTTCAGTAATTAGACATAACCACCGAGTGAATCAGTTATTAGACATAATCACTGAAATTTTCAGTCATTAGACTTAATCACTGATTATACTTGTTTCCTGTAACATATATACAGAAACAAGAATGTTTGTATGTGCAGGAATGTCCATTGTACTAAACATTATGGGTTGGAGTACACAAGGTATTGGTGTTTGTTTTTGTGTTATTATTGATAGAATAATATCCTGTTCCCAACAAAACACTTCTAACATGATGAGTATGTGGAGGCAGGACCAATATGTTACTTTGCACAAGCCTGTGACTGAAAGTGTTTTTGAGCACAGGCTTGGTAAGTGCTATTTATTTGTTTGTTTTTTTATTATTATTATTATGATGATGATGATGATTATGATTATCACTCACAATCTTAAGGAATCATCTGTAGCCGTGTATTTGTTGAAATCTGAAAATAGAATCATTATGTAGTTGAACAAATATTTACACTGTTATTTGTCATTTATGGATGTACATATATTTACAAACCATTTCGTGCAGAAAATGCACTTGTTGCTTCTGTGATATTTGTAGAGAAGCATATAGTTATGGAAAACAATTTACACAAAATATACATGTTATATGTATAAACATGTTTCAAAATATATGCATAGCATGGATGTTGTGTGTATGTCATATTGGAAGGGATATTTAGTATTTCTTTACAAAATTGTTGATAAAATTTGATTCATGTGCAACTCTGATTTAGATTTTACATGACACTTATTGTGTAGCTTTATCTTTACTACTTCTTCCAAAGATCTGGGGTAGAATAGGTCTTTAGCATCCCATGCTTGCCCTAGAAGGCGACTATGCTTGTCGTAAGAGGCGACTAACGGGATAGGGTGGTCCAGCTTGCTGACTTGGTTGATGCACGTCATCGTATCCCAATTGCGTAGATCGATGCTCATGATGTCTATCACTGGATTGTCTGGTCCAGACTTGATTATTTACAGACTGCCGTCATATAGCTTGAATATTGCAGAGTGCGGCGTTAAACAACAAACAAACAATCCATGTTTGGTACACCTGAAGGAAATGATTCAAGCTTGATAATAACCAAGAGCATCAGGGCTTTAAGTTTTAGAAAATTTTCCTCAAGTACCTGACCTAGGCATGTGGGTACCCAATTCCAGTGGTAATATGCCACATTCAATTTGTTTTATCTTGACATGATCAAAAGTCAAAATGGATCCAGTTGCTGTGTTGTTTTCTTGTCCATCTTTGCAACAGGTGTGTTAGAGAATTGAAGATGTGAGTTATCTCCCCTGATAGAGTACTCATGTCCTTGACATTGACCTTGAGTCCTTCGTGCTCCAGTACGTGTCAGAGCTCTCCTGAGCTCTCCAGTTGTTGCACCGAAATGGCCTAATTATTACTTGTACTTCATTTGAAAGAAAATTCACGTTCACACTTGATCCTTCAGATATTGGGTACCAGGCTTGGTGACTCTGAGTCTGATTGAGTGTCATCGTGCCAAGTCAGATTGGGTTGCTCATAATATCAATCATTGGTTTGTCAGGTCAGACCTGATTAGTTAAAGGCCGCATTCATTAGCTGGAATATTGCTCAGTGCAGTGTCAAACGACAAGAGTAATCCTTCAGCTACAAATTGTTCATAATCAGGAACATGTTATTAACTAGAGGTCATGTATAAGCAGTAGAGATAGTGTATTTATGGTATTTAGACATCCTAAGTTTTTTGTCTCAACTTCTAATGGCCAAATTATTTCTGTGATATAGTTTTCTTGTTGATTTTATCTTATTAAAGATCCCACCTCCTGTTTGCATTACATCGACAATCATGAGGAAAGTGGAGTTTCTTTTCTGTCTCAAATCCAGCGTATTTCTAAAGCTGAAGAGTCCTAGCAGCTGGGGTATTTTATCATTTCAACTTTTATGTGTTTTGTTACACCAGTCAGCTTGTATACGAGTAGGTGGGATTTGCTAGAGTTCTATGCAAATGGCTCAATCTCCATCAATGAATATAGCAACCTTGCTGTTGTCCTGCTTAAACTTCAATGTCTCAGCACTAGTGCATTGTCGCCTCAGCAAGTGTGTGGAGCACCACCCACACAACATGGGGGAATTATCATCAAAGAATTTTTAGGATAGAGGGGTTTAGGGTTCATAAAATAATGAACAGTCTTTTTACCAGTAAACTATAAGATATATTGATAGACTATTTCGAGTTGAAAAGCTTCAGGAGCATTTTCAGAGTAAGTATTTTCAGAGAATCACCCCAAAAGTTGATATTTTATAAGACACTTGCTTTCATGAATGTCCAATCTCTCTATTTATGTGGCTTGGAGAAGATTGACCAGACCATGATGCACATGCAACTCTGCCTATGTTCGAGCGCGGGCAAGAGGGATCCTGCTGTCAATGTATGGCCCTGTTATCATGTTTTAAGCTACCACTTCCATGTATGTGTTGCCAGCAAGCTTGATGTCTTTGGTTTGGAAAAGGTTGCTTGAAATATGTTGATTTTCTGTTATGTTGTTATTGAATGATTTGATTTGTGATATTCCGTTGGTCAGCTATCAAAACAGTGCTTTCCATTTTTTGCAAGATGAAGTTAGATGTATGGTTATAACTTTACAGACTGAAGTGTATATGACATTTGTGTGATGCATACACAAGTGATGTTTTTTCTGGTCTCTTTTGGTATTAAGTTTGTATTCCTTTCAAAGCTTGTGAAGTGACATTGATTGATGTGATATTAAATGTTTATTTATTTTAAAGAATTGCTGGTGATGTACCATAGTCCATGAATTTAGTGTCCATTGGAGCATTTTCAATCTAGCTGCGAGATTGTAGGTTTGTACTTCTCGGCCTTTACTATCCAATATCTAGAGATTGCTGACACATGGCTAGTCACACCTTCAAAATGTTCTACAAGATTTGGGCTTTGCATTGGCTACAAGCTCAGAGTGCACATTACAGAATACCAGGGACATTTTTTTCCCCCTCTTGTTCAATTTTGCAGTGTTATCCCATTTATGATTAGGTTTAAGCCATCACACACAAAAATGTAAGGAATGCATTTCTTATTGTAATTTTCTGCTGGTTTCTAACTTTTGATCTAGTAATCCAGCTATTAAGTATTTCATTTACAGGCTTAGAAATAAGGTTTCCTTAATACGTGTAGACCTCCTTGGTACTTGATATATCAGATATGGTATCTATGTTGTTCATCATCCTCAATTATCCAGTGTAAAATGTCTCCATTCAGTGTGATAAATACCATGAACCTACTCACCACAAGGGCTTTCTTTTGAGTCCAGTTTGACCCATTCACCATAATGGCTGTATTTTTGGCCCAGTTTGACCCATTCACCATTATGGCTTTATTTTGGGCCCAGTTTGACCCGTTCACCATTATGGCAGTATTTTGGTTCCAGTTTGACCCATTCACCATAATGGCTTTATTTTAGGTCCAGTTTGACCCATTCACCATTATGGCTGTATTTTGGGACCAGTTTGACCCATTCACCATTATGGCAGTATTTGGTTCCAGTTTGACCCATTCACCATTATGGCTTTATTTTAGGTCCAGTTTGACCCATTCACCATTATGGCTTTATTTTAGGTCCAGTTTGACCCATTCACCATTATGGCCGTATTTTGGTTCCAGTTTGACCCATTCACCATTATGGCTTTATTTTAGGTCCAGTTTGACCCATTCACTATTATGGTCGTATTTTGGGACCAGTTTGACCCATTCACCATTATGGCCATATTTTGGTTCAAGTTTGACCAATTCACCATTATGGCTTTATTTTGGGTCCAGTTTGACCCATTCACCATAATGGCTTTATTTTAGGTCCAGTTTGACCCATTCACCATTATGGCTGTATTTTGGGACCAGTTTGACCCATTCACCATTATGGCCGTATTTTGGTTCCAGTTTGACCCATTCACCATTATGGCTTTATTTTAGGTCCAGTTTGACCCATTCACCATTATGGCTTTATTTTAGGTCCAGTTTGACCCATTCACCATTATGGCCGTATTTTGGTTCCAGTTTGACCCATTCACCATTATGGCTTTATTTTAGGTCCAGTTTGACCCATTCACTATTATGGTCGTATTTTGGGACCAGTTTGACCCATTCACCATTATGGCCATATTTTGGTTCAAGTTTGACCAATTCACCATTATGGCTTTATTTTGGGTCCAGTTTGACCCATTCACCATTATGGCTTTATTTTAGGTCCAGTTTGACCCATTCACCATTATGGCTGTATTTTGGGACCAGTTCGACCCATTCACCATTATGGCTTTATTTTAGGTCCAGTTTGACCCATTCACCATTATGGCCGTATTTTGGTTCCAGTTTGACCCATTCACCATTATGGCTTTATTTTAGGTCCAGTTTGACCCATTCACTATTATGGTCGTATTTTGGGACCAGTTTGACCCATTCACCATTATGGCCATATTTTGGTTCAAGTTTGACCAATTCACCATTATGGCTTTAATTTGGGACCAGTTTATCCCATTCACCATTATGGCCGTATTTTGGACCAGTTTGACCCATTCACCATTATGGCTGTATTTTGGGACCAGTTTGACCCATTCACCATTATGGCCGTATTTTGGTTCCAGTTTGACCCATTCACCATTATGGCTTTATTTTAGGTCCAGTTTGACCCATTCACCATTATGGCTTTATTTTAGGTCCAGTTTGACCCATTCACCATTATGGCCATATTTTGGTTCCAGTTTGACCCATTCACCATTATGGCTTTATTTTAGGTCCAGTTTGACCCATTCACTATTATGGTCGTATTTTGGGACCAGTTTGACCCATTCACCATTATGGCCATATTTTGGTTCAAGTTTGACCAATTCACCATTATGGCTTTATTTTGGGTCCAGTTTGACCCATTCACCATTATGGCTTTATTTTAGGTCCAGTTTGACCCATTCACCATTATGGCTGTATTTTGGGACCAGTTCGACCCATTCACCATTATGGCTTTATTTTAGGTCCAGTTTGACCCATTCACAATTATGGCCGTATTTTGGTTCCAGTTTGACCCATTCACCATTATGGCTTTATTTTAGGTCCAGTTTGACCCATTCACTATTATGGTCGTATTTTGGGACCAGTTTGACCCATTCACCATTATGGCCATATTTTGGTTCAAGTTTGACCAATTCACCATTATGGCTTTAATTTGGGACCAGTTTATCCCATTCACCATTATGGCCGTATTTTGGACCAGTTTGACCCATTCACCATTATGGCTTTATTTTGGGACCAGTTTGACCCATTCACCATTATGGCTATATTTTGGGACCAGTTTGACCCATTCACCATAATGGCTGTATTTTGGTTCCAGTTTGACCCATTCACCATTATGGCTTTATTTTGTGTCCAGTTTGACCCATTCACCATTATGGCTGTATTTTGTGTCTAGTTTGACCTATTCACCACCGTGGCTGTATTTTGAGTCTAGTTTGACCTATTCACCATTAGAATCCATTAATGACAGTTTTCTGATTGGATATGTATCAAAGGCTCATCCATATGAGGCTGCATTGTGTTATACAGATCGTTATCAAACTCCTGTCTGTTTTGATTGGTTGTTGATTTCAACCAGAGCAGAGAGAAAATTTGTGCTAATTGTTTTATAAGAGCAATGAAGATGGCGATACCACTTCCAAAAAAAAGTTTGGCTGACAAATGGGCCCAAGGTCTTTATCAAAATAGAACAGATATTATACCCAGGATAATTGAGGATGGTTGTTGATCAAATCATACTGTTATGTGAATATAAATATCTGATGTGGTATGAATAGCTTTCCGTTTTGTGTTTTAGCAGAATTGATGCTCAAGTGCTCAGTGTATCGAACAGGATCTCATGACATTACCACAAAGTATTCAGTTTTGTATAAACACTTATTGGTATTGAATTTGTGTTTCTATTTCTGAAACTTGTCCACACTGTCATACTTTATCCATTTTACAAATCTCATTAAAGTCAGATCTTAGGGATTGGTCATTTATTATGGGGGGATGGGAGCAGAGATTTTTTATTCTCTCATGTACTGAAAATCATGACCCTCCTCTAATCTTGTCATATTTTGGGATGGCTTCCTGATGCTTTGTACTTTTTTTCTTGCCCATCCCCAAAAGGACAAAATGCAAAAAGTCTTCATATTTTATCATAAAATGTTCGTTTTATCAAGACCCGCACCAAATATGTGTATAATGTGTTATGACCCTCCCCGAAGACTGTCATAATGTTCGGAGTGCTCTGCAGCACTAACATCTGATTTTAATGAGATTATCCATTTAACCATATTTATTTCTGAGGTTAAGTTCATCCTCATTTGCTGTTCACTCTCATGTTGAAATTACAATCTGATTGACATTATGTCTACTCTTAATATCTGCATGGCCATATTGTTCCCTGTATGTGTGTTGACACTGTGCACAGAAGCATCTGTTACAGCACAAGTACTGATGGGAAACATTTAATTGGTGTACCCTTTATTCAAAACACATCTGTGATGTCATTCTATTGTTGGAGCACTCCATTATTTTTCAGGAATGGACAGATGGTTGTGTTCTCTGCTGCTGTAGCATGTGCTCCGTCATGAGCTGATCTTTGCAGTGCATGGTTTACGGCTCTTTAGAATGTTTTGTCAAAGTGTAAATTAGAGATGTGTTTTCAGTAGGGGAATATCCTCGTTGCTCTTCATTTGTTAAATATATGGGCCTCTGCCCCATTATTTCTAAGGAATGGAAAGTTAGACATTCCCCTCTACGTAATATGTGGCATGTGACTGTACTTTATTTAATAAACAAGAGGGAGTTATTGTACAATAAACAACGACAACGAGTCGTTTATTTCTTATATGAGATATTAAAATTAGTACAGGCTCTTTAAGGATGTTAGAAAAGAGTACACCCTTTAAAAATATTTACCAATATTAAAATAATGATGACTCCCTAAATAGAATCCAACTGCGGCAATGTCAGACAAGTGACAAGTCCATTTCATATCTTATGAACAGGGGTTGGGGTAAATTTGGTCTTTTCCGGATATACTCACAATTTTCACATTGATTATCTATACCTCTTCTCCCATTACTGATTGTCATATTTCGCCCACTTTTGAAAGCGATCGTTCGGCCATTGCGTTTATAAACATTGACCACCTACAGCTATAGGGAACAACTTACTAGACACTTCACTCTCAAAAATAACGTCCAATATATGACGTCATCAAGTTACGAGGGCATGTTCAAATCTTCAGAAATGAGGTATGATAGAACAATGTTTTATCTTGAAATAAACCACGCTTCATTCTTCATTGATCTTTGCGATTTATCTCTTAGCTATCTTATATAGGGCTATATAGGTACAGTTGTGACAGCTCTACTTGTTCTTACATTTTTTAAATAAGTTCAAGGCATCTGTGCATATTACCTTTCGACAGATGTGATTCACATGACCCAGGAGTGTTTGGTAGTTTACGTATATTGTGTATGTCATCAAGGAGAGAATGAAGGTGTCGCACACAGTGATCTTGTTTGTAGGGACAATAAAATAATGAGATAGGGTGTTCGGTAGTGAGGTGGGAATGAAAATCTACTAGTTCAGTTTTTCAATTAGTCTTTCACTGGTTATCACCGAGTTTGAATATTTTATGAAAGCACACTAGATACTAGTATGAACAAAGTACAATAGATAGGTTCTTCATGTATGCTTCCTGCTTTGTCATGTTAAGTATAAAACTCCAAATAAGTTAAAAAACACCTGTTTCTTTCATGACTATAGTTAATCTGCCATGAAATAGTCGGGTGTTCTTTAACTTCTTTTGAGTAGTTTATTTGTCATTGCTGTTTGATTCCTGCAGTCTATATGTATTTGTTTGAAGTCGATGTATATAGTCTGTTTTCCCATGCAAGTTGAATATATATATAGAGTGAGTGAAAGTTTGTCAGTTGTGAATAAACTAAACTATCAAACCATTACAAGTTTTTGTGATTTTATGAAATGTTGGTCACAACTTTATCCCACTACTCTTAATGTTCATAATAATAAGGAGGGCATACATCAGTGAACTATATGGGCCCTGGTCTGGTCGGTCATGTCCGTCCTGTTTGATGTGATGTCACTTGCTTGTTAAGGTGATCTTACTCATACTCATGAGTGACTGCACTTAAAGTCTGAAGGTTGGTTGGTTTGTTGTTTAATGCCGCACCCTATTCCAGCTATATGACCATGGTCTGTAAATAATCGAGTCTAGACCAGACAATCCAGTGATTGATATCACGAGCATTGATCCTCACAATGTGGGATCGATGACATGCATCAACCAAGTCACCGAGCCTGACCACCCGATCCAGTTGGTCGCCTTTTACAACAAGCGTAGTCATGTTTTACAGCAAGCATGGGTTGCTGAAGATCTATTCTACCCAAAAGGCAGTCACAAGACAGATCTAATTGTCACACACAATTGTCACCAAAGTCTTTGCAGCTTGTGATGATAAATTTGTTCTGTGTGTACAGTTGGTGAAAATAACAATTTGCCAGGCTGCCGTCAGGACCCACAGACTTTAAAAGCTGCAGGCCCTGACTAAAACTCTTCAGGCCCTAATAAAAATACACTGCAGTTTATTGTGACAAATAAATTGACACAGAACTTATCTGAAAGCCATGAGAGTGAGTGAGTGAGTGAGTTGGGTTTAACACCGCTTTTAACAGTATTCCAGTTATATCACGGCGTGTCAGCTTAATGTGGGAGGAATGCCCCAAGTGATGCAGGTCTCAGACGTTTACCACTTCGGTGAAACCCACGAGCACGGGTATGGTGCTGACAAACCTAGAAACATAATTGGGGAGAACCGGGACTCTGCACAGCGAATCCCGGTGCCTTAGACGACTGGGCCACCCGTGCCCCCCTGAAAGCCATGAGAACCCATACAAATGTGAAACTACAGGCCTGGCACGAAATCTACCGGCCATAGGCCTATGGGCAGCTGCTTAATTCAACACTGGATGTCACTAGTGGGTGTACAAGATTATGAGCTGAATGTTTGTCTTCAGCCGTCAACATTCTGTCCTGCTTGTGACACATCTCACAAAAACATAGAACAACACAAAGGTTGAGGTTAGAACTTTTATAAATACGAAATCCCCGTGAACAATCCATGTGTGATATATACAATTTGTTCATACACAACTCAGGATCACATCCTGATAACAATGACCCACGAGATCAGCACCATATATACATGAGACAACAGGAGGGCCAGTATCCAGCTCCTCAATAAACATCACATCATGCATGGACAGCCAGTCCACAAACTAGTACCTAAATCAATGTAATCAGTGCCCTCTCACATATACTACTAAAATAAGTTAAGACCACCCGATTCTTTCATATTACAACGGCATGACAGATTAACTATAGAAATAGGAAAGAACAGGGTGGTCCTTAACTTTTTAGTAGTATATGATGGCTTGCGAAAATACATTTCTTGTTTCCCATGACCAGTCCACCCCTATAACTGCCCCTCATATTTATATATTAGTTTTAAGCATGGTTATTTAACGAGACCTTTTTCAACTCAAATTTCATTTTTGCACAGGATAACTTTTTACACAAGCCATGCCATGCCATGCAATTCACAGTGTGTCAGATGTACAGGTATGACCTAGCCATGGGTGCTATATATAGGAGTGTGGACAATGAGGTTACATGGTACACTAAAAACAAGCTTACCTTTATAGATTTGTTACCTACTAAACAAAAATACCAATAAACAATACTCTCTTCCTATCCAGTCAGTTTTGAATAAAAGGCATGAGAAACAAGAATATTTTTCTACCTGCAAGTTGTCTAACGCTTCAGCCCTAATTATAACAATTTGGGCAACTGATTTCTGAACTAGTCTTTTTAAAATGGTTTTTGATATTGCTTATAATATACCCAAAGATATTGTATCTCTGATGAGCTAAACGTTACGGTGTGTAGACAGTACATAATTAGCAGCTAGCTGGAACATATTAAAGAATTCCACCATGCTTTAACTACCCACTCCTGTGTAAACTGCAAAATTTAAGAAAATAAGTGCCATGTTGGTTAAATCAAAAAGAGAGATCTGGATTCCCTATTCCCTATCAGTAGTCAAGTTTAGTTTTGTAAGCACCTAGACACTTAACGGTTAGCAGATAAAAATGAGGTCTCTGTGTGAGATTACAATGATTAACAGAACATGTTCTACAAATGCAAAAATTCTACAATTCCCCTATTCATCTCCCCGAGGCAAGGGAGTTAACTGACTTTGAAACTCCAGTTTACACCCTTGCCGTACTAGAATGGAATTTCTGGGCTCGATCTGAGCGCCTCCAGAGGCTAGTACAAGTTATGTGCCTTCTATGTCCCTCCGACGGACCAATCAGATTCCACCTCATATATCGTTTGAATTTGCTTCAAACAAAATGGTGGCGCCTAGTCAAGACGATCTCATCGATAATAAAGATCTTTATTGTAAAAAACGGGTTTTACCTCGTGAAGTGCATCACATGATCTGCAAATACTGAAGGCGAATGAATTAGGCACGGCAGTTGCCATGTTGCTAATGAACCGGTTACAGGATTTTGATTGGACTATGCATAGACCTCGTTAGTCCAGCCTAATTGTTACTCCATAATTCCAACCTATTTTGGCTAGGGTGGAAACTGGACTTTTAAGTCTGTTAACTCCCTTGCCTCGGGAAGATGCTATCAATTATATACTGAGCAAAACAAGTTAGGGATCATGAATACTTTTTGGGATATGTTTTTGTAGTGAACTTTTCTTCGTAAGTGTAAACACATATTAGAAAAAGAAACCAACATGATAGATAAATATGCAACGTCCCACTGGCAGTGTGTATTGTGGAGACATTTCACAAACTGTATCAACTGTCAGGACCTTGAAAACATCAGTACATCAACTGGATACCTTGAAGCCATATTAAACCAAGCCACAATGAAGTGTTTGTTTGTTGTTTGACGCCACAATCAGCAATATTCCAGCTACATGATGACGGTCTGTAAATAATTTACTCTGGACCAGACGATCCAGTGACTAACATCATGAGCATCGATCTACACAATTGGGATCATCAGCCCAGTCAGCGAGCCTGACCACCCAATCCAGTTGGTAGCCTCTTACGACAAGCATGGTGAGTGTGAGTGAGTTTAAATTTTACGCCGCTTTTAGCAATATTCCAGCGATATCATGGCGAGGGACACCACAAATGGGCTACGACAAGCATGGGTTGCTGAAGACCTATTCTAACCTGGATTTTCAAGGGGTCCACAATGAAGTGACTCCGAGATATGAAAAGTTTTAAATTATTTGTTTTAACTTGACTGCTTGGTTGATATGATGAAAGTGATTCTTATGCAAGAAATGACACTCCTAACTGAACTTTCACATGCATGTGGCTTGGGTGTGTATAATGGTACATGGTACATGGATAATGGCTTAATGATTTCCAATTAGGAAATTATTAAAAATTGCTCTCACATGCAATTGACTCACATGACATTATTGTGATTTTACAATAGTAAATTTGATATTTGAACAATTTAATTTGGAACTAATAGAAAAGAAGGTAACTAAACATGTTGAGAAACTCTTAGAAAGGTTTTGGCCACCTGTATATCACTAAAACCTCCAAGGACAATGCTAAGAAAATCAACTTCCTTTACACACATCACAGAGTGCCTGTAAAGGCCAGCGAGTATCGTTTTCATCCATAACAACAAAATTGGATAATTTTCCAGCTATTAATACTACATTCATACAAAAACACATACCAATATCACCTGTTATTGCTAACACATGTCATGAGATAAAGGTCAGTCAAACTGTAATAAAATTTATAAAATAAGGCTAAAATAATAAAAACAGCTCAGAGGCACAATTGGTGCTTTTAGTTTTAAAGAAATTTCTTGTTGTGTCAAGGAGCTAGGTGAGAGAACCAGACACACTTCAGGTAAATGTGGTTTCATGTTAAACACAGTGACCAACACTAGAAGCCTATAACACGTCATATTCCATTCACCAAGTGAGTGCTCATGGTGCTACATTATTATTACCCCCTGCCAATGGATCAGTGTACACTTGATGTTCATTCTCAGCTCCCTAGAGAGTATACAACTCAAGCTGCCTGTGAGGCACCAAAAGGTTAACAGTCACATCACAATCTCATTCTACCGGGTACCCATTCACTGCTTGGTGAACAAAGGCATATTTTGAACAGTCACTTGCCCAAAGTGACACTGCATGTGCTACATGAGTTTCAGTGTGGGGCAAGACCTGCCAAAAGCTGCCCAAAATGGTCACCTATCAAACTACCCTCCACGACAAATGTTGCTCAACGTCACATGTGTGTGGGGCTTCTTGTTCTAGTCCAAACAAATGCCAGTTATATAGTGCTATAGTGCTAGCCCACTGAAATACCTTGCCACAGCTTAACATGGATACCCCACTCACAAACTGACACCCAGTCGACCAGTCCTTGTTTTATCCAATTAATGCTGAATGCCAGACATGGTAACAACAAGTATCATTTTTAAGTATGACACCTCCATGGATCGAACCACCAACCTTCCACTCTCCAGGCAGACGCTCTTTCCACTTAACCACAGAGGTAATCTCAAACAAATATGGACAGAATATAGATCTACATATCACATTTAGGGAACTCAAACCCTGATAACCTTTCAGACATTTTCAATCCCTATATGGACTCCACACAGAACAAGTTCCCGTACGCCATGCTTGTAAAAGCTCCCAATGAGGATAAAGTCAGTGTTAGAAATTGGCACTGGTCCTGTAGTCCTTGCCAAACTGCCAAACAGTTAAGGTATCATAAGGACTAGTAGAAACTTGCCATTTTTAAGGGTTTTGCTACATGTTATCATTATAAGGACTAGTGGACTAAATATGTTAGCTCCTACTCCTGTAAAATGTTTCAACATGTGACCATGGATAATCGTTTGTCATCATACCCTGATGGCATGCATCGGTGCTCATGGTATCAACCACTGGTCTGCCCACTTGATTTTTTACAGGCTGTTGTGATCCTGCAGAATACTGCTGACTACAGCATCAGATCATCCCACCCATTACAGTGTACAACAGTGTTCCACATAGAGATGCCAGCAACACCACAGAGGTGTTAGGATATAGATGCAACTCATATCCACAATTCAGATCTCATCCTCAGTAGTTCAAGGTGGGGTCATCTATGTTATTTTGTGTGTTTCAAATCTCCATGCTCAACTTTATAGCAATGGTAGTAGAGAAAATGAAAAGAAAAAAATCCTTTCATTAAGAAAATATTGCAAATGATTCAGTGGCATTTGATTGGATAACCAAGCAATTTATGTTTCCATAAACTGACAAATAAGTAAACCTTGCTTTCTAATGGTCTTTCATGTTTTTGATCTTCAACATTTTCTCAACACACTAATGTTGCATATTGCACACAGTAAAACAATGTCTGTACCTGGATCTTAATATACCGTAATAACCCCAACATGTCAGCCATGAACCTGCACATTCCCACAAATTTATCCCAGATCAGACAATATTCTCTGCCTCAAACTCTCTTGGTCGTAGTTTCCACCTCTGGAGGAACATGTTGAACTTGTGGTCCCAGCTGACCTTGTTCTTGCTGTACAGGTTGAGGTAGATCCCCAGCACCACCACCAGACTTGACCATATATATCTGGAGACGGAACAATGTGGTATTACATATATATCTGGAGACGGAACAATGTGGTATAACATATATATCTGGAGACGGAACAATGTGGTATTACATATATATCTGGAGACGGAACAATGTGGTATTACATATATATCTGGAGACGGAACAATGTGGTATTACATATATATCTGGAGACGGAACAATGTGGTATTACATATATATCTGGAGACGGAACAATGTGGTATTACATATATATCTGGAGACGGAACAATGTGGTATTACATATATATCTGGAGACAGAACAATGCGGTATTACATATGGAAAGTTATATTTTCTAGTGGTCTGCACATTATTTTACTGTGTTACTGAGTTATCTCCCTTTCCAAATGATAGTTCTTCCTGTTTTCCTGTGAACCCCATGCACATCTCCCCTTGCACTCCCCCTAAGGATGATGATCAGGGTCATACTTGGCTTCAAAACCATGACCAGCAGTTACAGAGCAGCCTGCATAGTGACACCAGACACCACTGGGACAGCTGTACACCACATAGGGTTGGGCGGTCAGGCCTGGTGACATGGTTGATTGCGTGTTATCATATCCTAATTGCTTGAATAGATGCACATGACCTCAATCACTGGATTGTCTGGTCCAGACTTGATTATTTACAGACCACCATCATATAACAGGAATGTGGCATTAAACATCAAAACCAACATAAGTTGAATGACATTCAGTCTGTGATCACTTGACAACACTTACATACACCTGTACTTACTGACCACTTGCACACACCTGTACTCACTGACCACTTGCACACACCTGTACTCACTGACCACTTACACACACGTGTACTTACTGACCACTTGCACACACCTGTACTTACTGACCACTTACACACACCTGTACTTACTGACCACTTACACACACCTGTACTTACTGACCACTTGCATACACCTGTACTTACTGACCACTTATACACACGTGTACTTACTGACCACTTATACACACCTGTACTTACTGACCACTTATACACACGTGTACTTACTGACCACTTGCACACACGTGTACTTACTGACCACTTACACACACCTGTACATACTGACCACTTGCACACACCTGTACTTACTGACCACTTACACACACCTGTACTTACTGACCACTTGCATACACCTGTACTTACTGACCACTTGCATACACCTGTACTTACTGACCACTTACACACACCTGTACTTACTGACCACTTGCACACACCTGTACTTACTGACCACTTGCATACACCTGTACTTACTGACCACTTGCATACACCTGTACTTACTGACCACTTGCATACACCTGTACGTAATGACCACTTGCATACACATGTACGTACTGACCACTTGCATACACCTGTACTTACTGAAGGTAGCTACACTAGAAAACAGTTACTTACTGGAATGTAAATGGTTTTGTGAAGAAGAGGAAGGAGAGGATGATGGTGACAGCCTTCCTACATGTTGTCACTGAAACAACAGTCAACCATTAATAGAATGTGTTTTTCAACTATATATACAGTGTGTACATCAACCATTAATACAGTGTGTATATCAACCATTAATACAGTGTACAGTATATCAACTATTAATACAGTGTGTGTATATCAACCATTAATAGAATGTGTTTTTCAACTATTTATGCAGTGTGTATATCAACCATTAATACAGTGTACCTAATCAACCATTAATACAACATGTACATCAACCATTAATACAGTGTACCGTATATCAACCATTAATACAGTGTGTATATCAATCATTAATACAGTGTACCGTATATCAACCATTAATACAGTGTGTGTACATCAACCATCATCATGATCATACAGTGTGTATATCAACCATTAATACAGTGTACCGTATATCAACCATTCAGACAGTGTGTATATCAACTGTTCAGACAGTGTGTATATCAACCATTAATACACTGTGTATATGAACCATTCAGACAGTGTGTATATCAACTATTCAGACAGTGTGTACATCAACCATTAATACAGTGTGTATATCAACCATTAAGACAGTGTGTATATCAACCATTAAGACAGTGTGTATATCAACCATTCAGACAGTGTGTATATCAACCATTAAGACAGTGTGTGTATCAACCATTCAGACAGTGTGTATATCAACTATTCAGACAGTGTGTATATCAACCATTATGACAGTGTGTGTATCAACCATTCAGACAGTGTGTATATCAACTATTCAGACAGTGTGTATGTCAACCATTAATACAGTGTGTATATCAACCATTCAGACAGTGTGTATATCAACCATTCAGACAGTGTGTATATCAACCATTAATACAGTGTGTATATCAACCATTAAGACAGTGTGTATATCAACCATTCAGACAGTGTGTATATCAACCATTAATACAGTGTGTATATCAACCATTCAGACAGTGTGTAAATCAACCATTCAGACAGTGTGTATATCAACCATTCAGACAGTGTATTGTACAGGTTACAGCTTGTCTGGATGAATAGATGATATGTGGAAATGGATAATTCAACTTGTTGATCACAACTTTATTAAGGTTCAAATTTTAGCTCATGGCTCCAACAAAGACTATCTATTACCTGTGACAGCTACAAGTGCCCCGAAAGACTTGACCAGGGTGAGGACGACACTGACGCCTAGGTACCCAGACACAGAGAACAACACAGCATAGCCGTAGGTCTTCACTATATGCTGAAATATAACAACATAACAAATACACAGCTGACCCAATTAGACACAATTTGGGGCATATTGAGTGAAAAAACCTGAAACATGAATGATTTCAATCAGGAGTTTGTGAGTGAGTTAGGTTTAACCCCCGCTTTGAACAATTTCCATCATGGAGAAATATCCCTAAACATGCTTCTAGAATGTAGTAAGTGTATTTTACACACAAATAACAACTTACATCCTGACAGAAAACAAACGCTGGAACTATCTGGCCACTGACGGAGAGTCCAACCAAAATGTAAAGAAACCCAACCCCATAGGAATACAGCACCTGAAACAGAACCAACAGTATAAAGGAAATGCTATCCTTTAATTTGAGGGGGCAGAGTTGCGTCCCTTTGGCACGTAGGAACCTATGATTGTGTGTTCGAATCCCGGGTCCCCCCAATTATGTTTCTAGGTTTGTCAGCACCATACCCGTGCATCACTTCGGGTTTTCCTCCAACATTAAGCTGACATGCCGCAATATAACGGGAATACTGTTAAAAGCGGCGTTAAACCCAACTCACTCACTCACTCCATCAATCTGACCGCTACACCATCTACCTTCGGATAGCATTCTCTACAAGGTGACCTCGGCAGGCTAATTGGGAAATAAATTCAGGAATATTTTAACACTGTAATTTAACATTTAATGCAATGACGTTCAACTAAAATATATTCCTCTCTATTGTGTTTTATGGTGCTGTAATAAGTGAAATTCATGTCACCTCTACAAAACCATAACATTAGTTACAACTTTGATGCTAAGGATTGGGAACTTCTTCATACTTATTTTGGAAGTTTTACTGGTATTTGCTGCAGACTAAGGGCCGAATATCTGCCCGGAGCAGGTCCAGATAAATCCCTGTACACAAAAGATGTCTTGAGTTACGTTTCTTTGAATCGATACTCATTTCGGTATTAACAAGTCAAATCTTTTCTGTGATGCCATCTATAATCTTTTTGTGTCATGTTATTGTGTGATTATAATCTGCTTTTAGCAATACGCCAGTGATATCATAGTTGTGGACACCAGAAATGGGCTTCACACATTGTATCCATGTAGGGAGTCAAACCAAGGCTTTTGCCATGACAAGCAAATGCATTAACCTCTAGGCTATCCCACTGCTCCCTCTACACCTAGAAGCAATACACTGTAATGAAATCACTAAGCAATATCAACTAGCAAGGTGCATGTGTGTGTGTGTGTGTGTGTGTGTGTGTGTGTGTGTGTGTGTGTGTGTGTGTGTGTGTGTGTGTGTGTGTGTGTGTGTGTGTGTGTGTGTGTGTGTGTGTGTGTGTGTGTGTGTGTGTGTGCGCGCGTGTGCGTGCGTGTGCGTGCGCGTGTGCATGTGTGTGTGATCAGTAACCCAGTGTTGCCATCACTGCTTCACACATCAGGTCATCAATACTATTTTGCATTTCTCTCATCTCCATGTTGAATTTCAAGGCAGACGAAAGAAATCATAAACAAATAATAATAATCGAATAGCTTAAACTGCCTGAGGTAAAAAACATACACCTGATGCTTTGTTCGTTGTATACGATTTTGCCATAATGACTTGCCAGAGACTTGACCTCATTGGTTGGTTTGTTGTTTGATGCCACACTCAGCAAGATTCCAGCTATATGACAGCTGTCTGTAAATAATCAAGTCTGGACCAGACAATCCAGTGATTAATATCATGAGCATCGATCCACGCAATTGGGATTGATGACATGCATCAACCAAGTCAGCGAGCTTGACAACCTGATCCCGTTAGTCGCCTTTTACAACAAGCATAGTCACCTTTTACGGCAAGCATGGGTTGCTGAAGACCTTATTCTACCCTGGAATCTTCATGGGTCAGACTTGACCTCAAGAGTGGTAATAATCTTTAAACATTCATTATGCATGAAATAATGTCAGGACTATGTTTAGATAACCTTGTTTACTATTTTGTTCAGTTTATCAAATGAATCAAATCAACACTTATTATGGTCACACTTACCATTTCTGAGTTTGAGGCACTGTACTTCTTCATTGTTTTCTCCTGGACATTGCCTATGGCGCCATCGGAACACAGGGCAAGAGATATCAGTATGACACCTGGGGAAGTCAGTATGGCAAGTTAGTAAAAGTAAATATACGATAACCAAGGAGACTAAATTATCTGTAACACCTGACATATATTCCTCATAGAGCCTGTTGGGGAAACATGAAATGGGTGTTGTTTTTATGCCCCAGGCATCAATATTCCAGCTTTATCACAAAAGCCTGTAATTAATTGGGTTTTGGCAAGACAAACCCACGTCAGCGCAGATGAAGAAGGCTGGATCTCAGCATCCAGGAGGATCATATGTCATATCATGTACATGTATACAGAAATAAATGGTGATGGTAACAATGGTTAAGGCAGGCTTGGCTTTGCGTGAGGTGTTTTTTTAAGCTGGAAGCTTTTTTAGGATCATTTCCACACAAGGACTGGAAAAGAAGGATGAAATGAATAGTGAGAGATAGGATAAGGTTAAAAAATGTACTCTTTTTCATTTTGTTGCCATAAAAATTGTAATTAATTTTAAACCTTTATATAATTAAGAAACACTACTGTATACCTAAAAACCATGTATGAAGATGTGGTGACCTTTTTGCGATTTGATAATTGAGTAAGAAATTATGTGTTTGGTGTTATCAACACTGATAAAGGGGGACAACTCTTACCATACTGGTTGAAGTTTGGCGAGACGCTAGAGTCTGCAAGCATAAACAGGATAAGCCCAATGCTCATCATTAGACACGCTGTGATGTCTATAGCGTTGAACTTCTTTCCTGAAACAAAGAATTGGACATGGTATTTGTTCTAACTCTGCTAACAGCTGAAACTACATCAATATATTGGTGATTATAATGAACTGCCCTCTGAACTGATGAAATAGCCTGGATCAATGCAAGACATAAGGGCCGAAATAATAGTCTTGTTGAGACATAAAAAACCTGTCTGATTCTAGCATAAGTGACCTTCCAACAGTTAGGAGGACAAACAAAATTTTGCCTCCCGGCAGAAAAGACATTGATCATTGATGAAGTCTCCTAGAGCATGATAACACCTTAGATCTTTTGTCCAGGTAGATGTCTCATGACTTGCACTACAAGTTTAACATTAACTTATTCACTTTTGACAGGGACATGTTTATCTTTTCATCATATACAAAATGTGTATATTTAAAACAGCATGACATATCTGATCATAAATGTATAACATTGTGTAACACGCTTTGAGGAATAATGCATCATCTGTCCCCACTGACAGAATGGTGTAACTGCAAGCCCAATTGTGGGGAT
This sequence comes from Haliotis rufescens, assembly GCF_023055435.1. Classification (NCBI taxonomy): domain Eukaryota; kingdom Metazoa; phylum Mollusca; class Gastropoda; order Lepetellida; family Haliotidae; genus Haliotis; species Haliotis rufescens. The sequence continues at coordinate 18,032,510 of NW_025963890.1, read as the reverse complement.
GTATAGCATTTATTCAATAGGGACTGATAATCCATAATTCATCATTTCCAGATGGATATTCTATATACATGACCCCAAAAGGTACGAAATGTCAGCCCTACAGAGAAACTTCACCGACATTGTTCACATGAGATAGTGAAGTGAAATGGAGTTTAACGTCGTGTTCAAGATCATCGCACTTATATAGCGACGTGCATGCATGTGTGTGTGTGTGTCTGCTTGTACTAGACCGGACTTATGCCGATTTTATAGTGCTAGCCTGCTGAGATATCATGCTGCAGTTTAACATGAATACCCCACTCAGATACAGTATACTGATTTCGAGCAGACCAATCCTAATGCCGAGCACCAGGCAAGATAACAACAAGTACCATCTTTTCACGTCTTTAGGTATGATGCGGCCATGGATCGAACCCCAGACCTTCCACTCACTGAGCAGACACTCTACCACTAACCTCTTTGGTGTCCGACCTCATATCAGGAGGTCCATTGTTCGAATCACATGACTTGAACATTTTATGACTGCTTTACTGGCGCCCAACATGAGGCTGAGCACATTCATACCAAATTTGAGCACAATCAGTGGCCCAAGGCGTGCCTCCTGTTGAATGGAGAGTATGTAGCAGGACATGGAGTCATCCCATGGATAACATCCTTACTGTGTCAGCTTGCTGACAGGGTAACCTCTTTGGTCATGTGGACAAGGTGTCAGGCCTCAGATCAGAAAATCTTTGGAATGAGGAAATATTATAGCAGTAATTACCTTTGTGGCCATGCCATAATAAGTTCTGCCACAGACAGGATATATACCGGTACCATAGATCTAAGAATATTCTTGGACATACAATGAATCGGAGAAGAGCAGATATCTAAATCTAATTGTCACCATTTTCAATGAGAGTACCTTGAATGAGAATTCCTCCAATGAGTACTGGGATGAGCTTACAGCACTTGAATATCACCTGTGTGGGGTAGTTGAGGTAGCCCACCGAGGTGTTAGACAAGCCCATGGAGGCCACTGTCAGGAAGGCAAGCAACCAATATGCCTGCATTGGTATTCTGTAAACAGGAAATACACCAATCTTAGTGATACAACTTTCATAACTCTTGTAGTGTGAAAGGGTATTAGCTACCCACCAACTTGACACTCAAAGATTTATATCAAATGAAGCAATTCTTTCATATTTTCTTGCCTTATATAAAAGATAAAACAACGCTGGTGCATTCAATCAAAATAGCGGAGGAGAAACAGTGTTGGTTACAATTAATTAAACCATAGAATTGTTTATGTTCAAAAGATTGTGATAAAAAGGGATCTTACCATTCTTACAACCTTAAACAGTTGACCTGACTGCCTGATTACAAACTACAGTGATCCCTTGGGGGGGGGGGGGAGCAAATAATTGATGAGTGTTATAGACGATCAGCAGTTTAGGCGAGGTGGAGTCAAAGGGGGTAGATGACCCACACAACAGTACATGCTTGCTCTGCCTACCAAACAGGATCTGTATCTAATCTGATACTTACTTGGAACTGTCTTTGCCAAAAGCTTTGAATCAACAAGCCCCATATTGGCTATAAGAATAATTTTCTGTAGATTTTGATGTTTTGATTAGGCTATTACTGGCTAAGCGTACTAGACCAAAAAGAATGTTACTAGACTTGGGCTTCGGACTAGTGGCAAAAGTCTGAGACTGGTATACTATTATACACTGTATGAATATTGTGCTAACTATACACAGGGATGATTTCAAAAGCTAAACCGAACTTACTTTCTGCTCTTGTCCTGCTTAAACTGCAGCTCAGCAAGTCCAAACAATGTATAGCAGGCAAACTGTACCAGTGTCAAGTACCATCCAAAAGGTTTGAATCCTTGTAGTTGGAAAATTAGCTCCTGAAAGAATAAGAGAGAATGGTAACCTACACTGTAGTATTTCAATGAAACCAAAGCAGACTATCTTGATAGGACCAATAAGTGTGTCTGTAATCTGTATAGATTCAATGTCATGGGGCTTAACAGAACATTCCAGAATGTTGCACTCATATAGTGATTGTGTGTGTGGTGTGTGGTGTGTGGTGTGTGGTGTGTGGTGTGTGGTGTGTGGTGTGCGTGCTTGTGTGTGTGACTGCCTGCTTGCACTAGTGGGGACCAATTCCAGTTTTATAGTGCCAGCCAACCAAACTGAGATACCATGCCACAGTTTAACATGGATACCCTACTCAAACACAGAATACTGACTTCGTGCCGACCAATCCTTGTTTTATCCCCTAAATGCCCCACGCCAGACAGGGTAACAACAAGTACTTTTCACTTGTCCTTTGGTACGATGCAGCTAGGGACCATTTCACCAACCTCCGCTCTCTGGCCAACGCTCTAACTACTAGACCACAGAGATGGTCCAATAACTGGTTGAACATTTGAAGTTAAAATTAAATATACATAACCATAACATGCGGTCAGGGTACAATGACACGAAATCAAACAAGTCATTAAGACCGCTCAACCCAACTTAGTTGCCTCCAATGACAAGCATAGGATTCTGGGTCCTTTTCTAACCTTGAGTCCCAACAGTAGGAATGACTATTAACTTGATAAGGACAAGCTGAAACTGAGTCATAAACCAGAGAACTAGTGGAACAAAATCTCATTTTATTCAGCTACGTATATTAACAAATGATTAATGCTTGATCGATGGGTGAGGATGTGTTAAACTACCTTTTTGTTGAATAGACACTTCACCCCAAACTTGGATACAATGGGATTTAGCTGTTTTTCAAGTTCTCAGATATATCAGAACATCTTGTGGTACCTTTTTCTTAATGACATTATACTTAGTTGTCTATGATGACAAAAATATAATTGACTGCCAATACATTTTCAACAGTAATATTTCCATCATGATTCTCATCCGGATGCCCTACTGAGTTGATGAATTGAAACTTGTGTAATATCCTGAATAATTGCACAATTAGTGACTATAACTTAGTCTTGTATTAAAATATCTCACAGCAACAAATCATTATTCCTACAGAACCTCATACATGTACATAGTGTTACCATGGCTACAGCTGTTTACCTGAAGATAGCCGTAGATGAGGTAGAAGAAGAAGGTTGCCACAGTGAGAATCATGAACTGCATACTGCGGGTAAGGTTGGACAAATCAATGCCAAACAATACAACTTCCTCTTTCTTCTCATCCCCTGTCGCCATGGGAACAGCAACAGTGCCTGACTTCATGTTTGGAAATACTTGTCTCCGGCCGTCATTTGGTTGAACTGGAAATCTGGACATCACCAACAGACACCCTTTTAATCAGAAAGTTCTATTGAAGGTCTTGCTGCTGCAAAGAAGATAAGCCTAGTGGTTATCAGTTTGTTTTTGTTTGTTTGTTGTTTATACCACACTCAGCAATATGCCTATTTATGATGGCGATCTGTAAATAATCAAATCTGGACCAGAAAATCCAGTGATTGACATCATGAGCATTGATCTATGCAATTGGGATACAATGACATGCATCAACAAAGTCAGTCAACTTTGGTCGTGTGCTACAAAAGTAAGTCTGGACCAAAACTGTGAACAGGCAATGGCAATAGACACTCATTAAACCTGTTCTATGAGTTCTTGGGGAGACACCACTGCTGGCATGACTGGGATCATCATTCAATAAACTCTGCTGCGGTAGGACAGTCTAGTGGAAAATACATGGTTAAAGTATGCACACAGCCATGAATCAGGTCTGATTCCCCAAATGGCTGCAATGAGTGAATCCCATTCTTGGTATCCCTGCCATGATATGACTTGAATAAGTTAAAACAATTTTAATGATGGCAAGACTGCTGTTTACCAAGCACAGCTTATAAAGCTTATTGGCTAAAGCTGTGGCGTTCACATCACTGATCTTACATGCATCTTCGATCCTTAGGGTTAGTTGTGTTAGGGTAGGTTACCCCCAAGTTCTATCTTTAGTCCTTAAAGCCCCTTCCCAATCAAGAATCCATCTGCAATCATAGGGCTTTGTATCCATTTCCAATTAAACACTTCATGGTGATTGCGGTTAGTTGAGAGTTATCGGAATGGCTTTGGCTGTCTTAATTCTTTTAACAAATTAATCCAGTGTAGTTTGAGTAAACTCTGTTTGTTACCAAGTTAAATTGTTACCAAGTTTCCAGTTTGGCATATAAATCAAGGTAAACAAGCAATAATTATTTGTGACAGCTGCATAGTCCCATGGTAAAGAGATGACTACTAATAAGGCATCAGCCTTGTTTAGCTTCAGCCTCGCTATGGAAGTTCCATCCTCTGTGCAACACTAACTGAGATCCAAAAAAGTGTACCCAGTAAAGAGCACTACTCCCTTTGAAGGACAACAATATTCCAATTCTTTAATCTCACCGTTGCCAAAGTAACTAGTCCGCGTAATCACCAGATACTGATTAGTGCTTAACAAAAATCAGATCAGTTGAGATTATAGTTCATAATAAGCAAATTTTGAAACCGCAAAGAGAGAGGTCATCCATATTTCAGTATTTTAATTTGGAGTTGTTGCCCTTTAATGACTTTTAGTTCGTGTTTATTTTATCAAGATTGCGTCCTCACTGCTGGTAGCAAAATATTAGTAATTTTATATATGTCAATGTACATGATGCAACAATAACAAATTACTGTGTTTATATTTGATGCAGTCAGTATTCTGATACCATACTTCCTGACATGCTTCTTGTTGCTATCGTACATGAAGGGTTACTTTTTTAGAAAATCACGATGAGCCACTCGACAGCTGATGAGCGGTCAGCGACTTAAATTTGCACTGAATTCAAAGTATTTTATTTTGCCACACTGACAATAACAAGAAAACATTCTCACTGCAATGTAGAAGCACCCTCTCGATATTCACTCAGCAATGTAACCACAGTATGTCTACCCGTAGAGAATACAAAGCTGGCGATGTTGACACGGCACCAGCAGGGTGAGGTGCTTGTGAAATACGTCACACTTTATGTGTAGAAAAACAAATATGGCTGCCTCCATGCATTTCGACTTTTCAGCATCAAGAAAAAAGTTTACAGTATGTTTCTTGAATTTTGGGTTGTGCTTCTTTATCAGCCGTTTATTAGAAGATTAATTAAAGGAACTCATATGTGTCTATATAACATTTATGTAACCACCGTTCAAATGTATCACTGAAAACCCCGATTCTCTAACTGTGTTTCTGTTTTCGTGCATGAAGGTTCTGGTTCAGAGAATGCAAATTACAAAATGTATGAACTAGCGTCCGACTCCAGGTTATACTTCCGCGGTAGTTGCAGTGGCATCCATTAAATATACACACCTATTCATGTCATCATTAATTCATGTCACATAGACATTGTAAAGTACATGACTGTCCAATTCTGTTTTATAATGGTCAAATTTGTCTATGACACACTCAAACAAATGAAAAGGTACCGTAAAAAGAGCACTATGCGCTTAGAATATTGACAAGGAGGAGCGTTTCTTTAAACCATACTGACGTACACAAGGTAGTTTGTTGTCAATGCTACCTCTAGCAGTAGAGAACAAATTCTGTTATAATCATGATAATGTCGATGAAACTAATTTTTTTGTTACTTCGCAAATACCGTATTCGATGTAATAAGCGCCCCGCTCTAATAAGCACCCACAACAATATTTGCTAATATATTGGCTAGTGAACAATCCCAATTAGCACCCCTTCCAATATTGATCAATGTACACAAGACTTATTTATTCGTGTATAATACGCACTTGTGTGTAATATGCATCCTTAATAATGGGCAATTAAATTCTGGAAAAATATAATACGTATAATAAGCACAGACGTTTCCTTTGTATCATTTCAGGCTGTCAGCATAAACCACGAAATTAACGATCTTTCCACTAAAATTTTATTCTAAAAGAATCCCCTATTTCTAATTTTGAGAGCGCCCTGGGCGCTTATTAGGTCGAATACGGTATGTATCGTCGGATCATAGGTTTTCGGACATCATGTTTTCGGATGACCATGTTTATCGTGATTACTCGCACTGTAACAAGAGGTGTGTTGTCATACAGACTTTGTAAATACTCTGAGTGAGTGAGTGAGTGAGTTGGGTTTAACGCTGCTTTTAACAGTATTCCAGTCATATCACGGCGTGTCAGCATAATGTGGGAGGAAAGCCTGAATTGATGCATGTCTCAGACGTTTTCCACTTCGGTGAAACCCGTGCACACGGGTATGGCGCTGACAAACATAGAAACATAATCGGGGCAAACCGGGATCCGAACCAATAATCATAGGTTTCTGGTGTGCCCAAGGGACGCAACTCTGCACAGCTAATTGAGGCGCCTTAGACGACTGGGCCTACCGTTCCCCCGTAAATACTCCGCTGATGAATTTGGTTAGGAGGTGCTTAATATGGTATGCTTAATTTTGATGACATGTGGAATTATGGACCTATGTCAAACTTTGTTGAATTTTCTTTTGTGAGGTCAAGTTTTCATTATTATGAAAATTGTTATCTAACTATCTCTAAACAATTATTTGTTGTGAACATATTGAAGTGACTTGTCAATGCTTAATCTGAATGGCAGCTTGTCTGCTTTTGACTGTTTTATAATTTAGTGTCATTTCACCAATATTTCAGCCATATTTGCATGACGTACATGACATAGCAACTCCTTTTTTTAAACATTGAACATGCTGAAGTTATACATCATGTTCATCATTGTTCATGATACACATGTACCACTGTTGCATCAGTTGTCTTGTCTTTCAGGAGTTTCTCCATCATTCAAGTGAGGAGGTCCAAACCACACTTGAGGGAATTGACAAATATTCTGGCAGGTGGGTAGACAGTGATTGCCATTTTGTGTCAAAGTGGGATTCAAACGAATTAGTCCCCAGTTCTTTGTCGTTCGTGTAACATTCATATCCTAACACCAGTACTGTTATCTGTATTAACATGGTATATGTCATGATATTTTCATTTATCGTATATTGGGTAGCACATGGTTAGTGTTATCCATGCAATAAACCAATCTGACAAACTTTGTATCATGCTTCGATAAATATGCAAATGATGTCACCTTGCAGGAAATATTTTTATAAGCTCTTTACATCGATGTGGTGTTTGCTTCCTCAAAAACTATTGTATAATGTCCCCTTAAATGATTAGATAGCGCTGAACATGAAATTATTCCTTTTTAGCTCACCTGACTGATTTTCAATATGGCTGCCATGGCAACCTAGTGGTTTGCAGCTTGTGCATTTAAATCTAGGGACCTCCTTAATTGTTAACAGTTTAATTATGACATGGACCCCTTGATTTTCATGCATAGATTTGAACATTGACTGATGTTACAGTGAAACAGAAAAGAAGTTGGCACTGGATCAGTCCCTAAGAGATGCACTTAAAGAAGCTTTGGTAAGTAGACCGACGTTGCTCCGTTCCACAAAGCAATCTTCTCCCAATGATGATTGTTAGTCCAATGTTTTTACATAGACTTACCATAGTCTGTTATGGTTTTATGTAACTCAATGTAGTGGTCTATGGGAGATAACTCCTGATGGCATAATGTGTTCATGGTATGGTCTAGGGAAGATATCTCAGGACAGCTTATGTTATAAAATGTACTCTTCAGTGAGGGAGTAGAAGGATTGAGTTCCAATATGTCTGCCTGCATGTATGCCATGTGCTCTGTGTGAATTAAAACCATTGTTCTACATTTCCTGAATCCATTATACAACATAGTCATGGCTCTAAAATAGCTAATCTTCCTGAGGCAAGATCATTAACTGACTATAAAAGTCAAGTTTCCACCCTTGCCAAACTAGTCTTGAATTCAGGAGTTACATTTTGGTTGGACTAACGAGTATCTGGATAGTCCAATCAAAATTGTGGAACAAACTAGACAACTTGCGCATAAACAACATGGATTTCAACATGCAGGATTTGCAAAGCATTTGTACCGCAAACTGGGCATCAACAGATATTTTGAAAATCTTTTTCCGTTTATAATCAAGGTGCTCAAGATTTGATGCACCTTACGAGGTAAGACTGGTTTCATTCCAATATATAATTTTGATTATCTATCAGATCGTCTTGACTGAATGCTACCTTTTTTAGGGGGGGCAAATGCAAGTGAAATGAGAGGTGGAATCTGATTGGTTAATAGGAGGGACATAACTCGTAATATCCACTGGTGGTGCTACTATCGAGCATAATTTGGCAAGGGTGGACTTTTTAATCAGTTAACGCCCTTGTCTCAGGAAGATGAAGACAGCTATGTGGAACAAGACCACGATGGAAACGGGAACTGCTTCATTTGATGTCTCGAGATGGCCTCTGTCCTGGCTATTGCTCCTTTTGTGTGCATTTGATTGAATGTTACAGAGGTTTAAGATTTTGATTTGTTGATGGACCCCCTCGTACATCACACATGTTCCACTATTTGGACGTCATAGTGTGCCCAACACCAGAGGCAAATGTAAGCTTCAGGATCGAACTTTGAATTTCGCCTGGGGTATTAGTGTAACAATTGACTCAGAATGATAGATGTCACCTGTTGTGAATAGAGGTGTTACAATACAATGGTGTCACAGGGCTCGATTTAGCTGTATAAAACATGCATCAGTGCATCTTGTTATTGAAAAATGCAATGTGATGTTTATGTCTACATTCACCAAATGCATGTAAAAACAATTAAATTTTTTCTCTGACTAACCCTTACTTGTCACATAACATCGATCTCTGGTGAAGAATCCGGGGTAGAATAGGTCTTCAGCAACCCATGCTTGCCCTAAAAGGTTAATGCTTGTCGTAAAAGGCGACTAACGGGATCGGGTGGTCAGGCTCGCTGACTTGGTCGATGCATGTCATCGATCCCAATTGAGTGGATCGATGCTCATGACATTAATCACTGGATTGTCTGGTCCAGACTTGATTATATACAGACCGCCGTCATATAGCTGGAATATTGCTGAGTGCGGCGTTAAACATGTTAAACAACAAACCAACGATCTTTGGACACATTCAATACCTCTAAGCCTAATTTACCATATTACATCATCAATCCCTGTGTTATGTGTAATTCATGACACACAACACAGTCCGAGAACTGAGATTTTACTAGTTTATGCATCCATGTTTCAACTTTGATCAGTTTATGGGAACAAGGTGCAACCAGAGTTTGTCTGGTGCAACTAGGTTTTCACACCCACAGGCACCCCGTGCAAGTTTAATCAACTTCCTTAAATGGAGCCCTGGGTTGTGATACGTAGCCCGATACTATGGGTGTGATACAATTTGTATCCTGATACAGTACTTGTATTTCATAAGTTGATTTTCTTTCCATTGCAGTTGAATGACAAATCAAGACATGCGAGATAAACACTTCCAAACTGTTTAACGTTTTCATTACAAATGTGTTGACATTTACTGTTCAATAACTAACTGATAATAACGTCTTATTTGTTATCATTCATGTGTTTTTACACCATTATAACGTGTAATGTAATGTAATGTATTGTATGTATCACGATTCAGGGGTTGTAGGTCAATGTATTCTATCGTGGGCTTCGTATCCAGATACAAAACTGAATCGCCATGTTGTGACACCACCAGTGAAGAGTTTAAACTGACAGTATCAATTCAGGCAGGAAACAAAATAAGAATTTGTAGCAGTTTGATTGCTAAGTGTTAAAGTTTCTACTTCAGGTTTTCCAAAAGGGCTATGATGTTTTCAAGGCTTTGATACACTTTTCTGTAGAAGCTGCATCTAAAGGTGAGTTCATGATGAAAGGTAACCATGGTAACAGACATGACATATCATAAGGCATCTGTAGGTTACCATGGTAACAGGCATGATGCTGCATACAGGATTTGATATATTGGTAAGCATTTACAGGTCACCATGGTAACAGACATGATGTTGCATACAGCATATGTATATAGGCATCTACAGGTCACCACGGTAACAGACATGATGTTGCATACAGCATGTGTATATAGGCATCTACAGGTCACCACGGTAACAGACATGATGTTGCATACAGCATATGTATATAGGCATCTACAGGTCACCACGGTAACAGACATGATGTTGCATACAGCATATGTATATAGGCATCTACAGGTCACCACGGTAACAGACATGATGTTGCATACAGCATATGTATATAGGCATCTACAGGTCACCACGGTAACAGACATGATGTTGCATACAGCATATGTATATAGGCATCTATAGGTCACCACGGTAATAGACATGATGTTGCATACATCTGTAGACATCTATAGTACTAGTAGATATCGCTGACTCAATGACGAGGTAATTCATCACTTATTGTAAATACATGCAATTGCTTTTAGTGTTTTTATCCCAAAGTACATGTTATGTTGATAAGGTGATAATCTGGATAGCTGTGTGAGTCATTAGTAATTTTTTTACGTAGATAGGATTGTCAGTGTTAGGAAATGACACTTGCCAAACAGGAATGGAATTCTCACAGGAAACCGTTGGATAATAGTCATAGTAAATAGAATTTACAAAGGTAAACCAAAGTAAGAAATACTAAAATATGCACATTTACATAACGATAAACATGATAAAGACTGGTGACATATTTATGGAATGACCACGAACTATAAGAAATTATGGATTATCTCCCCTGTGTCAGAGTGGAAGATGCTGTTATTGATGGTTCCATATTATTTCATGAGCTACAGATAATGCATAATTCTGAGGAGGTTATGTTATTACTCAGAGTTCTTTTGCTTGGGAAATGTGGAAAAATTGGGTTTCCTGATGACAAGTGGAGCCATCAGCTCTGTCAACCCAGAGAGAATTCCGGGTTAGAAAAGGTCCCCAGCAACCTATGTTTGTTAGACGCATCCTAAGGGATTGCGTGGTCAGACTTGATTTTTTTTACAGGCTGCCATCATGTAGCTGAAATATTACTAAGTGTTGCGTTAAAGAAACAAGGGGCGGTTGGGTAGCCTAGTGGTTAAAGCGTTCGCTCGTCACGCCGAAGACCAGGGTTCGATGCCCGACATGGGTACAATGTGTGAAGCCCATTTCTGGTGTCCCCCACTGTGATATTGCTGGAATATTGCTAAAAGCGGCGTAAAAACCATACTCACTCACTCACTCACTCATTTAAAGAAACAAACAATCAAACACATGTATGTGACTATTGTATGACTGTTGAATATTTCTGACAGAGATGTGCTCTGCTTCCACACCATTCCTGATGTTGTCGGACATCTTTGACATGATGACCTTGGACAAGTGTGAGGAGGTGTTTAACATCGTGGAGGAGAAAGTGACAACATGGAAGTCTGTGAGTGCCGGCTTGTTGAAGGCCTCATATAATGTTATCTATAACTTGTTTAATTAGCATTTAAGTTCTTTAGAATCAATCAAGACAGGTTGAAATGGATTTTAACATCTTTATTCTTTCAATGTGATGTTTTGGTACACATGCAAGTGTCTTTATCAAGCATTTGCGAGTGCCTTTATCAAGCATTTGCCAGTGACTTTATCAAGCCAACATTGAAATAACTAGCAAGACCAGCATGAGTTGATAGTTATGGATGAGTCATGTGTATTGTAGTATATACTTGTCTTTGTCAACTCAATGTTTCAATTTCACCCAAATTTGCTTTTTTTTTCAGAGCATGTTCTATGATGCTGGAAAAAACTATCTGCTACGAATGTGCAATGGTATGTTGTGTTTCATTCAGCTAAACGTGCTGAACGCAATATCTCCTTCCTGCAGACCGTCAAATACATATTGTTGCATAATCTTCCTTGTAAATATTTTATTGACAAACAAAATAACAGACTAACACCACTTGCTAAGTCCGTAAATATCAGTAGAAGTTGGTAGGCCTGACAGAGGTTCTATATGCATGTCACAAGCCCATGCTAGTCATATGGTATTAACAATACATTTATTACTGTAATCATAAAGGAAAGAGGTAGGATACAATCTCATTATAATAAGATCTCTCGCTACTGCTAAACAAAGATCTGAGGACATCCCATTACAGTTCACTTCAGACAGCCCTTTCTCAAACTTTGACCTACCAATATGGAATAGCCAATCAGAAGGCAGCTTCATCGAGCTTTACGGCAAGGGTTTCAAACTGGCGACTACGCTCCGAAACATATTTTGACATACACTTGATTAAAAAATTAAAACCTGAACAAAAGATGGTCTAGATTGTATGAATACAGACATAAAGCCCATAACTTTTGATCGGAATACCCTCTGTGTGTTTTTTTCGAGGTAACACGATCAAAAATCACATTCCAACCGTCACTTTCATGATCTGATAAGCAATGCTCTGATTGGTCAGATGAAAGGTCGTTCTGACATGACCTGCAATGGGATGTCCCCAGATCTTTGTTTAGCAGTAGGGAGAACTAAGATCTGATTTTAATGAGATTGAGGTAGGATAAACACCCATTTGGCTCACTAGAAATGTCAAAGTTCAAAGTAACTTATCTGACACATGTAATGCTGACAACCATTCTTTTTCCTTTCTTTCACTTGTGGAAGTTTTGGACTTCTGACATGGTCTAATACATGAGAACGTCCAGATTGAGTGAAAGAGGCTGATCAACTTTAAGAGAAAGTCTCAATATGAGCATGTCCGTGACCCAAGATGAATTTGTTATCATTGTAGACTTAATTCGTCGTCTCAGCAAGTCCCAGAACACTGTGTTCTGTGGTCGGATTCAGCTGTTTCTGTCCCGACTCTTCCCACTGTCAGAGAAGTCGGCTCTCAACCTCATGAGTCAGTTCAACCTGGACAACGTCACTGTGTACAATGTCAAGTCAGATCAACGCAAAATAAAGGTACACCATTGCATTGTCTGTTTCTCGTCACCATCTTGTAGATATGTGTCTTGTATTTCTTTGGAAATCACTTTGGTGACATCTACGAAATTGAAATCTAAACATGAACTTCCTGTCTAGTAATGGGTGGGGTCGTCACTAAGTGGTTAAAGTGTTTGCTTGTTTTACCAAAGGCCCAGGTTTAATTCTCCAGGTGGTAATATGTGATGCCAATGTCATATTGCAGTAATATTTCTAAAGGTGACATTGTTTGTTTGTTTGATTGTTGTTTAACGCTGCACTCAGCAATATTCCAGCTATATGAGGGTGGTCTGTAAATAATCGAGTCTGTACCAGACAGTCCAGTGATTGACATCATGAGCATCAATCCACGCAATTGGGATCGATGACATTGTGCAGGTTTCCAAGTGTTGCTGTATGAGTTAGCCCTTTTCTTGGAATGTAAATGAGCAGTTAAATGTATTCACCATGACTGCTGTTCCTGTCCTGACGCTAACAGATGGTACTAGTTGTTACCCTGCCTGCTTCTCTGCACTAAGGGGCTAAAACAATGACTGGTCGGCTCAGAGTCAGTATACTGTCTGAGTGGGGTATTCATGTTAAACTGCGGCATGGTATTTCAGTGGGCTAGCACTATAAAATTGTCATGAGTCTGGACTAGTACAAGCAGCCACACACACACGTGCATGCACATCGCTGAATAAATGCAATAATCTTGAATGTGAAGTTAAACCCCATTTCACCTCACCTCACCAAGAACAAAGACGCCATCATACATGGTTGGTGACTGTCAGACATAACAATATACTCCAATATGTCCAGGTTAAAAACTGAGAAAGGCATGATAGCATAATTTGCATTATTTTCCTGGTTGCATTAATTCATGCTATACAGTAGTGTACTGATCCTTTTGGGCTTGTGCTGAACATCTGCTTCTTCCTTTCAGCTGAAGGATGACAGCAAGGATGAAAGTATGGATGTTGAGGAAGGAGAAATGGATGACTTTTCAAGGTAAGCTATAAAACCTTCATATACAAATTTATAGAATAGCATCAGTAAATTCTCTTAATGTAACTTGTTTTAGGAGATTAATATTCTCCATAATTTTCTGCCAATGGACAAGTACAGTGTGTTCCACAGCCCCTTTGACATCCTGATCTGTTGTATACCCTAGTTCCCTGTAGTTATTTCCCTGTACTGTGTGTTCCAGCCCGAGTAACATCTTGATCTGTTGTATACCCTAGTTCCCTGTAGTTATCTGCCTGTACTGTATGTTCCAGCCCCAGTGACATCCTGATCTGTGGTATACCCTAGTTCCCTGTAGTTATCTCCCTGTACTGTGTGTTCCAGCCCCAGTGACATCCTGATCTGTGGTATACCCTAGTTTCCTGTAGTTATCTCCCTGTACTGTGTGTTCCAGCCCCAGTGACATCCTGATCTGTGTTATACCCTAGTTCCCTGTAGTTATCTCCCTGTACTGTGTGTTCCAGCCCCAGTGACATCCTGATCTGTGTTATACCCTAGTTCCCTGTAGTTATCTCCCTGTACTGTGTTCTAGCCCCAGTGACATCCTGATCTGTGTTATACCCTAGTTCCCTGTAGTTATCTCCCTGTACTGTGTTCTAGCCCCAGTGACATCCTGATCTGTGGTATACCCTAGTTCCCCGTAGTTATCTCCCTGTACTGTGTGTTCCAGCCCCAGTGACATCCTGATCTGTGGTATACCCTAGTTCCCTGTAGTTATCTCCCTGTACTGTGTGTTCAAGTCAGAGTGACATCCTGATCCGTGGTATCCCCTAGTTCCCTGTAGTTATCTCCCTGTACTGTGTGTTCAAGTCAGAGTGACATCCTGATCTGTTGTATACCCTAGTTCCCTGTAGTTATCTCCCTGTACTGTGTGTTCCAGCCCCAGTGACATCCTGATCTGTGGTATACCCTAGTTCCCCGTAGTTATCTCCCTGTACTGTGTGTTCCAGCCCCAGTGACATCCTGATCTGTTGTATACCCTAGTTCCCTGTAGTTATCTCCCTGTACTGTGTGTTCCAGCCCCAGTGACATCCTGATCTGTTGTATACCCTAGTTCCCTGTAGTTATCTCCCTGTACTGTGTGTTCCAGCCCCAGTGACGTCCTGATCTCTGGTATACCCTAGTTCCCTGTAGTTATCTCCCTGTACTGTGTGTTCCAGCCCCAGTGACATCCTGATCTGTGGTATACCCTAGTTCCCTGTAGTTATCTCCCTGTACTGTGTGTTCAAGTCAGAGTGACATCCTGATCTGTTGTATACCCTAGTTCCCTGTAGTTATCTCCCTGTACTGTGTGTTCCAGCCCCAGTGACATCCTGATCTGTTGTATACCCTAGTTCCCTGTAGTTATCTCCCTGTACTGTGTGTTCCAGCCCCAGTGACATCCTGATCTGTTGTATACCCTAGTTCCCTGTAGTTATCTCCCTGTACTGTGTGTTCCAGCCCCAGTGACATCCTGATCTGTTGTATACCCTAGTTCCATATAGTTATCTCCCTGTACTGTGTGTTCCAGCCCCAGTGACGTCCTGATCTGTTGTATACCCTAGTTCCCTGTAGTTATCTCCCTGTACAGTGTGTTCCAGCCCCAGTGACATCCTGATCTGCTGTATAAGTCCCCATCGTAATGTTGCTATTCTTTTCATTCCAGCTCCAGTGGTGTTCCCATAGACTACAACCTTTATAGGAGATTCTGGTCACTGCAGGAATATTTCCGGAAACCGGCACAGTGCTACGAGAAAGTGGCATGGAAACAGTTTGTCGTGGTAATTCTTTACTCTATATTCCAGTTCAATTTAAAATAACATGCTTGGAGAATTCATAGATAATCATGGTACAATGACATATTGACCTTCAACTGCTTTCATCAAACTTCCCAAATTTTTTTCATATGCAAAAACTGCAATAGGTAATTGTTCTTAACATCAGCCAAAATCAAAGTTTTCAAGGTTCAGTGACCAAATCAACCAGGTCACACATGGTTGCCTCTCAGTCCTCACTTTTGTTGCTATTTGTACCACAATCCCATTGCTCGGGGGACCTACTCTACCAAGGAATTCCCAGGGGTGAGAGAAAGAAGGCTCCAACATCAACATGGCTCAGCATCCATTGTGACGTAGAGGATGAGCAGTACCTTGGAGCCATCATCCAGTGATAGAAGATGGACCAATATTAGCAAGATTTTATTGATATTGATGCTGTTCTGTTCTGACTTTGCCTTTTGTTTTTAAAGAATGCAGACGAGGTGCTAGCAGCTTTTGACAGTCTAAAGCTGGACGATCTCAAGTCCCAGAGGAAGAACCCACATGCCAGGAAGCAGCCAGACACACAGACTTTTTTTGCAAAGTACCTCACCAGTGAAAAGGTACAATCATTCTGATGTCACTCTCTGCTGCCTCATCAGCTCAACTATTGTCCAAGATGCACCAGGATGGATTCCAGTGTCGACCCATGCCGGAAATTACAACATTATCTCACACTCTAAATAGGCAATATGTTCTGAATTGTTGCCAAAGAACATGTCAGGCCTGTAGACTTAGACTGTTTACAACGTACCACATTGTGTGTTTCAGCTTCTGGATCTGCAGCTGAGTGACAGCAATTTCCGGCGTTATGTGCTGGTCCAGTTCCTCATCCTCTTCCAGTACCTCAACCTGCAGGTCAAGTTCAAGAAGTGAGCTACACACAAACCACTCACCATGTATTCAGTTCAGTGTTTATAGCATTGTCTAACATAAGCACCACACAGAACAGCACTACATTGCCTTTTATGGCACAGCATATCATATAAATATCAGTAGTTATGTAGTGCAACTCTATTGATAGTATCCAAAGGCACAGGAAAATGAAAAAATAATGATTGTTAACTTTTTTATTTATTTGTATCCAAGATGTACATTTTTTAACAGACATGTGAGTATCCAATCAGAATGTGTTCATGAGTTTATATTGGACAAAACTAAACCAAGCTGAATTCACTTAACTTTCTGCCAAATAATGTTGAATGATGCAAGGACATCTAATTTAGGTGAAGGAAGAGGTAACCATTACACTTATCACAATACTGTTGGAGCAGTAACATTGCCCCTGATAGTCACCCCTAACAGCACAGCACAGCACTAAGAAGTTTCATTTTCACTGGAATCTTGAACAATTCATATTTTTTTAATTACTGCAAAACCTAATAATTTTTATGAGTGATAATGTTGGTTTCTCTTTTACTGCTACTTAGTGCTACCCAAGTCTTGAATGATGATCAGAGCAACTGGTTAAAGAATGCCCAGGAGAAAGTGTATCAGCTGATCAGAGAGACACCGCCTGAGGGGGAGAAGTTTGCTGCCACAGTTGAGGTAGGAGGGGTGGAGGGGTGGGTAGGGCTAATGTATCAGCTGATCAGAGAGACACTGCCTGAGGGGGAGAAGTTTGCTGCCACAGTTGAGGTAGGAAGGGTGGAGGGGTGGGTTGGGCTAATGTATCAGCTGATCAGAGAGACACCGCCTGAGGGGGAGAAGTTTGCCACAACAGTTGAGGTAGGAAGGGTGGAGGGGTGGGTGGGGCTAATGTGTCAGCTGATCAGAGAGACACCGCCTGAGGGGGAGAAGTTTGCTGCCACAGTTGAGGTAGGAAGGGTGGAGGGGTGGGTAGGGCTAATGTATCAGCTGATCAGAGACACTTCCTGAGGGGGAGAAGTTTGCCACAACAGTTGAGGTAGGAAGGGTGGAGGGGTATGTAGGGCTAATGTATCAGCTGATCAGAGAGACACCGCCTGAGGGAGAGAAGTTTGCTGCCACAGTTGAGGTAGGAGGGGTGGAGGGGTGGGTGGGGCTAATGTATCAGCTGATCAGAGAGACACCGCCTGAGGGGGAGAAGTTTGCTGCCACAGTTGAGGTAGGAGGGGTGGGTAGGGCTAATGTATCAGCTGATCAGAGACACTGCGTGAGGGGGGAGAAGTTTGCTGCCACAGTTGAGGTAGGAAGGGTGGAGGGGTGGGTAGGGCTAATGTATCAGCTGATCAGAGAGACACCGCCTGAGGGGGAGAAGTTTGTTGCCACAGTTGAGGTAGGAGGGGTGGAGGGGTGGAGGGGTGGGTGGGGCTAATGTATCAGCTGATCAGAGAGACACCGCCTGAGGGGGAGAAGTTTGCTGCCACAGTTGAGGAAGGAAGGGTGGAGGGGTGGGTGGGGCTAATGTATCAGCTGATCAGAGAGACACCGCCTGAGGGGGAGAAGTTTGCTGCCACAGTTGAGGTAGGAAGGGTGGAGGGGTGGGTAGGGCTAATGTATCAGCTGATCAGAGAGACACCGCCTGAGGGGGAGAAGTTTGCTGCCACAGTTGAGGTAGGAGGGGTTGGTAGGGCTAATGTATCAGCTGATCAGAGAGACACTGCCTGAGGGGGAGAAGTTTGCTGCCACAGTTGAGGTAGGAGGGGTGGGTATGGCTAATGTATCAGCTGATCAGAGAGACACCGCCTGAGGGGGAGAAGTTTGCTGCCACAGTTGAGGTAGGAAGGGTGGAGGGGTGGGTAGGGCTAATGTATCAGCTGATCAGAGAGACACTGCCTGAGGGGGAGAAGTTTGCTGCCACAGTTGAGGTAGGAAGGATGGAGGGGTGGGTAGGGCTAATGTATCAGCCGATCAGAGACACTGCCTGAGGGGGAGAAGTTTGCTGCCACAGTTGAGGTAGGAAGGGTGGAGGGGTGGGTTGGGCTAATGTATCAGCTGATCAGAGAGACACTGCCAGAGGGGGAGAAGTTTGCTGCCACAGTTGATTCCCTACATTAGAGCACATTCTCCATGTTACAGCACATTCTCCATGTTACAGCACATTCTCCATGTTACAGCACATTATCCATGTTACAGCACATTATCCATGTTACAGCACATTATCCATGTTACAGCACATTCTCCATGTTACAGCACATTATCCATGTTACAGCACATTATCCATGTTACAGCACATTATCCATGTTACAGCACATTCTCCATGTTACAGCACATTATCCATGTTACAGCACATTCTCCATGTTACAGCACATTCTCCATGTTACAGCACATTATCCATGTTACAGCACATTCTCCATGTTACAGCACATTCTCCATGTTACAGCACATTATCCATGTTACAGCACATTCTGCAGAGGGAGGAGAACTGGAACAACTGGAAGAACGAGGGCTGCCCCAGCTATGAGAGGGAGACACCAAAGGATGCGCCCAAAATGAAAGTCAGGTAGGTTATGTTGAACTATGCCTCCACGGGATCCAGCTATGCCATGTGTTAGAGTGACAGATTCAAGTTATTTATTAATGCCATGAGTTGGTGTGACAGATTCAGGTTATTTATCAATGCCATGTGTTAGAGTGACAGGTTCAGGTTATTTATCTATGCCATGTTCACATAGTTTTTCCTTCTTGACTATGCAGAGCGAAGCGCCGGCGTATTGGGGATGATCTGAAAGCTAGTGGAGGGAAGATTATCAAGATGGGCAGTGGAGAGCTGACTCGACTATGGAACATCAACCCTGATAACATGGATGCTTGCAAGAATGAAAAGAGGTAGAGTCTTGACTCATGACAATTATGTCATATCCTTCATTATATTGTATGTTGCCATGTCATATTATACTTTATCACATTACTGGGATACAGTTATGTCATATCCTTCATCGTATTGTCGTGTTGCCATGTCATATTATACTTTATCACATTACTGGGATACAGTTATGTCATATCCTTCATCGTATTGTCGTGTTGCCATGTCATATTATACTTTATCACATTACTGGGATACAGTTATGTCATATCCTTCATCGTATTGTCGTGTTGCCATGTCATATTATACTTTATCACATTACTGGGATACAGTTATGTCATATCCTTCATCGTATTGTCGTGTTGCCATGTCATATTATACTTTATCACATTACTGGGATACAGTTATGTCATATCCTTCATCATATTGTCGTGTTGCCATGTCATATTATACTTTATCACATTACTGGGATACAGTTATGTCATATCCTTCATCGTATTGTCGTGTTGCCATGTCATATTATACTTTATCACATTACTGGGATACAGTTATGTCATATCCTTCATCGTATTGTCGTGTTGCCATGTCATATTATACTTTATCACATTACTGGGATACAGTTATGTCATATCCTTCATCATATTGTAACCCGAGAAGAGCATTAATTACAAATAAACAAAACAAACAAATCATTATATTGTATTGCACTTCATCAAGTTTATGCTGTTGTCATCTCACATTATCCTTTATTGTCTCAAGCGGGGGCACAGGTGGCCAAGTCGTCTAAGGCACTACAATTCGCCGTGCAGAGTTGCGTCCCTTAGGCACGCCAGAAACCTATGATTGTGGGTTTGAATCCCGGTTCGCCCTGATTATGTTTCTAGGTTTGTCAGCACTAAACCCATCCTCGTGGGTTTCACCAAAGTGGTAAACGTCGGAGACCTGCATCATTTCGGGCTTTCCTCCCACATTAAGCTGACACGCTGTGGAATAATGTTAAAAGTGGCGTTAAACCCCACTCACTCACTCATTCACTCACTCACTCACTCACTCACTATACTCATTCACTATACTCACTCACTCACTCACTATACTCACTCACTCAAGCAGTTACCTCATATTCTTAGCACATTCATGTCATATTATCCTTTAACAGATTACAGATCTGTAATTTTTATTGATGAAACGACGTAGAGTTGTACAATATGCTAAAGTGATGCTACCTTTTGACCATAATCTGTCATTCACAATTGGCAGGTAATCATGGTAATGTGTTGTGAAATTTGTGTGATTGTTTGTATCATTTGGTTTCATGTTCTGTATTTTCAGAGACTTTCTACCTCAGCTTGATGACTTCTTTGGAGAAGCCATTGAGCAGGATGACCCTGAGGCTATGATCGAAGACAACTACAAGTTAGTGCTGCCCTTCTGATCTGTACTCGATCCCCCCAGTAACACCCCAGTAACACCCTCAGGCTCATACATCCGTGTTGTCTTGAAGTAACCCTGTGGAGAGTCTAGGCTAGAATATGTCCCTAGCAACCTATGCTGGGCGTAAGCTGCGACTTAATGGATATGGAGAGCAGGTTCAGTGACTTGGTTGATTGCATGTCATCTCAGGTTTGTCTGGTCCAGGCACAATTAATTACGGGCCACCATCATATCACTTGAATATTGCTGAGTGCAGCTTTAAACAAACAAAAGAAACAAAGCATCATGCAACAATAAGCTGTCCTACAGTTGCAAACAACACTGACAATGAGTAAAATAAAGTCAAGTTGTGCCTCATTTTGTTTCCATATTGTGGAAGGTGGCCTCATGGTTGACCACCTATAATAACCTGGGCCCTGTTCCACATGATTGACCACCTATGATAACCTGGGCCCTGTTCCACAAAGCAATCTTTGCCTTACGATTGTCGTAAGTCTATGTTAAAGTATGGAAGTTACGATCGCCTTAGCACTAGGATCGCTTTGTGGAACGGGGCCCTGGAACATTTACTGCTGCTGCTAATTGAAAGACTTGTTAAGCTGTAATAAATAATTGTTGATTTTTGTGTCATGCTCGTTTTCAGACTCATTTACGAGCAAAGTTTCCAGTGGAAGGCCTTGCGTCTCCTTGCCCGCCGATGTCCCCATTTCTTCACTCACAACAACACTCCAGCAATACCGATTCCTAAATACCTGGAACTGATGGTCAAGAAACTAGCCACAGAAATGCCAGTAAGTTCCTATTGCTGCAAAAGAACCTGGTGGTGTGAGGTGCTGCAATTTACTGCGTTGCATTTCTCAGACATGCCACACACCTGGGATCTTAGATTTGGACATCCAATTTGCCCTGATTATGTTTCTAGGTTTGTCAGCAACATACCCATGCCTGAAACTGTTATCCCTATAAGGCCTGAATCACTTCCGTCATTCCTCCCACATCAGGCTGACATGACGTGATATAGCCGGAATATTGTTCAAAGCGGGCCTTTCCCCATGAGGATTCTGGGTATAGATCGGTCCCCAGCAACCCATGCTGGTCGTAGGAGCTACCTGGATTGGGTGGTCAGGCTCTGTGACTTGGTTGATGCTGCGTCATCGTATCCCGGCGTGTGGATCATGGCTCCCAACATCCACTGGATTGTCTGGTTCACAGTTGATTGTTTACACGCCATCGTCATTTAGTGCTGACTGCGGCGTTAAACGACCAACATACACAAAGCAGTGCTTAACCAAACTCACTCACCTACCTGTGCCTTACCTCAGCACCCCAGGGCTCCACGTCATTGTTATTGTTTTAAGGTGAGTGAGGTGAAATGGGGTTTAACGTAGCGTCCAAGATTATTGCACTTATATAGCGACGTGCATGCACGTGTATGTGTGTGTGGCTGCTTGTACTAGTCCGGACTGATGCCGATTTATAGTGCTAGCACAGATACCATGCCGCAGTTTAACAAGAATACCCCACTCAGACACAGTATACTGACTCCGAGCCAACCAGTCCTTGTTTTAGCCCCTTAATGCCGAGCGCCAGACAGTCCTTCACCCCAGGGCATTGTACTCTCACATTGTGTAAAGTGTTTCTAGCACAGTTATAGCATCTTAGTGGAAGATGTAAAACCCAGTCAGTAATGTTCTATCTTTGGGATAGCCCAGCGGTAAAACATTGAATCGACCCGTGAAGATCTGGTGTAGAATAGGTCTTCAGCAGGGCATGCTTGCCGTAAAATGCGACTGTGCTTGTTGTAAGAGGCGACTAACGGGATCGGGTGGTCATGCTCGGTGACTTGGTTGATGCATGTCAATGACTCCAATGGCATGGATTGATGCTCATTATATCAATCACTGTATTGTCTGGTCCAGACTTGATTATTTACAGACCGCCATCATGTAGCTGGAATATTGCTGAGTGCAGCGTTAAACAACAAACAAACAAATAAAACATTGAATCATAATGACTAAAAGCTGGGCGGATGGTACAACAGACCAATATTTACTGCCATGTTGCTGTATCAGTGAGTATGTTTTTACGCTGCTTTAAGCAATATTCAAGCAATATAACGACAGGGGACACCAAAAATGGGCTTCACACATTGTACCCATGTGGGGAATCGAACCCTGGTCTTCAGCATGACAAGTGAATTCTTTAACAACTATGCTACCCTACTACCTCATATTTCTGGAATATTGCGAGAGGTTGAATAAAACCTTTCACTTTCCTCTCTTCCCGCCCCCTTGTAAGTGCAACAGAAACTTTGAAAAATCCAGTGCTGAATTTTGGGATCAGTTTATCAGCGTCACAGCCAGATTTCATTATTGAAACAGATGAAGGCGAGGATGTCTGTTCCCACTGCTTACAGGTCACAGCAATGTAGCTGCAATATTGCTCACTATGGTATTATGGTATTATAGCACCATTCACTCATTGTTGATTATTGGGCATGGGAGGCCCTGAAGTCCAAAGGCCACAATTTGCTGTGCAGAGTTACGGCCTATGGGCACACCAGAAACCTATACTCATGGGTTCAAATCCTGTTCAGCCTGTTCTAGGATTGTCAGCTAGGATGCTCATGGGTTTCACCGAAGTGGTAAACGTCTGAGACCTGCTTCACTTTGGGCTTTCCTCCCACATTAAGCTGACACGCTGTGATATGATTGGAATACTGTTTCAGAGCAGCGTTAATCCAAAGTCACTCACTCATTGTTGATAATATGCATTATTTGTGTCAGTCCCAGTCCAGTGAAGACACAAGCGGAGATCAGCAGGAGATGAAGACCGAGATCGGGGAGGAGGAAGAGGCCATTAAGGAGACACAAGATGAAGAGGACCTCAAACAGGGCAATGAACCAGGTATAAAATAGAAGTATTCATTTGTTGTGAGAAATACAGATTTTCAGGTTTTAGATTCCATATGATCAAAACACCAAAGCCTGCCAGAGTTTTCATTATCCTGTCTACCAGGAACAGAAACGTTTTTCAGTTACTGTTAACCGGGAAAGTTTTGCAAGCAGGAAAGAAAATATGAAAATGAGGGTAGTGCTCATTTCTGGAGCAGAACTCCAAAACCGTTGAATATTTCTGGATGAATCTTGCTATACAGATTAGTCTGGTGGTGAACTGATGCCTTTGATGATTTGGGATTTTGAAAATTACTGAACAGCATTAATTGTTTCTTCACTGTACTTAAGGTATCCAGTGAACCAAAAGTGGGGTAAAAGGAGCCAAACTCAATTTCCAAATTTTACCAGACTGGGGAAATATGTCATCTCCTGATGACTTTTCTTGTTCTTACTGTTACAAAATTTAGCATAGGTTTACAAACTAAGGAAAACATTGTTTTTTAAGAAGACACCTAGCACAATTCTGGGCCATTTCACAAACCGATCGTAGCTACGACTGCTGTAAGTCTATGTTAAATTATGGGAGTTAGATCACCTTAGTGATGTATATGTTGATTGTTACGTTGTCAGACAAGGACGAGCCTGCTGAGGAGCAGCTGACGAGGGCACAACTGGAAATGGTGGCAGGGAAGCTGGCCGACGACTGGAAGAAGCTAGGGACGGAGCTCAACTTCCCAGAAGATGATATGGGCTACTTCGAGGAATCGTGTGACAAGGTCGCTAAACTGTCTGGACTCAAGATGCTGACTGTGTGGATGGTGAGTGTGTGTCACTGTCACTGTTTTGGGGACACCGGTGGCCCAGTCAGAGGTATGGCTGGAATATTGCTGACTGTGCCATTACGGCACCATTCACTCATGGCTGATAAGGGGGCATGGGTGGCCCAGTCAGCAGTATGGCTGGAATATTGCTGACTGTGCCATTACAGCACCGTTCACTCATGGCTGATAAGGGGGCATGGGTGGCCCAGTCAGCGGTATGGCTGGAATATTGCCGACTGTGCCATTACTGCACCGTTCACTCATGGCTGATAAGGGGGCATGGGTGGCCCATTCAGCGGTATGGCTGGAATATTGCTGACTGTGCCATTACTGCACCGTTCACTCATGGCTGATAAGGGGGCATGGGTGGCCCAGTCAGCGGTATGGCTGGAATATTGCTGACTGTGCCATTACAGCACCGTTCACTCATGGCTGATAAGGGGGCATGGGTGGCCCAGTCAGCGGTATGGCTGGAATATTGCTGACTGTGCCATTACTGCACTGTTCACTCATGGCTGATAAGGGGGCATGGGTGGCCCATTCAGCGGTATGGCTGGAATATTGCTGACTGACATTATGGCACCATTCACTCATGGCTGATAGGGGGGCACCATAATTCACTTTCCAGAGTTGCATCCTTTGGGTACGCCAGAAACTTATGATCATTGGTTCAAATCCAGGTTCATCCGATTATGTTTCTAGGTTTTTCAGCACAATACCTGTGATCGTGGGTTTCACCAAAGTAGTAAGCGTCTGAGACATGCTTCACTTCAAACTTTCCTACAACTTTTAAGTAAACACGCTATGATGTAACTGTAACACTGTTCAAAGCAGCGTAAAGACTAACTCACTCCCTCATCACTGTTTTGTTTGGGAAATACATTCTTTTTGTTCAAAACATAATTTGAATGTGCTTTTATTTGAGTTTTTTTAAAACCCCACAGAATTTCTGAAGTAAAATTGTGTTCCTTAAGGTTGCAGTTCATAAGTTTGAGATTGGATAAAGTCATTTTCATTGAAGGTATAACATGAGATGCATGAAAAACAGCCCCCTTACTTGATAATCATCGTGAACTAGCATTTGCTTGACAAAAGATTCTCTTTGTCAACATTTCCGTAGTTGTTTAGGGGTGGGCATGTGTATCTATCTCAAAACTGAAGAGTACTGTGGTTTTTGATTATGATGCTGTGACCAGTCATTCCATATGAATCTGAGCCATGGAGATTATGTATCTTGTCATCCAACAATGGCCTCTGCAAACAGAAAAGGGCAACTTGTGGAAGACAATACATTTATACTGATATGTTTTATCTTTTAGTAAGATTAAACGTGTAACTTCCACTCATTTCATTGCATGTGATAATGAGCATAGCTCAGGGGTTTACCTTGACCTACAAAACTAGCGGTCCAGTTGACCACCAATAATTATTTCAGTTGGTCCCTCTATAGTAATGATATCGTGTAGTGTACAGTCCGTTTACTGCAAAATTGTACCTATGAAATGCAAAATAGATATAAATCCGAAAGCAACAATTCGTCTTAAATCGCATGAAAGTTATTTATTGGTCCATACCAACTTGTCACCATAATTTCAGACATTGTCTAGAAGTAGAGAAAAAGTTGTTGAACAAACTCTCATGTAATTTTAAGTGTTTTAATGCCTGTTGTTACAAGGGGATCTGTGCAAACGTAACAGCTGAAGGGCATTGCGGAACACAGGGATATTTCAAAACTTTTATTCTGAAATATTTTCATTGTTACTGTGAAATGAAATAATAAGTTGCTTCTCTTTTACAATATGAAGCTTTAATTCCGGTCTCAACTTTGTCAATACACTCCCTCCCACTTGCAATAATCATGAACAAGAAATACCAAGGTTTTCAAATGATCTGTGATTGTCATCATGTACAGTAATATTGAGCTCGTTCTGTTTATTTTATTATTTGCGTTTGAAATTGCCCAAATAGCAATACCAAGAACATCACTAACATTGCTTTGATAATATTTTACAGATTCTCATTTTATATTCTGTTTACTACAGAACTACCATTACAGACTTTTCTTTTGACATGATATTAATACTGAAAAAACAGTAGTAAGTTGGCCTAACATGTGAATGTTCAGTTTACATTGCAGAGCCCCTTGCAGACCCCCTTGTAACAACAGGCTTTAAAACACCAACAATTACATGAGAGTTTGTAAAACAACTTTTTCATTCGCTTCTCCTGTTGAAGCCCTAGGTATGCATCTCCACATGTGTACAGCATGTTAAACCCATTTCTGACGTCCCTCGCCACTGAATACTCACAAGTGAATTTGATGCTTCATACAATATTTCTGTTTGTCAGGAAAGCGAGCCGGAGAGGGCAACCATTGGTGCACTACAGATAGCCCTGAAGGAGATCGGCCATGTTGATATTGCCACAGAAGTGTTCGGGGCCTTGACATAGTGGCACCAAGTCTGTGATGGGTGTCCACTCACATTGCCAGGATTCATTGTATTGACATTGATGACGTTATGTGTACTAGTGATGGATCCAAATGAACTTTTAGTCCAATCTCATTAAAATCAGATCTTAGTTCTCGCTAAGGACATCCCACTTCGGGTCACGTCAGAACGACTTTTCATCCAACCAATCAGAGCGTCGCTTACCAGATCATGGAATGTGTTTTCTAATCATGCAACCACGATATATTAAACACAGGGTATTCTGAACAACAGTTACGGGTTTTATGATTATATCCATACAATCTAGGTCATCTATAAGCCATTCCAGAATGTTCTTCTTATCAGTTTTAAAATTTTTAATCGAGAATACGTTAAAATATGTTTTGAAGCGTAGTCGCCAGTTTGTAACTAGTGTCGTAAAGCTCGAGAAAGCTGCCATCTGATTGGCCAATGTCGATTTCTTGTCAGTCATTTCATTGGTCGGTCAAAATTCACGAAGGGTCATTCTGACGTGACCCGTAATGGGATGTCCTCAGACTAGCGGTAGTGAAAACTAAGATCTGATTTTAATGAGATTGACTTTTAGTCCATCTTGGTAATTGCATTACATGCTGCTAACCCTGGACCAACTTCACGAAGTGATCTTAACGCTCAGGCTTTTGGAACTCCAATACTTCAAAAGAGACTTACAATAGCCTTAGCACTGCGATTGCATTGTGCAAGTGGATTCTGGGCCCCGTTCCACAAACAGATTGCAGCAATAAGACATCGTAACTCCCATACTTTAACATAGACTTACGATAGTCGTACAGGTACAAACATTTTGTGGAATGTCCTGGAGCATATCACCTGTCACAGCAAAATATGTGTGGTCCATAGATTGGCTGATAAACCAGTTGGTCTTTGTGCTCTGTAAGGTGATGGTACCCAGGCCTGTCGTGTCATCTCTCTGCTTGAGTTGGGCTGGTGAAGCCCCTGGAGGTGGCAGCATTCAGCAGCGTGTAAAGTACAATGTCACTTCATCAGCATCATCCACCATCACCAAAATCACTCTTGTATCTGGTGTCATCAATAAATGTATTTTTATGTCATTGTTGTCTTATTTGCCTGGTTATTTTAACATGGAGTAACATGTAGGCTTTGTGGATGTTATGGATGTTGAAAATGATAAAAGCTATCTACTGATCCACTATCAAACTTTCCATCCCTGATATCATGTCTCACACTCATATATCCATCCATCCACCCCTCAATCAATCACACTCCCTCGTGTCCCATCCCCCTTACTCCCTAATTCCCTCCCTCCCTCATAATCATCTGTCCCACAATCGCACCTTCAGGTTCAGCCACCAGTCACTCTCCCTCTTGTCCCCTTTCCCTTACTCTAACCCTCCATCCCTCATTATCATCACACTCCTTCCCTCCCTACTACCATGACTCCCTCAGGTTCAGCCATCAATCCGTCTCCCTCATCTCCATCTGTCAATATTCTGTCTCTGTCATTATTACATTAAAGATGACACCCCCCAAAACGTCTCATGACATAAGTCCATCTGATATTAGCAGCTTCTGTGTGCTTAAAAAATGTAAGCACAAGTTTCACATAAAAAATGTTATATTTTCAGACCAGATGTAAACTAGCCTAGTCTCCATTCAAGCTTCTTCCAAAATCACATATTTTACACCTACTACTAAATATGTTACAGTTTTATAAATATTAATTAATCCCCAAAAACTCTATAACGGTGGGTTAGTGTAGTGGTTAAAACCTTCGAAGCCCATTTCTGGTGTCCACTGCTGTGATGTTGCTGGAATATTGCTAAAAGCGGTGTAAAACAATACTCACTCACTAGCTCTATAACTTAGTAAATTAGCCTGTGCAAGAGGGTCAAGATGTGAACCTGCCTATGGTAATCTTCCTTCTAGATATTTACACAGGAACATATTAATAATATTAAATATATCACCATAAACAATAATTTTCTAAATCAGAGTAGAGGAGTTGTTCCTTAACTACATTCAAGCTACGCTACGTCCTGTATAATTATTGATGTACAAATATTACAATTATGATAGAGACTTATTTGTTATTTCTATATGGTTAACAAACTAAGCCTGTAACAAAAGGCCACTTGCGAAAAATTGTGTTTCTCATCACTTTGCAAAGGAAACTATTCGTTAATATGATGTTTGCATTAACACCATTTACAAGTTTATATCGTAACGTTCTTTTACAATATAAAGTGAATTGAAAAAAACCGTACTAATTTCACGATTGTCAGTGTCGGACTGTGTAAGAAAGAAGACACGTTTTATGTAACCAAACGTGTCCCTGTAAAACTACAAGAAGACCGATAAACAGATATTCTCACACATAGAAGTTATCACGCTTGTATGTTTTAAGATGGTAAATATCCTGTATTAGTGATAAACATTGTATTTAGCGAGTGTTGGCGACGAGGACGACGCCATGTTTGTGAAATATGCAAGTTGTACCAACCTGACCTTTTTATTTGAATTTTTATCCGTAAATGACGCCAACTGATACCGTTTTTATACGTTGGCTTTATCCTGCCGAGAAACCTATCTATATGATCAAATATGTTTTTTAACATATAGAGAATCTCACCAGAGTGTCTTTTGATATCAAATATATCAACACGAGTTGATAAAAGTGGAAAAATTCCGAGGCTTGCCGAGGATTTTTGCCACTTTTATCAACGAGTGTTGATATATTTGATATCAAAAGACACGAGGGTGAGATTTTATTTATCATCCAACATAATTCTTCCAACTTTTTCAATTTGTAGACAGTAATTAGCAGTGTCCTTAGTGTAAAAAGTACAGCTTCAGTAGCAGAGCCATTAGTGATGTCATTTGATTGTGACGTCATGGTAACCAGTGATTTCACAATGGTCTGCAAAGCATTGTGATGTAATTTCATTGCAGCGATATCTACAGTGTAGATATCGCTTGATCTAATCCAAGCGATATCTACTGTGGGAGCCAGTTTTGGATGATAAATACCCATCAGTTTTAATTCTTGACTCCGTATATGAGTTTATCGTCAAACCTTCTAATGAATTCTTCTCTGGTCAATGTGGCATTCCCCTCCATGTCCGGTACTGGCGCAAGCAAGCTGTCCGTGGGTGCACCGAGAAGTTCTTGTACCCTTTAGTAAATCTCCACATCTTGTGGATGCAAGCCACCACTACACTGGTAGGCATCACGAACATTGCAGACCTTCTCCTTGGTGCTAGACATAGAGAAGACTCTTCAGCCCAAGCTAAATGCAACTGACCCTTTGTAAATTAACTCTCATAATCAAAGCCCCTACAAATTATAATTCTCACTTCCTCTCTTGATGTTCAGCTCAAATCTCAATCCGTATGAGTTTTGAGGTGGAGTTATATGTGAGTTCTGGAAATCCACACCTACATCTCATGATCCGTCTCCGCCAACCTATACCGATGACGCGGACATGATTAACAGGTTCCAAGTATGCAGAATAAACAAACAGATACGATGAAATTTCCAGCCAGGCTTTAGGGTCTTCTCCTGAGCCCAATTGTGGATCCTTATAGCTGGATGCCTCGTCGTCCTTTGTTATCCTCTGAGTAGCAGCAGAAGCATCAGAAGGAGAAAGACCACCGCTGGCTGTCCTAGTGCTGGCTAAACATAGGACAGTGTATAGAGTCAGTGTGTGCGTTCTCAATGGGCCTGCATTCGTCTCTATCCTGGGTGGGGGACACGGGTGGCCCAGTCGTCTAAGGCGCTGCGATTCCCTTTGGCACGCCAGAAACCTATGATTGTGGGTTCGAATCCCGGTTCGCCCCGATTATGTTTCTAGGTTTGTGCTCGTGGGTTTCACCGAAGTGGTAAACTTCTGAGACCTGCATCACTTCGGGCTTTCTCCCACATGAAGCTGACACGCCGTGATATAACTGGAATAATGTTAAAAGCGGCGTTAAACCCAACTCACTCACTCACTCACTCTATCCTGGATGTGTTCTGTTTTACTTGGGTTGGAGACCCGGAAAACAACCATGAACTGTGGAGATACACTGTTGTTGTCATCACAGAACTCACACGATGGAAAACATACATTTTCAACAGGGGTTTTCTTGCGTATAAAATACAGGAATTGTGCAGCTGAAGTATGTTGTGAACTCTCGCAAGGTGTGCCCCGTTGTTCTGGGTATGCCTATACGTACGCGGCCATGGTTCAGATATGGAGTAATAATACATTGTTGTGTTGTAGCGGAAACGCATGAGCTGCAAATAATAGATAATTGGAATTCTGCGAGAAAACTGACCATGCTGCCTCATGTCACGACGCTGGTCAAGTTTACTCGCTTGTGTTTAAAGTCAAGCTATGTTTTCCTGCAAGAAGTACATTTGAATGCATAGGTTAATTCCACATGCGTGTCTTCGTGCGCCTCCGTGTGTCAGTGCGTGGCTTATGTAAAGCAAAGGACTTTGAACTCTTTAGAGTGAGTGAATATGGTTTTACGCCGCCTTTAGCAATATTCCAGCAATATCACGGCTGTGAATTAAGTCTCACGAACTTTCCAGTGTTACAGACAAGGGATATCTATCATCAAAGGCTAACCTACTCTCCAAATGGTAAAAAAACCTGGTTTGTTGTTTACACAGATAGGAGTTTAGTTTTGAGATAATCAATATATCTATATACAATTTGCATTCGAAAACAAATGATAGGGGCTTCGCACACACATATGTTTCAGTGGGAGGCCCGTGAAGATCCGGGGTGGAATAGGTCTTCAGCAACCTATGTTTGCCGTAAAAGGCGACTAACGGGATTGGGTGGTCAGGCTCGCTGACTTGGTTGATGCATGTCATAGATGGATCGATGCTCATGATGTCAATCACTGGATTGTCTGGTCCAGACTCGATTATTTACAGACCGCCGTCATATAGCTGGAATTTTGCTGATTGCAGCGTTAAACAACAATCAAACAAACAAATTGTAGTAAGACCGTTCTGGTATTGGCGAAATAATGACTAAAACAGCTCCCCATACATCATCACTGGCAACATTAACAAATACATACAGCATTAATTTACCATTGTATAGTGGCCATAATTTCCTTCTTGTGTATGTGGAGAGAATATGTACAGACCGTGTTTCTTTGGAAACGTCATCAAGCTAAACTGGTCAATCTTGTCAAGTGTTTTTTTTAAATGTACAAACTAAACTGTTTACAGAGCAAGTCATATTTTCCATGTCGTCATAATTATCACACGTTTTCAGGGCACGGGCGGCCCAGTCGTCCAATGCGCCCCAATTCGCAATACAGAGTTGCGCCCCTTAGGCGTGCCAGACACCTGTGATCTTGGGTTCAAAGCCCAGGTTCGCCTGATTATGTTCCTAGGTTTGTTAGCACCATACCCGTGCTTGTGGGTGTCACGTAGTTACTATTGTGTTCCATATTAAATAGATGACCAGCTACACAGCTGTGGCGCTTGAATGGTCAAGGGAACGGTGATCCGGTCAACCTCCAGGGAAATAGATCACTTGTACAAGAGGCGATAACAGGGATCGGGTGGTCAGGTTCGCTGACTTGCTTGCTGCATGTCATCATATCCCAATTGCGTGGATCTATGCTCATGATATCAATCACTGGATTGTTATTTCAGGGACAAGCACAATGAAACCGACATTAGTCCGGACTAGTACAAGCAGAAGTGTAATAATCTTGAAAGCGACGTTAAACCTCACCTCACCTCACCTCAGGAGGCACAGGTGGCCCCGTCGTCTAAGGCGCCGCGATTCGCTGTGCAGCGTTTCGTCCCTTGGGCACGCCAGAAACCTATGATTGTGGGTTCGAATCCCGGTTCGCCCCGATTATGTTTCTAGGTTTGTCAGCACCATACCCGTGCTCGTGAGTTTCACCGAATTGGTAAACGTCTGAGACCAACATCACTTCGGGCTTTCCTCACACATAAAGCCGTGTTATAACTGGAAAGCTGTTAAAAGCGGCGTGAGACTAATTCCACTGGTGACAATATGAACCGAAAATGAACCTGGAACACAGTCCCACTTTTAAACTTGAAATACGTCAACTTCCAGTACATTCATTTAAGCTAAATCTATTATAACCGTATTTCATCTATGAGACGCCCTGGCGTCTTTTATTTCCCGCTAGTCGTTGATACGGCGTCTATCGGAGGCCCGACGGCTATACTGTTTAATGCTGGCACAGTGGCAACTCTCTACCTTAGCGAATCCTAAATCTTAAATTCATACAAAGACTTCATTTGTATGAAACAATCATTATTAATAACCAATATATTAAAGAATTATAGCCGCGGCGTCTAATAGAGGCCCGTTTTCTATTTTGTACACAGAGCGTATGACCAGGCTTCAGTTGGAGGCCGGCGTGTATTGGATGTGATGCCTCTAATAGAGGAAATACGGTAATTCATAAACGTCGATTTATTGCTTGTATTATAATATGTGATACTGATGATAAAGAAACACGATGTTAATGTAATGTTATTATCAAAATAGCAAAGACGTAATTTCATTTACTGAAATGAGTTTAGAAACCATGTATAAATACGTTCTAGTATTAGAGTGAACGGCTACATCTATATAAGTGCAGAATGTTTATCAGCCATTTGTGTTAACAAAAACACACTCACACGTACACACGCACATAGGGAATCCCCTATTTAAACTTGGGCAATATTGAGCAAGTAGGCATTGCTTATTTAAAGGACCTTGTTAAAGGTAGTTCCTCCTTTGTGACCTCATTTGCATATTTATCGGATCATGATAACCTCATCAGATCGGTTTATCGCATCGATAACACTATCTGTTATCAGATAAACATGTGATAGTGAGCGCAATATTACGACAACACCTTACCCGAGTCATCCCTTCATCACTGACTATCAGCTGAGCCAATGAGTGTTCGAGTGAGTGGGTCGGGTTTTCAGCCTGGTTCCCTGGGTATGCTGCTCTTGCGCTCAGTGTAGCGCCATCGCAGCATACTCAGAGAACCAGGCTGGTCGTGTTTTACTCTTCTTTTAGAAATATTTCAGCAATATCGCGACAGGGGACACCAAATTGTGGCTTCACACACTGTGCCCATATGGATAATCGAACCAGGGCTTTTGGAGTGACTGCCAACGCTTTAACCACTAAGCTACCCACCGCCCACTGAACCGCCCAGTGACGGACAGCCGCAGCTAGTCAACACATAGCTGATGCAATGGCCATGACGATGCGGGTTAGAATTGGTCTTCAGCAACCCATGCTTTTCGTAAGAGGCGACAACCGGGATCAGATGGTCAGAATCGGTGACTTGGTTGATGCATGTCATCATATCCCAAATGCGTAGATCGATCGTCATGATATCAGTCACTGGAGTTTCTGGTCCTACTCGTTAACTTACACACAGCTGTATTTCCACATAGCTGGATTATTGATGAGTGCGGTGTTAGGCAAACAAACACACTTGATACGAATCGAATGGAGTTGGTTCATTTTCTTACAATTGACACAGAAACACACGTGACCTCAGGCGTCATAGCTTGCAGTAGAGTGTTGCGTCCCATGGCCATATCGGGATCAGTTTGGTAGTTTGTTTGTTTGTTTGTTTGTTTGTTTGTTGTTTAACGCCGCACTCAGCTATATTCCACCTACATGACGGCGATTTGTAAATAGTCGAGGCTTGACCAGACAATCCAGTGATTCACATCATGAGCATCGATCCACGCAATCGGGATACGATGACATGCATCAAGCAAGTCAGCGAGCCTGACCACCCGATCCTGTTAATCGCCTCTTACGACAAGCTGAGTCGCTTTTACGGCAAGTATGGGTTGCTGAAGACCTATTGTAACCCGGATCATCACGGCTCAGTAGTAGTAGTAGTAGTAGTAGTAGTAGTAGTATGTGGTAAACTAACTTGTAAGGTGACGTGTGTTAAGCAAGAGTAACAGGACTATACAATGCACCTGAACATTAACTTGTGATCATAAAATGAACACCTACAATAAACATATGCTGCACCCGCTCTTGACGGGTCATTCGCCAATTTTAGCAATATTCAAACAGTATAACGACAGGAGACACCAGAAACATACTCCATGCCCTCTATCCACACTGAAGCGAGATCTTCACTGTGACGAGCCCACGTTTTAACAGATAGGGTCCGCCCCACTGCTCAGAGATAAACTTTCTCTGA
Organism: Haliotis rufescens; assembly: GCF_023055435.1. Lineage (NCBI taxonomy): Eukaryota > Metazoa > Mollusca > Gastropoda > Lepetellida > Haliotidae > Haliotis > Haliotis rufescens. The sequence goes on along the minus strand of NW_025963890.1, from coordinate 17,997,276 downwards.
AACTTTCACGTTCATTTGACATTCGTCCCATCAGAAGTTCATCAGAGCTCAAGCATGCATGAGAGAGAATGTTGTTTTCCGCAGCAATCAGCAACATTATATTTATAACACTTAAGGGACCAATCCAAATGTGCGATGTCGCATAGAAAACACACACACGCACACACCCCACACCCCACACCCCACCAATCAAAAAACCCCAAAACTCCACGAGTTTAGTGGCCTATTTTGATTAGCATTATCGTGTTTTGTCCTTCCTTTTCAGAACGTTTATCGACGTAAGTTTACTTATAAGGTGTGAATATCATCTGTAGTGTTTTCAAATCTGCCATTCTTTATATGCACTGCACTAGAAGGACTTACCACTATTGCCACCCTACCTCGTGGAGAGACAGATCGGGTGTACTTAATAACAACTCCTTACACCATATGAATAAGAATAGGATAGGAGATTTTTAGTACTGTATATAATACATTGAGAAATCAGGTAAATTGATTTTGTCGAATGGAAAACATGCACCCTTAAACATCAGGAGGGAAATATCTTTTTATCCGACATCGAACTTTTGCAGTGGTCCCTAAATAATCGAGGAAATCGTAAATTGTAGAACCTATTGGCTGACAGCATGATCATCGATCCGCACTGTTGGGGCACGACATTTGTCAACCGACCAGGTCACACCCTCGAGCAGTCGAGCATGATGTACTGGGACCTGTGATGTTTGTGATTGAAGCATCACATTTGTTCACAAAATTGGGTATATTGTACAACAACCTAAAATGATCACTCGTTAACATACAGTCAGACACCGTTGCGTCGAACTTTTATGTGTCGAACGTTTGGTTGTCTCGAAGAGAAAGCCTGGTCTCTTCTGCCTGCGTGTTTCTTCTTTGTTCGTCATTTTTCGGTTGTGTCGAATCCCGGATAAGTCGAAGTATTTAAGTAGGTCCCGTCAACTTCAACACAACGGTGTTTGACTATTGACTGAAAGTCATTTACAATAACAAGTATTACAAGAGAGGATTTTAAACACGTAACCAACAGAATAAGACAAGGTTGTGAACTTAATCTGCCTCTGTTCACAAAATATACTCAGCGTCATTATCGAGGGGGCATGCTGATAATAAATGTTTTTAAAAAAACGTCGCATTTTTTAACTTCCAGGAGTTCAGTTGCATCTGGGATTAACCATTTAACTGGTACTTCTCGCGTATGACACGTGCATGGCTTGCGTTCAGGCTAGAGTTTTGGGAAGCATTTTCCATCACCTTCAATCTTGCACTTTTCATGGTTCTAAATAGTCGTTGTCCATTTTCCCAGTTTCATAGAAGCATCCAATAAGTGTGACATAAGCATACACAATATGTTCTTCAACTGCTGATCACACAGTCAACATACTCAGACCTATTGACGAGGTTTGGCATATGTACATGTTTGACACCCTACATACCTTTCAACGGGGCACGGGCTGCCCGGTCGTCTAAGGCGCCGCGATTTGCTGTGCAGAGTTGCGTCCCTTGGGCACGCCAGAAACCTATGATTGTGGGTTCGAATCCCGGTTCACCCCGATTATGTTTCTAGGTTTGTCAGCACCATACCCGTGCTCGTGGGTTTCTCCGAAGTGGTAAACATCTGAGACCTGCATAACTTCGGGCTTTCCTCCCACATGGAGCTGACACGCCGCGATATAATTGGAGTACTGTTAAAAGCGACGTTGAACCCAACTTACTCACTCACTCACATACCCTTCAATAATGACGCTGAGTAAAGAACACATGAAAGTAAATAATAAAAAAACAGTTCTCACAGGTTGAAGCACACTGGCAGGGCGGTGCTTATATCAGTGCGTACAAAATATCAGCGTACTGTCATATTTGCTAAATGTATGCATTGCTTGTCATTTCACAATCATAGTGGCGACAAAATATCGGCGTACGGTCATATTTGCTAGATGTATGCATTGCTTGTCATTTCACAATCATAGTGGGTACAAAATATCGGCGTACGGTCATATTTGCTAGATGTATGCATTGCTTGTCATTTCACAATCATAGTGGGTACAAAATATCGGCGTACGGTCATATTTGCTAGATGTATGCATTGCTTGTCATTTCACAATCATAGTGGGTACAAAATATCGGCGTACGGTCATATTTGCTAGATGTATGCATTGCTTGTCATTTCACAATCATAGTGGGTACAAAATATCGGCGTACGGTCATATTTGCTAGATGTATGCATTGCTTGTCATTTCACAATCATAGTGGGTACAAAATATCGGCGTACGGTCATATTTGCTAGATGTATGCATTGCTTGTCATTTCACAGTCATAGTGGGTACAAAATATCGCCGTACGGTCATATTTGCTAGATGTATGCATTGCTTGTCATTTCACAATCATAGTGGGTACAAAATATCGGCGTACGGTCATATTTGCTAGATGTATGCATTGCTTGTCATTTCACAGTCATAGTGGGTACAAAATATCGCCGAACGGTCATATTTACTAGATGTATGCATTGCTTGTCATTTCACAGTCAAATTGGGTACAAAATATCGCCGAACGGTCATATTTACTAGATGTATGCATTGCTTGTCATTTCACAATCATAGTGGGTGCAAAATATCGGCGTACGGTCATATTTGCTAGATGTATGCATCGCTTGTCATTTCACAGTCATAGTGGGTACAAAATATCGGCGTACGGTCATATTTGCTAGACGTATGCATTGCTTGTCATTTCACAATCATAGTGGGTACAAAATATCAGCGTACGGTCATTTTTGCTAGATGTATGCATTGCTTGTCATTTCACAATCATAGTGGGTACAAACTATCGGCGTACTGTCATATTTACTAGATGTATGCATTGCTTGTCATTTTACAGTCATAGTGGGTACAAAATATCGGCGTACGGTCATATTTGCTAGACGTATGCATTGCTTGTCATTTCACAGTCATAGTGGGTACAAAATATCGGTGTACGGTCATATTTACTAGATGTATGCATTGCTTGTCATTTCACAATCATAGTGGGTACAAACTATCGGTGTACTGTCATATTTACTAGATGTATGCATTATCATTGTATGTAAGATCTACATGAATATCTGAAGCCTACTTTCACCATGGATGTCAAGAGATTGAGAAATAGGTTATCTTTCTAGAAGGAACAATGACATCTTGATTATTAGCTTGTAAACAAGATGGTGATATGTTTAGAGACCTTTGCGTACACATGTTCTGTCAACCAACCAGATGTAGGTGGTTGCACTATCATAAACAGTTTCACTACTCCACCCGTGTGTGATCGATCAATATTTCCTCCACATCTTTCAAAGGCTTTCAAAATTTCATCGGTTGCGGCATGCAGTTACGACTTTCAAGTTACGACTCGTTCTTGCTTGTTCTGTTGTTTTTCTCATTTTCACATTACTTACTATAATATTGGGAAAAACTAATTACAATTCTCAAGTTCTCATAATTTGTAGCCTATATCTATTTTCTGGAAGAATAAACTCAACTAAACGTACTATTTCGTTAATTACGCATGACGTTTCTGCGTGACCTGTTGACACACAGACCTGTGGCCAACATCAAGGCTGCCTAAAGTTTTCTCTTCGGCAAGACTTTTAAGGATTTTAACAAATTTATAGTCCTGCACCATGACTGTGGAATGTATGTATTTTAGGTACCTCTTTTTTACTAAAAGCCTAGACAAGTCTAGATCAAACTAACCAAGTCTAGTTTGCTTGATTCCACATGAAAACAGCAGAAGAGGAAAGGTTCTTTCGAAGATAAAAAGAAAAAATTTAAAGACACGTTTTCATTGACTAAGTGTTAGTCTAACACATTTTTTGAGTGAGTGAGTATCGTTTTACGCTGCTTTTATCAGTATTCCAGAAATATCACGGCGAGGAACACCAGAAATGTGCTTCACACATTGTACCCATTTGGACCCAATTTGAACATAAATAAGATCTATGTTCGTCTCAATCTTACTCTCGAAATGAGGGGGCACGGGAGTTTCAGTCGTCTCAGGCGCCGCAATTTGCTGTGCAGAGTTGCGTACCTTGGGCACGCCAGTAACCGATGATTGTGGGTTCAAATCCCTGTTCGCCCCGACTGTGTTTCTAGGTTTGTCAGCACCATACTGTACTCGTAGGTTTAACCGTGGTTTCAAGCGGTAAACCTGCAAAACTTCGGACTCTCCTCGCACATAAAGCTGACACACCGTGATATAAACTGAATTCTGTTCAAAGCGGTGTTAAACCCAACCCACTCACTCACTGATAATGAGCATCACCCCTATCTAGATAAAGCGAGCAGTAACACAGAAAAGATCATGCCAGTTCGAAAACCTTATTTGTAGTGTTTGTGTGACCCTTTGAAAACAAACTCTATTCATGGAAAAATATATTTTTTAATGAGGTAAAAAGTGTTTTCTAGAATTACAGAAACTGTTGACAGTAAAGGGTAAACTGTTTGTTTACTTCGAGATAGATTGTGATCGACATCACAAACAAGTGTGTTTATTAACGATAATGGTATAAGTGACTGCCCGGATATTGCGCATCAACACCTGATAAAATTTAATTATCGTTGTTGATACATTCCGATGACACAAAAGACAAGTTGATTGCTGTATATTGTACACGTACACATCTGCACTATACGAGGACATTGTCAAAGCGTGATAAAAAGAACTTTATCACACTTAGACCCTGTCACAGTCCTATGGGATGCATACATTTTAGACGCCATAAATATGTACACCGTGTTCATTCAAACAGATCGGTATCTTTGTTAGGTCTTCAGCAACCCATGCTTGTAGTAAGAGGCGACAAACGGGATCGGGTGGTCAATCTCGCTGACTTGGTTGATGCATATCATCGTACATATCCCAATTGCGTAGATCAATGCTCATGATATCAATCACTGGATTGTATAGTCCAGAGTCGATTATAGCTGGAATATAATTGAGTGCAACAAACATGTTTGTTTGTTTGTTGTTTAACGCCGCATCGCAATTAGGACATGGTGACCAATTTTAACCCGGATCTTCACTGGGCTAGATGCACATGCACACTATATACACATATAATCATGGTTAAAAATATGTGGTTTTCTCTGGACGCAGAAAAAAGAAGTAAAACGCATTGGATATTTATGTGCTAAGCGGTATTTATATTATAAATTTACACATTATTAGAGCTCTTGTTTTTGAGAGCTATGATTTGTGTTTGGTTACTCATTTTAAGTATACTCATACCTTTTGGTAGGGTGACAACTACTTACATCTGTTTATTTCAAATGCAAGACACTTGAAAAGATCGTGGAATTCAACCCCAATATCGTTTTTGCCACTCAGATTATGATTCCAATAAATGTAGTATATTTTTCAATCGTCTTGTTTCGATAGGAAGATAGTGGTTTTGCATCTAACTTTCTTAGTGTACGCCTAGTTGCGCCCCTTAGGCGTGGCAGGATCCTCATCGTGGGTTCGAACACCAGGTTCGCTGTATCCTCTTCGTATGTTTGTCAGCACGATTCCCGTGCTCGTGGGTTTCACCAATGCGGTAAACGTCTAAGACCTGCATCACTTTGGGGTGGCCTCACTCCTCAACCCACCCTCTCAACACTCCCACCCCACTTATCACTCTGGCCCAAACATCACCCTTACCCTGATCCACACCCACACGAAACTCCTCACCCTACCACAGTCGTCATTCTCACCCCACCAAACTTATCATCCCAACCTGTGCCCATCACAATCCTCATCTCCGCTCCTCATCCCATCTCCTCAGCCCCAACCAATCTCATCCACATCAACCTCATCAGCACCCCCATTCCACACCTCACCACCACCCATCTCCTCCACTCCACCCTGATCCACACCCCCCTCCTACCCCGCTCTCAACCCCACACCTCACCACCACCCATCTCCTCCACTCCACCCTGATCAACACCCCACTCTTATCCCGCTCTCAACCTCAACCCAACCCCCATTCCACACCTCACCACCACCCATCTCCTCCACTCCACCCTGATCCACCCCCCACTCTTATCCCACTCTCAACCTCAACCCAACCCCCATTCCACACCTCACCTCCAACCAACTCCTCCGCTCCGCCCTGATCCACACCCCGCTCTCAACCCAACACCTCACCACCACCCATCTCCTCCACTCCACCCTGATCCACACCCCATTCCTATCCGACTCTCAACCTCAACTCCACCCCTTCCCACTCCTCAGCACCATCAGTCATGACCCCCACCCCACTCCTATCCCGCCCTCAACCTCCACCCCATCCCAACACCTAACCCCCGCTCCTCAGTCCCACAACTATCCTCATCTACCCTCCGAATTCTTATCCCCACACCGAATCTCAACCACATCCTCACCGCAAATCCACGCTCCGGACACCACTCTCATCCCCAATATTAACCAGAAATGTCTCCAATTCTCCATGAACATCCTTCAGCAACCCATGCTTGCTGTAAAAGGCGACTTTGCTTGCCGTAAGAGGAGACTAATGGGATCGGGTGGTCAGGCTCGTGGACTTGGTTGAAGCATGTCATCGATCCCAATTGCGTAGATTGATGCTCATGGTAACAATCACTGGGTTGTCTGGCCTAGACTCGATTATTTACAGACCACCGTCATATAGCTGAAATATTGTTGAGTGCGACGTTAAACAATAAACCAACCAACCATGTTTCACCAAGCACACACATTGAACAAGGGAAGGATTTCCTCTGACCTTCGACACGAGAAAATTTCAGATAGATTTATGATAAAGATTTAAGAAGGTCAACACATAAGTTATACTTTACATTGAACCAAAAATCGTTTGAAAATAGCATCTGAAGTAAAGTAGCATTGCGTCCTTTAAATAGATCACCGCTTATTAGTGACTTATCAAACTGATATGTAGGACCCATCAGATGTCAGATTATAGTAGATAGGACAATCATTGTATAAGTAAATGTATACACGGTGTTCGCGAAGGTTCTTCACTATCTCCCTTATCACGGAGTGTTCCTATCTGCACAAGGGCACATGACGATGATAACACAAATACAGCAACGACAGGACATGATGGAGTACCCAATCAATCACACCTGTTGACATATTGGAGATAAAGAAACAATTAACTCTTATTCATGATCGCATCAAGATGCACTGAGTTGATTACAGCTGGGACAAATATATGACTGTGCACTGCGATGTGAAGTGAAAATGGGACAAGTGCGTTTTCCGGTGCAATGAGTGGACCGACAAAATGAAAATCCCAATTCTTGTGGATATTAATTGATGTGGGCTGGATGACTGATGAGTGGTTAGCTTGTCATAATACGGTCCAGGTCGAGTTCCCTTTTGGGTATAATGTACGGAGGTTTCTCATGCGGCTTTCCGTCATACATACACTGCGAATTTGCACAACTCAATAACTCGCTGGTAGAAATGGTTAAATATTTAAAGGAAAAGAAAAATATCGATTTTAATTTAATTTATAACTTTGACAAAATGACAGTGATGACGGTGTGATGATGGTAGTTATGGTGATGATGATGATGATGATGATGACGACGACGACGATGATGATAATAGTTATGGTGGCGGCGTAATGGTGGTGATGACGATGGTAGTGATGATGATGATGATGATGATGATGATGATGATGATGATTATGATGATGATGATGGTGGTGGTGGTGGTGATGGCGGTATGAAGCTGATGGCGATAATGACGATGATGATGACGGTGATGGTGATGAAGATGCTTATGTGGATGATGACAGTGATTCACTGAGCATCTGTAGATCTACTAGGCAGACTAGGTGAGGGTGGGGAGCTGGGTGAGGGTGACGTTTTGGTTGGGGTGATGATTGGGATGGAGGTGATCTGTGGGGTTGGGGTGATGAGTGAAGTAGGGTGATGAGTGGATGAGAGTTGGTGGGGATGATAAGTGGTGGGGATGAGGCAACCCCAAAGTGGTACTGACACACATGAAACATGATCAAGCGAACCTGGTATCGAACCTATAATCAGAAGTTTTGCCTTTTCTATTTAATATAAACCAAAATGTCTGAGGAGGGTCGATGACAGTTTTAAGCAGAAAATACACACCACTTCCAACGAAACACTTATTTCAATTCAGCTTAGAACTACTATTCTATTTTAATAATTTCCTGATGATCTAATTTTCGAAACACTGAAACAATAAACAAATGATTATGTAACCTGTCCCGTTATCTTCCCATTTCCTTGACTAATGCTTTGGTAGATTGTTTTCTAAGACCAACGCTAGTGTGACCTTGACATTTGCTCACGTCTTGTGCTACCACAAGGTAAGACTGACCCAATTTTCGATCACCATGTTCCATAATGTTTACCGTGATTTGTGGGTATACAGTCTTTGATTTGTCATTTTAAGTTTAATTGGACTCTATCCTGTGACAAAGATACAAATATATTATGACCTTGGCTTTGTAATCAAGCTGCGATTTAAAAAAAGAAGTATTTTTAGAAATGTTTTTTGATGTACCTATCAAGCAATAAAAAGTAGTTCATTGGTCAAGAAAAGATAACTGTTTATCAAATGAAACACTCATGTATTGTACGAGTTGGGCTCGACCCGAACACACCTCAATACAATTCCGTATATGGACGTAACATGCTATTATGTAATGCGGATAACGTAGAGTTAGGTACATATTTAGGATCCAGCAGGAGAAAAGTGACCTTATGGGTGCTAGGATACAATTGTGCTGTGACGTCATACAGAAAGATGTTTGACGTCAACGTACTTCCCACACTCCGGCGCAGTGGTGACTCAGCATAACACCACTGCCACAGGCTAATTTGCATATCACGTGACCGGACTTTTCTCTTGTTTGTAAACAAACACGCTTTTTCAGAAATCAGTATAGAACGGACTAATGCAAGTATTTGGGGGCGCTTTACATATTGTTTTGCATAACTATATAGATATGCTACTACAACTGCGACAGTGAGTTGCATGACAATATATATTTATGCATCAAAGTGACCGTGTCGCGAGCTCCCCGTTGGGCTTCGATGACAGCACGTGGAGCCGTACAACCAATGTAAACATAGGATAACTACGCAAAAACAAGTAGATTTTTACATATTTGCATACTTTCTCAACGAAAGTCAACCATTCTTTGACATTTGTTTATGAAAATGTGTAGACTTGTCAAACATGAAACGGATGAAAAGCATATGCAATATCTTGAATGGACTGTGAAAGATGTGACGAATCGTCACATGGCGCTGGCCTGTGGCAGGGGTACTATGCTAGCTGGCTGCCGGCCGCATGGAACTCTGGGTAGGAGAGTGCGTACTTCCGTAAAAGAGCCCTATGTGCGGACTGTACATACATATCTTATTTTCTCTAGTAAGTCGCAATGTAATAAATACATTATTTCAAAACATTTCAGCATACATGTCTACGTTCAATGAATCAGACAATATATCTAAAAACTGCCGTCATTACATGAACAGTTATGCGTCTGAAAATTGGACTTTGTAGAAATTATGTCCAAATGTTTTATTCCATGTACATCTGTCATAAATATGAATTGGAGCTTATAAATTGGTTTTTGTGGTCCTAAGATACTGTTGTTTCAAAATATAATAAGAAGTCTAAATGTGATTTTAAAGGTCCCTTATCGCATGGTTGGTCTCAATTATGGATACCATTAAACACTACACAAAACTAGTGCAAATAAAAGCGAGGAAACGTTTTCCATATTCATAACAAAGTCCCATGTACAATCACGACTGTATTATGAGTCTATGACTCAGTATGAAACAGTGATGACACCATGTGTTCGCGACCGCCTCTGTGGTCTAGTGGTAGAGCGTCCGCCCGGAGAGCGGAAGGTCCGGGGTTCGATCCCCGGCCGCGTCATACCAAAAGACGTTAAAAGATCGTACTTGTTGCTACCCTGTTTTGCGCTCGGCATTAAGGGGCTAAAACAAAGACTGGTCGGCTCGGAGTCAGCATACTGTGTCTGAGTGGGGTATTCATGTTAAACTGCGGTATGGTATCTCAGTGAGCTAGCACAATAAATCGGCATCAGTCCGGACGAGTACAAGCAGCCACACACACACACACGTGCATGCACGTCGCTATATAAGTGCAATAATCTTGGACGCGACGTTTAACCCCATTTCACCTCACCTCACCATGTGTTCGCGTAAAGGGGAGCGTATCCTGCCCCATCTGTGGCACCCGTCACAAACACATGTTTGCATATGTCTGTATATTGTCAAGTAGCAATTTCCTGCCCCGATGAAGGCTACATTCATGTTACCCGCTACACCGTCGTGTTCGAATCCTTACTTAAATATTTCAACCAAACCTGGTTACAACCAAATCTGAAATAATTCCCCATTTTCTTCAAGTATCCTGCACTTTTGGTTTCGCATGATGACTAACATGCCACGTGCTGAGTTAGCATTTATGGGGTTAAAGTTTAGTTTGTCAAGTCGATGTGGGTCAACTGCTTCAACGAACTATGACTCATGGGTGATGATGGCAGCTGTCAAGGGACATTAAAACTTTACATTACTTACCATCAATAATCTAAATTGGAATCATAATTTTAAATTTTGGATTTAAAAAAATAATATAATGGTACTTTTTAGAATGTTAATATGTAACTATGAGCAGTATCTATATTTGTGATAGATATGATTTTTTTACCTCGATGAAAACTTTATTTAAAGCTTAATCAATCATCCATATCTTAATATAAGCACCTCAATTGCTGAACTTCCGAATTAGATTTTGGACAATTTTCTGTCAAAAGAGTGGACAATTGTTGACTGGGAGAACCACCCTTGTCCTCTCAGATGGACCTGGTTATCCTGGCGTGTCCTCGTGCACCGAGGACACCCTTTCCATATTGATAACAAGTCTCTGCTAAAACACTGTCCGTTGTACAATTACGACTGTATCATGAGCATGTGTCTATGGATCACTATCAGTGATAACACCAGGTGTTCGCGAAAAGGGGAGCGTATTCTGCCCCACCGGTGGCACCCGTCACTAACACATGCAACACAATGTCCCAGCAAATAAACACCTGTTGCGCATTTCAGTTACCTCCAAGGTAAGCTAGCCATGAGATGACCCTGAGATGTATGGAGGACCCCCACCCCCATGACAAAACAAATACCGTCTTGTTATTAACATATGCCTGTATATGGTCAAGTAGCAATTTCCTGTCCCTATGAGTCGTGCAGTAAAGGGAATAAGTCCTTGTTATAAAGAGGTCTCAATGACACTCGGGCAGTATGGAGAACGCGTCGTTGTTATAAAGACGTCTCAATGACAGTCGGACAGTAAAGAGAACAAGTCCTTGTTATAAAGAAGTCTCAATGACACTCGGGCAGTATGGAGAACACGTCGTTGTTATAAAGAGGTCTCAATGACAATCGGGCAGTATGGAGAACACGTCGATGTTATAAAGAGGTCTCAATGACAATCAGACAGTATGGAGAACACGTCCTTGTTATAAAGAGGTCTCAATGACAATCGGTCAGTATGGTGAACACGTCCTTGTTATAAAGAAGTCTCAATGACAATCGGACAGTATGGAGAACAAGTCCTTGTTATAAAGAAGTCTCAATGACAATTGGGCAGTATGGAGAACACGTCCTTGTTATAAAGAGGTCTCAATGACAATCGGGTAGTAAAGAGAACAAGTCCTTGTTATTAAGAGGTCTCAATGACAATCGGGCAGCATGGAGAACAAGTCCGTGTTATAAAGAGGTCTCAATGACAATCGGGTAATATGGAGAACACGTCGTTGTTATAAAGAAGTCTCAATTTCAATCGGGCAGTATAGAGAACACGTCCTTGTTATAAAGAGGTCTCAATGACAATCGGACAGTAAAGAGAACAAGTCCTTGTTATAAAAAAGTCTCAATGACAATTGGGCAGTATGGAGAACACGTCCTTGTTATAAAGAGGTCTCAACGACAATCGGGTAGTAAAGAGAACAAGTCCTTGTTATAAAGAGGTTTCAATGACAATCGGGTAGTAAAGAGAATAAGTCCTTGTCACAAAGAGGTTTCAATGACAATCGGGAAGTATGGAGAATACGCCCTTGTAATAAAGAGGTCTCAATGACAGTCGGGCAGTATGGAGAACACGTCCTGGTTATAAAGAGTGTTAATAATGCGCCATGCAGTTAAGAGAGTATTTTTTACATAGAGGCCTCAACGATAAGCCCATAGTGAAGACAGGTTAGGTGAAATGGTGTTTAACGTCGCGTCCAGGATTATTGCACATATATAGCAACGTTTTAGGTATGTAGCGCCGGGGATCGAACCCCGTACGTTCCACTCCCCGGGCGGACGCTCCACTACTAGACCACGGAGGCGGCAATTGGCACAGAAAACAAATCCTTGTTGTAAAGAGGGTTCAGTGATGATCAAACAGAACAGAAAAATAATCTTGTTATATTCAGTTTTCAGTAGACATATTTTGATTTACATTTCAAATTTTGCATTTAAATGTTACTATTAAGTCGCTCTTGCTGACGTTCAGATTCCCCATCCATGCCCAACCACACCCTTACCAGAATAAAATACGATGTTATACATGCGAAATAATAAATAACACTTTTAATAACTTATTTTCATGGTCATTTGTCTACGTGTCAGGATGATAAATTGTCTTAAAGAACAGACCCTACAATACACCCATAGCAAGATAGTAGCATATTCCTCTCTGTACATGGTGTGTGGATGTACATGACATGTGTAATAGCATTCCTCGCTGTATATCCGATGAGGTTTGAACTTTGCCACTTGCGGCTGTACGAGCCCCAAAGTCGTTGAGTACATTCTAACATGAAAACTGTATTCACATTCATTAGGCACGCCCTGACATTTACTGAATACTTATTTCAGATAAACCCTACATTTTCCAGATACCCAGAACACCACTCATACTACTTCTATTCTTGAATAGTGGATTTTGTTTGAAAGTGGGTTCGATTATTAAAATGTCTGGCAACCAGGGTTGACTAGATTCACCCTTGTTAGGGCAGTATCCGCGATGCACACAAAATGCAACCTTCCATATTCCACACAATGGTTGCCAGGAGACGGAGAAGCACAAGAGCCACGTGTATCACTGTAATAGATAACTAGGAAGATTGGCACGTGTTTCGCTGCTTGACAAAGCTGCAATTGAATCTTTTTTTATTTAATGCGTTTAAAACATCACACGACATGGAAAATCGTCACCAAAGTTGCATAATTAGTTCTAAAGTATTTATATCAACAATCAAAAGTTTAATTTTCCTGACGCATATTAGAATATATATATATACTACCAATACCTTGTTATTTGTATTCATTAAAATGCTTTTATTAATGATTGAATCAATAAATAAAAAAGTTTTTCTTTAATGATGACGTCACTCGGAGGCTGCTAACCAGGGTACCGCACCCCAAGTGTCCACTGGTATGGGCAACCTTGGTCAACCGAAGTATGACGTAAATCAGTTATTATGAGTTAACATTGATCAATGTTAACTTGGGTTATACCTTGGTCAATACGGATTCCCCTGGGTCGTCTCGGGTTTGGGAATCGAACCCAAGCAGAGTTACAGAACGCATATTTCAGTTCCCAAACTGCACCCTCCTTTTACAAAAGAGCTGTACCCGCACTTGTGAATGAGACCATCACAGATACGGTTAATAGGTATGTGAAAGAACCGTGAAGATCCGGGGTAGAATAGGTCTTCAGCAACCCATGCTTGCCGTAAAAGGCGACTATGCTTGTCATAAGAGGCGACTTACGGGATCGGGTGGTCAGGCTCGCTGGCTTGGTTGATGCATGTTATCGATAACAATTGCGTAGATCGATGCTTATATTGTCAATCACTGGATTGTCTGGTCCAGACTGGATTATTTACAGACCGCCGTCATATAGGTTGAATTTTGCTTATTTGCTACGTTAAACAACAAACAAACCAACCAAAGTTATTTGAAACGGGGCCTTCAATTAACAGATATTTCTCTATCTATTCATGTACGTGCCGTTGTTACTATTGTCTGCACTGTTATTCCCACATACTGCCATCCTGTTTACAAGCTGCACTCCCCCCCCCCCCCCCCCCCCCCCCCCCGAGCTAGACACAATGTGGACAGTCCACAGTCCACACAACGCCGAACCCCAGTGACCACACGCCGCGTGCTTCAAGGGCTGTGTGACAGAATGTTTGCTCCCTGACCGCGATGTGGTCGTCACGTGAAGTCAAGGTGACATAACAGGAACGGGACTTTGTTCAGAAGGAGGAGAGTCGATTGTTTGCTGCGATTTCAGCTGAGTACGTAATAATGTGACCGTACACATCTGAAGTGGCATTTAACCCCACATTGACCCTGTCGTATTCATTGTGTTGTTGTACAACAAAATATTTTTTATGTCCGAATTAACTATTTTCATGTAACCCCATTTTCCAGAGGCCATGTACCGAGTTAGAAAAGACAATCAAGACATTATCAATTTGTTAAGAATTATTGTGGTTCAGTAATATAAGCATATAAATTAAGGTGGGTTTAATAAACTGAAGGATTAAGGAAAGTATACACTTGAAAATTAGTATATATATATATATATATATATATATATATATATATATATATATATATATATATATATATATATATATATGTATGTAATATCGTATATGACCAGCATCACTTTCAAATACATCACCGTCGACTAACCATTTCTTGGCTGTTTCATCTACCAAGGTTTATACTTTCCTTTCCCCGACACCTCCTCCGTGGTCTAGTGGTAGAGCGTCCGCCCGGAGAGCGGAAGGTCCGGGGTTCGATCCCCAGCCGCGTTATACTAAAAGACGTTAAAAGATTATACTTGTTGTTACCCTGTCTGGCGCTCGGCATTAAGGGGCTAAAACAAGGACTGGTCGGCTCGGAGTCAGTATACTGTGTCTGAGTGGGGTATTCATGTTAAACTGCGGCATGGTATCTCAGTGAGCTAGCACTATAAATCGACATCAGTCCGGACTATATAGTACATGCAGCAACACACACACACACACACACATCACACTCACATCACACACACGTGCAGGCAGTTCGGTCAGTTTTGAGCCAACACGACCAAGGCCCTTTTTAGGGTCACCAGAGCGAAGGTTTTACCCTGCGCTCTAGTAGTAAAACAGATGTGTATTTGTTTATATTATCTTACTGAACACTATATGGAAAATATGTTCTGTCAATGTTTATCAAACAAAATATTTAGATGTTAAAGCGATGAAGTGTCACGTGGGAAGACATGTTGCTTAACATTTCAATCGCTAAAAGTATTCTCTGAATGGGATGACGTATTAGTTACATAGTTGATTGAATGAATAGTCAAACAAACAAACAAAAAAACAAACAAACCTTAAGCAGTGACTAGACTTAGGAAAGAGTGGTACTCTTTGATTAAATAATTCAAAAGCTTTATGTTCGTCTTTTAACATTGAATGATGTATACCAAACTTGCAGTTAATAAATATTATGAATACTAATTACACAGATATCATATGTCCTACACACTAGTGACATGTTATAGGCCTGTACTGGGAATGGACACCGGCTAACACTGTATGTAGCCACCAACAGTTCTTTCAATAAAACATGCTCTACATTTTCAAACGACACACTATCCATCTTTTTCATTGTGTTGAGTACAATATGATGTGTACTGGTTATCCGGTAATCATAATTATCTCTCCTGTGAGGTATGTTGTTATCAGTTGACAGTTGATGAAAGGTGTAGCACGTCATCACTTAGTACACAAGCCACGCTGATAACATGGTTATTCACACATAGAATGATGGACATGGACGTTAAAGGTACATCGGAATCAGTACCTCTTTCTTATACGAATAAAATAATAATACACAGAACTCTTTTCCCTCATCCAAGGTGAGGTGAGGTGAAATTGGGTTTAACGTCGCGTCCAAGATTATTGCACTTATATCGCGACGTGCATGCACGTGTGTGTGTTTGTGTGGCTGCTTGTACTAGTCCGGACTGATGCCGATTTATAGTGCTAGCCCACTGAGATAGCATGCCGCAATTTAACATGAATACCCCACTCAGACACAGTATACTGACTCCGAGCCGACCAGTCTTTGTTGTTAATCCAGACAGGGTAACAACAAGTACCATCTTTTAACGTCCTTTGGTATGACGCGGTTGGGGATCGAACCCCGGACCTTCCGTTTTCCCGGCGGACACCCTACCTCTTGACCACGGAGGCGGTACCCCCCATTTAAGGAACCCGTTCCACAATGTGATCGTAGCTACGACCGTCGTGAGTCTATGTTAAAGTATAGGAGTTAAGATAGTGTTAACGCTTGTTGGCTTTGTGGAACGGGGCCTTGGTGTTTTCCGAACACATAAACTTCTAAAAACAACATATATTTTATAAGTTTTGGGGGAACATTGTTTCAATTTTATTTTTGTAGTTTGTTTATCTGTTTCCTTAATGTCATTTGAGATTTCATTTACTTTATGATTTAAGGAAGTGGAAACGGCTTCAGGCTACGCTCACCACATATCCTGTGTCATCAGTTCAAGGTGTACTGTTAATCATAACAATTCTGTTTCACTCCAGTGACTTTAAATTCAGGTAAACATTCCCTAAACTGAGGGGATATTAGTTTGAAAATTATCTTAAGAGTTTTACTGTTTACAATTAGTTTCATAATCTAACGAAGTGAAATTTTAGATTCTCCTCATAAAATGACCACATGTTTGTTATGAAATAACAAGGAAAGGTCACTCAATTTAATTTTTATTAAACTAGGTAGTCATTCTACAATTAACGCGTACCATACACCTTTCATGTATTCATGACACAGGTATTACTATCAGCAATACAGATAGCACTCGCTGTTCACACCAGTTCATTACATATCTCTTGATATGATATGCTGTGTTTATCCTGTGTACAGGTCAAAGGCACACTTATTAAACTGAATCTATAAATACATAAAATAAAACGTTCCTTTCTTTCAAGGGGTTTACACGGGAAGTATATTCAATATATACGCTTGTCCATGAGCTAAAACAGACACTTACTGCATGAAACACTCACTCACTCACTCATTTATCATTATCATCATTACCATCATCATTATTATAGACTATCCTCCGCATGTTCAGACGTAGCGCATAGGTATCTTTGTCAAGAGTGAGTGACTTGTGATTTACGCCGCAATGACTAATGTTTCAATTTGGTGTGGAAGCTTAAAGTGGGAGGAAAGCTAAGCAACAACGTGAGCACGGATATGGCGTTGACAGAACAAGGATTATGACCGGTACGAATCTGGGATTCGAACCCACAACCAACATATCCTGGTCCGACAAAGGGACGCGACACTAAACCGCAAATTATGACAACTGGAATAACTGGTTGGAGTATCCTGAAAAGGCTTGGGCAGTTATGTTATTTCAAAAAAGGGCAAATCGATGTCAAAATATATGTTGTTTTGGTATGCCCACGCAAGAGAGAGAGAGAGAGAGAGAGAGAGAGAGAGAGAGAGAGAGAGAGAGAGAGAGAGAGAGAGAGAGAGAGAGAGTGACTATTGTTTGACGCCGCTTTACAGTATTCCAGTAATATGGGGACACGGGATACGAGAAATAGGCTTCACACTTTGTATCGATCTGGGGAATGGAACCCGGGTCTTCGATGTGACGAGCGAACAACTGACAACACTTAAGAATAACAATCCATTAAACACAACACACATAAAACTTTCAAAGAAACATTCAGAATATATTCAAAATACTGTTGTGTTATACTGTCTACACGAAATGAATTACATATGTGAACATATACGCGACTCAAACACAAGTGCAACAGTGACTACAGACTAAGTTTTGGAATGGGCTGAGTGTGTAGCCTGAAGCGGGTTCCCCAGTGTCTAATGGTGTGAGTATGGACCAACACCGCTGATTACCGTCATTGAACTTGATTATCCAAGTCATTACCATATGACTATTATCCATTACGTCAGTGAATGAGTACACCGCTTTTAGCAATATTCCTGCAATTTCACTGCGAAGGGACACCAGAAATGAGCTTAACATATTGTACCCATGTGCGGAATCGAACCCGGGCCTTCAGCTTGACACGTGGGCGCTTTATCCGGTAGGCTATTCCACCCCCCTTTATCCATTACAAGGCTAAGGTGTAGTCTATCAGTATAGATGGCTGGTAACTCCGAGGATTTGAGTTCGACTCTCCACATGGAACAAGTGTAAAGACTTTCATGATACAAGATACCAATTCTTCCATGGAAGTAAAGTCGACAAAAACCATTTCCATGATCATAAACAATCTCTGCTTAAAAGCAGAGTCCATTCTACGATTCCGACTCTAGCATGTGTACATCCGGGTAGTGTGCTTCCTGTCAACACTCAACACCATCTCCTTCAAAAGACTGACCGCTCTTGAGCAGGGAGTTTCAGGAAAAGATACATAAATCTATAATTTATTTATCATAAATTTATTATTCAACTATTTTATGAATCAGTATCTAATAGTTATGGTATCAGGCTTTCGCAAAAAGGAATTTAAAAAAATGTTCAATATACGGTATAGACATATGCAAATAGGTACTACACATATATTATGGTTGAGGTTTCAGCGACAGCTCTTTTACTATAGGTTGGTTTAAGGCCCCTTCGGGTGGAGAGTTAGGACTGATCAACCCTTTTTGTTGTAGCCATGGATGGAAATATATGACCTACCTATATACAATGTACTTATTCCTGAATAATACTAACGGTATCAGCACAACTGAATCACCGTTAGTTTATCAGTACTGATAACATAATCCATTTCGACAATAATGATGCAGTAAGCATCCACAGGACATGCGCAGTGTGATCCTAACAAAACCCTCCAATAATGTAGATGCGCAGTACGTGACAAGAATAGACACTGACTTTTGACCGCTGACTGTACTGGACCTGCTAAGTATATAAGAAGGAGCACCTCCGCCGGAGACTCAAGCTTAGCTAGTACATCTCCGAGCTTCACACCATGGAGGCCAGCTTCTTACTGGTAGTCGGCGCCATACTGGCCACGGCCATTGCAGGTAAGTTCACTTTATTACGTTGTCTGACCGATGGTTTAACACTGAAGTTAGACGAATATGGAGTGGTGGGAATTATTACATAAGGGAAGCAATCCGTTTACTGTAAAGTATATCAACGTTTCTGAATGTATTGTGCTTTGGTGAGATTTATTAAAATTATTGTGCTTATTATTTGTAAAATTGCACAGAAAAGAAGAAAAGACACATTGTATAATATTATGCTTTTATTAGTTATATATTGCCAAAAAATGTCTTAATTTACATTATGAAATGCTTTGATATTAGCGACATAGTATACCAAGGTTTTGCGATATGGAGGCTATATACTGAAAACTCCTAATTTTACTTATCATCGACATGCATCTTTAACAATGGTGTTCCAATTAGTGCAGTGAACTTACAGGAGTAAGTCTTATTTTTCGTTGTTTTTCACGGACGCCATATCCTGATGTAACGCATGTGTAAGAAGAATCAGGTCGCCTTTTGATGTCGTAAAAATATCGTGTTGTGGGAAAAATAAGTTCTTAGGTTCCACCTTTCACAGAATACAAATTGTTTATTTTGAAGCACTGACCGAAAAAGTTTACTGTCTCTAACACCCCACAATTGTGCAAGTCTTTGTTTTAAATAATATTATCCTTATCTTTAACTAAGAAACTTATTTACTGCGATTCATAAGCTAACTATTTATCTTCCGGACACTGAAATAAACTACACACTACTTGTGAAATGAGGGGAAGTGAAAAAGGGTTTCACGTCGCGTCCAAGATAACTGCACTTATATAGCGACGTGCATGCACGTGTGTGTATGTGTGTATCTGCTTGTACTAGTCCGGACTGATGCCTATTTATAGTGCTAACTAACTGAAATACCATGCAGCAGTTTAACATGAATACCCCACTCTGACTCCGAGCCGACCAGTCCTTGCTTGAGCCCCTTAATAACGAGCGCCAGACAAGGTAACAACAAATATAACCTTTTAACATATTTTGGTATGACGCGGCAGGGGATCACACCGAGGACCTTCCGCTCTCCGGGCGGACGTTCTACCACAAGACCACGGAGTCGGTTTCTTGTGAAATGAAGTACTACAATCCAAGTCGAACTTGTATATTCAGAGCTTTATGAGTCACCAAAATAAAGCATACACAAATGTTAAATAGTGGCTAGAAATGAAACAAACAAAAATGGATATCCGAAGGTGATGTATTTAACACGGGTATCATTGGCGACATTGCTTGTGTCCTATCAAGGTTAACGTTTGAAGATTTTTGGTCAAATCCAAATTTCAACAAGTGGATACTTTCTTGTGCCCGGCAGTTTGTGTTATGCATGGATTTATGCATTATAGTGATTGGACATTGTGTAACAATAACCCTTTTTGTGATAGGCCCTATCAGTGTGAGACAAGGAGATGAAGACATGACATCATGCGCCAAATCATGCACAGGTAAGAAACTGAAGGCATTCGCCACATTATATCATATTCTACATTTTCCGAAAATACAAAAGAAGACGCAATAAGTTACATTTAACATTGTTTGCTTCCCATCCACCTAACATTAAAGTCAAACTGGCCAACCTAAACGTTGTTATTTATAGGCACATCCAAATTTAATTACGTCCCCGGAACGACGTATGAGTTTGTGTACAACGTTCAAACACAGACGTCCATGGAGGGAGCCTCCAGTGAACGAGCGTCTCTTGGTATCCGGGCAAGTGCTGACATCGAAGTGCTGTCGAAGTGCGAAATGGCTCTACGGGTAGGTAACTAAACAAAGGCATATAACAAACATGTATACGTTTTAATTGGAAACGCATCATATAAATGAAAGTTCAGCCAGTTGTGACAAGTATTTTGTATTTCCTCTACTCAGCTTCACGATGTCAAAGTGTACCGATCTGATCCCTATTCTTCCAACCCCATGAAATATGCTGACGAAACTGGGGAATTCAAGAGGAATCTAGAAAGATTCCCCCTTCGATTCTCTTTCCAAGATGGCGTGGTAGAGGAACTGTGTCCAGCTGATGGTGAAACAACATGGGCTCTCAACATCAAGAGGGGTCTTCTAACTGCTGTCCAAAACAGCATGGATCGTATTGACACAGACCAGAGAGTAAAAGAAGTAAGCAGCACTTTTCCCATTTCTGACTAAAAAGGAAAGATTGATGAATTATTGTATCATAGGTATAAGTTGGACATGTGACTTATTCCGATTTTGACTTTTTAGAGAGATATTGCTGGCAGCTGCTATACAGATTACAAAGTAACCAATTCTGGATGGTACAGCACGTCAATCAAGAAAGTCAAGGATATTCTTGGATGCACCGATCGCCATGGCTACCAGAGTTCTGTCCATGCCATGCCATACAGAGTGCCATCGGTGAGTATATTTATTGAAAACTACAGTTACTTTGTTTAGTTACATCCATAAACCGATATGATGTACATTGCCATTCACAAGTTGTCTTGCTCAGTATTTCCTTGTTGGATCTTCCTCAGGATATCCAGTCCATGCCACTGATGAAGAGCACACACGAAAATGACCAGGAACTGGACAAGAATGGTCGCCTTAAGAGTGCACTTATTACGGAGACACACACCTTCAGACCCTTTTCTCAGGACACCAATGGTGCCACAACCAAAGTTCTCCAGAGACTCAACTTCAAGTCTGAGAGATCTGGCGTTACAACAAGGCCTGATTTGATCGGCAGCCGTACAGGTCTGATCTATGAACACGTTTATGGAAATGGCCAACGTGCTGAACCAAGGAGGGAGGCAGAAAACAAACTCCAGGAAATCTGCAGGGATACAAGGGAAGACGTCAGACCAGACACGCCACGTCTCTTTTCTGAACTTGTCTACATTATCAGAAACATGGATGTCACAACCCTTAATGGTGTCTACAATCAAGTCAAGAGAGGTTCACTCTGCAGTGACAACAATGAGCGCACCATGTAAGACACTTCTTGTTATTATTGTATTAATGCAGTAAATATCAATCATGTTTAAGAGTAGCATCTCAGTCCTGTAGAGATTCTTTTTCAACATCAGCATTTAATGTGTATTGTAGGAAGTTCTTCACTGATGCCATTCCTATGGCAAGCACAGGTGCTGCTGTTCAGTTTCTGACCGAACTCCTGACTGGAAAAGATGTGACCGGAACCCAGGCTGAAATGTGGATCACCTCACTTGCACTCATTCACCATCCAACATTAGAAATGCTTGAAAATGTCAAGGTAAGACATAATGAGACATTTAACATGTATGTAACCTTAGCTTGTACTGAAGCAAAATAATAAAGATATGCTACTTGCTTTTCTGTTTGATAGGCCCTTGTGGAGTCCCCTGAATTGAGTCTGAAAGCCATGCTACCTGTGTCCACTATGATCAACAACTACTGTAGCCATAACCCAAGCTGTTCGGATGAGATTGCTGTTACCAACATCCTTTCAAGCCTAGAGAAGAACATTGACTATGGCTGCTATGTAAGAGACAATAAACTCAATAGAATTCTGATGACTTTGCGTGCCATTGGAAATGCAGGTCACTCAGAAAGAGTTGTTGACAGCATCAGAAATTGCTTCACCAAAGAAGGAAATCCAATAGAAGTCCGGGTTGCGGCTGTCGAAGCATTCCGTCGCCTTCCATGCTCTGCCGATGTGAGTTGTTTTGCTTCATAACGTTTCGATATTTACTTTTACTGTACATTGATTGACTACTGACGAATAAGAACATTGAATTGATTGATAGTAAATTCTATCCATTTCAGAGAAATGAAGTGATGACCATCTACAGAGATGGAGAGGAGGACTCTGAGCTGAGAATTGCTGCTTACCTGGCTCTCATGCGGTGTCCTTCAGAAGATGTCCTCAGTAGAATCCAAGAAACACTTGTGTCAGAGAAAGCTAATCAGGTTGGATCCTTTGTCTGGTCTCATCTTACCAATCTGATGGAAACAGCCAGTCCACAGAAGCAGACAATCAGGCGCATTCTGGAGGACAAGACTCTTCAGAGAGAATTTGATCTGGAGACCCTGAAGTATTCCCGCAACTATGAAGGCTCTCTTTTCCTGGAGAAATTTAACACTGGTGCCATGGTTGACAGCAACTTGATCTTTTCTGAGAAGTCTTTCGTTCCTAGATCTGCAATGATGAACCTGACAGTGGATCTCTTTGGAAACTCTATCAATTTGCTGGAAATTGGTGGTCGCATTGAAGGCCTCGAATACCTCCTGGAAACCTATCTGGGGCCTTACGGCTACTTTGGTGACAAGAACTCCAACAAGAAAAACACAGAACAGGTAATTTTGAACTTCATTCAATACAGACTATCTATGTACAGCCACATTGTATAAGACACTACTCAATATACATATTTAGTGTATGAGCTGATGATAATGTTTCGAATCTACCGTCTACGCCAAATGGAATCTGTTTCAGCAGATAATCTAGACTGGTTCTTCTCTAGCATTGACCATTTATATTTCCAGAGTCGAGCTGACCTTGGCAAACTTCGGGGTGCCATGTACATGAGGATCTTTGGCAACGAGATGTTGTACAAACACTTCAAGGGAATGGAGTCCTTGACGTCTGCTTCCAAGTTCAACTTCCTTGAATTTCTGATCAAGATGTCTAAGAAGCATGACTACTCCTTCACTCAGAGTATGATGATCCTGGACAGCAGCATGATCATCCCCACCAGCTCCGGTCTCCCCCTCAACCTGACCGTCAATGGAACAGCTACCATCAATTTTAAGGCCTCTGGTCAAGTAGATCTCCGCAAAGTTTCCACCAAGCCACGCAGTCTCCTCATTGATGGAACTATCCAACCAAGGTATTTTTGTTCTTTATAAGAACGGGTTAATGGTAGATAAAACAATAACATATACCTAACACTCAGTTATTGGTGCTAGAGAATACATGTTTCTTCATAACTTTCAGTGGAGCAATACAGATTGCTGGCACAATGAGTATGGATGCCTTCGTGACAAAGTCTGGTCTTCGTGTCTTCAACACCTGGCACTCCAGCACTGCCCTCAAGGGTCGTGTAGAACTGACTCGTGGCAAGATTCTCAGTGCTGAACTGGAACTACCGCAACAAAAGATGGAAATCTTTGACGTCAAGTATGTAGGCTACACATCTGTCTTTTTGTGATCTCCAATGTCTTTTCCAATCCTTTGTAATCATACTGGTTGCTGGTACCAACTGCAGTGGCATTCTCCTCAGAACTGGATGTGTTTGGATGCTGCAAAAGCATCTTCATCTTGACAGTTTTATTTTTTGTAAATTGCTTTCCTGTTTGTTAGGCATATACGGGGAAGCAATTTACAAGAAATAAGGCTGATGAAGATGTAGCCTAAAATGTTGTTGAGAAAATTACTTGATTGATATAAATACGTGTTTTGCAACATTGAACATCAACTATTCTTCCGTGTTTAAGGACCACCTTCTTCTCAATTCATGGGGATCTCGAACAAGAAGAGAAACTTATCACAGAAAATCGCCAGGACTTGAAGTTGTGCACTGGTGAAAGACTTGCACAAATTACTGGTGTTGAACTGTGCAATGAATTCCAATGGGCCAATGCATCCTTAACAAATGGAGCTCCCTACTTTCCATTCACTGGTCCATTTTCCTACAGCATGACTCTTATAAAGAGAGACTCACACAGTGGCTATAAACTTCTGGCTAAGCGCACTGAGGTAAGTGTAGTTTAGTATCATACCCATAAACTAACATTGACCACATATTTGTCAGACTATTGGACAAATAAATCTTTTCTGCTTAAAGTTTCAGGAATGTTTCTATTTCCATCATGTGGATACATTATGAGCTATTGATTAAACTTTATTTCATTTCCCTATTACATATACAAATCTAACCTGGTTTCTTCAGAACAAGGTCTCCAGCACAGCTCAACTTACTTTTGACACTCCTGGATCTAGAGTAAACAGAGCCCTATCCATGGATGTTACTGTCAACTACAAGAATAAGGAGTTGGAACTGGAAGTAGTTTCACCCTGGAAAAAGGCAACAGTAAGAGGTACACAAATACCTTACAAATACAATGGAAAAGTACATTTGTAAAGTACTGTAGTGTGTTTTTATGTCACCATTAGGCAATGTCATTCGTCCACCCTACCATCGGTTATTGAGAATCAAAACATATATAATTCAATAATATGTCCCCAACGCCCATATGTCCGTCTCAATGACCGTTTTTTAACTAAGACATTGTGTATCTACTTTCAGGCAATTTGGACACTGACCAAAAGCTGCTTGGAGTTGGTGGTAACCTTTTGTTGGATGACAAAGATGAGTATGGCTTAGTGGGACAAGTGAAGATAGTCAAAGGAAAGGATGCTGTGACATACAAACCACGCTTTGAGATCAGACAACCAGGGGCCAGAGTTATTCTTCTGTCTGGCTCTGTAAACACTCAGGGATCTAGGAAAGCAACCATTGACCTGTCTCTTGAAGGAATCACTGCCAAGCCAGTCATGCTCAAATGTAAGTTTATCGAAACATTTATCATTTCATTTTTCACAGCACGTCATTTCTGAGCTGCCTTACTTCCTTATGAATGTTACAAATTAACTTGTGGTTCATGATTTCGTTCCTACAGCTAACGTCCAGAGCACCAAGAATGAAAGAAGCATGACAGTTGTACTCAATTTGGGCAAGAAAGATGGCTACAGCCTTGATGCCAGCCTCATCAACAGGAACACTGGCAAGAATAACCCCATCATCAAAATCATCCCAAGATTTGTTGTCTCAATGCCTGAGTATGAACTGATCAACCTCAATGGAAACTCCCTTTACAAGCCTCAGAAACTGATCGATGGTGACATGTCCCTCTCCATCTATAAGGTCCTTCCTAAGCCACTCACAGCCTCATGTAAGTTGATTTATCGGCGTCATTCCAGAGACATGTTTTCCTTAGTAATCGATTCGTAATCTTTGTAATTACTATGATTATAAAATGTATATAACCAATGTCAACGTCTAACTGCATGTTCTATTTTATTTCATAGGGAAACTCGGAGTCAACAGTCGAAAAAATGTCGAATACAAAGGTTCAGTTAGAGTGAGATCCAGGTTCGTCAATGTCAGACTTGAGGGTGGCGTTGATCTGAAGAAGAAGAATATTGTGTCCTCCAAACTTACCGTCGACTACAGTGTTCCTGCCTTGAAGTTCATCAAACCAAATAAGTTTGATATCAGTTCCAAATTTACCAACAGAAGTACAAAGTCAACGTTGAAATATAACCTGAATGCGTAAGTACAAATCCACATTCATTCATTGATATCAATTTACAAAATTACCATCTTTGTGACATTTGCAGATAAGACATTTAGGGGAAAAGGTAGGCACCAATTGTGCTCCCGTTTTTGCTGATCTGTTTTATTATGCATATGAATAAAAAAAATAGGTCGAATGGGATAAATCAAAGCAAGGAAATCTGGCTTGTAAGTGTAACTTTAGTTTCAGCTAATATAATATCGTTTACTATTTATCAAATAGCCAATTCCCTTCAATTGTTGTAACTATCTGAACGAGAAATAAAAGTAGTAACATCTGGTCAGAGTCACCTTTGTAGAAAAAAGCTATCCACAAGACCGTATGACAAGGAGGGTGATTTCAACATTCCAATAGCCAACTTTACCTTTATGTCGTGCAATATTCCAACAGATATTTCAAAGATTTCTTATTCAAAGGTTGTTAGATCAGGGTAATAACAATCAATGCCTTTGTAAAGCTTTCAAAATGTTTTATGGTAGACGTATGGGGAACATTTCCAAATTTGCCTTGGCATGTGTTTATGAGGTGGGGCAGAATACCCTCTCCTTCTCGCGAACACTCGGCATCATCACTGTATGATAGTGATTCATAAACACATGCAATTGACAATGTACAATTGATTCTTATTTCATTTGATTATGGAATGGGTTGGCCATTTTATCACAAAATCTAAAGTGTACATTCTGCCTCTTCAGAAACTTCGTGCTGAAGCAAAACCAGGACTGGAACTTCCAAACAGATCTGGACTTCACCCACAACAAAAAACAGACTGGAGGTAGCATGCAGCTGAAGTATGGAAAGAAGCAGAAGGATCCAACTAAAACAATCTCTACTACTGTTGATATCAACCACGAAGTGGGAGCCAAATCAGCAAACGTCAAATATGACATGCAAGCTAAATTCCCACCAAAGGTATGTCAAAGATAGATAGTGCTGAAGATATTCGAGTTCTAAAGTATATGTGTTACTGTCATTGTTTATTAATCAAAACATTTATCTGAAGTTAAAATACGGTTTGTTTGTATCTGAAGGTTTTCTTGTAGCTATGAATTGCATGTATATATATATGGTAGACGTATGGGGAACACACACACATGTTTACACACACAGGCATGTTTACACACACACACACACACACACACACACACACACACACACACACACACACACACACACACACACACACACACACACACACACACACACACACACACACACACATGTATATGTGTGTGTGTGTGATATATGTGTGTGTGTGTGTGATATGTGTGTGTGTGATATGTGTGTGTGTGTGTGTGTGTGTGTGTGTGTGTGTGTGTGTGTGTGTGTGTGTGTGTGTGTGTGTGTGTGTGTGTGTGTGTGTGTGTGTGTGTGAACATGCCTGTCTTGGTAGAATTTGAATCATATTTAAAAGGTAAAGGGACTATTTTTAACAAAAGTGTGCATTCCATCTTTTACATTTATGATAAATGTCAACACAAGAGAATGATCAGTTTCGATTAAACAGATGCCATTCGGCGTAAAAGGCAAAACCTAAGCATTTTCACATGATTACTTTGATGCAAACTAGACACATCCTTAAGGAATTATAGCAAGCACCAAACACTACTACTATACTTGAAAATTTATTTCAATGGGAAAATATTTCTCCAATCCGAACCAACCTTCTAAAGCACTAATAAAAGATCCCAAAATAGTATATTTAATAAACATTAAATATTTCAACATTTTGTTGAAAGCGTTTTCTGACCATATATGTGACTCTATAATAACCATGAATGAAACCATGTCTGGAAATGATAACTGGTCAAGTAAGTTGTGCTAACCTGTACTGAAGCAATTTGAACCCTGTATAATTTAAGACAGTATCTAGAATAGGAATTCAGTGTATGTTATTTTAAGTGAGTTATCTAAGCATTTCAAAACAATCATGCTATACATTGACTATTTATTCGTTTCAGGAAGTTGACATCCGACTGAAGGGAAAACACAAGCATGATAAGAACACCCTTGTGTCAAACGTGCAACTAGACTATGCTAAAGGTAAGGCAATAAAAGCCTTCCTTAACTTAAAGGACAGCAGCAAGAAGGCCATGAAAATGTCTGGTATCTTCAATTTGGACTCCCCATTCAAAGATATCAACTTGAAGACTGATCTCACACAGAAGAAAAGAGATTTTACACATCAAATCACTCTCAAACTGGACAAAGCCAAGTCGACGGTTGTCACAACTTACAGTAAACAAAAGGGAACCATCCACAGTGTGGATTCACAGATTAATCTTCATTCCATGAATCCAACAAGGGTTATGGGTGAGATAGATCTGGACCTCAAAGACTTTAGGGTATCAGGAAAGGTGGATCATGCCAAGAAGTCCTATGGTGTTGCTACAGCCTACAAATATACCAAGGATCCAAAAGGAAAATGGTCACTGGATCTTACCTACCCAGCCCGCCACATCGTTGTTGAAGTAGAGGGTGGCAAAAAGGGAACTATCTATGCTGGATCTGTTGATGCGAAATGGGATGCTGACAATGACACTCAGAAGAAAGTAAATGCACAAGGAAGCATTGACTACAAATCAGTCAACAATATTGATTCATCTCTATCACTGAAATATCCGTCAAGAGTCCTGAAACTGAATGTTAAACACCAGGGTGGAAATACCTTGACTTCCCATGCTGACTTCTCCTGGTCATCTAAGAAACAGATCTCTCTTGATACTACGTACAGCAACCAAGGGTCATACAACAGTCGGAACATTCAAGGTTCTATCAAATTGCAAACACCTTTCAAGAAGTTCGAAGAAATGTCAGCTGAAATGAGTACTGATAATCGTCCCCAAAAGTACACTTCAACAGCCAAATTGATTTGGGGTTCTCAAGGAAATGCAATCAATAGTGCCATTGTTTTGAAGAAGCCATACTCCCCCAAGAGCATTGATCTAAGAATAACAGCTAGCTCACCCTTCAAAGGATACAGACGAATGAATGCTGAACTGGAACATTCTATCTCTGACCAAAGATTGAATACCAACATCAAAGGGGCCTTTGAAGGAAGAAATGCTGAATTCACCATCTCTGCTCAAAACAAAGGAGACTTATATGATCGTGATGTTGAAGGCAGTTTTGTTCTGAGGTCCAACATTCCCAAAATGAAGTCTATCGCCCTACAAATGGAACACAAAGATGATAACAGGAAATTTGTGACAGAAGTTACAGCTGATGTAAATGGTGATCGCTATCAATATAACCTTGGTATGACACATGCTCTGACTGGCTGGCAGTACCAAAATGCTGGAGAATTAACCCTTATGGCACCAAAGATAAGAATGACGAACACATGGTCTCACAGAAACACAGAAAGGGAGTTAAAGACCACTTTGACATCTGAGTGGGGAAAAGAACGAAAAGTTCATTTCGATCTGTCTGGAAATCATGACTCTTCTGCAAGATACACTACAACAGGAGGCATCGTTCTTCAAACACCATGGGAACCTGTGAAGGATATTGACATCTCTTTGAACAATGCCTTTGGCAGAGGATATATCCGTAGCATTTCTCATTTCAAGAAGGACAAATCCACCCTTGCATCAAGTGAGATCAACTACAGGCGATCAACTGAATTGGCAGAATTTGACTTTATCATTACTACACCAGTCACACAAGACCTGAAAGGAAAACTCAACTCAAGATACAACTCTTACCCGATGTCTAGCCACTTAGAATTTGAATGGGCGCCACGCAAAATGATTTCAGCAGATGGGTCTATTGATCTTGCATCAATTGAAAATCTTGATGGTGAGCTTCGAATTACCACTCCATACAGGAACTTCAGAAACATTCTGCTCAAGTCTTCTCACAAATATGAAAATAGTGAATGGCTGTCAGATGCACGCTTAGATTATGCTCCCAGAAAATCCATTGAACTGGAATCTCACATCAACACTGGATTGGTTAAGAAGGCAAGAGTAACCCTCAAGACACCTTTTGATGATCTGAGTGTGCTGGATGCAGGAATCGAGTTCAGTGGTGGACTTATGACCTTTGACAGCAGAGCGGATTTTGAGCTTCAGCCAACCACTGGGAAGTATGCTGCAGTTATGAACTGGAACTATGCCAATTCAGATGTTTCAGGAAAGCTTAGAATCGATACTCCCCTTGAAACACTTCGATATATGCAGATGATCCTCTCAAGCCAGAAACAGAACAATGGCAAGAGGCACTCTCGTATTGAGGTTGAGTACCACCCAAAGGAGAAATTGTTCCTTGATGTCACATATAAACTGAATTCACTAGAAAATATTCATCTGAATGTAATGCTCGGCACACCATTTGAAAACATTGAGCATGTTTCTGTAACTTTTAATCATGCCCTTCGCCGTCGAGGTATCGAGTCTGAATTTGATGTGACATATGCACCCTATAGACCAATAACAGGACTTCTAAAACTGTCATGGAACAATGACATTGATGGATCAGTTATGATTGCAACGCCCTTCAGAAGTTTAAAGACACTATCAGCCTCCATTCGTCATGAAGGAGAACCAACTGATTTCAAGAGTCATGCAGAGCTTCAATTTAACAGCGATAAGACATGTGAAATGGACATTAAATTTAAACATGGAGACAGGACAAAGGGTTCCTTCTCACTGAAGACACCATTTACCAACTTTGAGGAAACCAAAGCATCGGTCTACAGGAGAGGGGGAATTAGGAGCCTGCAATCAGGTCTCACCCTGACATATGCTGATGCACAGGAAATTGAAGCCACTTTCACCAACAGATTGACATCTTCATCACTTGATTCTGTGTTACTGATCAAAGCACCTTTCACCGATGACATCCACATGTCAGTTGATCACAATGGGCAACTCACAAGCTTTACAACTAAGTTAGAAGGGTCTGTTGGTAGTACACATTCTCTGTCATCTCAAACAGGATTTACCCTGAGGAAACCAACCATCGATTTTAATACAAATCTTCGATTAAAATGTGATCAAGGTAGCAGGAACATCGGAATAACATTCCACAAAGAAGGACAGGCAAACAACATGAACAGCCACCTGACTGGAGAATACAATGGCAAGCGTATTGAAATCAGAGGAGCACTAAAGATGATCACAGATATAGATGGAAGTCTTACGATCCAAACACCCTTTGAGCCATTCAGAGACATTGGTATGACCGTGAAACATTCAGGGAATATGAACAGATTCAATAGCGAGGGTGTCATCAGGTACATGGATGGACAAGCTGCTGAAGGCACTGTTGCATTCTCTCATAATGGCATAAGAAGGATTGATACTAAAGCAGAGATCAGAACACCATTTACTGGTTCCAAATCAGCTACTTACCATCACACAATGAATGATGAAAACATATCAGCTAATGCTGAAGTTCAATATGGTACAGGCAAGAAAATTACAGCTGAAGTTTCTGCAATGAAATCTCCTAAGATAGATGTGTCAGCTGAAGTCAGAACACCATTTCAATCCTTTGAGGTCTCCAAACTGATTATCTCCCATGAAGGTCCTCTTGGTAACTGTAAAAGCCACGCAGAGTTTGAGATGGCTGGAAAGACCATGACTGCTGATTCTAGTGTTATGCATGGAGAGTCAAGCAAATTAGATCTTGTCATCCTCACAAACATGGAAGGCTATGAGAGTCTGAAGATAAAAGCAAACAGGGAAGGCACTTTGAGGAATCTTAGGACAGGTGCACAGATTTCTCTTCGTGATGCTGTCTCTGAGGTATCTCTGAACAACCGTTTCACAGGAAGACGCCTTGTTACAGCCTTTGTGCTAAGAGACCCATACATACAGGAAATAACATTCAACATTGATCATAATGGCATCCTTTCCAACTTTAAAAGCCAGGTGTCTGCCAACATGGGTCGAGATGCAACACTCACAGGTAATGTGGTGTTCAACATGGAAGATCTTGCCATCAACATGGAAAGTAATGTTGCGTATACTATGGCCGGAAGTGGAAACAACTATGCCATCAAACTTGGGAAGCATGGGCGACTTGAGGACCTCACAGCCTTCCTCACAGCAAACTGCGGTGACAAAAACATTAACATTAAAGCAGCTCTCAGATCTGATGACAACATTCACGGAGAAGTCAGCGTTGTTACTCCCTTTGAAGATTTCACAGATCTTGCCCTCAAGTTTGATCACTCTGGTGTCCTGAATAGCTTTTCATCGGAAGGAACTATTAGGTACATGGATGGTAAAGAACTATCTGGAAAAATCAACCACATGAACAATAGGTTGAGACGTATCCAGTCAAGTATTGAAGTGAAAACTCCATTTAGTAGTTATGAGTTTACAAAGGTCGAATACAGGCATAGAGGAGATAGCAACTCTCTAAAGTGCAATGCTGACGTCCAGTATGGGTCGCAAAGAAAGATGAGTGCAGAAATGAGTATGGGAAAGTCCATGGACAGGTATGTCTTGGTCAGTAAGCTAAGTACAGGAAGAAGGAATACATTCTCTTTGGACTCTACAGTTGACCTCTCAACATCACCAATGACAGCCACAGCTACACTTAAAACCCCTCTGGAAAACTTTGACAACAATGAAATTTCAATCAGCCATAATGGAGAATGGAAGAACTTCAGGTCCACATTGGACATGAAATCTCCACTCATTAGTACAGTGTCTGGAGAAGCTGCACTTCACTACACATCTCCATTTGAAATGGATGCCTTAGTTTCTCTCACAGACAACCTTAAACTCTCTGTAGAAAACACGCTGAGAAGAAGCAGACAAAGATCCCACATTGTAGCTGCCTGGGCGCCAAGGAAGCAGATAACTCTGGATGGATCCTACGTATACTCAAGCAACTTTGCGGAGAAACAGTTATCTGCAGATGCTTCTTTATCTACGCCCTTTAAACCTTTGAGACAAGCAGCACTGAAAATCCAACACAGTCAAGGGAATGAAAGGTCAACTCAGACGATTGAAGCTGACTACAACGGAGAGACTGTCCTGGATGTAGACATGGAGTACCACAAGGCAAACAAGCACGAAAGCATTATTACATTCAGGAAGCCAAGAGCAATGCAGTACACTGTGTCTGGTGAATTTGCAGACAACAGCATCGACACTGATCTGTTTGTCAACTGGGATAGGGATGAACCAGAGAGCAATGTCAGGTTCCAAACTTCCCTCAATGACCAAAGTGGAAGAAACACCATTGATAAGGCTATGACAATCAAATTAATCCACCCTGCTAGAACACTCGGTGTCACTGGTACAATTGCCAAGAGTGGAAGTCAGACCAAGAGTGTGGGCCAACTTATTTGGAATGAAGATGCCGGACAGATGTTCTCCTATGATCTTGACCTGACTGATCAGAGTCGCAGATACAGCACAATGTACGATGGATCCCTACGCCTGGGAACTCCTGTGCGGGGATTCCAAATGGATGGTTCATTCAGCAATGCCCAAGGAAGAAAGATAGTGGATGGCACCTTCTTCTGGGATGCTGTCCGTGATCAGACGAAACAAGTTGGTATTAAAGCTGTTCTTTCTCCATCTGACGTCCAAAAGAGAGCCGAGCTTAGCCTGAGACTGCCTTCCATTGGAAAGGTGGGTAAAGGCGATTTTTATTCCTTTCAGTCTTGTCAACAATGATCGCCTTGAATAGCTGCAAAATTGCTGATGCGGCGTTAAGCAATGTTCACTCACTCACTTGTCAACATTGAATTTGAATTTCAGTACTGTTCGTTTGCATTGCTGCATGTCTTGATATAAGAAATTAATTCACGTAACTTATGTCAACATGCAACTGACTTGTTTTTACAGGACATCAAGGTTGACACTGAGTTGACATTGAATGATGGACGAACCCTCTTTGATGGCAAGACAGAACTCTCTTACTCTTCAGACTCCAGAAAGACTCTCACCCTCAGCTCCAAAGTTGAGGACATTTCATATGGCTATTCCAACAAGAACTACAGCATGACAGTGGCGATTTCACACCCCTACACTGATGTTGATGTGAGTCTGACATCCAATATTGGAATGTCCAGAGAGAAGTACACTGGTGGTATGAATGCCAAGTACCTGACTGCCAGACGTGAGCGTAAGAACTTTGCTCTGCGTGGTGAAATCAACCGGATCAGAAAGCAACTTGATCTTCAGGTACGGATACAATACACTTTGCATAGAAATTAATTAATTCCAATTTTGGAAACAATTCAACTTTTCTCTCTCTGTTTTATGACATAACGGTTTGGACAACATCAAAATCACACACGTAGACATGCCGGCCTCTACTAAATGGCATTGTAAGTTTCATAAGCTTGTGATGGAAAACAAGCTGGCCAGAAAGATTTCATCACTTCCTTTAACATTATCATGTATTTTGTGGATCAAAAATATTAAAAGTACATGCGATTATGGCAATGAAAAGGAAACAGTTGTAGACTGTATAGTTGTATTGTTTTTGTCCACAGATGATGTCTCCTCTGACGACGATGACTCTGTCAGGAGAGGTTGACACCACCAACCCCTATCATCTCAGAATCAGTAACAATTATGGTGATGACCGCACCCTCAAATGTGTGATGACTTTTGACAAGGAGAGGAGATTTGTTGACTTCCAGACGAACTATGACCTTGGTAACTAAACAAACTGAAACTGGTTGTTGTATCACATCGCTGAAATATAAACTTTGTTGTAAAAAGTCTTGCGATTCATGTAACAATATGCGTATAGTTTAACTTACTCACTTTTATTATTTATTATTCATTATGGAACTGTGATTTTCAGATAACCCAAGTAACACTATCAACTTGCATGCCAACTACATCAACTCAACTGCAGTGAAAGCTGAACTGTATAGTACAACCAACAGCGGACGACTCACCGACAGTCTTGTTTTCGTTCGTCTTAACACATCAAGAATCCTCCACACCAGGATCTCTTGGAGACCAGAAGTTGTTCAGGAAACGCAGGAGTACTTGACTTACAAGGTCCGGAGGTTTGGTCAGAAGGCAAAGAGTGAATTCCATGACATCTATGAATCTGTTGGACGAGAAATCACTGGGAAATACCAACGAATTGCTACAGCTTTCAGTGAGGACATTGCCCCTTTCGTAACGCTCGTTGAAAGTGAGATGGCAAGCATTGAGGCTCAGCTAGATGACATCAGACGTGACATCAGGCGCATGTATAGCCGAAACGACCTCTATATTGCAGACCTGGGAGAAACATTCCTATCCACATTGTAAGTAATTGCTTTGTCTTACTATTTTTGCAGAATTGGGACTAGTTTTGGAGGAACGTTTACATTGCTTACATTGCTTTGTATATTTTCATGTCCTTTTATGTTATATTAACAGTGAGAGCTACAAGGATTTTGTCACGGCTACAAAAGCCAGGTTTGCCAAGATCAGCGAGGCAATGACCTCTTACCTGGAGGAAGTGAAGAACTACCCAATCAACAGAGAATACCAAGAGATGGTATCCCAGTCCCTTACTAAGTTAAAGGTAAAATGCCTTGATTCTCATTCACTGGGAAATGACATCGAAATACAGTGTTGCAAAGTAACACTTTAGATCACATTAGCATCCCAACCATTGAATTTATATCTAATCATTTATTGTAAGGCGTCTATAAATTCCTTACATACACAACTTGCTCAATGAAAGTTTCTTTTTATTTTAGACTGTCATCGATTATAGTGTGAGATCCGCTGTTGATTTTATTGGCAAGATTGATGACCAACTGAAAGCCCTCAAGGATCAATACCAATTCCAATCTCAAAGAATCCAAGATGGAGTTTCAGGTACAAGTCTATTGAATCAGATACTACGGATCTGGACAGATCTATACAACACAATTGTATCTATATTTGTAGTTGTGATGGTGAAGAAAGTAAAATGTCGTTCTCTATACCAATATCATACATGAGTATTCTGGGCTATGTGTTTGCAGAATCCATAAACAGAATCAAGAACCACCCGAGAATTATTGCCCTGAAAGCCAGAATGTCTGACATTGACTACCAAAGGTACATCACAATGGTCCAGGAGAGAGTAAATAGCTGGAACATCCCCGAGAAATACAACTCTGTTA
This sequence comes from Haliotis rufescens, assembly GCF_023055435.1. Taxonomy (NCBI): domain Eukaryota; kingdom Metazoa; phylum Mollusca; class Gastropoda; order Lepetellida; family Haliotidae; genus Haliotis; species Haliotis rufescens. The sequence continues at coordinate 17,960,691 of NW_025963890.1, read as the reverse complement.
TCTACAATGCCCGTGAGATGATAAACAGCAATCTCGCCAATGTCCTGGAACACGAAGATGTCAAACACATGAGATCTGTCGCCAACAACGTTTACCAAGAGGTAAATTGAAATATGAAAAATGGACATCATCAACTCAAGTTGTTAAACTTCACTGGGTGATATGTGTAGGTTCCCATGCTACTGAAGCATACAGTAATACCACACAGAATGTAAGTTAGCATAAACCTAAATGTTCGATAAAGATAAAAGGATGCAAACGATACGTATTCTTCTTTCAGGGTGTGTGGGCATACAACTACTGGCAGGTGGAGGAAAATCTACAAGAGCACCTCAGCAGCATCTATGAGATCATCAAGGAGATGGTTGAGGAGGAGATCCAGAAATACCGACAGTACCTGAACTTTCTGGAGAAATCCAAGGTCACTGTGTGGGACCCTGAGCATGGTGAAATCCAGATGGATGTGTACCTGCCCATCCCACTCAAATCTCTGGACTCCCTTCCCGAGGTGGACGCCTATGTTGACAGGGTCAAGAATGCTGTAGACCGATACACTCCGGACAGAGAAACCATCAAGCAATACTACGACAAGGTATATACTTATCGTACGCCATCGTTCACTGGTAGAGAAAAATAACCAAACAACTTGAAATAACACAATTAACACACTCAACACAAAACTACCTATTTTTCTCCGTGTTTCAGTATATGCCCAACATCAAATGGAGATCTGCAAATCAAACCAAACCAAGCGATGACCAGTTCACTGAAGAGCTCAATGTAAGTAGAATTAAACAGTTCGTGGCCTATAATGTTTAAAATAGTAATAAATTCTTACTACAACCCAACATGGGTTAAAGTAAAATATATTACATATCACATCTGTGGCTAAAACACTCACCCGTGTAGATCCGGGTTAGAATAAGTCTTCAGCAACACATGCTTGCCGTAAAAGGCGACTATACTTGTCGTCAATTCACGTGAAGACTATACTTGTCGTAAGGGGCGACTAACGGATCGGTTGGTCAGGCCCGGTGACTTGGCTGTGCGTATCATCGTATTCCAATTGCGTGGATTGATGCTCATGATGTCAATCACTGGATTGTCTGGTCCAGACTCGATTATTTACAGACCGCCATCATATAACTAGCACATTGCTGATCGCGTCGTTAAACAACAAACAAACAAACAAAGCTAAACACATGTGGCCAAGTTGTGTGCCAAGCAGCAATTCGCAGTGCAGAGTTGTGTCCCTTTGGCGTACGTGTATAACATGTCTACTGGTCAGTGATGAAGCAGTGAGTTGGTCCCTGAGTAATTCAATGTGGACACTGTAAGAATAGAACTAAGCCCTATTCATTTGTCATTTGTTGCAGGAGTTCGTGATGAAGAAGTCACTTAGACAGCGCCGTCGTTACCGAGCCAGAAGCATCTGAACATCTGGCATGTCCCAAAATGATCTTGAGATTATTGTAATATGTTAATAATTTATTTATTTCATTGTGTATAATGTACAGTTCTTATTGAATGATCTTTATGTTCAATATATTGCATTATTTGAAAATAAAACATTGACCTGTACCCTTTTGATCCTTATCACTTCTATTAGCCTTTCTCAAGGGTAATGGCCACTACACACATGTATGTTATTCCACCAACCTAACATATACATTTTACAGTGCTAGTAAAACACAGGCTGCAATTGAATTAACTGATTCAGAATGTTAGGTCCTCTTGAACCGTTTGACACACGGGATATAATTAGCAAACGGAGTGTCAAAATAACAAAAATAGGCGCTGTTACTTTGTTACATCCATCACATTCTGTTTCAAGGAGTCTGTGTTCAGTGAAACCCAATTGGACGCCATCGTGCCCAGTTGATGTCCTCTTTATGTAGACAATCCTAACAGTACGCGCCCACCTTTACAGAACATCTGGTATCGTCACTGTTTAATAGTGATACATAAAAACATGCTTACAGTCGGAATCGTACAATGCGCTCTGCTTGCAACAGAGATATCTTATGATTATTGAACAGGTTTTGTCACTTGTATTTCTCCTTATAGTATCAAACTTCACCTTCATCAGGATCACTGGTATTTAATGACAATGGTCAGCTTATTGTTTCTAACACCACTTATGCCAGAATTGGTGTAACTTGATCGTGAAATAACGTACATTTCGCTTAAAGTCACTATTTCGTCACAGTGAACGTTAAAACATTTTAAACATTACTATCAAATTTAGAAGCCATTGGTCTTACGCAAACCGTTTTTACAAAAGAGATTCAATTTGATTACCAATTAGGTTTGCACAATCTTAAAGAATATACAACTCTGGGACTTTCATAATGGATCAGTTTACATTACTCGAACTACTAGAGGTTTACAAGGTTTATTAAATTTAAACTTTTTCCATTCAAAATGACAGACTTTTATTGCATTGCATTAAACATTATTCGGTAACTTAAAATGCACATAAAAAGGTTTAAGTTTAGATTTAAATCCATATTGCAGGAAACACCTCTTTTCCTATCTGCTTTCCTCTCATGCAGCGTTAATACTATGTCTCAAGGGAAAATAATCTATATGAAACATGCAGTAGTATATTTCTAAAACAAGTGTCAGTAATGGTTTTTAACACACTTTAACTTTATTCAGGCTTGGGTTTATGTAATGGTTCCCGTGGTGTCAGGAACAAGATGTCATACAACTGTCTTTCGGAGCATCTGGACACGTATCTGAGTAAACATTTGTCACAGTTGCCACATATGTACAACTGACACATGCAGAAAATGATCCAAAAAGCAAAGTTTGCGCGTGTTGAGTATTTTCGTTGGCGTTGACGTTGGTTCTGTAATTACTGAAGCTACTTGTCCTGTGATATATCTGATTTACAGGGACAAAAGACTGCACATCGATTACCACTGGTGTGTTTCAGAAGTTTTTTTCGTGCAAACACTTCTCTCAAGAATAGGAGTTGTAGTTTGTGTAAGGAGGATATTATATCAGATTTTACGGATACTTCGTATGGACTGAATGATTGAAACAATGAAACATTTCTGTTCTCTCACATAGGTTATGAAGGAGATATGCAACGTTTAGTTCTGCTATGGCATTGTAACGATGCCAAGGACATTTACTTTCTGAAATCTGACTTTTTGAGGCATCTTAACATTCCTGTACTGCCATGACCCGCTGTTTCTCCAGATCACCCCCCTCATAGAACTTGTCTGTGATAAGATGGGGAGACGAGTACGACAGATTGAACCAGGACGTAAAGCTATTTGGTCCAGTCTTTGGCTGTTTTCAATCATCTGTTTATATGAAGCCAAGTTATCTTTTTCCGCAAGTAAACATTTTGTTTAGAAAGAAAAGATCTGAAACATACTCTTTACATATGAAACTATAAGGATAAATCGTATACGATTCGCCTAACATGTCACAGGGTACATGTTATATTTTGTTCACATTACAGACATGTAGAAATATCTAAAGCAGTTTTATCTCTTGTAAATACAAGATTAAACAAAATGGTAAAAAAGTGATGAGATCATACACAAAGAACAGTAATTCGTAAATCGTTCTTGACCAAACACGCACCTGGCATCAATGTTTTGTCAATCAAACTTATTTATTTTCTAAAACTATACATTTATTCAATACGCACAGGCCGCTGTTTCAAACACATTTTAAAGGTAAGAAATGTTGCAGACCACACGATATTTGTCACTTTCCTTTACTAAATTTACTGGACAAAACCTTTTCTATAACAACATAGGTCATTGCACGATACTGACTATACAATAAGCATGTTCATGATTCGCTATCAAATAGTGAATGGCACCAGATGTTCGCGAAAAGGTGAGTGTATCTTTCCTCACCCGTAGCACCCATCACAAGTTATAAGGAAAGGTCAAGTGTTCACCTGAACAAACACTGGACCACATGGTACAAGTCAAAATAGGGAATTGTGTCGAACATCATTTTGGTCACGGATATGTCAAATTTGGAACTATCCTGTTTATCATTTAACATTTTGAAATCCTCACTGAGGCCTTGAAAGCTGTAACCATGATCTGACAACCTTTGTGCAGGAGTCGTATGGCGCTCTTCAACATCTGCGTGGAAAAAACATGCTCGATTGTACCTCAAAAGTTGTGAATTGTTTACACTAAAACCAGGAGATGTTGGAATATTGCTCGACATGAAGGGAAAGTTTACTATTGGAATTTTCTAGTGATCCTCCTTGTCAAACAGTCTTGTGAACAGCTTTTTTTTGTCACACATGAATATGAAATAGATGGGACAGTTTCACTGGTCTCTGAAGTGGGTAAATCAGTTAAAGGGGATTGGTTATTTGACCATTATTAAGCGATATCAGATCATCGATATGCCTGCAGCTTAAGTGACACTTCTGTTTTGATTTGTATAGATAAAAAAGTGCAGGGTTTCATATATGGTTTTCTCAGTAAGCTTAAGATTTGTTTTGAGATGGCTTTTGGTTTTTAATTTTTAGCTGCTCAATTTTGTTTAATGTATCTAAAAATAACGAACTATATATGTTTTTGGACACATTGTCACAAAGGACACAAAGGGCACATTATTATTCTTTTTCCTTACAAAGCGAGGTATATGTAGAAAATATTCAGTAAAGGGCTATATAAAATGAAAATGAAAATCTTTGATTTATTTAAAATTATAGTTGCCTTCAAGTGTTTGTGGGGGCACGGGTGGCCCAGTCGTCTAAGGCGCCGTGATTCGCTGTGCAGAGTTGCGTCCCTTGGGCACGCCAGAAACCTATGATTGTGGGTTCAAATCCCGGTTCGCCCCGATTATGTTTCTAGGTTTGTCAGCACCATACCCGTGCTTGTGGGTTTCACCGAAGTGGTAAACGTCTGAGACCTGCATCACTTCGGGCTTTCCTCCCACATAAGCTGACACGCCGTGATATAACTGGAATACTGTTAAAAGCAGCGTAAAACCCAACTCACTCACTCACTCATAGTGTTTGTTTGTTTTTGTTGTTCAACAATCCAGTGATTGACATCATGAACATCGATCCACGTAGTTGAGATACGATGACACACATCAACCAAGTCAGCGATCCTGACCACCCGATCCCGTTAGTCGCCTCTTTCGACAAGCATGGTCACCTGTCATGGCAAGCTTAGTTTGCTGAAGACCTATTCTACCCCGGTGCCTTCACAGTGAATGCATGTAGGGTTAATGACCACCCGATGACAGTAATCAAAATCATATGTCGCCACAGTCCCTGATCAGAAAATCCACAGTCATGACAATAAACCGATATTTAGTAATGCTGTCACAATGAAATGTAATTAGGGGCTTTCAGTACATAGCAGACTGTGCTATCTGGAATACGTACATGATAATGGTGTTAACAGGGATATCGATGATAACACTATCAAGTGTGATAAACGTTGTTATCAGTGAGGGTTGAACATTCACTTCAACACCTCACATTACTGTTGAGTAAAGATACAATAGACAATGCTTACCATTGCAAGACATGTCATGTTATATATTGAAAACGCTGAATACGAATCAATGTCTACCTAGAACAGCTGGCTGATTTCTCCCTAATGTCCTATTATTCTACAGTGCTTTGTGCAGTTTCAGCCAAGGCTTCAAATAGTTTAGCCTGTATGATTAGGGATATCGGTTGGATTGAATAAGTCTGGATTGTACTTAACGTTGAAGTCAGCAGTAGACCAACTACATCGCGGCGACTTGAAAATACTCGAGTCTCGAACAGACGTATTAGTCATTGAAAACATGAGCAGCGATCACCACTATCAAGTCATGACGAGATGCGATCAGCCAAGTCACGTTCAATATCTTCTGACAAGCATACGTTACTTCACACCACTTCTAAATTCCATGTGCAGGACAAATGTGTGAAATCCACAGAATTGTGTAAAATCAGTCCAAACAAATAACCAAACAGAAACACTTAGAAGAACTACTTAGATAGAAACATTGATAGTTAATCTAGTGACAAGGCGAGGCTGTAAGATACAACAGGTACATCTCACGGGGTCAGTGATAAATATACCTTCGGTCAGGAGAATATTATCACTCAAACTGAAATGCTGTTGACAGGTAAGGCCATCTAATCTTGTCAGATAGATAAACCACTACAATTCAGCATATTTCCTAGTATTAGAGTAAGTGTGTATGTTATCGAAGCATGCGCAGTGTTGCCATGCTGATATTCACAAATGTGACAGATGCGCAGTAAGCGATGACAATAGACACTGACTTTTGACCGGTGATTCTGGACCTGCTAAGTATAAAAGAAGGAGCACCTCTGCCGGAGACTCAAGCTTAGCTAGTACATCTCCGAGCTTCACACCATGGAGGCCAGCTTCTTACTGGTAGTCGGCGCCATACTGGCCACGGCCATTGCAGGTAAGTTCACTTTATTACGTTGTCTGAGAGATGGTTTAACACTGAAGTTAGACGAATAGGGAGTGATGGGATTGATTACATAAGGGAAACCAATCCGTTTACTGTAAAGTATATCAACGTTTCTGAATGTATTGTGCCTTGGCGAGATTTATTAAAATTATTGTGTTTATTATTTGTAAAATTGCACAGGAAAGAAGAAACTGGCACAGACAAGAAGGACATGATGATAAGACACGTTTTATAATATTATGCTATGATAAGTTATATATTGCCAAAAAATGTCTTAATTTATATTATGAAATGCTTTAATATTAGCGACATAGTATACCACTGTATTGCGATATTGAGGCTATATACTGAAAACTCCTAATTTTATTTATCATCGACATGCATCTTTAACAATGGTGTTCCAATTAGTGCAGTGAACTTACAGGAGTAAGTCTTATTTTTCGTTGTTTTTCACGGACGCCATATCCTGATGTAACGCATGTGTAAGAAGAATCAGGCCGCCTTTTCTGATGAAAATAGTTTGTTCCAGTAAAATCAATTTGTCCTCAGATTTTACCAAAACAATAAGTTCCTGTGTTCCACCTTTCACAGAATACAAATTGTTCATTTTGAAGCACTGACCGCAAATGTTTACTGACTCTAACACCCCACAATTGTGCAAGTCTTTGTTTTAAATAATGTTATCCTTATCTTTAACTACGAGTACTGCGATTCATAAGCTAGCAATTTATCTTCGGGACACTGAAATAAACTACACACTATTTGTGAAATGATGTGAAGTGAAATAGGTTCTTATATAGCGACGTGCATGCACGTGTGTGTATGTGTTTGTGTCTGCATGTACTAGTCCGGACTGATGCCGATTTATAGTGCTAACTAACTGAAATACAATGCCGCTTTTTAACATGAATACCCCACTCATACACAGTATACTGACTCCCGAGTTGACCAGTCTTGCTTTAGCCCCTTAATAACGAGCGCCAGACAAGGTAACAACAAATATAAACCTTTTGCATATTTTGGTATGACGCGGCAGGGGATCGCACCGAGGACCTTCCGCTCTCCGGGCGGACGTTCTACCACAAGACCACGGAGTCGGTTTCTTGTGAAATGAAGTACTACAAATCCAAGTCGAACTTGTACACTCAGAGCTTTATGAGTCACCAAAATAAAGCATACACAAATGTTAAATAGTGGCTAGAAATGAAACAAACAAAAATGGATTTTTCGATGGTGATGTATTTAACACGGGTATCATTGGCGACATTGCATGTGTCCTATCAATGAGTATCTCACAACAGGACAGCCCAGTAACGCTTTGATAATGTTTGAAGTTTTTTGGTCAAATCCAAATTTCAAGTGGATACTTTCTTATGCCCGGCAGTTTATGTTATGCATGGATTTATGCATTATAGTGATTGGACATTGTGTAACAATAACCCTTTTTGTGATAGGCCCTATCAGTGTGAGACAAGGAGATGAAGACATGACATCATGCGCCAAATCATGCACAGGTAAGAAACTGAAGGCATTCGCCACATTATATCATATTCTACATTTTCCAAAAATACAAAAGAAGACGCAATAAGTTACATTTAACATTGTTTGCTTCCCATCCACCTAACATTAAAGTCAAACTGGCCAACCTAAACGTTGTTATTTATAGGCACATCCAAATTTAATTACGTCCCCGGAACGACGTATGAGTTTGTGTACAACGTTCAAACACAGACGTCCATGGAGGGAGCCTCCAGTGAACGAGCGTCTCTTGGTATCCGGGCAAGTGCTGACATCGAAGTGCTGTCGAAGTGCGAAATGGCTCTACGGGTAGGTAACTAAAAAAGGCATATAACAAACATGTATACGTTTTAATTGGAAACGCATCATATAAGTGAAAGTTCAGCCAGTTGTGACAAGTATTTTGTATTTCCTCTACTCAGCTTCGCGATGTCAAAGTGTACCGATCTGATCCCTATTCTTCCAACCCTATGAAATATGCTGACGAAACTGGGGAATTCAAGAGGAATCTAGAAAGATTCCCCCTTCGATTCTCTTTCCAAGATGGCGTTGTAGAGGAACTGTGTCCAGCTGATGGTGAAACAACATGGGCTCTCAACATCAAGAGGGGTCTTCTAACTGCTGTCCAAAACAGCATGGATCGTATTGACACAGACCAGAGAGTAAAAGAAGTAAGCAGGACTTTTCCCATTTCTGACTAAAAAGGAAAGATTGATGAATTATTGTATCATAGGTATAAGTTGGACATGTGACTTATTCCGATTTTGACTTTTTAGAGAGATATTGCTGGCAGCTGCTATACAGATTACAAAGTAACCAATTCTGGATGGTACAGCACGTCAATCAAGAAAGTCAAGGATATTCTTGGATGCACCGATCGCCATGGCTACCAGAGTTCTGTCCATGCCATGCCATACAGAGTGCCATCGGTGAGTATATTTATTGAAAACTACATTTACTTTGTTTAGTTACATCCATAAACCGATATGATGTACATTGCCATTCACAAGTTGTCTTGCTCAGTATTTCCTTGTTGGATCTTCCTCAGGATATCCAGTCCATGCCACTGATGAAGAGCACACACGAAAATGACCAGGAACTGGACAAGAATGGTCGCCTTAAGAGTGCACTTATTACGGAGACACACACCTTCAGACCCTTTTCTCAGGACAACAATGGTGCCACAACCAAAGTTCTCCAGAGACTCAACTTCAAGTCTGAGAGATCTGGCGTTACAACAAGGCCTGATTTGATCGGCAGCCGTACAGGTCTGATCTATGAGCACGTTTATGGAAATGGCCAACGTGCTGAACCAAGGAGGGAGGCAGAAAACAAACTCCAGGAAATCTGCAGGGATACAAGGGAAGACGTCAGACCAGACACGCCACGTCTCTTTTCTGAACTTGTCTACATTATCAGAAACATGGATGTCACAACCCTTAATGGTGTCTACAATCAAGTCAAGAGAGGTTCACTCTGCAGTGACAACAATGAGCGCACCATGTAAGACACTTCTTGTAATTATTGTCTTAATGCAGTAAATATCAATCATGTTTAAGAGTAGCATCTCAGTCCTGTAGAGATTCTTTTTCAACAACAGCATTTAATGTGTATTGTAGGAAGTTCTTCACTGATGCCATTCCTATGGCAAGCACAGGTGCTGCTGTTCAGTTTCTGACCGAACTCCTGACTGGAAAAGATGTGACCGGAACCCAGGCTGAAATGTGGATCACCTCACTTGCACTCATTCACCATCCAACATTAGAAATGCTTGAAAATGTCAAGGTAAGACATAATGAGACATTTAACATGTATGTAACCTTAGCTTGTACTGAAGCAAAATAATAAAGATATGCTACTTGCTTTTCTGTTTGATAGGCCCTTGTGGAGTCCCCTGAATTGAGTCTGAAAGCCATGCTACCTGTGTCCACTATGATCAACAACTACTGTAGCCATAACCCAAGCTGTTCGGATGAGATTGCTGTTACGAACATCCTTTCAAGCCTAGAGAAGAACATTGACTATGGCTGCTATGTAAGAGACAATAAACTCAATAGAATTCTGATGACTTTGCGTGCCATTGGAAATGCAGGTCACTCAGAAAGAGTTGTTGACAGCATCAGAAATTGCTTCACCAAAGAAGGAAATCCAATAGAAGTCCGGGTTGCGGCTGTCGAAGCATTCCGTCGCCTTCCATGCTCTGCTGATGTGAGTTGTTTTGCTTCATAACGTTTCGATATTTACTTTTACTGTACATTGATTGACTACTGACGAATAAGAACATTGAATTGATTGATAGTAAATTCTATCCATTTCAGAGAAATGAAGTGATGACCATCTACAGAGATGGAGAGGAGGACTCTGAGCTGAGAATTGCTGCTTACCTGGCTCTCATGCGGTGTCCTTCAGAAGATGTCCTCAGTAGAATCCAAGAAACCCTTGTGTCAGAGAAAGCTAATCAGGTTGGATCCTTTGTCTGGTCTCATCTTACCAATCTGATGGAAACAGCCAGTCCACAGAAGCAGACAATCAGGCGCATTCTGGAGGACAAGACTCTTCAGAGAGAATTTGATCTGGAGACCCTGAAGTATTCCCGCAACTATGAAGGCTCTCTTTTCCTGGAGAAATTTAACACTGGTGCCATGGTTGACAGCAACTTGATCTTTTCTGAGAAGTCTTTCGTTCCTAGATCTGCAATGATGAACCTGACAGTGGATCTCTTTGGAAACTCTATCAATTTGCTGGAAATTGGTGGTCGCATTGAAGGCCTCGAATACCTCCTGGAAACCTATCTGGGGCCTTACGGCTACTTTGGTGACAAGAACTCCAACAAGAAAAACACAGAACAGGTAATTTTGAACTTCATTCAATACAGACTATCTATGTACAGCCACATTGTATAAGACACTACTCAATATACATATTTAGTGTATGAGCTGATGATAATGTTTCGAATCTACCGTCTACGCCAAATGGAATCTGTTTCAGCAGATAATCTAGACTGGTTCTTCACTAGCATTGACCATTTATATTTCCAGAGTCGAGCTGACCTTGGCAAACTTCGGGGTGCCATGTACATGAGGATCTTTGGAAACGAGATGTTGTACAAACACTTCAAGGGAATGGAGTCCTTGACGTCTGCTTCCAAGTTCAACTTCCTTGAATTTCTGATCAAGATGTCTAAGAAGCATGACTACTCCTTCACTCAGAGTATGATGATCCTGGACAGCAGCATGATCATCCCCACCAGCTCCGGTCTCCCCCTCAACCTGACCGTCAATGGAACAGCTACCATCAATTTTAAGGCCTCTGGTCAAGTAGATCTCCGCAAAGTTTCCACCAAGCCACGCAGTCTCCTCATTGATGGAACTATCCAACCAAGGTATTTTTTGTTCTTTTATAAGAACGGGTTAATGGTAGATAAAACAATAACATATACCTAACACTCAGTTATTGGTGCTAGAGAATACATGTTTCTTCATTACTTTCAGTGGAGCAATACAGATTGCTGGCACAATGAGTATGGATGCCTTCGTGACAAAGTCTGGTCTTCGTGTCTTCAACACCTGGCACTCCAGCACTGCCCTCAAGGGTCGTGTAGAACTGACTCGTGGCAAGATTCTCAGTGCTGAACTGGAACTCCCGCAACAAAAGATGGAAATCTTTGACGTCAAGTATGTAGGCTACACATCTGTCTTTTTGTGATTTCCAATGTCTTTTCCAATCGTTTGTAATCATACTGGTTGCTGGTACCAACTGCAGTGGCATTCTCCTCAGAACTGGATGTGTTTGGATGCTGCAAAAGCATCTTCATCTTGACAGTTTTATTTCTTGTAAATTGCTTGCAGGGCAGCAATTTACAAGAAATAAGGCTGATGAAAATGTAGCCTAAAATGTTGTTGAGAAAATTACTGGATTGATATAAATATGTGTTTTGCAACATTGAACATCAACTATTCTTCCGTGTTTCAGGACCACCTTCTTCTCAATTCATGGGGATCTCGAACAAGAAGAGAAACTTATCACAGAAAATCGCCAGGACTTGAAGTTGTGCACTGGTGAAAGACTTGCACAAATTACTGGTGTTGAACTGTGCAATGAATTCCACTGGGCCAATGCATCCTTAACAAATGGAGCTCCCTACTTTCCATTCACTGGTCCATTTTCCTACAGCATGACTCTTATAAAGAGAGACTCACACAGTGGCTATAAACTTCTGGCTAAGCGCACTGAGGTAAGTGTAGTTTAGTATCATACCCATAAACTAACATTGACCACATATTTGTCAGACTATTGGACAAATAAATCTTTTCTGCTTAAAGTTTCAGGAATGTTTCTATTTCCATCATGTGGATACATTATGAGCTATTGATTAAACTTTATTTCATTTCCCTATTACATATACATATCTAACCTGGTTTCTTCAGAACAAGGTCTCCAGCACAGCTCAACTTACTTTTGACACTCCTGGATCTAGAGTAAACAGAGCCCTATCCATGGATGTTACTGTCAACTACAAGAATAAGGAGTTGGAACTGGAAGTAGTTTCACCCTGGAAAAAGGCAACAGTAAGAGGTACACAAATACCTTACAAATACAATGGAAAAGTACATTTGTAAAGTACTGTAGTGTGTTTTTATGTCACCATTAGGCAATGTCATTCGTCCACCCTACCATCGGTTATTGAGAATCAAAACATATATAATTCAATAATATGTCCCCATCGCCCATATGTCCGTCTCAATGACCGTTTTTTAACTAAGACATTGTGTATCTACTTTCAGGCAATTTGGACACTGACCAAAAGCTGCTTGGAGTTGGTGGTAACCTTTTGTTGGATGACAAAGATGAGTATGGCTTAGTGGGACAAGTGAAGATAGTCAAAGGAAAGGATGCTGTGACATACAAACCACGCTTTGAGATCAGACAACCAGGGGCCAGAGTTATTCTTCTGTCTGGCTCTGTAAACACTCAGGGATCTAGGAAAGCAACCACTGACCTGTCTCTTGAAGGAATCACTGCCAAGCCAGTCATGCTCAAATGTAAGTTTATCGAAAAATTTATCATTTCATTTTTCACAGCACGTCATTTCTGAGCTGCCTTACTTCCTTATGAATGTTACAAATTAACTTGTGGTTTATGATTTCGTTCCTACAGCTAACCTCCAGAGCACCAAGAATGAAAGAAGCATGACAGTTGTACTCAATTTGGGCAAGAAAGATGGCTACAGTCTTGATGCCAGCCTCATCAACAGGAACACTGGCAAGAATAACCCCATCATCAAAATCATACCAAGATTTGTTGTCTCAATGCCTGAGTATGAACTGATCAACCTCAATGGAAACTCCCTTTACAAGCCTCAGAAACTGATCGATGGTGACATGTCCCTCTCCATCTATAAGGTCCTTCCTAAGCCACTCACAGCCTCATGTAAGTTGATTTATCGGCGTCATTCCAGAGACATGTTTTCCTTAGTAATCGATTCGTAATCTTTGTAATTACTATGATTATAAAATGTATATAACCAATGTCAACGTCTAACTGCATGTTCTATTTTATTTCATAGGGAAACTCGGAGTCAACAGTCGAAAAAATGTCGAATACAAAGGTTCAGTTAGAGTGAGATCCAGGTTCGTCAATGTCAGACTTGAGGGTGGCGTTGATCTGAAGAAGAAGAATATTGTGTCCTCCAAACTTACCGTCGACTACAGTGTTCCTGCCTTGAAGTTCATCAAACCAAATAAGTTTGATATCAGTTCCAAATTTACCAACAGAAGTACAAAGTCAACGTTGAAATATAACCTGAATGCGTAAGTACAAATCCACATTCATTCATTGATATCAATTTACAAAACTACCATCTATGTGACATTTGCAGATAAGACATTTAGGGGAAAAGGTAGGCACCAATTGTGCTCCCGTTTTTGCTGATCTGTTTTATTATGCATATGAATAAAAAAATAGGTCGAATGGGCTAAATGAAAGCGAGGAAATCTGGCTTGTAAGTGTAACTTTAGTTTCAGCTAATATAATATCGTTTACTATTTATCAAATAGCAAATTCCCTTCAAATGATGTAACTATCTGAATGAGAAATAAAAGTAGTAACATCTGGTCAGAGTCACCTTTGTAGAAAAAAGCTATCCACAAGACCGTATGACAAGGAGGGTGATTTCAACACTCCAATAGCCAACTTAATCTTTATGTCGTGCAATATTCCAACAGATATTTCAAAGATTTCTTATTCAAAGGTTGTTAGATCAGGGTAATAACAATCAATGCCTTTGTAAAGCTTTCAAAATGTTTTATGGTAGACATATGGGGAACATTTCCAAATTTGCCTTGGCATGTGTTTATGAGGTGGGGCAGGATACCCTCTCCTTCCCGCGAACACTTGGCATCATCACTGTATGATAGTGATTCATAAACACATGCAATTGACAATGTACAATTGATTCTTATTTCGTTTGATTATGGAATGGGTTGGCCATTTTTTCACAAAATCTAAAGTGTACATTCTGCCTCTTCAGAAACTTCGTGTTGAAGCAAAACCAGGACTGGAACTTCCAAACAGATCTGGACTTCACCCACAACAAAAAACAGACTGGAGGTAGCATGCAGCTGAAGTATGGAAACAAGGATCCAACTAAAACAATGTCTACTACTGTTGATATCAACCACGAAGTGGGAGCCAAATCAGCAAACGTTAAATATGACATGCAAGCTAAATTCCCACCAAAGGTATGTCAAAGATAGATAGTGCTGAAGATAATCGAGTTCTAAACAGATTCCATTTGGCGTAAAAGGCAAAACCTAAGCATTTTCACATGATTACTTTGATGCAAACTAAACACATCCTTAAGGAATTATAGCAAGCACCAAACACTACTACTATACTTGAAAATGTATTTCAATGGGAAAATATTTCTCCAATCCGAACCAACCTTCTAAAGCACTAATAAAAGATCCCAAAAAAGTATATTTAATAAACATTAAATATTTCAACATTTTGTTTAAAGTGTTTTCTGACCATATATGTGACTCTATAATAACCATGAATGAAAAACCTGTGTGGAGTTTTACATATCCATGTCTGGAAATGATAACTGGTCAAGTAAGTTGTGCTAACCTGTACTGAAGCAATTTGAACCCTGTATAATTTAAGACAGTATCTAGAATAGGAATTCAGTGTATGTTATTTTAAGTGAGTTATCTAAGCATTTCAAAACAATCATGCTATACATTGACTATTTATTCGTTTCAGGAAGTTGACATCCGACTGAAGGGAAAACACAAGCATGATAAGAACACCCTTGTGTCAAACGTGCAACTAGACTATGCTAAAGGTAAGGCAATAAAAGCCTTCCTTAACTTAAAGGACAGCAGCAAGAAGGCCATGAAAATGTCTGGTATCTTCAATTTGGACTCCCCATTCAAAGATATCAACTTGAAGACTGATCTCACACAGAAGAAAAGAGATTTTACACATCAAATCACTCTCAAACTGGACAAAGCCAAGTCGACGGTTGTCACAACTTACAGTAAACAAAAGGGAACCATCCACAGTGTGGATTCACAGATTAATCTTCATTCCATGAATCCAACAAGGGTTATGGGTGAGATAGATCTGGACCTCAAAGACTTTAGGGTTTCAGGAAAGGTGGATCATGCCAAGAAGTCCTATGGTGTTGCTACAGCCTACAAATATACCAAGGATCCAAAAGGAAAATGGTCACTGGATCTTACCTACCCAGCCCGCCACATCATAGTTGAAGTAGAGGGTGGCAAAAAGGGAACTATCTATGCTGGATCTGTTGATGCGAAATGGAATGCTGGCAATGACACTCAGAAGAAAGTAAATGCACAAGGAAGCATTGACTACAAATCAGTCAACGATATTGATTCATCTCTATCACTGAAATATCCGTCAAGAGTCCTGAAACTGAATGTTAAACACCAGGGTGGAAATACCTTGACTTCCCATGCTGACTTATCCTGGTCATCTAAGAAACAGATCTCTCTTGATACTACGTACAGCAACCAAGGGTCATACAACAGTCGGAACATTCAAGGTTCTATCAAATTGCAAACACCTTTCAGGAAGTTCGAAGAAATGTCAGCTGAAATGAGTACTGATAATCGTCCCCAAAAGTACACTTCAACAGCCAAACTGATTTGGGGTTCTCAAGGAAATGCAATCAATGGTGCCATTGTTTTGAAGAAGCCATACTCCCCCAAGGGCATTGATCTAAGAATAACAGCTAGCTCACCCTTCAAAGGATACAGACGAATGAATGCTGAACTGGAACATTCTATCTCTGACCAAAGATTGAATACCAACATCAAAGGGGCCTTTGAAGGAAGAAATGCTGAATTCACCATCTCTGCTCAAAACAAAGGAGACTTATATGATCGTGATGTTGCAGGCAGTTTTGTTCTGAGGTCCAACATTCCCAAAATGAAGTCTATCGCCCTACAAATGGAACACAAAGATGATAACAGGAAATTTGTGACAGAAGTAACAGCTGATGTAAATGGTGATCGCTATCAATATAACCTTGGTATGACACATGCTCTGACTGGCTGGCAGTACCAAAATGCTGGAGAATTAACCCTTATGGCACCAAAGATAAGAATGACGAACACGTGGACTCACAGAAACACAGGAAGGGAGTTAAAGACCACTTTGACATCTGAGTGGGGAAGAGAGCGAAAAGTTCATTTCGATCTGTCTGGAAATCATGACTCTTCTGCAAGATACACTACAACAGGAGGCATCATTCTTCAAACACCATGGGAACCTGTGAAGGATATTGACATCTCTTTGAACAATGCCTTTGGCAGAGGATATATCCGTAGCATTTCTCATTTCAAGAAGGACAAATCCACCCTTGCATCAAGTGAGATCAACTACAGGCGATCAACTGAATTGGCAGAATTTGACTTTATCATTACTACACCAGTCACACAAGACCTGAAAGGAAAACTCAACTCAAGATACAACTCTTACCCGATGTCTAGCCACTTAGAATTTGAATGGGCGCCACGCAAAATGATTTCAGCAGATGGGGCTATTGATCTTGCATCAATTGAAAATCTTGATGGTGAGCTTCGAATTACCACTCCATACAGGAACTTCAGAAACATTCTGCTCAAGTCTTCTCACAAATATGAAAATAGTGAATGGCTGTCAGATGCACGCTTAGATTATGCTCCCAGAAAATCCATTGAACTGGAATCTCACATCAACACTGGATTGGTTAAGAAGGCAAGAGTAACCCTCAAGACACCTTTTGATGATCTGAGTGTGCTGGATGCAGGAATCGAGTTCAGTGGTGGACTTATGACCTTTGACAGCAGAGCGGATTTTGAGCTTCAGCCAACCACTGGGAAGTATACTGCAGTTATGAACTGGAACTATGCCAATTCAGATGTTTCAGGAAAGCTTAGAATCGATACTCCCCTTGAAACACTTCGATATATGCAGATGATCCTCTCGAGCCAGAAACAGAACAATGGCAAGAGGCACTCTCGTATTGAGGTTGAGTACCACCCAAAGGAGAAATTGTTCCTTGATGTCACATATAAACTGAATTCACTAGAAAATATTCATCTGAATGTAATGCTCGGCACACCATTTGAAAACATTGAGCATGTTTCTGTAACTTTTAATCATGCCCTTCGCCGTCGAGGTATCGAGTCTGAATTTGATGTGACATATGCACCCTATAGACCAATAACAGGACTTCTAAAACTGTCATGGAACAATGATATTGATGGATCAGTTATGATTGCAACGCCCTTCAGAAGTTTAAAGACACTTTCAGCCTCCATTCGTCATGAAGGTGAACCAACTGATTTCAAGAGTCATGCAGAGCTTCAATTTAACAGCGATAAGACATGTGAAATGGACATTAAATTTAAACATGGAGACAGGACAAAGGGTTCCTTCTCACTGAAGACACCATTTACCAACTTTGGGGAAACCAAAGCATCGGTCTACAGGAGAGGGGGAATTAGGAGCCTGCAATCAGGTCTCACCCTGACATATGCTGATGCACAGGAAATTGAAGCCACTTTCACCAACAGATTGACATCTTCATCACTTGATTCTGTGCTACTGATCAAAGCACCTTTCACCGATGACATCCACATGTCAGTTGATCACAATGGGCAACTCACCAGCTTTACAAATAAGTTAGAAGGGTCTGTTGGTAGTACATATTCTCTGTCATCTCAAACAGGATTTACCCTGAGGAAACCAACCATCGATTTTAATACAAACCTTCGATTAAAATGTGATCAAGGTAGCAGGAACATCGGAATAACATTCCACAAAGAAGGACAAGTAAACAACATGAACAGCTACCTGACTGGAGAATACAATGGCAAGCGTATTGAAATCAGAGGAGCACTAAAGATGATCACAGATATAGATGGAAGTCTTACGATCCAAACACCCTTTGAGCCATTCAGAGACATTGGTATGACCGTGAAACATTCAGGGAATATGAACAGATTCAATAGCGAGGGTGTCATCAGGTACATGGATGGACAAACTGCTGAAGGCACTGTTGCATTCTCTCATAATGGCATAAGAAGGATTGATACTAAAGCAGAGATCAGAACACCATTTACTGGTTCCAAATCAGCTACTTACCATCACACAATGAATGATGAAAACATATCAGCTAATGCTGAAGTTCAATATGGTACAGGCAAGAAAATTACAGCTGAAGTTTCTGCAATGAAATCTCCTAAGATAGATGTGTCAGCTGAAGTCAGAACACCATTTCAATCCTTTGAGGTCTCCAAACTGATTATCTCCCATGAAGGTCCTCTTGGTAACTGTAAAAGCCACGCAGAGTTTGAGATGGCTGGAAAGACCATGACTGCTGATTCTAGTGTTATGCATGGAGAGTCAAGCAAGTTAGATCTTGTCATCCTCACAAACATGGAAGGCTATGAGAGTCTTAAGATAAAAGCAAACAGGGAAGGCACTTTGAGGAATCTTAGGACAGGTGCACAGATTTCTCTTCGTGATGCTGTCTCTGAGGTATCTCTGAACAACCGTTTCACAGGAAGACGTCTTGTTACTGCCTTTGTACTAAGAGACCCATACATACAGGAAATAACATTCAACATTGATCATAATGGCATCCTTTCCAACTTTAAAAGCCAGGTGTCTGCCAACATGGGTCGAGATGCAACACTCACAGGTAATGTGGTGTTCAACATGGAAGATCTTGCCATCAACATGGAAAGTAATGTTGCGTATACTATGGCCGGAAGTGGAAACAACTATGCCATCAAACTTGGGAAGCATGGGCGACTTGAGGACCTCACAGCCTTCCTCACAGCAAACTGCGGTGACAAAAACATTAACATTAAAGCAGCTCTCAGATCTGATGACAACATTCACGGAGAAGTCAGCGTTGTTACTCCTTTTGAAGATTTCACAGATCTTGCACTCAAGTTTGATCACTCTGGTGTCCTGAATAGCTTTTCATCGGAAGGAACTATTAGGTACATGGATGGTAAAGAACTATCTGGAAAAATCAACCACATGAACAATAGGTTGAGACGTATCCAGTCAAGTATTGAAGTGAAAACTCCATTTAGCAGTTATGAGTTTACAAAGGTCGAATACAGGCATAGAGGAGATAGCAACTCTCTAAAGTGCAATGCTGACGTTCAGTATGGGTCGCAAAGAAAGATGAGTGCAGAAATGAGTATGGGAAAGTCCATGGACAGGTATGTCTTGGTCAGTAAGCTAAGTACAGGAAGAAGGAATACATTCTCTTTGGACTCTACAGTTGACCTCTCAACATCACCAATGACAGCCACAGCTACACTTAAAACCCCTCTAGAAAACTTTGACAACAATGAAATTTCAATCAGCCATAACGGAGAATGGAAGAACTTCAGGTCCACATTGGACATGAAATCTCCACTCATTAGTACTGTCTCTGGAGAAGCTGCTCTTCACTACACATCTCCATTTGAAATGGATGCTTTAGTTTCTCTCACAGACAACCTTAAACTCTCTGTAGAAAACACGCTGAGAAGAAGCAGACAAAGATCCCACATTGTAGCTGCCTGGGCGCCAAGGAAGCAGATAACTCTGGATGGATCCTACGTATACTCAAGCAACTTTGCGGAGAAACAGTTATCTGCAGATGCTTCTTTGTCTACGCCCTTTAAACCTTTGAGACAAGCAGCACTGAAAATCCAACACAGCCGAGGGGATGAAAGGTCAACTCAGACGATTGAAGCTGACTATAACGGAGAGACTGTCCTGGATGTAGACATGGAGTACCACAAGGCAAACAAGCACGAAAGCATTATTACATTCAGGAAGCCAAGAGCAATGCAGTACACTGTGTCTGGTGAGTTTGCAGACAACAGCATCGACACTGATCTGTTTGTCAACTGGGATAGAGATGAACCAGAGAGCAATGTCAGGTTCCAAACTTCCCTCAATGACCAAAGTGGAAGAAACACCATTGATAAGGCTATGACAATCAAATTAATCCACCCTGCTAGAACACTCGGTGTCACTGGTACAATTGCCAAGAGTGGAAGTCAGACCAAGAGTGTGGGCCAACTTATTTGGAATGAAGATGCCGGACAGATGTTCTCCTATGATCTGGACCTGACTGATAAGAGTCGCAGATACAGCACAATGTACGATGGATCCCTACGCCTGGGAACTCCTGTGCGGGGATTCCAAATGGATGGTTCATTCAGCAATGCCCAAGGAAGAAAGATAGTGGATGGCACCTTCTTCTGGGATGCTGTCCGTGATCAGACGAAACAAGTTGGTATTAAAGCTGTTCTTTCTCCATCTGACGTCCAAAAGAGAGCCGAGCTTAGCCTGAGACTGCCTTCCATTGGAAAGGTGGGTAAAGATGATTTTTATTCCTTTCAGTCTTGTCAACAATGATATCCTAGAATAGCTGCAAAATTGCTGATGCGGCGTTAAGCAATGTTCACTCACTCACTTGTCAACATTGAATTTGAATTTCAGTACTGTTCGTTTGCATTGCTGCATGTCTTGATATAAGAAATTAATTAACGTAACTTATGTCAACATGCAACTGACTTGTTTTTACAGGACATCAAGGTTGACACTGAGTTGACATTGAAT
Organism: Haliotis rufescens; assembly: GCF_023055435.1. Taxonomy (NCBI): domain Eukaryota; kingdom Metazoa; phylum Mollusca; class Gastropoda; order Lepetellida; family Haliotidae; genus Haliotis; species Haliotis rufescens. Next base: position 17,939,580 of record NW_025963890.1, on the reverse strand, counting down.
GATGGACGAACCCTCTTTGATGGCAAGACAGAACTCTCTTACTCTTCAGACTCCAGAAAGACTCTCACCCTCAGCTCCAAAGTTGAGGACATTTCATATGGCTATTCCAATAAGAACTACAGCATGACAGTGGCGATTTCACACCCCTACACTGATGTTGATGTGAGTCTGACATCCAATATTGGAATGTCCAGAGAGAAGTACACTAGTGGTATGAATGCCAAGTACCTGACTGCCAGACGTGAGCGTAAGAACTTTGCTCTGCGTGGTGAAATCAACCGGATCAGAAAGCAACTTGATCTTCAGGTACGGATACAATACACTTTGCATAGAAATTAATTAATTCCAATTTTGGAAACAATTCAACTTTTCTCTCTCTGTTTTATGACATAACGGTTTGGACAACATCAAAATCACACACGTAGACATGCTGGCCTCTACTAAATGGCATTGTAAGTTTCATAAGCTTGTGATGGAAAACAGGCTGGCCAGAAAGATTTCATCACTTCCTTTAACATTATCATGTATTTTGTGGATCAAAAATATTAAAAGTAGATGCGATTATGGCAATGAAAAGGAAACAGTTGTAGATGTGTATTGTTTTTGTGCACAGATGATGTCTCCTCTGACGACGATGACTCTGTCAGGAGAGGTTGACACCACCAACCCCTATCATCTCAGAATCAGTAACAATTATGGTGATGACCGCACCCTCAAATGTGTGATGACTTTTGACAAGGAGAGGAGATTTGTTGACTTCCAGACGAACTATGACCTTGGTAACTAAACAAACTGAAACTGGTTGTTGTATCACATCGCTGAAATATAAACTTTGTTGTAAAAAGTCTTGCGATTCATGTCACAATATGCGTATAGTTTAACTTACTCACTTTTATTATTTATTATTCATTATGGAACTGTGATTTTCAGATAACCCAAGTAACACTATCAACTTGCATGCCAACTACATCAACTCAACTGCAGTGAAAGCTGAACTGTATAGTACAACCAACAGCGGACGACTCACCGACAGTCTTGTTTTCGTTCGTCTTAACACATCAAGAATCCTCCACACCAGGATCTCTTGGAGACCAGAAGTTGTTCAGGAAACGCAGGAGTACTTGACTTACAAGGTCCGGAGGTTTGGTCAGAAGGCAAAGAGTGAATTCCATGACATCTATGAATCTGTTGGACGAGAAATCACTGGGAAATACCAACGAATTGCTACAGCTTTCAGTGAGGACATTGCCCCTTTCGTAACGCTCGTTGAAAGTGAGATGGCAAGCATTGAGGCTCAGCTAGATGACATCAGACGTGACATCAGGCGCATGTATAGCCGAAACGACCTCTATATTGCAGACCTGGGAGAAACATTCCTATCCACATTGTAAGTAATTGCTTTGTCTTACTATTTTTGCAGAATTGGGACTAGTTTTGAAGGAACGTTTACATTGCTTACATTGCTTTCTATATTTTCATGTTCTTTTTATGTTATATTAACAGTGAGAGCTACAAGGATTTTGTCACGGCTACAAAAGCCAGGTTTGCCAAGATCAGCGAGGCAATGACCTATTACCTGGAGGAAGTGAAGAACTACCCAATCAACAGAGAGTACCAAGAGATGGTATCCCAGTCCCTTTCTACGCTAAAGGTAAAATGCCTTGATTCTCATTCACTGGGAAATGACATCGAAATACAGTGTTGCAAAGTAACACTTTAGATCACATTAGCATCCCAACCATTGAATCTAATCATTTATTGTAAGGCGTCTATAAATTCCTTACATACACAACTTGTTCAATGAAAGTTTCTTTTTATTTTAGACTGTCATCGATTATGGTGTGACATCCGCTGTTGATATTATTGGCAAGATTGATGACCAACTGAAAGCCCTCAAGGATCAATACCAATTCCAATCTCAAAGAATCCAGGATGGAGTTTCAGGTACAAGTCTATTGTATCAGATACTACGGATCTCGACAGATCTATACAACACAATTGTATCTATATTTGTAGTTGTGATGGTGAAGAAAGTAAAATGTCGTTCTCTATACCAATATCATACATGAGTATTCCGGGCTATGTGTTTGCAGAATCCATAAACAGAATCAAGAACCACCCGAGACTTATTGCCCTGAAAGCCAGAATGTCTGACATTGACTACCAAAGGTACATCACAATGGTCCAGGAGAGAGTAAATAGCTGGAACATCCCCGAGAAATACAACTCTGTTATCTACAATGCCCGTGAGATGATCAACAGCAATCTCGCCAATGTCCTGGAACATGAAGATGTCAAACACATGAGATCTGTCGCCAACAACGTTTACCAAGAGGTAACTTGAAATATGAAAAATGGACATCATCAACTCAAGTTGTTAAACTTCACTGGGTGATATGTGTAGGTTCCAATGCTACTGAAGCACACAGTAATACCACAAAGAATATAAGTTAGCATAAACATAAATGTTCGATAAAGATAAAAGGATGCAAACGATACGTATTCTTCTTTCAGGGTGTGTGGGCATACAACTACTGGCAGGTGGAGGAAAATCTACAAAAGCACCTCAGCAGCATCTATGAGATCATCAAGGAGATGGTTGAGGAGGAGATCCAGAAATACCGACAGTACCTGAACTTTCTGGAGAAATCCAAGGTCACTGTGTGGGACCCTGAGCATGGTGAAATCCAGATGGATGTGTACCTGCCCATCCCACTCAAGTCTCTGGACTCCCTTCCCGAGGTGGATTCCTATGTTGACAGGGTCAAGAATGCTGTAGACCGATACACCCCGGACAGAGAAACCATCAAGCAATACTACGACAAGGTATTTACTTCCTGTACGCCATCGTTCACTGGTAGAGAAAAATAACCAAACAACTTGAAATAACACAATTAACACACTCAACACAAAACTACCCATTTTTCACCGTGTTTCAGTATATGCCCAACATCAAATGGAGATCTGCAAATCAAACCAAACCAAGCGATGACCAGTTCACTGAAGAGCTCAATGTAAGTAGAATTAAACAGTTCGTGGCCTATAATGTTTAAAATAGTAATAAATTCTTACTGCAACCGAACATGGGTTAAAAGTAAAATATATTACATATCACATCTGTGGCTAAAACACTCACCCGTGTAGATCCGGGTTAGAATAAGTCTTCAGCAGCACATGCTTGCCGTAAAAGGCGACTATACTTGTCATCAATTCAAGTGAAGACTATACTTGTCGTAAGGGGCGACTAACGGATCGGTTGGTCAGGCCCGGTGACTTGGCTGTGCGTATCATCGTATTCCAATTACGTGGATTGATGCTCATGATGTCAATCACTGGATTGTCTGGCCCAGACACGATTATTTACAGACTACCATCATATAACTAGCATATTGCTGATCGCGTCGTTAAACAACAAACAAATAAACAAAGCTAAATACCTGTGGCCAAGTTGTGTGCCAAGCAGCAATTCGCAGTGCAGAGTTGTGTCCCTTTGGCGTACTTGTAAAACATGTCTACTGGTCAGTGATGAAGCAGTGAGTTGGTCCCTGAGTTATTCAATGTGGACACTGTAAGCATAGAACTAAGCCCTATTCATTTGTCATTTGTTGCAGGAGTTCGTGATGAAGAAGTCACTTAGACAGCGCCGTCGTTACCGAGCCAGAAGCATCTGAACATCTGGCATGTCCGAAAATGATCTTGAGATTATTGTAATATGTTAATAATTTATTTATTTCATTGTGTATAATGTACAGTTCTTATTGAATAATCTTTATGTTCAATATATTGCATTATTTGAAAATAAAACATTGACCTGTACCCTTTTTATCCTTATCACTTCTATTAGGCTTTCTCAAGGGTAATGGCCACAACACACAATTATGTTAGTCCACCAACCTAACATATACATTTTACAGTGCTAGTAAAACACGGGCTGCAATTGAATTAACTGATTCAGAATGTTAGGTCCTCTTGAACCGTTTGACACAGGGGATATAATTAGCAAACGGAGTGTCAAAATAACAAAAATAGGCGCTGTTACTATGTTACATCCACCACATTCTATTTCAAGGAGTCTGTGTTCAGTGAAACCCAATTGGACGCCATCGTGCCCAGTTGATGTCCTCTTACTTTATGTAGACAATCCTAACAGTACCCAGCTAGAACAGCTAGTTTTCTGATTAACAGTAGCCAAACACAAAACACAGAGTATCCTAACTTGTAAATACAGCGAGTCAGATGAGTTTAAACCCGCCTTGAACCGAATTTCAGTTATGACACGGCGTGTCATCATAATGTGGGAAGGAAGTGATCCTGGTCGGGCAACAAACAAACACGTACTTCTTCATGCAAATTGTGTGAGTGGTGGGTGTAACCGGTATGGCAGGACATGTTTACCACGGACACCTGGTGTCATCAGTGATTTCCAATGATGCATGCATATATGTTCACCAATATTTCGCACACAACAATGTTAAAACCGCGGGGTATAAGAACCTGAAACCTCTTGATTGTAGTCCTTCGTGCTATCCCTGTGCTGCGTTGATGGTTGTCGTCACCAATGTAAAGTTTCCTGGTCGCCATTAACTTAGCTTGGTTTGTTTGTACATTTTTATATTAACTTTGTTCCAAGTTTGTTGTAAGTAAAAGCGACAAAACCCTTTCCATATTCATAAGAAATCACTGCTAAAAGCAATTTCGTCTATATCATGAGGATATGTTTATGAATCACTATCAAATAGTGATGATACAAGCTTTTCGCGAAAAGGTGAGCGTATCCTGCCCCAACGGTGGCACCCGTCACAAACATATGTAAAGTCAATTGAACATCTGAAAAAACACGGGAACATATGGTACAAGTTAAAATAGGGAATTGCATCGGACATCATTCGTGTCACTGATGCGACAAGTTTGGAAATGTTCTCTACATATCTACCATACAACTTTTTGAAAGCTTTACTGAGGCCTTGAATGTTGTAAGCTTGATCAAACAACTTCTGAGCAAGAGTCGTTTGATGCTCTTTGAAATCTTGGAAGAAAAAAAGCATGCTCGATTGTACTTCAAAAGTTGTGAAATGTAGAGACCAATAGCTGGAGCTGCAGGAATATTGCTCGATATAAAGGGAAAGTTGACTGCTGGAAAGTTGAAGTCATCACTCTTGTCATGCAGTCTTGTGTAGGGTGTTGTGTCACTTGTGATTTTTGCATGATGCAAATGCCTATGAATCTTAGTTTCATATCTTATTTCAATACATATTTTACATCTTATCCATATTTGACATAATGCCCAACGATGTGCACTTTAAACATGTTTAGATCATTAGGATAATACCGAATCGTATGCTTTTTGTTGTAAACATGTTTAGATTATGGGGGTGTTGTGTTTAGGCTTTGAGACGGTAGCTCATTTCATGAGTTTAAATCCTAAACGTGTTTAGATAGACCACACTAAATGTGTATTCCGTTTAGGATTTAAATACATGAAATATTTAGATGTTTAACTTGTCGTATATACCTGTTTACATTCTAAACACATTTTACAGTGTAAAAGCACATTCGATTGTAACTCAAACGTTGTGAAATGTAGACACCAAAATATGGAGTTGTTGGAATAATGCTCGACAAAGGGAAAGTTGACTATGAAAAAAATGAAGTCATCCCTCTTGTCAAACAGTCTTCGTCACTTTATGCATAGATCTAAATATGAAACAAATGAGGCGGTTTCACTGGTGTCTTCTATTTCTAGTTCAGGGGGGTAAATCGGTGGAAGGGGGGAAATGGGAAAAAGGCAAGATGGATGAACCTGTCGCAGTCACTGCGTGATGTGGAACGCACAAACTGAAAAACAGGAAATAGAATTGAAATAATCCAACCTGTCCCCTAGTTTACATTGTATCATATGTTGACATGGTTTGTTTTTAGGTTAACAGTTGACTTGCCTTTTACCCGTGTTAGTGACGGAAAGCACCGTTGGGACAGGTTACGCTCCCCTTTAACACCTGGTATCATCACTATTTGAAAGATGGTTTGTTTTTAGGTTAACAGTTGACTTGCCTTTTACCCGTGTAAGTGACTGAAACCGCCGTTGGGACAGGTTACGCTCCCCTTTAACACCTAGTATCATCACTATTTGAAAGTGATTTCATGAACACATGCTCATGATATAGTCGGAATCGAACAATGAACAATGGTTAAGGAAATGGTTTTGTCGCTTTTATTCATTTCATTGTTGTATAACAACTCACTTTACCCTATTTTGATACTGTATATACTTCGCCAATGACAATCCAAGTTTTTGACACATGTTATAATTGATAAAGGCCAATTTTACATAACACCAGGTCAATCTTCGTCAATCTCTGTGCTGCCCCTATAAGAGATTGTGATAATAACTTGTCGCTACACAGAGCTAAGGACTGTCCAAGTGCAAACGTCGTGATCTATCGACAAATGAAACATGATTCACTTCCCTTGTCTTTAAACATGAGTAACTGTAGAACAATATCGTGCAACAATATATTTACTTATCAAGTTGGAAACCTGTCCGGTAAATTTTTTTTTATTCACTTAGCAATGGCGGCCAAACATTCGTACACTCCCGATAACGCCAAACCAGTAAGTACATAGAAAGTTGTACGACAGAAAATAACTACACATAATTGAAGGCAAGTGTTTTAGGAAGTGAATCGTGTTGCAGTTTTCGTGAGATTACGATACATGTACAGTATGGCAGGGTTGTAGGCGCAGTATGTTCCGAATGAGGAATTTATTAGGAACACACTAAGGGACAGTCCGAAGCTGGTTTAACGCCGCTTTTAACAGTATTCTGACGGCGTGTCAGCTTAATGTGGGATGAAAGCCCGATGTGATGCAGGTATCAGATCTTTACCATTTGGTGAAACCCACGAGCACGGTTAAAGTGCTGACAAACCTAGAAACATAATCGGGGCGAACCGGGATTCGAACCCACAATCACAGGTTTAACATTACAGTTTTACAACCACTGCATGATGATAACAAAAGGTCACTTTGTCTGCAATTAGTTCAGCAATCAAACAAACGGAGGCCTAAGAGAAACATAACAAGAAATGTTCTTTTTATGCTTCGGAAACACACACGCGAGGAGAAATGACATATACCTTGAATTTTTAATTACATGTTTATTAAACATTTAAGAAACAGGTAGATTCCTGTCCAGGGTGACATGTTTGTCTTCGCTGTGGTCGCTTTCTATACCGAGGAGCAAAAGAAACTATACCTCTCAGGTGATTTTATCAATAAATATCTTAAGTTACCCAGCCACAGATTACTTTTTATAAACTATTGTAGGAAAGAGTGATGGTTAAATAGACATAATCAAATTTAACAATAGTTCTTTCAGTTACAAACTCGGTATACTTTCGTTTGCCCCTCAGTATATATTCAGCAGTGTGTGTGTGTGTGTGTGTGTGTGTGTGTGTGTGTGTGTGTGTGTGTGTGTGTGTGTGTGTGTGTGTGTGTGTGTGTGTGTGTGTGTGTGAAACCTCAGGGTAACGGAACTAAGCATTAGACCAGACTTCATGGGTATTTTACACCACGGCTGTAGGTTCGTCATCTGAATGTTTGAAGAAATATAATAATCCACGCCTATACTTCAAGGGAGGTAATTCATATCCTGCCTCTGCTTCGGTTAAATGCGTCACAGTTCGTATTGTTCCAGTGTCACCTTTGGTCAGCATGGCAAACCTTTAAATCAAAATTATATGTCAATATGGACGCGTCTTTGTTCATTTTTTCTTCTTTTCATCTTGTCAAGAAAACGGGGAATGTTGTACAGAGAATCCACTGTATTTGAAACAAGTCCAGAATGGCTTCAACTTAACCCTACCATCCAGGGACCATCGTCAAAGCCGTGATGCCACGGTACAATTCCATATTCACTACACAACAACTTTGTCAACATTCTTATCTCACACACATGTTGGTGAGAAACCTATTTGGTTGGTTGGTTTGTTGTTTAACGCAACACTAAGCAATAGTCCAGCTATATGACGGCGGTTTGTGAATAATCGAGTCTGAACCAGACAATCCAGTGATTGACACCATGAGCATCGATCCACGCAATTGTGATTGATGACATGCATCAACCAAGTCAGCGAACCTGACTACCTATCCCGTTAGTCGCCTCTTATTACAAGCATGGGTCGCTGAAGACCTATTCTACCCCGGATATTCACGGGTTGAAACCTATTTGAGATAACACTTATCAAACATATGTGTCAGGCCGAATTCCAGGTCCGTTACTAGCTACTCCATGGCGATGAGCTAAGAACGGTTTATGAAGGTTACTCTCCTTTTGCTCCTTAGATACGTTCTGAAACAAGTCGTTGTAAGGTAAATGGTATCTGACAGCTACTGGTGTAGTAATCTCTACATGTTCCTTATCCGGTAGGATCAAGAAGCGAATAGAGTCAAATAATCTTTGTTGGATAGAGCAAAGAAAATCCTAATGCTACTCAAAGTCAGAAGCCTCTATCAAGAAGATAATCCCCAACTTTGACCATGGTGCTGTAGCAGCTCCCGGGGTGAGTGCCCTCTTCGTATAAAGCGATCAACACGCACGTGTTAGCCTTGAATATCACACATCCGGCAGCGGTGCGGGCGTCCCGCCCCACCATGATACTGGGTCCGGTCACCCTAGTGAGGGTGAACACCCTACCCCCCAAGCCTATCCCTTGTAATCGAAGCTTCGACGGGTCATCGAAGCCGTCAATAATGTCCTTGACCTCTACAGGGTGGAAGGCGGCGTTAGGTGACGCTGCCCATACTTTCCCGTCGACGATGTTGTGAATTGAGATCTTTGAGGCAAATCCGCCATTTATGAACACATCGACGTAGTCCTTCCATGTGATCGATGGCTGAAACAAAATATTGTAAATGATTTCTACCATGTCATATACAGCAGCTCATCCGGCGTCCCTACGTTGTACCGGAAATGCACATATAAAAGTATCATGACGAAATACATGCTGTGGATACAAACAACAAAGATGAAGGCGAGTGAGTGAGTTGGGTTTTACACCCCTTTTTGTGTGTACCCGATATGAATACATGATGTTGTCAATTATTTCCCAACGGAATTTCACGACGGAGTGTAAATAATAGTCTGGCCTCGGTAAACCAGTGACACACAACAAGTAAGGTCATACATGAAGGTCAAACATTCACACACAGGGAAGGTTATAACATCCCTAAATTATTATGGAAATTACCGAAGAATGTCTGTCAAGGTATATTTAGATATTTACATTTCACAGTATTGGCTATTAGGGATTCGAACAGAACTTGACAAAGACATCTGTTTTGATTAACTTAAATTAAAATTAATGTATTTGCAGTATGTCTTTGAAGGGAAAGTGAGTCAGTGATTTGACAGTCATTTTGGACTTTGTGGGCTTTGGAAACCCCAGTGTAACAAATTTTTAAACGCTGTACACGTTCCCCCACTATAGTGAAACCCACAAGCAAGGATATGACGTTGCCAAACCAAGGATCGATATATCATGATCAGGGGGAATCTTGGAGTCGAACCCACGACTAGTGGATACATAACAATGGTACGACACTCTGCAGAACTACTAGTATTTAAAACGACTTAAACTCAGTTTAAAATAATTGCGCCAACTGTGAACCTTTGTTGTGAATCATACTGGGAGTGTCGATGGAATCTCGATCAACGTGAAATTGTACCCTTCCACTCCATAGCTATCCCGTGTATAATAATGCGCGAGAGTGGTTGAGATCCGGCCATTAAGATCTCGATATTTATTTAGAAAATAGTAAGTTGACATATATGGTCATGGCGTCGAAATGATCCTTCTACAACATCGACAGTATATGCGAAACATTGAAATAACATAGACAGCTTCATTTTAGGGTTTTACGCCGAATATTATAGCTATAAGCTTGATGTGGGAGGGACCCGCGATAATCCGGGTTAGGGGCGACTAAAGGGATCGGGTGTTCAGGCTCGCTGACTTGGTTGATGCATGTCATAGTATCCCAATTGTCAATCAGTGCACTGTCTGGTCCAGACTCGATTACTTACAGACCGCCGTCATATAGCTGGAATATTGCTGAGTGCGGCGTTAACCACCAAACAAATGATGGAGAGAGAGAGAGAGAGAGAGAGAGAGAGAGAGAGAGAGAGAGAGAACGCTAAAAATGATGGAGAGAGAGAGAGGGGGAGAGAGAGAGGGGGAGAGAGAGAGAGAGAGAGAGAGAGAACGCTAAAAATGATGGAGAGAGAGAGAGGGGGAGAGAGAGAGAGAGAGAGAGAGAGAGAGAGAGAGAGAGAGAGAGAGAGAGAGAGCTAAACATCTAAAAATGAAGTCTTTAAATGAAGTCTTCGAAGTTTAATGGGAAATCCGCAGTGCGGTCGCGGGAAAGGAGCTGGCAAATCTAGAAACATAATCAGGGCGAATCTAATATTTGAACCCACGATCACAGATTTCAGGAACGACCTTAAAGACGCTACTCTGCACAGCGGATTGAGACGGCTTAGACGACCGGGCCAGTCTCTTGTTTATGGTAGTTTTCCATTGATATATATATATGTAGAAAAACAACAACCTACCGAATCAATATCTCTGTTTTCGACAGTCATGTGTGATAGTGTGCCTTCCTTCCTTAATTTCACCATACTGCTCCCGTCATGACCCACAGAACTGGACTGGCTAGGTCAGACGAGCTCGTGGGATAAAGCTAGCTTCTGGTTACACAACCAAGGTGCATTATTAATCCAATCCGCTGTATTGAGAACTACTCACGCACTTATTGTTCTGCGTTCAATGAGCTCAGTTCTAATACAGATATCATGCTTGGTAGGCGAGAGGTATTCGGTTTTAATATCCCTACACCGTGACGCTTGATCCCTACCGGTGGGTCGATGTATGTCACGTCCAGAATAAACGTGACGTGGAGCTTCGGCAAACATAATATATGGATTACAGATGAGAAATATTTATGTTGAGATTAAATGTGACATTTGAGAAGACAATGTTTTTGAATGGAATTAATGATATTTTACATCATATAGAAGGTGGTAAATAATAAGTGAGAGAGTTTCATTATGCTAATGATGTATCTGTGTTTGCAGTCTCTGGTTCGTGTCTGTAGTTTGTCAGCAATCTGTGGAATATTGTGTGCCTATGGATGTGTCCGCGACTGGGTATTCCAGTTGTCTGCGTCCGTGTCTGTGCTCATATCTGTCTGTCTGTCTGTCTGTCGTTCTGTCTCAGTGAGTACATGTCCATGTCTGTGTCTGAATGTGTGTTTGTACTCTCTGTCTGTTTATGTACATGTATATCTCTCAAATGTCTGTCTTCCTTAAATATGTCTGTGTCAACTGCCTGTATATCAATGTCTGCGTCCACGTTTGTTAAATCTCTATATGGCCCGTGTCTGTATGTATGTGTCTGAATGGATGTCCCTGTTTATGTCTGTATGTCTATGTATGCGTTCACGTTTGTTATCTTTATGTACGGTCGGTATCTGTATGTATGTGTCTGAATGGCTAGTTATATAATTATACTGGTGGAAACGAACAAGGGAGCAATGAATTTTATGGGGAAATAAGTTTCACTGTTACTACATTTGAAATATCGCGCATACAAATTCAACACATATCAGAATCAAATGTTGAGATGTGTTTGTGTGCATTGTTTCCAACGCATATCTGGTAGACAAGGCTGGGAACTCATGATAGCATATAATTTTACTGTGTCTACAACGAGGGGTTCTTTTTTTCTTTTTCATCAGTATATGCCTTTCACCGCTGTCTGTATGTTTGTATGTCTATATATGTGCCTACTGTTTGTTACCTTAATGTTTGATCCGTGTCTGTTTGTATGAGTCTGAATGGCTGTCCACGTTTACATGTCTGTGACCGCTGTCTGTATGTCTGTGTGTCTCTGTGTCAACGTTTGTTATCTTCATGTTTGATCCGTGTCTGTATATATGTGTCTGAATGGCTGTCCTCGTTTATATGTCTGTGGCCGCTGTTTGTGTGTCTGTGTGTCTCTGTGTCAACGTTTATCTATATATTTGATCCGTGTCTGTTTGTATGTGTCTGAATGGCTGTCCCCGTTTATCTGTATGTCTCTGTAAGTAGGTTAGCACACAGCATAGAGAGGAGGCAAGTCTGAGAAAATGCACATCAATTACATTTTTATGTTCATTTGTTCCTGAAGATACAGAGTCCATTGACTAAAAAACGAACAAAGCTGTAATACAGCATTGGAATTCAAAAATCGGATTAAACCAAAAGCTGGCTCAGAAAAGGCACTGTAAATAAAGAATACAATCTTCTCCCCTAATCTCCTGTCCATTATAGGTTGAAAGTATATAAGTAGGTTTTGTGGTTAACAAATAAATCAATAATTCTTAATGTAAGCTCACTTTGAATGTGTGCCAGTATTCGTGGACTGGCCCAACTCCTACCGCTCAGTGCGTGACATGCAATAGTTAGTCTTTTGGATATATTCCAGGAAGTGAATGGGTTGGGTCTGACGCTTCTTTGATCAGTATTTCAATGGTATCACGGCGTCTGATGTGTGGGGCAACCAACAGACGTTTTTGTTTGAAACAAACGAGCAGCCAGAACAAGGATTATAATCGGGGCGCATGATTCGAACAATGAAAGCAACTCGGCAGAGAGAATTTGCGGCGCATTTTGTCACTGAACCACTCGTGCGCCCTAGTATAAAATCAGCTGGACCCCGTTACCTCGAATGTACCGATATCTTGAACCTATTCTCTGGTCCTAACCATCTCATTATATAAATACTTATACATTTTCTCGCTTATCTCGAATTAGAGATAAAAAATACATTGAACTACCTCGAACCTAGGAGTCCGTCCCAACTTTGATTTTACTATAGAATTTTACATGTTAAGTACGCCATTACGACTTTGGTTATTTTCTGGTTCCTCGATCCGTACCCAGTATACCTCCTATATGAAACAGGGGCACGCGTGGCCCCGTCAGCTGAGGCTTCGCATTTCGCTGTGCACAGTTGCGTCCCTTCGCCACGCCAGAAACCTATGATCGGTGATTAGAATTTCACTTTTCTCAAGATAATGTTTCTGGCTTTGTCAGCACCGTGTCCGTGCTCGTGGGTTTCACCAGTGGTAAACGTCTGAGACTTGCATCAATTCGTACTCTCCTCCCACATCAAGCTGACACCATAAAATACTGTTTAAAGCCGAGTTCATCTTCCCGAGGCAAGTGGGTTAACTGACTATAAAAGTCCAGTTGCATAGTCCAATCAAAATCGCACAACGAAATCGCAATCCGGATCGTAAACTGTCGTGCAGGTTTCGGTCGATTGCAGGATTTGCAAAACATGTGCAACGCTAACTCGTTGTCATCAGATATTTTCCAGATCTTTTCATGTTTTTAATCAAGGTGCTCGCGTGATTTGATGCACTTCGCGATGAAAGAACCGTTTTATCGCAATATAGATCTTGATTATCGATCATATCGTCTTGACTGGGCGCCGCCATTTTGTTTGAAACAAATGCAAGTGATACGAGAGGTAGAACCTGATTGGTCCATAGGAGATGCTTAGAAGGGACATAACTCGTAATAACCACTGGTAGCGCTACAGTCGAGCCCAGTAATTCCAGCCGAGTTCGACAAGGGTGAAAACTGGACTTTTAAAGTCAGTTAACTCTCTTGCCTCGGGAAGATGAGACGAATTAAACCCTCAACTATTAGTTGTGGTTTCTTTCATAAGATCAGATTGTAGACTGTAAAGGGTACTGAATTTACGCCGGTTTTAACCAACAGATCCCTTAGAAATGATTATATTGTTATTGAATAGAAGAGAAATTATTAATTGATAAACTTAACTCAATATCAACACCATATAAAAACATGTTTAAAAATATGTTGTATATTACACGTTCACGTGCACCTCTATACATATGTTTGTATATTTGCATACGTGCGTAAATATACATACGTGAGTATACTTGTCATGTGAACGCGTTTACTCATGTGTGTATATTTACACCAGGGTCAAATTTGCACCATGTCGTGAGTAGGTGCAAATGTGCAAATGTAAATTGGGATCTTTTATCGAATTACACAGTACGGCGTTAACAATTCTTCCCCGGTTACTACGGTGCCACGAAACAATACTAAGTATTCAAACAATTTTTAAGAAACATGCCCATATATGTATATACTAGTAGTTTATGATTACGAAGAGTGAGTGAGTGAGTGAGTTTGGTTTAACGCCGCTTTTAACAGTATTCCAGTTCAGCTTAATGTGGGAGGAAAGCCCGAAGTGATGCAGGTCTCAGACGTTTACCACTTCGGTGAAACCCACGAGCACGGGTATGGTGCTGACAAACTTAGAAACATAATCTGGGCGAACCGGGATTCGAAGCCACAACCTTAGGTTTCTGGCGTCCCAAAGGGACGCAACTCTGCACAGCGAATCGCGGCGCCTTAGGCGCCTGGGCCACCCGTGCCCCTAATTGCATTATTGATATGCATGTGTACACTCACTGTCCGTTGTCTATTGCGTGTCAGATATCAATAACATTGTACATATCAGATGTCACGTGGCATGGTTCCCGTGAAGATCCCGGTTAGAATAGCAACCCATGCTTGCCGTAAAAGGCGACTATGCTTGTCATAAGTGGCGACTAACGGGATCGGGTGGTCAGACTCACTGACATGGTTGATGCATGTCATCGTATCCCAATTTCGTGGATCGATGCTCATGATGTAAATGACTGGATCGTCTGGTCCAGATTCAATTATTTACAGACCGCCGTCATATAGCGGGAATATTACCGTGATTGGCGTTAAACAACAAACAAACAAACAAAATCATTCGACCGACCCAGAAGCACGGGTAGCCCAGTCACTAAACTCACTGACTCACTCTACCGGACCACGTGATCGTCATTGTTTGATGAAATGTGTTACCTATAATGAATGGGCCAGTGGCCCCTTTACCGACATAAACACAATCACATCAGTTCGCTATTTTACGGTAAATGACGTCTCTCGGTGTCGGCATACTTTTACGGGCGCTTCTGGCACTCTGACAGATGTACATTACCATCATATTCTGATCCTACAGTGTACACATTCGCTGTCCGGCGAACATAGACATATTGCTTGTCTGTTGGGGCTGTTGGGTAGCCTAATAGTCAGCTCAAAGACCCGGGTTCGATTCCTATCATGGGTATCCCATTTCTGGCGTCACCCGACGTGATATTGCTGAAGCATTTGTACAAGCGGCGTAAAACCCGACTCACTCACTCGTGTTAATGACGACACAACGCTGTAGTCGGGAGGCGTGGTAGCGGAACACCTGCGATGATACAAATTGAAAAATTGCAGAAACCAGCCACCATAGGGAGTATATGGAATCCTAGAAGGGATAGTGTCGCGTTGGCGCGCTTTGGTAAATTATGATACTTGTTGCTTGTTTTGGTAAGTGTGACAACGCGACAAGTCCCTTCTAGGATTCCATAGCAAACACTTTGAAACTTCCAGAGTGAAACTTCCAATTTGAACATAATGTAGGCATTATTCAATAATAGACATGTATCCACCACAGCAGAAAATACATAGTACTTACATGTAACAAAGCATAGACTCCTTCAGTGTAATCTTCCTCTTTGAGACTTGTATACAAATAGAACGAGTCTCCATCAAAAGCCATGATTACTATACCATTCTACGACCACACGCTGAATAAATACCAGGCAATCTTTCAAGTTTCCTAATACACAAATCGTTCGTGTAACTCTAATCCCCTACCGAGTGGTCTCTAGACTTCAAATGTAAATTTTTGATATTTATAGAAGGTTTTAATCTTATCGACAAATCGCAAGACAAATAGCAGGCACTGGAACGTAACCAGCGTTGATATGAAGACAAATACTCAGTTGAGTTAGGGTATAAGTCAAAGCGGCTTGTCATACGGACAAAAGAGAAAGTCCACGAGAAGCTTGTTGCAGGGGAACGTTGTTTACGCTGAGATAATGAGCCGAGAGTGATACTTGATACCTGGACGAGCGGGTGTGACACGGAGGGAGCACTTCACAGACAGGTCAATACAGGATAATGATTTGGTGAACAATTGGTTCTATTTAGATAGAGTTTGTCGAATACAGGCCTTGTTCCATGTTATTGAAACCACTGAAGTTTTCTAAAATTGTTTGTACTATAAACATTGTAGCAAAGGTATTTCGATTCTAGGCCAATGGGTGAATGGGTTAGTGAACTGGGTTTAACACTACTTCTAACGGAATTACAGTTATATCAAGGCGTGTCGGCAACTTTGTTCTTGAACGAGTTGACTAGTTCCCATGCTGACAAACTAAGAATCGTAACCAGGACCAATCTAAGATTCGAACCTACGATCACTAGAATCTGGCACGCCCAAGGGACGCTACTCTGCACAGGTCCAGCCGTGCCCACTTTATGATAGAAAAACATATTTTTGACCAAAGACAAAGGCATAACGGCATATATCATGACCTTAAATGTTCCCAATCATTTCAGAGAGAGTGTGAAATGGTTGTTTAATTTGTGAATAGTTTTACCGTCGAGTATATATATTGCGCGATTTTCCATTTTCCATTGTAATCTGATATTCTTTAAAAACCTTAGTTTTATCAGCAGCTGTAGTGGCGACTCAGTTTTAGCTAGAAGGGAACACGATGGTTCGCCATGCCTATTCCACACCTTGTACTCACCAGGTGGCAAAGATCCCAGTCATCAGTTTATTTCAGAACACTCTGTTCAAGCTGGTCTGAACTCGGGCTAACTGACAGTGCGTCCTAGCAAGTTTGATTCTAATCATTCAAAATCACCTTTGTTCGTCCTGAAACCTCATCTTTTGAAAGAGCCATGCAAAACTTTTTAGCCTATGAACGGAACTTGCAGAAGTGCCAATCCCTGGACCTCAACAATTGAGCTGGTTGGTGCTGATTCTGTAGACAGGTAAGATACCCAGGAGCTTGTCCTTTCACCCATTTGAAGACAAGGACCAATACCTTGTACTGTATACCATAATGCACAGACAGCCTGCGTAGTTGTTGAAGAACTGCAGTGATGTGGCCATGCATCTCTTGCTGTTATGTTTTTTTTACCCTCTGAAATTTAGCCAGCAAATGATTCGAGAGACCGAAATAAATTACAATAGGCTAACAAGATGTAATATAGCCTTGCACCATGTGAACATACATGAAACAATACACTAAGCCTTAGTTTCAAACACGACACTGAATCTCCTCTGGAACTGTGCAACAAAGTCCATCTCTGAACCTCTTGATAGGTCACTTTGAAACATTATTAAGTCCATATATGGTTTAAAGATAACCATCAATGGCTTATTTCAAGCCCTGATTAATCCCAAAACGAGGCTTACACACCTGTGCTAATTTTAGAGTCAGTCACTTTCACCATGAGTCCATGGGCAAGGTGTTTGTTCACAAACAGCAATATGGAGCCCTTTGCAGATAGGAACTTTCACTGTGACATATTCAGGCCAGTGTTTATGTCCTCCAGTGACTCCTCTAAGGCCATATTATACCTCATGGCCTGGGCAGACTCAATCAATGGTGAAACCATAAACCATAGATATGGTGCTAACCAAGTGCCAAAGTCTGCACAAATCTGGAATTTCAAACCTGCGATCAATAGAGCCTGGCATACCAAAAGGACACTACTCTACACGGTTTTACATTGGTGACTTAGACCACTAGGCCATTCTGACCCCTACAAGATGGCCCTATTGACAGCTGGACATAGAGTGAGTGTCACAGAATCGTTGTTACAGCACCGGGACCAACTTGAGGACAAAACTAGTGGTTGATAGCCTTCAATGACACACGCCATGACATTATTTACTTGAGACCTCGACTGCTCTGAAATCGGAATTGGGCTCAAGGGCAAGTTCATTCATTTAGGGTAAGGCCAGTCCTAAATTACTGTCCACTAAAACACAATATTTCTTATTATCAACCATTTGCCCAAATGAAGGTATGTCTTCCCCCTCTGTGCAGTTGTTTTATCCCCTTAATGCCGAGTGCCAGACAGGGTAACAACAAGTACCACCTTTTACCGTCTTTTGGTATGAAGCGGCCTGGGATTGAACCACTGACATATCTGTCTGATTTTTTAAAACAAAGGCATTTCTTGCGATAGAAATTTTATTGGAGAATATAAGACCTTTATGCTTATAGAGAAAACAAAGGTTACAATGTATATAACAAACTTTATATATATCACAGATACAGTGGATTATGTCGAAGACAGCTTGTCCAGAAGACATGTGGTCCCAAAGTGACTGATACTTTCTCGCACACTTGTAACAGAAATCAGATCAAGTCTACACAAAAACAGCAATTTGATGTTCACTTTAAGATATAATTTAAGTAATCCATCTTGAAAAATTAAAGAGGGGGGGGGGGGGGGTCTGGGAATCCTGAGGTTTGCTGCCATATCACTGGAATCTAGGAACCCCCTAAATCCTTAACTTTCAGTTTCAACATTGAGGTTATGACAACAACCCCTTGACTTTCATGCCAAAGATCGGACCGGATTTGCTCTCCACCTGTCTCTTATATATCATTATTAGTTACTATTAAATCTTTTTTACAACAACCAGATCTTCACATACAGGGAATAATGGTAAGTAAGGGATAAGAATTATAGACTTTCAAAGAAAGTTTTTGAAGATATTGTTACCAAATTTTGCCAAAAGGAGATTTAATTGTTAACTTAAAAAATCTGTTTCTTTCAAATTAAGGAAAAATCATGATAAATATAAAATGCTGAAAATTTACTGTTCCAATTCAGGATGAAATCGCTGATAACTTCCTTGGTCTCACTTCCTTGATTAAACTTCTAATCGAATCACAGAATATTTCTTACACATCTACTACCATCAGACAACAGAGGTAGATGTTTAAAATACTGAGTTATTTAATATAAATCTAACTACCGGCAATTCAAATGGACAGATCTGTACCTTAACTAAAAGCTACATCCATGTGACCAACTAACAATATATCAAAATCATGTTCAATCGAAAAACCTTTCAGCAGGTTCAAGTAATCATGAACAATTGTTATAAATGTGTATATATGTAAGATAATACAGTGTCTAACAATCAATCTAAAATTCATTTTACATTAAAATCATTTAGTGAAATGCAACATTTGCAAGGTTCCATGGTAACAAATAACATTATATACAATATAAGGCTTATTTCAACATGTTCAAAAGGACTTCACCTTTCAATAAACCAGTTCTAAAAACAGTGACTGATCATAAAATACCCCTGGCAGTAGCATTGAGCATGTGTAGATGATATATGCATAGCTCTTTCTCTCAAACATGTACAATTTATGGTCTCATGTGCCAAAAATAGTGCTTCATTTTTCTATTCTGTTGATAACAAAATAATAATGAAACGACTCAAACCAAGGAATGATACAATGCCTTCTGTGAACTCTTTTCATCTTTTACCTTCTATCAAATTAATTGTTTTTCAAAATATATATTTGTGACCTTGCATTTCCCTTGCTTGTTAAAAACATGAAACATAACTTCACTCATTTCATGATGTACAAATATGATTGAATATTACAAACAGCAATAAATAACAACGTGGAGTATTATAAGATGTAATCATCCTTTGAAAAATTATTGAAAAATAGGATTTCATATCAAATATTATGTATCAAATATCTAGAAGAATGGTCAGTTGTACACAACAACATGAGTCTATCTCATCACTGGTCGGAACAGTGCGGACAAATTGTGTTGAATAAATGTTGAATTATTAAGATTCAGTGATAGTTTCCCCAGGAATAAACTGCAGTGTCCAACCACGATTAAAGGATCTGTCTGTTGTCCCATCACATATTTATCTATGTATATATTTCTTTCAGCAGCTAATCTCTGATGAAGACGTTGACAACAGTTGTCCGTTCCAACCAGTGCTGTAACTAAAGTCCATTATAAAAGTAATCATAAAACAGTTCTATGTAAACTTGTGAGGACTCTGTTTTCTAGCTGTATTGTAAAGTTTTCCATATATGGTACTAAGGGTATCGGTGAAAACCTGTCGATGTGTTTTACCGCTCAGTTTTGCTGAATTGGGTGTCCAGTACTTTCCTTCATCGAGGTGTACAAGGCTGAAACACAAAACACTGACATATAAATCAAGAATCAGATTGTCAGGGGTTGTTGATTTCCAGTACATTTTTCCCAGTTTTTGTATTGAATAAAAAACTTGACTTTAATACACATATTGTTGTCAAAACTCAAGTCAATAGATTAAGACCAAAGGGGGATAACTCTACCAGAAGGGTCGGCAGTGAGGTAGCTAAGTGGCTAAAGTGTTTGCTTGCCACACCGTTAGACCAAAGTTCAATTCCATACATGGGCACAATGTAGGAAGCCAGAGGTTTTGTATCCCTTGCAGCAATATTGCAGTAGTATGCTAAAAGATGACTAAAACCATCCTAACAAACTCACACTTGTATGGTAAATAAATCACCTTGAAAAGTTGGGACACTTTAATCCGTGACCCAAGAGGAGTAACTAAATGATTTGGGGAACATAATAGAAACAAGCAGAATCAAATAGAAAGAAATTTTTTTCACTTTGCCAAAATATCTGTTTCCCTCCTGTAGCAAGAAATGCATTCTACATTCATGCACAATTACAGTGGGTGAGTTGGTTTTAATGCGGCTTTTAACAGTATTCGAATTATATCACGGCATGTCCCACTTAATGTGGGAGGAAAGCCTGAAGTGATGCAGTTTTACAGACGTTTACCAACGGTGAAACCAACGAGCACGGGTATGGTGCTGACAAACCTAGAAACATTATTGGGGCAAACCGGGTTTCGAACCCACAATCATAGGTTTCTGGCTTGGCCAAGGGACGCAACTCTGCACAGCGAATTGCAGCGCCTTAGACGACTGGGCCACCCGTGCCCCCAACAATTACAATTTCTTGGAAAAGAGGAAATGCACTTAACATTCAACATGCCAGATGAATGCAAAAAATTTGCATGTTCGAGATGTTGTTACGTTGAAGAAGGGAGGTCTGGAACTGCTTATGACATTTATATGGTGCTTGGTGTTATTATAGACGTAAGATACCATTCTTGTAGATTATTGTGCTGCTTTGAAGTTATTAGGACAGTGCAACATGTCAGTAATAACTGTAAAATAACATTAGTAATAACAATAACCAAAAACATTTTTTAAACACCAAAGACAAATTAAAAGCAGTGGCATCAAACAATTAGGAAAAAAAACTATATTTTCAGTTTGGAGGTTATGGTAGAATCTAATGAGGGTAGATTGATAAGTTTTGAGTGAGTGAGTATGGTTTTACACCATATAGCAATTTTCCAGCAATATCACGGTGGGGGACACCAGAAATGGGCTTCACACATTGTACCCATGCAGGGAATGGAACCCTGGTCTTCGGCATGATGAGCAAACGCTTTAACCACTAGGCTACCCCACCGTCCCTGATAAGTTCTGAGCCTCAAATAGAAAGACTTGACATTTCGAAATAATCTTCGTTCACATTGATATCCGTTTGCCAACTTTGTTGAAGGTGAGTGAGTCAGTGGGCCTTTGGTGTGGCGAGCAAATATTTTAACCACTAGGCTACTAGGCTTAGCCTAGTGGTTTAAGTGTTTGCTCATCACACCGAAGACCTTGGTTCGATTCTTCACATGGGTACAATGTGTGAAGCACATTTCTGGTGTTCCCCTCCATGATATTTCTGGAATATTGCTAAAGGCGGCGCAATACCACACTCCTTATGTTGGAAGTGCAAACAGTTCTCCACAGCTGCTATGATGTCATCATTCGAAGAGCACACATTTTCTCTGCTTCCCAGCTCTCTCGGTCTTAATTTCATCCCGTAATTGCCTCAAAAGTGCAACGAAATATGCTCCATCTATTGTCAGGCCTTTTGGAAGATAGTCCACCATGATGACACCCTCAGCATCCCAGTACAAGGATACAATATTCTTTCTAGCTGATGGGACAGCCTTTGCCTTTTTTGATGGTGGTGATGTCAAATGCTTCCCCTGTTTAGATTGGTTTTTTTGACTGGAAGTGGTGAAGCCAGGTTTCATCCATAGTCACAAATCATTGCAAGATCATTTCTGGACCAGCTTCAAACAGAGCTAGATTATCATAAGACATGTCTCTGTGATAATGGAATGTACTCTCGCTTGGGAACTGAACTAGCAATATGATGCTCAGTCATTCACCAGTCAGTCATCACCATACCATGGATTCTCCTGATCATTTCTAGTGTTGATGACATCACAGGCTTTCCAGGATGGTGGTCTCCCTTCCCTGCTTAAACTCTGCTGCCCGCCTCCTTACTGTGGCACATGAGGCATCCTTCCTTGGTGTTGTATGCATATCTTCATGGATCGCTTTTGATGTTAAGCTCTTTTTGTGAAAGAACTTGATCAAAGTACATTCCTCAAGTTTGTCCATTTATCAATGGTGACAGACCCCTGCTTATTTTACTGAAACATTTGCCCTCAATGACATCATGTAATTCCACAACAAAGATTTCACTATTATGCAATTCCTTCTAGGTGAGTCTAAGAACTTCTCAATCGACCCTCGAATCTTGACTCCATGCACTACAAACTAGAGAACAATAAAATGAAAGTAACCTGGTTGGTCAGGATTTAGTAGTACGTGTAGTACCTCCTGGATCTGGCCAGCTTGGTCTCCAGCTCAAGGTCATCCAAAGAGTCATAGTATGTGTACCTCCTTGTGTACACCTGAAGCAGAGGACACACAGACAATGAACTCATAACATATATAACCTCAAATATCATTGCAGTATGGTCTGGTCCACGTGCAAAGATTACCTAGAAAGGGGTTTTGCATTACATACATAACAGAAGCAGCCCCATCCCAACCATTTTCTGAATGCCACAACCATTCCCCATCAGAACCATCTTAACTTTACCCCTCCAGCTGATAGTTGGCCTCACACATGCCCAATGCAGTTCCACTTTGAAACAGAAGTCATATGCCTCTAGGCATTCTAATAACAAATTAGAAGCACTTCTCATTTAAAATGTGTTGGGAAGACACATGCCCTATGCAGTACTACTGTGAAACATAAAGGTCTATGCCTCTAGCTACCTCAATACAAAACTTATAAGCACTTCTCTTTCTTTAACATCACTTCCAGTTTGGGAAAACACATGCCCAATGCAGTATAACTTTGAAGCATGTCTGCTTTAATGACCTTCACCTTCAATCTCAGCCATTAACTGTCCATAGTTCATGTAACTGAAGTTTCCTAAAACTCCAATTATAAAAGCTCAAGATAATATTGTGTACACAAGTTCTATGGGATGTCTACTTTGCACCAAGTGACCTTGACCTTGACCCAATGTTATCCAATCATACAGAGTTCAGTACCTTGGCTCATTGCTGTAAAAAAAAAACTTACAGATTGAACAAATATTAATTTCCTTTGGCCAAAAAAAGCCTTTACAAATTTAAGAGTCTCATCCCCTGAAGTACAAACATTAAAGTACCTTTTCTAAAATCTTCTGCTATCAGTTAAGAAAATCAAGATAAAGTCGACAGAAATACCATACCGGAATAGTGTCTACAGGACTGAGTCGATCTAGTCTTTCAAGGGACCTGTTCCTCCGCAGGATGCTGTCCACCCGAGAACTCAGGCTGTAGGATGGGGAGAAGCTCCTATCACCAAATCGGGCGCGGTAACTAGGGGTGTACAGCACGGGGCTCACAGAACGTGGGCGCACTCGAGGCACATGGATATCTCTTAGGGATGATGTCAGCTCAGCTACCTCAGCATCTGATAACCAATCACAGATTCAGTAAGAGAATTGGTTTTTTCCCAAAACTGCTTAAAAATATGTAAAGAAAATATCAATATGAATAATTTACTCAACAATTCAAGCCCATTCATACATCTACATACAGAATTGTTCAAAGAAACTTTTAGCATTTCAAGGTAGTGGTACCCCTAATGCTAAATACCTTTCATAGTTTGATATAGTATTTTGCGAAATGTATGTCCATTTGAATCAAATTACAAAATATTTTGACATGTTTATTGTAAAACAAGTACCGAACTTCCTTCTGCTCAAAAGGAGGAACAAGAAGTGTACAAACATGACATGTCAGAACCAAGAATACAAAACTCAACAACAACACACCATCATCATCATCATCAGTGCCATAGCGGGACGCATACACTGGAAGAGGGTCTTCATAGGGCTCACGAATTACCTAAAAGGTAATGGAAGACTAAATAAAGTCAACATGAACATGATGTAGTCATTAGGAAAATTAGTGTCAGGGAAAATGTGGTAGGTAAACCTGAAGTATGTTCTTTGTTTTGTTTGTTTGTTTGTGTTTTTGTTTGTTATTTAACACCGCACTCACCATTATTCCAGGTATATGACAGTGGTCTGTAAATAATCAAGTTTGAACGAGACAATCGAGTGATTAGTATTGTGAGCAACGATCCATGCCATCAGGTACAATGGCATGCAATTGTATCAGGGCGTGGAGTTATTCCACAGATGACATCCTTACCATGTCAGCTTGCTGACGGGGAAGGTAAGGATGTTATTATAATTATTATAATTCCTTATACATGTTTATAAATAATATATTGCAGTACAAAAGTGCATTTGATTCGTCACAAATGAATCTCAATTTACCTCAACTTGAAAATACATCAACACAGAAACCACTGTAACAGGATATATTGAATGATATTGAATCAACACACCAAAACTTGTACAATGATCAACAAAAAGCAACATTTCGCAAGCAGATGTGATAACATACTATAAAAGCAAGCAGTGTGTCACTGGACATTTACTGTTACATTCCCTTGGTCACACTTTTTCAAAGTATTTTTGGATGAAAAGCTTGGCTTGGTTGAAATAAAAATACATGTGTGTAGCTCAGTAATTTGTTATATTTCACTTGGCATGAATTTGTTTTGGTCTGTCAGTTTAGTTGGTAAAATAAATGCTAATACTGTTGTAAAATGGAGGAAGTGTACCATTTGCACAGTAACGTGTGCACATTATTATTTCTGAGAAGGTTTGGTTCCTTTATAATAATATTTTTTTATCGTAGTGTTTAGCTCCAGCTGGTCGAATCCAGAAGAAGCAACAAAAATAATTAAATAAATAAAAACTGTGTTTTTGTTAAAATTGTCAAAACATGGATTAATCCATTTCAATTATTTCAAATTTCACAATGACAATTCAGATTCCTGGCCATCAGCAACTAACTGTTCATATTCATTAATCCTTGCTTTTCACATAATGCCAAACAAGATATATCTTTAAAAATGGTACTGTTTTGCCGTGGAATCGGCCAGACATAATATTACCTTTTTCAGCCGATACTCATGCTTCAGGGGGTAGTCAAGGTCACTGTATATACCTAGAACACAGAACATGCCCAATACCAACATGCATGGGAAGCAAGGAAGGGGGATGTGATGACTCAGGGTCAACAAACCATGCTGGAGCCTACCTCTTGAGGAAACAATACCGAAAGTCATCAGCTAGCTTCAATGTACTGTCTTGGGACACAGATAGCACTACCAGTGCAAGCTCAAATATTACGTTTGTCGTTCTGGTGCTGAAGTATTTTCCTTTTGTTTTATTACAACTACGTAAATGTCAAAAGACAAATAGCTTGGATAAGTTGTGAAACATTCACTGTCATTAAACAAACTCGTCTTTAGAAATAATCTGTGAATGACGGATCATAATGAAAACAATTACTTTTTTTAAGTTTTGTTACTTAGTACTTAAAAATAAAATAAGTGTATCTACATGAACTCTTTGTCTGTTAATCACAATTCATTAGTAAACTTGCAATAAGAATAAGATCTAAAGATCCAACCATGCTAGGATTTGTTGAAATATTATTCACATGCAGGAAACAGAGACACTTAAAACATGCTTTTCGGTAGCATTCCTAATTAGACTTGAGACCCAAGTGCAAATTTTGCTTATCATGCTTATCAAGCATATTCATAAACTCATGCAGTGTTAATAAAACCAGTGACAAATACCATGCCCAGCAGACATGACCATGAAGGTCAGACAGCACGTAATGGCCACAGTGAGCTATACAGTGAGCTATACACTGACCACCAAGCAGTGCTACAAGTAGACAATACCTCTCTCCATTTGTAATTATGTATATGCCCCGTGGGGTGGTGGAAGTGGGTGTGGCCCCAGTATGGCCGCCCCATGTGTCTGCGGTAGGCACGACAGACTAGACAGTTGGCCTCGCTATATACATCAAGACACGTTGGGCACTGTAGGTGGCGGAGACCTGATGGAAATGCAATCAAGTCTTAGCTTGGTCCCACGTAGAGGATTTGATAACGTAAATTTACAGCTGATATCCATTAAGCATTAACATAATGGGGACTGAGACCAGGGCCATATTCTACAAAGCCTCTCTTAGCACTGAGAACATTGTAACTCCCTTACTTTAACATGTTTAACATAGGCTTACAGCTGTCGTAGTAGTAATATCGTTTTGTGTCCCGACCCATAGGTCAATGTTTTACTTCATATATGAATCATTAATGTGAGTGAGTGAATTTTGTTTTAAGCTGCTCAGCAATATTGCTTAGGGGTGCCACTCTGCACAGGGAATTGCGGTTCCTTAGATGAATGGGCCACCTGCAGCCCCTATAAATATTTGAGTCTGAACCAAAGGTTGATAGTAGGGATGTCATTGTCTGTCGCGATATCAATGTATCAATAAATTATAAATGTTCCTACAGTTTCCAGAAATATCACAGTGGGAGACATTAGAAATGGTCTGAAATATATACATGTATTAAGGTTACACTGAAATAACATGGACATCGACAGAAACAACGCCAGCTGACAACGTGTCCAATTACCTCATCAAACAGCAGATGATCTCAAGTGTAATGATAGAGTGAGTCAGTGAATGTTGTTTCACACTGAGGAAACAACGCCAGCTGACAACGTGTCCAAGTACCTCATCAAACAGCAGATGATCTTAAGTGTAATGAGAGAGTGAGTCAGTGAATGTTGTTTCACACTTGAATCAAATCTTGCCACATCAGGGATGAATCAATCCCCAGGGTACCCTGGCACACAATCAGGTCACACAGTGACATCCCTGCCATATCATTATAACTGAGTTTATTCTATGAAGTCAAGCACTACTTACTGAGACTGGTGCAACTCGGTGACCGACTCAACAAGCTACTCTTCTTCTTTGACTTGGCATGTTTGGCTGTAGGACCACCTGGGTTACGTCCTATCAAATCATCTGTGAGCTGAAAGACAACACATGAGTAAACATTAGGGCTGCAACGAATACACTATGAGGCGAATACGATTCATTTAATGAATTTCGGATAATGAATACAAATATTAATACACGTATACAATAACAAGTCAGCGGGTGATGTATTATTTGTTATCTTCAGTGAAACAATAATATAAATTATTTGACATGGTTTGTTAATTATTAATATATTATACATTTATATACTGTACTTATCCAAGTACTAGTACCTACTCAAATGCAACAATGACCAGTGACCACAGTACTGTCAAATTAATTATTATAAGAGTGTTGGGTTTGAAGAAATCTATGCATATAATATGTTCTTATGGATATTTTTAGGTACAGGTTATGTAAATGCACATGATTGCATATTCATAAATATTCGATTCTAGTGGCCACAAATAATGAATTCAATTCATGAATGGATACAGTTCGAGTCACCGAATACGCCGGTGAATCGTAACAGCCCTAGTAAACAAATACGTAAATCCACCCTGAGCGAGAGTGAATGCTGCTTCTAACTGCAATATTCCAGCTACATCATAGCACTGTCCGAAATAACTGCCTGCCCGCCTGACCGTGGCTGGAAACTTATTGGCCAAGCTGCATGAAATTTTCCTCCTCCTGCCCGATTGTCTGACAGATAATTTTATGAATATTTAAACATTCATGTTTCTCGTAATTCTCAATTGATTGTTTGCATTATTTCAACTGAATCAAGACATGAGTTGTCTCTTATTTTTCGCGATTTTTCTCATACTGTCATTGGCGATCCATTATTGTCGGTGGATGAAGGGAAGTAAGTCTAACTTTTGTAACCTACGCTTTCATTGGTCAGGTAACTCTGAAGATGGGCAGGCAACATTTATGGGTCACCTGCCCAACTGTCTTGTTGGGTATTAAAATTATTTCAAATATTATGTCCTGGTTGCCTGTAAAAAAATCCAATCTGAACAAGGCTGGTCTGCTCTATGTGCATAGAGTCGTGGAATGTGAGAACTACTTTGGACAATAGCTGATGAGCCTACGAGGAGTCATGAATTATCTGTCCAAAGTGAACGAATGGTGTAAGTCCTAAGAGACAGAAAATCCGTAATTTTGAGTTCCCAGTAGGTTGTTCCATACATATTACTTTTTTTATTTCTTAAATTACATCTTAACATGTTTAAGAGACAAAATGAAGAACAATTATTTCAACTTATGACATTAAACCTGTAACCAGCTCAGTTAATGCCAGTATCACCTATCCAATATCACATCTTCTCTACAACTACAATGTACTTTCATCCTTCCTGTAACTTACCTTCCTAACAACAAAAGGAGGTCGTCCATCAATAGTACTCTCTAGACTGGTATCTTCATACTTGACCCTGAGACTTGGGGAGGATGATCTGGAACGAGAAACAAAAGCTGATGTTGGCAGCTGGTAGTCACGGTCGACTCGGTAGTATATTCCTGGAGGGGATCCACACCTAGAGAGATGGAGAGAAGGGTGGAGGGGGGTTAACTGAAGGAGGTCAATTTCATTAAAGAAATTGTGCAAATCAAATATATATTTTTAGCCAAATATCTTGAAAAGAAATGGATTTATGTGTATATAATTTGTTCATTTAAGAAAAACTAAAAACATGTTGCAGTTACAATCACTCTAAAATTGAAAAATAGCAAGATGAAGTTGTAAAATAGACCATTTCTTTCTTCTGAAAAAAACTTACTTTGTACTATTTGTAATGTTAATGGTTAGTATGTAAAACAATACCAAGATCACTCCAACAGCTGTGTTAATGGACTCCTCGTCCATCTCACCTCTCCATCTCAAAAATAAAGCTGTTAAATCACATTAATGTCTAACCTCTAATAGAACCAAAAACTCATGCATCTAGCAAATACAATAAAGCATCTCATTAACATTTTTGCTAAATCAAGGGGAGATAATTCATCACTTACTTTTCCCTCAACTATAATACATCAATTTTCATTGACAACTATGAGGCCAAATTATTAATAACCTACATGTTTAGTTTGTTTGTTGTTTACCACAGCACTCAGTAATATTCAAGCTGCATGACTGTGGATAATAAACAATCAACAATCCAGTGATTGATATTACGAGCAATGATCCTCGTCTTTGGGGTAAACTGACACGACATCAACCGAGTCACCAAGTCTGACCACCTGTTCGATTAAGTCGCCTCTTACGACCAGCAAAGGTTTCTACGGACCAATTCGGAATCCTCACAGGTTCCTAATGTTAGTCGCCTCTTACGGCTGGCAACAGGACACATATTCTACCCTGGGTCCAAACAGGGAAGAACAAAAGAGTGTATGAAGCAATATATTGTAAAGTTATTATTTTTCAAAGTTGATAAATTAACTGACCTTATTTTTCGAAATTTCAAGAGCAACAACTTTGCAAAGGCAATTACATCGGATACCTATGAACACCTTAAAACATACGCGGAAGAATGATTTCCCCTTCAGCACGTTCAGTATCATTGTACAGCACTGAATCTCTCAGCTAACCATTACTCTCAACTGTAACATCTGCATTGTCAGCCTACAACTACACAACAGTTGTCAACAATGACACAACTTTTAAACTAGCCTTGTTGTGTGAAGTTAGCAGGCACTGGTTAACACTGTGAAGCATGCAGTATCTGTCTACAAGGTTATCTGTACAGCAAACAGCACAGCAATGTAAGGGAGATAACTCAGACATTTTACCTTCTAGTAATTGATGGTGTTCTCCTTGCTTTCCTTAGCCTGCTTAGCTGAAGACAAACAAAATACTATCATGGCATCATCTGTCAACATTCAAATTTTCTATTACAGCAGAGTTAGTAAGAGGTTATTGCCACTTTGAACAGTATTTCAGTTATATCATGACGAGGGAGCTAAAGTGGTAAGAAATTACATCTTTGGTCTAACCATGGCCACTGGCTGGATATCTCAGTAAAGGCATTACCACATAATGGCAATTTCATCTTGGTTTGAAAACACATTGAATTATGTCACAAAGATAGAAAACTTTTTCAATCCCCCAAAATACCAAATCATTTACTGATGGTGACTGAACGTTGTTTTACAAAAATTCAAGGTATATTACGTCAGTTTGTAAACACTCAAGTCATAGTCATGCAAATCAGTAGTTTTCTTTGAGAACATAAGCAATGCTCAACACCTTGTGCATGATGACACCCAACCAGTCACGTCACTTATTCAATGTTCAAAATTAACGGGGGTCCTGGAGTCCTGGAAGTTTACACCTAAGTATCTAAATCTCCCAAACACTGCATATTTTAACCATATTGGTCTCTTACAACAAGAATAGGATATTGGGGGCCCATTCAGCACCAGAATCCCCAAGCGGCTGGTATGCAAACAAATAACCTGACAGAACTGCCAGAACTGCCAAGCTTGAAGAAAATCCATGTATCTGACAACCTACCCGCACATCCTCTACGGCATCTTCTAAGGCATCTACTTCTGGAGACAGAGATTCCCTGATTACACTCCGGGTGGAGAACTCTAGTTTGGGGGAGATACCCTGGAATAAACATATATCACTGTCATTGCCATTCTAAACATACAGCATCAAACCACAATCTACAATGCAGCTGGGTTATCTTGGCCTGCGCAGAGGCTAGTATATGGCCCCAAGTCAGCCACAAATGTCAGTAAAAATTACCACACTGGAATCAAAAACCTGTCCAGTTCATGTTAATATATCTCTATTGTTACAGGCTTGTAGAGACTTTAAGTTTTAATGATTAGATTTATACTGCTGCATTGAATGCAATGCTGAGAATACATTGTTAAAATATCCCTGAATTAAAAAAAATAAGCATCTTAGAACATCAAATAATGAAGCAAAATAGAGACTTTCCCCCCAATTTTCATGCCAAGGAAAACAGATAGACCCAGGAAAAGCCTTTTTGTATACAGTTAATTCTCAGTCACCTGTGGCTTCTTAAGTTCTGACCATCACCACAAGACTAAAGCCTGACTGTAGAAGTGTAGATACAGTGTTTTGTAAAAGGAGGTGTGTATTTAGTGACTTGGCAATATGCACAGTCCTGCGCCCCTCTGGATCTGCACATTAGGTAATTATAACCAGGCTATATTTAGTATCTGTAATTCAGAATTTCAGAGAGGATTTCTTTGTTGAAATTATGTATGGGATATTATGTGTTGGATATGTAACAAAGGATAGCTGTACATTGGTGAGACCTCTGAGGAATCCGACTTCATATTTTTATGTGTGTAACAAAAAATGTCAAGTTCTTGTGAGTTGTTACCAAGAGGTCAGAAGGGAATAGTCCGTCTGTAATTAGTAGTCAGCTTTTGCACTGCTTGTGGTGCTTTTTGGTATCTTCTGGCGCCTATCAGTCGGGTTTGTTATTGATTGATAGTGCAAAGATTGATCTGAATACAAATAGGAGTGTGTTAGTAAGGAGGAGATTGGTAGTGCTGACTGAATGTCAATCAGAAGTTGAGAAAATGGAAATTAGTTATTGTTGAGCCAAAGAGACAACTCATGTTGGTTCTTTTACAACTGAAACATGGAGGCCATGAGAGACAAAGACTTACAACTCATTTTGGTGGGAGGTGCTAAAATTACTAAGAAAGTATTTTGTTGTCAGAGACTGGTGCGGGACTTTAACTCTCACCGCTAACCAGAAAGGTTCTCTCTACATTTGGGAAGTCGAGATAACTGAAAGTTAGGAGTTACAAGTTGAGATGAAGTGTCTTCATATATGGCCCTTGTGTGCATCATCTAGACATAGGTTGTAGGTATAATAGTCAGGCAACAGAAATACATCGGAGGACCTCTTGTGTGCATCATTTAGACATAGGTTGTGGGTATAATAGTCAGGCAACAGAAATACATCTGAGGACCTCTTGTGTGCATCATTTAGACATAGGTTGTGGGTATAATAGTCAGGCAACAGAAATACATCTGAGGACCTCTTGTGTGCATCATTTAGACATAGGTTGTGGGTATAATAGTCAGGCAGCAGAAATACATCTGAGGACCTCTTGTGTGTAATTCTCATCCTACAGCCTACAATAGTTGAACAACAAACCTGACTTATGATTTGAACGAGCTACGTCATCCCCGGAACCAAGGCCTGGTTAGAATCAGTTGCCTAGGTAAAAAGGGTTTTAGACAACCCTGATATCCCTGGTAACATAATAACTCTCCTCATATCAGCACTAAAATCTAAGCTTAGGCAACAACTGTGCTGATATCACACTAAAATCTACTGTAAAATGATCCCAAAAGACAACTCAAAGTCTCCTGGCACAGACAGACACACTGATTCCTTCATTCTAATCACGACCTCCTAACTAAAATACATCAGACTCAAGTCATGACACATAACTCATTATCTATCTTCACCATGGTAGCAATAGAATTTATTGGTACATGTAACACACTGACTATGTTTTGAATTGTGAGGTCTCTCTTCATTTATTTGCAACCTCTAAATTACGTATTCAGTTGCAAACTAAATTTAGATGTCTCAAATCATTAAAATTCAAAACACAGTAGGTGGGTCTCCTAAATGAAAAATGGTGTTTGCAGATTAATCAAAGTCCCAATCTGTGAGTTGAAGCGTGACAGAGACATGTCTGTAAGTTTAAGAATCATCTGTACTGACCGGGAAGGCGATGGTCCTGCTCATGAGAATTTCCCTGTCTGCGGAGGAGTAGGAGGGGGCGAGGGAGGGGTAGGGGTAGAGGAAGTCCCTGGCGTTGGTGGAGAACGTGGCAAGACGGACAGCGCCATCGGTGTATTCCGACAGTTGCAGAAGCTCGAAGATGATCAGTTCATCTATAAGAAGATTTTATGTTAAACACAGTTCACCGAAATCATATACATCAATATGCATATACAATCAGATGATGGACATGTCCAATATAACTAAACCAAATTAAACACTTTTGTGTAACTGTCATAATTTATTTAAGCTAACACAATTCACATAACTTAACGAACTTAATGAAACCGAAGCAAAATATTAATGTACCCATACAAATATCATCCAAACAGAATGTTGTGAGTTGATAGGGGTAAATTAATACATTTTGAGTCTGTGTCATTTAAATCAATGTTTTTGTAGTTATATTGCAATATTTTTACACCCTAGGACTGTGGAGTAAAGGTATGGTATCATCTTCCCGAGGCAAGGGAGTTAACTGACTTTAAAAGTCCAGTTTTCACCCTTGCCAAACTAGGCTGGAATTCCTGAGCTCGATCGTAGCGCCACCAGTGGCTGTTATGAGGTAAGTCCCTTTTATGCCTCTCCTATGGACCAATCAAATTCCATCTCTCGTATCACTTGCATTTGTTTCAAATAAAATGACGGTGCCCAGTCAAGACGATCTGATCGATAATCAAGATCAATATTGTGATAAAACGGGTCTTACATCGCAATGTGCATCAAATCATGTGACCACCTTGATTAAAAACTTGAAAAGATTTGGAAAATATCTTTTGACAACGTGGTGGCGGTGCACATACTGTGCAAATCCCGCAATCGACCGAAATCTGCATGACAGTTTACGAACCGGATTTCGATTTCGGTGCGTGATTTTGATTGGACTATGCATAGACTCGTTAGTCCAGCCAAAATCTAACTCCATAATACCAGCCTAGTTCGGCAAGGGTGGAAACTGAACTTTTATAGTTAGTTAACTCTCTTGCCTCGGGAAGATGGTATGGTATTTGTGCTGGATGGAAAAGATGGCCACAACTTTCCTACGTGGTACTTTGCAGGGTGTCATGCTTGTCTCTAAACACATGCAATGCATCTAACAAAGGGAGATCGTCTTCAAATCAATTTCAATTTGTCCACTGAAATCATTGCATTGGCTACAATGTTAATATACCTCTGAAATTAAAAAATAAGATTTTCTTTAATTTACCAATTTTGAACTAAACAACAAATGGCCTGCCACAGATACTTATTTTGAATCCTAGATAAATACCTGGAGTAATGCCTTATAGAATCCCTCACCTTCAAGGAGTTCCGCAACATGACCTGGGTCAACAGCTGTATAGTACGTCTGGAAACAAATATACATGCACTATAATTTACATAATAGTGTCAAAGGTCATGAACAACTAGTACCCAATGGTGATCATACAAGCAGTCACAAATGAGGATCAAGTGGTCACAATGGGTTGTGTGTTGTCTTACACTGATGAGGGGGATGGGTACTCATGCTATCCACCACCGGTTTGTTTGGCACAGACTTGACGCCATCATATCAGTCTGTGCAAAACCTTTTGAGTCTACCAGCTTGAACCTTTCACTTGTCATCATGATATTTTGTTAAGTGATAATGAATGGACTTTTATTAGCAAAGATCACTTGACCAAAAGAAATGTTACTGGACTCGGGCTACGGACTAACATATGTGGAATATTGCTTACTGCAGCCTAAAACTACATTCACTCATACATGTGATGAACTTGAAGACAATACACACTGTCAAATGGATCATAGTCATATGCCTCTTCAATATCAAGAATTAAGATTGATTGACACCACTCTAATCATGTCTGCGCCTCTTTAAAGCTGCATTCAGCATGGCGGCCTGTACACAATCAAGTCTAGGACAGACAAACCAGTGGTTGATATTGTTAGCATGTTGGGGTATGATGACATTCAAGCAACCATCTCCACATGCTCCAAGTAGGACGACATCATCCAATTGTATCGCCTCTCCCAACCACAGTACAGTAACTGCAACCTATTCTGACCCTGGTTGCCATGGCTTCCACGCTTATCATTTTATAGCATTAACTCAATCTATATATTGAGTCATTATGGTGGAAGGAATGCAGTTCATATGTTAAATGATACATGTGGTTTCCATAGCAACACTGAACAACAGCTTACGACCATATATGTGTTGACCATTTATAAAGCCGAAGCACAGGACATAGTTGTTAAACAAAAGAAGCTGGAATACCACCACATGCCTACCATGGCACACTGACCACAGTACAATGTTATCTAATCAAGTGTGTCAGAAGTAGGAGTCAAATAACACTGAGACAAAGGTGGTTTCTGTCAACAGTTATAGGTTATCCTGCAGTTGGTCAGCACATTTTAAGTCTTGCATGTTGATCTATATGTAGCAAAGGCAGTTTTGAAACTCATTGTAATGAATATTGAACTCAGAACAGCAGTGTCATGCAAAGTAAGTAGACACAATTTATGTATAACAACTTCTTTAATTACTGTAAAGGCGACATTTCGTTATAGATCCATCATCCTTATACCGTTGTCAAGCAAAACTGTCTTGCTTGACAACCCAAATGTCACCTTTACAGTAATGAAAGAAGTTGTTATCCATACATTCTGTCTACTTTGTCATCTGTTAACTTCTGAGTAAAGCCTATCAAACAATTCAGTGATGTCATATTTACCAGTACTATTTGTTGTTTTAATGAAACAATGACAGCTCCCGTATTTAATCCTAAATATCTTTTTAACTTCTTTGCCTCTTAAGGATATCTGTTTGTCTTTTGCCTAGTGTATATTTCTAAGATAAGTCAAATTATTGAGATTTTAGAAATACCTAACAGACCAAGAGAAAACAGAATTGGGATGCTGTGTACGATATTGCATTAGGCACACTTGTTATATTATATATCAAACAAAATTTTCATTTTACTACAGCATGTTTTGAAGAAAACATAGTAACAGTTTTGTATAAAAGTTTATAACACCCTAATTTTATTTAACATGTTTATCTATAAACAAACACATTTTTTATATGTAAGTGCATTATTTTTTAGAAAATGGAAAAACATTAAAAAAAGTATTTCCCTCAATTTCTAAAAGCAAGATCCAGATAATTTTGTGTTGATCAATGTTAATTGACACGAAGTCAAACAACAGTCCATTTAGAGGGGAAAATAAATGCTAATACTATAGTAAGTGCAGGATGTTTAGTTTTTTTCACAGTAACATGTACATGTATATGTAATTAGTTCTAATATAGTTTTGTTCTCTTTATTAAAAGAATGTTGTGGCCATGCAGAGACTATAGAAAATATATGACCAAATTTTATTCAAAAACTTAATAGTTACTTTCAATATTGTGTAATCTGTAA
Source organism: Haliotis rufescens (assembly GCF_023055435.1). Lineage (NCBI taxonomy): Eukaryota > Metazoa > Mollusca > Gastropoda > Lepetellida > Haliotidae > Haliotis > Haliotis rufescens. The sequence goes on along the minus strand of NW_025963890.1, from coordinate 17,903,012 downwards.
AATGAAAACTAACTAGTGACATGGCACTGTAGCTCACCTGGATACTTAGTCAGACGTTTTAAAATCAAAGACAGACACTGAATAAAGTTACTGTTAACATTGATAATTAATTTTTTTCTATATAAATACAAAAACACAGCACTCAGATCTAAATAAATAACAAAATATTATGCCATTATTAGGAGAAACATGCATGCCAAAGTTCAGTTCTCTCAGGCATTTTACATTTGAGAGAATTTAAGACTCAAAATGTAAAATATTTTCAAATAACTGGAACATATAATATTATGTTGAACCCCACTAATAAATACTACAAACACTACATTTTGTAGCAAAATGGCAGATTAATTGTGATAAATAGCTCTTTCAAAATAATTGTTTGAAACCTTTTGAACAAATTCAGGTTTTGTCATTGGTGGGAACAAGAATTTGAAAAGTCAACTTCATTGGTTCAGTGGTCTCCAGGGAGATGAAGATTACAGATAGAGGAAATGTATTTAGAGAGAGTCAAGGTGAAAATCATAAAAATCACAAAAAAAGGAATATATATTAAGAGCTTCACTACTAACTACACATGTATCAAACTTCACTACATTTGGAGTAATGGCCATAAAGAGGATTTTCTATAAGGGAGTGAGTATGGTTTTACGCCGCTTTCAGCAATATTCCAGCAATATCACGACAGGGGACACCAGAAATGGGATTCACACATTGTACCCATGTCGGGAATCGAGCCCGGGTCTTCAGCATGATGAGCGAACGTTTTAACCCCTAGGCTACCCAACCGCCCCATTTTCTATAAGGCTGTAGTAGTTCCCATATTGAAATTGAGATCGAAACATCTTGAACAATTGGAGTGTCATCATTGGTAGGAAACGGTACTGTATGTGAAGTTCTAGCTTCATGTAGTTTCTGAGGAGAAGATTGTTTCCAACAGACGACACACAACAAATGCTGCACAAACAGGCCATAACATAAATTCACTTGACTTTTAGTCTGGTGAGTTAAAAAATGTCACCTTACCTTCTCAAACCTGAAACTCTCAGTGAACAGTAACGGAAAGACTGAAGTCACAAGGTGTGTATTTCTGTACTGGTTGAAAACAGAAACACTTAAGTAGATATCTTCTTTGCTGGGCAGCCATACCCCCGGTGCTGATACCTGATACAAAAACAATGATCATGATGATAGACGGATCAGGAAAACGTAATTGCAACACAAACATTCATGGTAACTCATGCCCATTCACACACCTGAAAGATCTATATTGTAATAAAACAAGTTTTACTTTGCGAAGGGCATCAAATCGCTTGAGCACCTTGATTAAAAACAAGAAAACATTTGAAAAATGTCTGTTGACACCCAGTTGACGGTATAAGTTTTGCAAATCCTGCAAACGACCAGAATCTGCATGTTGAAATCCATCTTGTCTAGTTAGTTATGCGATTGAGATTGGACTATGTATAGACTAGTTAGTCTAGCCTAAGTGGAAATCCGGAATTCTGGCATGGGGTGGAAACAGGACTTTTAGTCAGTTAACGCCCTTGCCTTGGGAAGATGAGTACTACCCGGGCCCGTGGTTAGTCATGTGACATATTGTTTAATGACAAAAATTCACTATAGCTCAGTGGTTATACTACAAGTCGCTAATGTTTGCATTTCTTTCTGACAAAGAACCCATTACTTTTGACTTGTATATGTTTGAGTAAGGATAAAGCTTCAGTCAACACCTGTGTACTCATGATCTGATCGCTTGATAAATGTACCTAAACAGTTTTTGCCAGGGCTGTGTTAAAACAATTTACAATTAGACATTTTGTTCACACATCTTGAGACCAACAATGGGTACCCAGGTAGGGTCGGGTAATAGGGGGTCAGGTAGCCGGGTAGTAAAGTTGGACTTGTCCAAGCCCGAGGTAATGCTATATGTTATCACTATTTGGGCTGGTCGACGTTCTTGGTTAAATTCCATCTCTGCAAACTTTTACCATATTTCTGTATAGGAACGTCAGTAAAATCTGATGTGCATGCTACAACTGAATTAGTTCAATAATTCAACATCTGTACTCGTTTGTGTCCTATATAGATCCTGTAGTGAATATTTTTGGGGTCTATTTTCAATTTCTGCATGTATAGGATGAAATATTTTTCATCCCGTTAAATCCTGTTGTTACCCTCCCAAACTTTTTGTTTGTTTGTTGTTTAACGCCGCATATTCCAGCTATATGACGGCGGTCTAACTGTTTTTTATCTTGTCTATAACATGTACAATAAATAATGTCATAGTTTTGTATATCCATGAATAAACTGGTATGTATCTTTTCAGTGGCTATTCTCATTCTCACCAAATCTACACATTGCCGCAAAATTATACTTGCTCAAGCTCTCTCGATTATCATGTTAATCTTGGATATCTCCAGGATTTTCTCACAATTACCAATATCAGATCTGTGAATGTATGTGTATTGATTTTCTCACAATTGTTTGCCAACATAGTTCATGGAGTGTTTAGACTCGTCACTAGGCAGACTTTGGTAAAACAACAGGACGGTATTGTGACTTACTTTTAAAATTTGTGTGATTAAAAGTCAAAGCGGGATGGAAAGGACATGACAAGACTTGCAACCAGATTACAACAGAGCACAAGTGACTTTCGCCAAGCTGGCTGCAAGTTAGCAACGGTGCATGCAAAAATATAACAGATCGTATCTTACCTTCTTTAAGTTAAGATCAACAACACATCTAAGTGCTCGTCTCGGCATGACTGGAAGATGTAAGTCCCGTTAGTCTATCAAAGTTAACGCCAAATGCGGAACCTGAAAGACTGACAGGTCAGTGTTTATGTCCAGGTTGCACGGGACGCAAGTGCACGGAGGGATTTTGTCCAATCACTATCGCGCCAGAGGGAGCTGTCATTGGTTTAAAAAATGCACAATTATACAAGACATCTACATGATCTACATCACGCAATTTGTATATCAACGTGAGATACAAAAGAAATAAATAGATGTATTTAAGTAGTCTGTAGGCAGTTTTTATGTTAATTGTGTTGTTCTGTATAAGAATGAAATTATACATCTATAAAACGTAAACCTCCCTCTTCTCGCGTTATCTCAGAATAGTCAACAAAATGTCTGCTTACGACAGCGTACAAACAGGTGGTCTTAAACTCAAGGGTGTGTCTGATCATTCCATTAAAAAGTGAGTGTTACACAGGTATATAATAGCAAGGAATAAACCTTTTAGTTATTTCCCAGTACAATTAACTTAATTAAATGACAAGCGCCCCTTTAATTATGACTATTAAATTTGTTCAGTTTTCGATCATTACTGAGTATGTGGATGAAACTAATTCTTAGTAACGCCATAGTACAGGGATGTAGCGTATCGGGATATTGTAGTGTTATGTAAAGAAATTACAGGAACCTTAAGCATCTCTTTAACATGTAAAGTGTAAAAGCTGTTTTCTATGCTGTTGGATGGTCTCTGGTTAGATAGACATTTCAGATTTCTTACTCATCTTCAAATTTACCCTCAGAAAGAAAAAGAAGAAGAGTAAGGACAAAGACAAGGAACAGAGACATTTGGAGCTGTCTTTAGAAAATGAGGGTAAAGAGCCAACTTCACCAACCAGCAGCACAACTCGCATGTATGTTGCCAAGAAAACTAAAGCTGAGCTTGCTTTTGAAAAAGTCAAGGAGAAAAGGGTAATTGTTTCAATCAAACTACTCATTTCTGACAATAAGTCAGAGTTTGTTATACATGTCTATTTGTGACCCAATAAATTATTTGTAGTATACTTTGTAGCATTGTGACATATGTGTTCATTGTTTGATGCCACACTCAGCACTAGCAGCTATATGGTGACGGTCTGAAAATAATAAAGTCTCCACCATAAATACCAGTGATTGACATCATGAGTATCAATCCTCACAATCTGGATATGATGACATGCAATAAACCGTTCCACCCGATCCCTTTGTCACCACTTGCGACAAGCATAGACTGCTGGAGACCTATATTCTTATCTGGAGTTCCCATGGGTCAAAATAACATACTGTATTCGACGTAATACGCACCCCGCTCTAATAAGCGCCCACGGCGATATTTGCTAATATATTGGCTAGTGAACAATCCCAATTAGCACCCCTTCCGATTGATAAATGTACACAAGACTTATTTATTCCTGTATAATACGTTTGTTATATCCACCCTTAATTATGGGCAATTAAATTCTGGAAAAATATATCTGTCGTTTATTAACATTTCAGGCTGTCAGCATAAACCACAAAATTTACGATCTTTCAACTCTGTTGTTTTTCACCAATAATATCATAATAAGAGCCCCCTTTTTATAATTTTGAGAGCGCCCTGGGCGCTTATTATGTTGATTATGGTAAGTTCACTGTTTAAAACTAAGGGAAAGAACATGATTTAGAAACTTTGACCTGAAAAGTTTTTGCATGAAATGGGGTGCAGGGATTGATCTGGGATTTCAAACAAAGTGCCCCTGGCAGGCAAATTGGGAAAAAAATTGCTATTTATTCCAAATTTGGATGTGTTTTAAGTTCTAATTTTCTTAAATTCAGAGGTAGTTTAACATTGTATTTTGAGATTGTATTCCATGCAGTAATACAAAACTAAGCATAAAAACCTCTTCCTATTTATTGTTCCTGATATCTGTGAAATATAGGTTAAATCTACAAAGGCATAACATTGGTGATTAGTTACATACATTAACATGTATTGGGAAACATTGTTTTACGATTTGGGAATTATAAATGACATTTGCTGCTGACTTGGGGCCAAATATTGGCCACCTAGCAAGTCTAGATAAATCACTGACTGTGACAATACATCAAATTGTGCTGCTTAATATTTAACATGGCTGACTTTTTGTGAGTGATCTAACTTTGTCATTATAACTCTGACATTTAAGACAACAAATAAACATAGTCTTTTTTTTTAATATGTTATTCAGCTCTCCATCAATATTGTTTAACTTGCCATGTGTTTTGTTGTTTACAGCAAGCTGAACAGATTCTAGAAAAGGCTAGTACAAGTCATAAAGAACAAATAATGGTAAGATGCAGTATTGGACAATCGTTAGTATGGATGCATTTAAAATTTTATAAAAGAAATGTATTCAGTTTGTCACTGAACCACTGATGCTGCTAACAAGGTCAGCCAGACACATTGCTTATTAGTTGGAGCTAATTATACATGCCACTCTAATTAGCAGCTGACACAATTATACACACAAATCTTTTTAATTGATCACAGTAAGCTTAATAGCTAATTGGCAGGTAGGTAGGTAGGAAGGGAAGGTTCTGAATGTGTAATAAAAAGAGGATTTTGTTGTGAGTCCAGCTATTACCAGTATTACATTTAATTTAAAAATATTAACATGTTAATGTTAACATGTTTGCTCTATTTTATTTGATAATTTGTGGATACATACATACATTTAATATTTAAAGGTGAACAGATTTATAATACATATAATCAAAAATGAAAAGATGGTCACGGTAGCAATTAAATGTAGATAGTACCAGTGGATATGATAGAGGTGTGTTGGGTGCGACTAATAAGCCATATAAACTGTTTACTGATCAATTTTATATCTTTTTGTCTGTTTAATATGATCATGAATAGATGCCAAAATGTTTAGAATCACGTTTGCAGTTTCTAAGGAACTACCATAAAGTAGGGAATTGATGTTGTGTCCCATGCTACAGAAGTAAGAGTTTGATTGATGGTACTATAATATAGACATATAAGGAAATAATGAGCAGTACCGTCCTCGCACATAGAACCGCAGGAACAAGAAGGGTCTTCAGGGATGTGTCTATTACACTTATGGGCAATCAAGTCACTACATCCTAATCTTGAGTCGCAAGTGAAAGATCTGACATTTTCTTGATCTGTAGTCCAAGTCAAAATGCTGTGTATAATCATCAATTTCATAAAGATTTCATTTAAAAAGTCCTATGGAACCTGTATTGGTCACTTTGGGCAAGCAAGCTCTGTTGTAAATGAATATAGTGACAAGTTAATGATCATAACATATTTATGTATCAACCTATGATGTGTCTTATTTTCATTTCAGAAATTAAATAAGCACTTGGATACACTGACAGAACATTTTGATATCCCCAAAGTCAGCTGGACCAAGTAATTCCTCCAAGGGAGATAACTCCTACAGTACTACATCCGACCCAGGCTACAAGCAAGATGGAGAAATTCCTGTCTGGAACAGAAATTTGTGTTTTTATGTCAATGTGTCACTGAACTAGTACAGACACTAACAGATAGACACATATATCACATGTGGAAAGAAGGATGTGGTTTAAAATTATAATGAATTGGAAATATTTGACCTTTTATTATTTTAGGTATGAAACGTCGATTTAACCTCTTACCAATTGTTATCTATTTTGTTGTGAATAGCTGAAACTTTATTGTTGAAGCGTAACTATTCACTCACTAACTCACTGCCATTGTCATCAGTGATGAGGCAGTGTCTTGGTTTGTTGTTTGATTGTACTTGTGAATCCGAAAATATTTATTTTTCAAACAAAACTTGTTATCATGGAGGTAACATACATAACACTTTTTATACATATTTGCAGTATCTAAATAAAAGAATAATATTTATGAACCAGAAAAGTCACTGATCCCTTTTGAGGGTCGGAGAGCCCTTTTTGAATTTAGAGTAAAGATATTTGAACAGAATCTTTTATTAAGGGTATGTATAATTATCAATGTATCTCAGGTATTCTTACTGACATCAACCGCTCCTAGTAATCATTTTCATTATGAAACATCTACTTTTCAACAATAATTATGTTGTTTAATTGTGTTGATAGTGGTGCCATCTGTAAGTATTGCTTCTATGTTTCATGTGTAAGTAATTGTACTGTATATGGTCTACTCATGTCCTTTGTATTCACTGTCAGTCATACAAGTTGGACAACAATTAATCAGTTATTAGCTTTTTATCCAACTTTTACAAAATGTGAGGAAGGAGGCATTTTATATTTTAGATCTTGTTTGTTTTTAATGCCAAATGTTATGTGTGTTCATTAGCTGTGGAGGAATTTGATTCACTTTAAGCATGTTTGGTAGGACTGTGTTTCATGTATGTGGTGTTTCACATCTACGGTGTATTTCATCAAGTAAAGAATGAATACATTGTGATATTCGTGGTGTGTGGTCACATGGGACAACAAAACAATGATGTTTGGTAGGTAGGTGTGCAGAGATGAAAATCTAATAATGATGGCCCTATATATCATACACAGTAAGAGTAAGTTCCATTCAAATTCTTACTAAAACATTTCTGTCATTTTCTACACAACTACTCACCAATATCCATGTCTCGTACATTTCCTTTATATTTTAGGGATTGTCTATTGCTATGAAAATCCCAGATTGTATGCATCAATAAATATCATGTCATCATTACTTGGTTGTATAGTTGTTCATTCACAAGCTTTTTACCAGACAATATTGTGTCCTCTATGCATACAAATTGAATCTTTTAATTGATCAAAATCAGAATACACATTACTTATAACTGACATTTGTATATTGGTAAGAAATATACCAGTACTCAAAAGTTCAGAGTGTCAGTGGTTCTTCAATCTAACATTGAAATCCCCATCTGGAATAGGCTAAAGACATCTGAGCATATGCAATCATATAACATCAGTACAATTCTTGGCAATGAAGGAAGTGTGCCCCATGTTGCCAGCCTGGGACCCATTTGTTCATGCCTTGGACCCTGAAACAACTGAGATTCTCCTGAACTTAGCAAAATATAGACCGATGATGAGACTGGGGGCAGATGACTGCCTAAGGTCTGGAACCGCATTCTTCTTGTGAGGGTTGACTGCAATGGTGGTCAAAGTCATAATGAAATAACTCTATTGCACAGTGCCACACTAACTAGTTCTCTCAGTAACAATATGTAATACCTACACTTGCTGTGAAAGTACTCATGGAGCTTAAAACACTATTCATTCATCAAAGCTCATGAAACATGCAAAAACCAGATTTTTATTTTGATACAGTGTTCCTCTGCGAGGATATCTGACAACCCCTCCACAGAAGGTAGTGTTAGGTGAACTTTCTAATCAGCCTTGATGCTTTGAAATTCGCAGGAATGAGCAAAGCAGACAGACAGGCATATGTGATTTCTGTAGCATGAAAATGAAGTTATTAAAAGATCAATTCTGAATGCAAATAATAGAAACCAAGTCATTATATTGGTGTGGATATTTTATACACCCCATTGTTTCTCAGTGCCATGAGAGTACCATAGAAGGAGCATTTGATATCTGTGTAGGTTTTCTTTTGTTCAAATCAAAAGTTCTCAGTCAAGGTGGTAAGGAAATGAAAAGAAACAAATGAAATGAAAGCTGACATCTTATTGGCCAAGGCACCCATGCATCCTCCATTTAGGTAAAGGACCCTATATAAAATCTTATCTCATGCGGACTCCCTGTTTAGAATGGGCGGTCAAAGGTCGCTCAGGGTTCACTCACTTTATGTATTTTGAATGGACAATTAGAAAAGAAAGGAACGGTATATTAAGACCTCTTTTGGCCCACAATGTGTATAATTTAAGGAATGCGGAAACCGTTTGGAAATAATTATGAAAGTTATCGGATATTTTCATATGAAAAAATTACTCTTCTGCTTTACAAGACCGGCATGTTTGGGCTTTTAACAACACCTAATAGACAGGCAGAAGTTAGCAGCGGCTCGCTTTTCATTATTATTTTTTCGAATAACGAAAAACAAGCCAGCAGGGTTGGTTATTTAAAGGCTGTATATTAAACAACTACATTAATGTGGTCAAATACACTGATGAAACTCATGTTTAGTTATTCAGTATTTTTGAATAACGAAATACTAGCCATCAGCAGGTGCGTTATTCAGTTTATGATCAGCAGTTCTATGAAGCATACGATAATCTATATCGTTCAACAACTGTTTAGTTATTTAGGTGAGGTGAGGTGAGGTGAAATTGGGTTTAACGACGCTTCCTAGCACACTGAGATACCATGCCACAGATTAACATGAATACCCCACTCAGACACAGTATACTGACTCCGAGCCGACCAGTCCTTGCTTTAGCCCGTAATGCAAGCACCAGGCAGGTTAATAACAAGTATCATCTTTTAAGGTCTTTTGGTATGACGCGGCCGGGGATCAAACCCCGGACCTTCCGCTCTCCGGGCGGACGCTCTACCTTAGTTATGTAGTACTTTTCAAAAACGAAAAACATGCCTGCACTTGGTTCGCTATTCAGTTTATGTCCACCATTTCTATCAAATACCTGTTTGTACTTTTGAATAACGAAAAACAAGCCAACAACGGATTCGTTATTCAAAGGCCGTATGTTAAGCAACGACAGTAACGTTGCTCACCAAATGTCGAGGTAAAGCTGAAATGTACTTAAAAGACTGATCTTAGAGGTTTTCAGGAAGCATGGTACTAATATCTGAACACGAGCCTATTTCCTAGGCTACAATCCGTTGACACTGAGTACGAATCCCAGATTCAAAACAAATTTGCTAGGAGTCTTGTCTCCCTGTAAATCCGATCACTAACCACATTGAACCGTGTCATCTTAGACTAACATCTAGTCTCTTAAAAGAATTTTTTTTCAGAATAAACAGTTGTTAAATTATGGTTATAAAAGATAATATAAAGGAACCCAGAAACTTTCTCCATTTTCGGATACTGAATCTAGACTTGCCAAAGTTTATAGACTTGCATTGGCTGTATTGGATATATTTGTTTCAGGGTCTGTATGACAGAGTACCTGTCATCTCAACATGCCATCATAAACCAGCAGGAGAGTACCCGGAAATGAGCGCTAGCAGCCGTCTACTTGAAAGTGAAGGAACAAAGGCGTTAGCATCATCCAAGTAGAAGTTCAAGGCCCTGATTTAATGATTTCACTTCGGCATGTTTATGAAGGGTATATCTCCATGGGCGTCACTTGTTTATGGTTAAGGAAGCCCCTTCAGTATAGAGGCATGTTAATATGCTTTGTGCATGATCATATGTAGTTATATTATATATGCGGGTCGGGCTTATTAACCCAGTAGGGTTGGCTTATTGGGTCCGCAATGAACCGGACCATTTAACATTCTCGGAGGTCTAGGAATGTTTGTTCCATGTGTGTTGTGTGCTGTCGGGCTGGAAGTCCCGTGGAACATGTCTTAGAATAAAGTAAAATGTTCTCTTTCACGGAATAAAATGTGACCGAAATATAATTCTTTAGCAACGTCATTGGAGTTCCTTTAAGCGTTGGTCTTTCAGTTGGTTTATTATATTATTGTCCTATCTCATTGTCTTGATGTCAATGTCCTTGAAACAAAATACGCTGCAACACCCCTCTTGTTTTATACATGCAGTTGCAACAAGACCGTATGGACAAAGAGTTGTCAGGATAAAGCAGAATGAATATGTATTAAAACCTACAAATATGTATTAATATCTTCAAATCACTGGTTCATCAACGATGTCAATGTCTTTGAAACAAAATACGCTGCAACACCCCTCTCGTTTTATACATGCAGTTGCAGCAAGACCGTATGGACAAAGAGTTGTCAGGAGCGGGGATCAAGCAGTATGAATATGTATTAAAATTTGCCAATATGTATTAAGATCTTCAAATCACTGGTTCGCCAAACCTTACAATCAATAAAAAAGGTATGTTGATACTTATTGCTGAATTATAGGAAATATATATATTTTCTTGCATGTCTAACCTCACTTTATTTTGGTATCAGTTAAACAGAGTGATTTATTCATGCATGTAGACCTCCTAGTTGACACCCCCTTGCTTAACCTGCCATTGTCCGTGGACTGCTCCCCATTTAATGACCCTGACAGTCACATAAACGTATGCAACCGCTGCCGGGTCACGGTCCGTACTACACACATAGGGCACTGACTTTGTACCTTTGACCCACGTTACACAACATTCTTGTGTTTGAAGCCGGCTATATGACCATCATAAAATGGGGATCGGGTGGTTATAATGTGTCACCCGGCTTATATAAGATGGGGATTGGGTGGTTATAATGTGTCACCCAGCTTATATAAGATGGGGATCGGGTGGTTACAATGTGTCACCCGGCTTATATAAGATGGGGATCGGGTGGTTATAATGTGTCACCCGGCTTATATAAGATGGGGATCGGGTGGTTACAATGTGTCACCCGGCTTATATAAGATGGGGATCGGGTTGTTATAATGTGTCACCCGGCTTATATAAGATGGGGATCGGGTGGTTATAATGTGCCACCCGGCTTATATAAGATGGGGATTGGGTGGTTATAATGTGTCACCCGGCTTATATAAGATGGGGATCGGGTGGTTATAATGTGTCACCCGGCTTATATAAGATGGGGATTGGGTGGTTATAATGTGTCACCCGACGTCGTATCTTGGCACATTGTGGTTTTTTTGTATCTTGACGGCGTATATGGTCTCTCTGTTTATAGTCTATCGTGTATAGTCTATCGTGGCATGTTGCGGCTCATAACAGCATACTCCCACTCACTCTTAACGCTGACAATGCAATAGAAAATCATGTTCACTTGAAAAATATAAAATTAGATATTTTAGAATATAAATTAGATGACAAAAGAAGATGACGCATTGCTAAATTCAGCAATAATTTACCATACATGCATTTACAATTAATAGTCCGAATAAATATATTTGTATCCGTTTGTAAATTAATCTATCATAAATGTATCTTACATTTATATGACTTATAATTCGAAACCATTTCCTGGCTTTAAAATATTTAACAATAGATAATGGCATCGTATATCATATAAACTGAAAACACAATGCAGCGGCAGTGTGCCGTAGAACAATGTACCAATTGGCAATGGAGAAACGCGCTGTTAAAGGTTCTGCTATTAGCTCCAGGACGTCGTTATTGAAGGAGTCGTGAAGTCATTCTGTTGTTGCAACAATGTAGCCTTGTTCGCAAGTCCAAGTCGTGATCACCGAGCCATGGCGGCGAATGACCTGAGGACGCGTCTACAATACATATAGCGCTAGGAGTTTCATTTGTTTACGACTGTCGTGTTTTCAGTCGCTTTCTGGAACGGGACCCGTGCCGTTATTAGTGTAAGTTCATGTTTACATGCGACCCCAGACTAACATCTTGTCTCTGAAATGAACATATTTAACCGAAAAAAAGTTGTTAAATTATAGTTATAAAATATTTTTTAAAAGAAGACCAGGGACTTTCTACATTTTCAGATACTGCAATCTAGACTTGCCAAATATTATAGACTTGCATGGGCTGGATTGGATATATTTGTCTCAAAGTCTGTATGACAGACGAAGGCGACCCATGTACTTGTAAAGAGGCCAATATATCAGATTATTAATCTTTATGGTCTCTAATTGTAATCGAGAGAAACCATTAGCAACAGCTGAACCCGACCCTTATTAGAAGCCTGGCGCTTATTAAGCAGACACACATGCACTTCGCTTCACCAGTCCAGTAATCTTGAACGGGACATTAAGTCCCATCTCACCTCACCTCTGGGTACAAAGGATCCACCCGCCCTGTTGTTTCTGAGCTAAAACGGCACAAGAAACACACCCATTCACTTAATAGGGAAAATACGGTACACGATTTATTTAGGTGTAGTTCCATGATATCTCTTTCATGTTATATGCCATTTGTATGAGTTTCACATTGGCCATTTTGTATAATTTGGGACGCCATGGTTTTGGTTTGGATTGCTGTTTAAAGCCGCACTCAGCAATATTCCAGCTATATGACGGCGGTCTGTAAATAATCGAGTCTGGAACAGAAAATGCAGTCTTTGACATTATGAGCATCAATCCACCCAATTGCGATACGATTTGGTTGGTTGGTTGGTTTGTTACTTTACGCCGCACTCAGCAGTATTCCAGCTATATGACGGTGGTCTGTAAATAATCGAGTCTTGACCAGACAATCCAGTGGTTGATATCATGAACATCGATCCACGCAATTGGGATCGATGAAATTCTTCAACCAAGTCAGCGACCCTGACCATCCGATCCAACATTGGGATACGTCCGCCCGGAGAGCGGAAGGTCCGGGGTTCGATCAAGCATGCACCAAGGAAGTCAGCGAGCCTGACCATGCAATCCCGTTAGTCGCTTCTTACGGCAAGTGTGGGTTGCGGAAGACCTATTCTACCCCGGATCTTCACGGGTCTCTTGGGACTCCTACTGGGTAAGAACAATGAGCACAAATTTTAGCACATGTGTTACTCACTACAAAAGTAAAATGTTATCACACACTGAAACTTTATCATCACCATATAGTATAGTTTCTAGATTGTTCATTGCACTTTGAACAGCATTTAAATCATGTTGATGTACGTAGTATATGTTTTCTTCAAAGAATAGGCTTTACACATCGTAAACACGCGACGTTAAACAACAAACAAACAAATTATAGAGACCTTTGAAAAGTGAGGGGCGGATGGTCTGCCTCATGGACCTGTCTTATTATGTGTCACCGTAGCTCGAGTGAGTGAGTGAGTGAGTTCGGTTTAACGCCGCTTTTAACAGTATTCCAGTTATATCGCGGCGTTTCAGCTTAATGTGGGAGGAAAGCCCGATGTGATGCAGGTCTTAGACGTTTACCACTTCGGTGAAACCCACGAGCACGGTGCTGACAAACCTAGAAACATAATCGGGGCGAACCGGGATTCGAACCCACAATCATAGGTTTCTGGCGTGCCCAAGGGACGCAACTCTGCACAGCGAATCGCGGCGCCTTAGACGACTGGGCCACCCGTGCCCCCCATAGCTCGAGGCGAGGGACGTCTATCATGCCATTAACCACTGGTTTGTCTGATCCAGTAACGAGTAATTACAGGCCCCGCGGTATCCCTGGGATGTTGCTGACTGCTGAGCGAAACAAGAGCGAGTCTTTGAGATGCAGGTGAACCTCGTTTTGAACATTATTTCCGTTGTGTCACGGCGTGTCAGCTTGATGCAAGAGGAAACCGGTCATTGGTTGTTACAACTAGTTTAATGCCATGAGCACGTGTAACATCAGACGTCAGCGGATCCTGGAAGCCAAGGGACGCAACTCAACGCAGATACAGGATACAGGTAGAAGTCGAGCTTCAGAAAATACCAGCCGGTTTTGATCGAAATACGTTAAGGTGTTACTCATATATATTGCTAAATTCATTTGACCTGGGCAATTACACAAACATAACTTAACAATGGCGGATAATTTTCTAGTCAGTCTCTTGGATGAACCTCCCTATACAGCGGTGTCAAATTTCGTCTGAGAGAGATCATTGTGTGTCTATGTTGTTAATATGTTGCCAGAATTGCCCTTTTGACAGCCTTAGGTAAGTATGATGTAAAGAGTGAGGGCGTTACTTCCTGAAGTGCTTTTTACTTATATTTTTATACATTACATCCTGTTAAGTGATACAAATATTAACGAAATGAATATTTAAGACACGTTTGTGTTAATTTTGGAATTTTCTTTTAATCTAAGAACGCCCTTACAGCATAACAATTGTGCTGACATGACGACGACTGTCTGTGCCCGCAGGGAAACCGCACTCAACATGTGCACGAGGCGTGAGAAAAAAGCCGGTTTCTTTTTTGGACAATACAAGTCATGTAGATCGTGATTGCTTATATTGTTTACTTAAAATAAATGTCCTGGAAAGTTGCAACGTGTTGGCATGGTACACTGATGTGCAGAAAAGACACCCATGTTGAAGACGACTAACGAAGAATTGAGGCGTGCGTGCGTGCGTGCGTGCGTGCATGCGTGCGTGCGTGCGATTTACTAGCCCAGACTGCTCAGGCCTACATTGTCCTTCCCTCCTTTTCTCTCCAAACCAGCTGATGGAATGAACCTGAAACTTCAGGTCAGGAGAGGGGAAATAAAGTTGAACGTGCCGCTCAAGATTGTTTCACTTATAAAGCCACGTGCATGCGCGTGTGGGTCTGCTTGTACTAGTTAGACTTATGTCCGTTTTATAGTGCTAGCCAACTGAGATACCATGCCGCTGTTTTAACATGAATATCCAACTGAGACACAGTATGCTGACTCTGAGCCGACCAGTCCTTGTTTTATCCCCTAATGCCAAGCGCCAGGCAGGGTAACAACAAGTACCATCTTTTAACGTCTTTTGGTATGACGCGGCCGGGGATCGAACACCCGAACTTCCGCTCTCTGGGCAGACGCCTTACGTGAAGGAGAGAGTGATACTTGTAACAAGTGCTAGAAAGGTGGGGCATCAACCAAGGAATTAAACAACTCTATGAATTTAAACCATCATCGACCATGCCTATTAGGAGCGAAAGTCAAGACATGATGAAGTCAAACTTTATTTGTTAATAAATGGGTAATTAGTTCTTGTCGCAATAAAGTTGAAACACGCTGCCATGAAACACTCACCCAGCCACTCACCCATACGCCCACCTACTCACCCTCGATCATTCACTCACCCATACGCCCACCTACTCACCCACTCACTTATTCACCCTCTCTTTCACTCACCCATACGCCCACCCACTCACTCATTCACCCTCTCTTTCACTCACCCATACGCCAGCCTACCCAACCACTCACTCGTTCACCCTCTCTTTCACTCACTCATACGCCCACCTACCCACTCACTCATTCATCCTCTCTTTCACTCACTCATTCACCCTCTCGTTCACTCACTCATTCACCCTCTCTTTCACTCGCCTATACGCCACCTACCCATCCACTCACTCATCCACCCTCTCTTTTCCTCACCCATACGCCCACCTACTCCCCCACTCACTCATTCGCCCTCTCGTTCACTCACCCATACGCCCACCCACTCACTCACTTACTTATTCACCCTCTCTTTCACTCACCCATACGCCCACCCACTCACTCACTCACTTATTCACCCTTTCTTTCACTCACCCATACGCCCACCCACTCACTCATTCACCCTCTCTTTCACTCACCCATACGCCCACCTACCCAACCACACACTCGTTCACCCTCTCTTTCACTCACCCATACGCCCACCCACTCACTCACTTACTTATTCACCCTCTCTTTCACTCACCCATACGCCCACCAACTCACTCACTTACTTATTCACCCTCTCTTTCACTCGCCTATACGCCACCTACCCATCCACTCACTCATCCACCCTCTCTTTCACTCACCAATACGCCCACCTACTCACCCACTCACTTATTCACCCTTTCTTTCACTCACCCATACGCCCACCCACTCACTCATTCACCCTCTCTTTCATTCACCCATACGCCCACCTACCCAACCACCCACTCGTTCACCCTCTCTTTCACTCACCCATACGCCCACCCACTCACTCATTCACCCTCTCTTTCACTCACCCATACGCCCACCTACCCATCCACTCACTCATCCACCCTCTCTTTTCCTCACTCATACGCCCACCTACTCACCCACTCACTCATTCACCCTCTCTTTCACTCACTCATACGCCCACCTACCCATCCACTCACTCATCCACCCTCTCTTTTCCTCACTCATACGCCCACCTACTCACCCACTCACTCATTCACCCTCTCTTTCACTCACCCATACGCCCACCTACCCACCCACTCACCAAACTCATCGCATACTATCATCAACCACATATGCGTATTAAATAGGGCGTTGAAGAACCGCGATGAACTCGTGATGGGTGCTGCGATGTACACATCGTGTCAGCTTTCAACTGGTCGTGTGCCGTCGTGCAGCCTGCGTGACTGATGGTGTCAGCGTCGTTACCATATGTACGACTGTCTAGACAGGTATGCAAACTGTCAACAGACAGCCCTACCCCATTGTCTCCTACTCGGTACCGCAACACGAGGATCTTTATAGTAGCGTTGGGGCTCAGTAGGATTTGATTGTTTGTTTGTTTGTTTGTTTGTTTGTTTGATGTTGTTTTACGCCGCACTCAGCAATATTCCAGCTATAGGCCGGTGGTCTGTTAATAGTCGAATCTCGACAAGACAATCTGGTGATTGAAATTATGAGCAACGATCTACGCCATTGGGATACGTTGCATCAACCAAGTCAGAGGGCCTGACCACCCGATCCCGTTAGTCGCTTCTTACGACAAGCATAGTCGCCTTTTACGGCAAGCATGGGTTGCCGAAGACCTTTATAATCCGTATCTTCACGGGTGTAGAAGAATTGAAAGACAGTAACGGAGAGGTTGATCAATGCAATGTTTTGACAATAATGCAAACCTCAACTAGCCCCCTGTCTGTGTGTGCGTGCGTGCGTGCGTGCGTGCGTGCGTGCGTGCGTGCGTATGTGTGTACGTGCGTTCGTGGATGTGCTGGGTCATAATGACTGCTGAGTGCACAGATCCCAGTTCAGTGCATACGCACTCTGTCAGTTACATGAAGCACTCCTAAAATACGAAACGTGCGACTTCGGCCAGCGACAAGACCTAGGGTATGGTCAGCAGTATTGTCAATACCATTGTCAGCAGTATTGGCAACACTATTGTCAGCAGTACTATCAGGAGTACTGTTAGCAGTATTGTTAGGAGTTCCTGGTTCAATAAGGCATACTAACTTACAGGGGCATGGAGACAGACGCCTGCAACTTGAGCATCATGCACCGTGACTGCGTGTCTGTCAGGTATACCGACATTCACGGCTTGTAACCGTGTCACCCAAGTACACGCGAATAGTTTGCTGACTCTTCATCTCACAAGGGCTTGCCGTATTTCTGTCTGACAGTATACGAAACAATTAATGTGCCCAGACCACCAGACTTTCCAAATGTTATCTGTCCTGTCAAAATGTAACCAGCTTGATATAACGGGAAAACGAGACCTCTTCGAGTACTCGAGCAACATTCTACTTAGACCACCACTTAGTCCATGAAAACATTTCTTTAACATAATTGTAATGGTTTATTTCAAAAGAACCTTTCCTCTTCTGCTGTTTACAAGAAAACTTGACTGGTTTGATTTAATCTAGACTTGCCAAGGCTTTAAATAAAAAATAATATAGTCAAACACCGTTATGTCGAAGTTGAAGGGACCTATGTAAATACGTCCAGTTATCCGAGGTTCGACACAGCCAAAATTGATGAATAAAGAAGGAATACGCAGGGACCAAGCTTATACTCCCGAGTCATGCCGCAGGACTCCAATCTACGGTTCTGTACTAATGATGTTCAATTAGCTGCGAGGTCATGGCTATGAACCGCTATACATTTTACCTAGCCATAAGCCACTAGTCACTGATGCATACACAAGCGACCAGTGGATGACGGCTGTAAAATCTGAGCAGTACGTGGCAATGATTTCGCAGCTAGTAACCGTACGCGGTTCACTCCCCCACTCCTTGATCCCGTTATAGTGAGTGAGTTATTTATTTAGAATTTAACGTCACATCGGCAGTATTTCAGCCATATCGTGACGATGATCCCGTTATAACCGAAGTACTGCCATGCACAGTCCCCATGCTATGACATAGAATGTCAACAACCCTGTTTCAGCTTGATCCGGTCAGTCTCACGTCACAACCGTCATCCACGTCAGTCAGGGTATGTATAAACATGTTAATATAGTATTTCGGATATGTCTTTTTACACACGTTCAGATAATATATTAGTTCGATAACACATTATTACAGAGACCAAATACCTAGATTTATATGTATGTTAAAACATACATCTATCGATTCCAGAGACTAGACATCGATTTAACAAAATTAAAACAAATCTCGCCGGCGAGTACGGACAAACGGAGGGAATACTCACCGTTGTTTTATGTTTTACATTTTAAATATATTGGATTGTATACAGTAAACTACGTTTATAACGAACACGCGTATAACGAACTGGCGGATATAACGAACTATTTTTTTGGTCCTGTCCTTTTGCTGTGTATATTCCGTACATTTGCTTACAACGAACTACGGTTATATATAGTGGTCCCTTTGAGTTCGTTATAACCGTATTTTACTGTACTTGAATTGCCAGTACATTTGTTCTCTGCAGTAATATACCATCGAAATAGATAGATAGACAGATAGATAGATAGATAGATAGATAGATAGATAGATAGATAGATAACTGGTCTTTGATTATTGTCACCACAAACTCACCTTGTGCATATAGCTTCCTGACTGTAGGTAAATATGTGTATACGTGCATATACCATGCATTTTAGGACCAATCTTTGCAGATACAGTTTGTGTAATATGTCTATAAATTAAGAAATGTGCATACATTAAATATCTTCAGCCCACACAAGTTATCAAAATCTAACATTCAGACATCTTAAATAACCGTCGTATTTTCTCCCCGACAGCGCAATCACGTCACCCCTGGGCCTGACGATAGTGAAAGTTTAGAGTCGTGTGAAACTTCTATAAATATCCCACCGTCTTCAGTTGGGCTGACAGTTATATCAATCGATTTCAAGGGAGGCGGACTATCCTAATCGCTCAGCCAATCAGAAGCACGGACACCAACACATAAAGGTGTGCCTTTCTCTCTGGTATCATTCTGCGTGTTTGCATTGACAGAAACAGTCTGGCGTAATCTTAAATCGAACGAGCATCTTTCAACCATAGATAGTGCAACATGCGCGACACTATGAAAGTGGGAGACTTGCTTGTAAAGCTTGTAAACAGAGGGAAGGTTGATTCGGTTGTCTTAGCAAATCTTGATGGGGAGATTATTGCTGCAACCCCATCCTGTCCGGTAAAAGCGTCAGAGGTTGCAGCAGCGTTGACGGCAACGCACAGCAACTACACTGCGATGACAAAGATGACGTTCTGTGACGATGTATTCGTCTGTTTCCATCACGACAACTGTGGAACAATCGTAGGCCGAGCAGACGACAAAGTGATGGTTGCCCACAAAAGCAGTCAGTATTTGATCATCGGACTATCCTATGTGGAATCACCCGGATCGTGTTTGTACGAAGTCACAGAATTCGGGAAACACATTAACAAGAGAGGGCTTTGACTAAATCCCAGTTGAAATGTTTCCAAATGACATTACTAAAATAGTGCTCTTCTCGTTTTGAGATGCCAAGGTGGTCCGTGCTCTGTGATGAAGGACATGGATGGGTCATCATGTGAACCATTACGGACAATTGAAGAGTCCCCTGTGATAGGGGGGCATCTCGTGAATCTAGTCATTGTATGCTCTGCTTCTATTGCAAGGTCATGAAGCTGCAACAGCAGACGTGCGGTTGCTTCTGTGTTGGTCTTCTTGGGTAGCTACAAAGGAACGTTGCCATAGGGCATTGAGAAGCAATGGCCGTCCATGAAAAGAAGACAGGTTTGCAAACTCTGATTATTTCGTTTGATGCCACAGACACGAAGACACAGACATCGTGGCCAGGTAGCGCACAGCGACTGAATACGATTCAATACGATTTCGGACAAAGTGACTTTTCGTTAAACTTGTCAACAGTGACCTAATACGCTGGTTGCAGTATAACATGATAACTTAACCCTTTCTATTCGCTGTTGTCAAGTAACCAAGGCAATTAGTTCAGTGTAAGCAAACGTGTCTTTGCAGTAGACTATTATGGCCTCTTCGTCTCCAGATGTAATGAATACATTGACAGTCTCAGCTGACTGCAGCTTCGACCAGAGCCATAGAAGATTTATATAACAGCTTTATGTGTGAATCAATCTGTGCCATGATTCAATCAAATGGACGCAATTCAATTGTGACGCGGTTTCAGCAATAAACCAGATGCAAACTGCTCCGAATCGGCATGGCCCACAGTAACATTATCGTATGCGATTAGTTCTGTTATACGTGGAGAAGTGTCAAGATTTGAGGAGACGTAATAACGTCATGCGATTTTCAAATAGACTTGCTGCCCCCTGTGCCAAATAGACTCGTGTTACTTCAGGTTTGTGTGAGAATAAATTCATTGTGGTTTGGGAAGCATTGTAGCTTATCAAATTCCACTCCCTGAGGGGAGGTTAGTGCAAATTGCCAAGTGTGAACAGTTAATGGGGAGACTGGTGTTTATATAATGTAATGAAATAGGTAATGAGTTTTATGTTGTTAATGCAATACACAGGAACCGTGTGTGGTTCTGCGTGTCTTATGTTATAACGACTTTGTTTGTAAACCCAATGTTGAATAAATATTTATGAGTTGAAATCATATTTTTGGCCTTATCGGATACAGGTTGGCTGTTGACAGGTGTGGTATTCATGAATATGTTTCTGCGGGACGTGTGGTTTGGGAAGGTTTAGGGTATATTGACACCGTGTATCATGGAAACCGTCGCTTTAAAAAAACACTCCCTTGCCTAATGTTTGCTGTTTTAATGATGTTATTTGTGCATTCATGTTTCTTTTAACACAAACGGGGGCACGGGTGGCCCAGTCGTCTAAGGCGCCGCGATTCCCTGTGCAGAGTTGCGTCCCTTGGGCACGCCAGAAACCTATGATTGTGGGTGCGAAACCCGGTTCGCGCCGATTATGTTTCTAGGTTTGTCAGCACCATACCCGTGCTCGTGGGTTTCACCGAAGTGGTAAACGTCTGAGACCTGCATCACTTGGGGCTTTCCTCCCACATTAAGCTGACACGCCGTGATATAACTGGAATATTGTTAAAGGCAGCGTTAAACCCAACTCACTCACTCACTTTAACACAAACACATGTGAAGCATTTTGTACACTGTTCCGTGTATAAGTGAGTAGTTGGGTTTAAAACTATACCCACATTCAACATTATTACACCACAGCGTGTCAGATTATGTGGGGCGAGGTGACATGAAATGGGGTTTAACGTTGCGCCCTATAGATTATTGAACCTTTATATAGCGACGTGCGTGTTGCTGCTCGTATTAGTCCGGACTAATGCCGATTGTTTAGTGCTAGCCCAACGAGATACTATGAATACAGGGATGACAGGGTAGCAGGTAAAGCGTTTGCTCTTCACGCAGAAAGTCCGAGTTTTATTCCGCACATTCCAGTTGTGATATTGTTGTGATATTGCTAACGGCAGTGTAAAACCTCACTCACTCACTCACTAATTTAGAAGGAAAGCACGAAGTGAAGCAGAACACAGACGTTTATTATATATGTATGTATTACCTTGGCGAGCACCGTAATATTACTGGTCCGCCTGTGCCAGTGGAAATCTTCATAACAACAATCAAAAAGGCACAATATTTATTAAATTAAATTAAATTAAATTAAATTAAATTAATTTATTTATGAAACTGGATGTGTCTACTAAACGGTTTTACTGAGTAACAAATAATAATGAAAATAATGGCAACCTGCACGTGTTACAACTACACCAACCTAAGTAAACAATGTAAACAGTGTCACGGGATAAAACCACACTAAAGTTGTCAGGAATTGAGTCTCCATTACGTGATCCTAGCTGCGGTCAAACTAAACTGAAGGGTTGCTCCGACTATAGTTGCATTACCAGTTGTTGGGGAACGCTAACTGTAGGTTTGACCTCATTACCTAATCAATGCAATTCAACATCAAACCAAAATTACTGGACAAACGGGAGATTACATGAGGTATCGCCTCTTCTGTTTAACATAATTCCACTGTCATTTGTTCCGGGTCAATCCCCCTTCGCGGCAAAGTATGGCGCTTTGTAAAATAGTATAATTAGGCCACAATAAATTGTTTAGATTTCCTGCCAAGTTTCCCTATAATTTGAGTCGGTAGGCATTTTATTTTCGTTAAATAAAATGTTGTAAATAAACTACTCAAGGCATCTGTGTACAGCAACAGTCGATGGATGTGATTCGCGTGAAAAGTGGATTGATTGATTGTTTGTTGTTTAACGCCGCACTCAGCAATATTCCAGCCATATGACGGCGGTCTGTAAATAATCGAGTCGGGACCAGACAATCCAGGGATTGACATCATGAGCATCGATCCACGCAATTGGTATACGATGACATACATCAACCAAGTCAGTGAGTCTGACCACCCAATCCTTTTAGTCGCCTCTTACCACAAGCATAGTCACCTGTTACAGCAAGAATGGACCTATTCTACCCCGGATCTTTACGGGCCGGGTGATTGGCGGGACAGTGTGTATGTAAATGTATTTAATTAAGTAAAGAAAAAATGGAATTTACAATGCGATTGTTTTGTCTCCAGTTATTTGGAATTCAAAAAATAATTTAAGACGGGATGTTGAGTAGAGAGGTGACGGGGATTATATGCAATATCTTTTTTAAGACCTTATATAGAATTGTGAGTCTGGAGTTTGATAAAAATATCTAGGTTTCTTCTTGATTCCAAATTGTGAGAGGGGGCACGGGTGGCCCAGTCATCTAAGGCGCCGCGATTCGCTGTGCACAGTTGCGTCCCTTGGGTACGCCAGAAACCAATGGTTGTGGGTTCGAATCCCGGTTCACCTCGACTATGTTTCTAGGTTTGTCAGCGCCATACCCGTGCTCGTGGGTTTCACCGAAGTGGTAAACGTCTGAGACCTGCATCACTTGGGGCTTTCTTCCCACATTAAGCTGACACGCCGTGATATAACTGGAATATTGTTAAAAGCGGCGTTAAACGCGACTCACTCACTCAAATTGTGAGGCGGCGTCGATTTAGGTCAGTAGGTACCTTTTACTCATTTATCATGTATCAGTTAGTGAGTGAGTTTGGTATGACGGGCGTTGTAACAAAGCATTTCGTTCGAGTAGACTCAGCCGTGGTGGGGGCACGGTAGGCCCAGTCATCTAAGGCGCCGCGATTCGCTGTGCACAGTTGCGTCCCTTGGGTACGCCAGAAACCAATGATTGTGGGTTCGAATCCCGGTTCACCTCGATTATGTTTCTAGGTTTGTCAGCGCCATACCCGTGCTCGTGGGTTTCACCGAAGTGGTAAACGTCTGAGACCTGCATCACTTCGAGCTTTCCTCCCACATTAAGATGACACGCCGCGATATAACTGGAATAATATTAAAAGCGGCGTTAAACCCAACTCACTCACTCAGCCGTGGTTATTGGTACTGTGTTTGAGACCTGGCTGACTGTGTGTCACCACTTCGCGCTTTCCCCCCACACGAAGCTGTCACGACGTGATGTAACTAAGATACTTCAAGGCTCAGGACACATACAACCGTAATAGTTCTCCTTTCAATCAGTAAAAAGACCCGTGAACATCCGGGTTAGAAGTGGTCTTCACCAACCCATGCTTGTCGTAAGAGGCGGGATTAGATGGTCAGGCTCGCTGACTTGGTTAATACATGTCAGTGTATCTCAATTGTGTATATCGATGCTCATGATGTCAATCACTGGATTGTCTGTTCCAGACTCGATTATCTACAAAACGCGGTCATATAGTTGGAATATTGCTAAGTGCAGCGTTAAACAACAAACAGTATCAAACAGTAAATATATGTACGCTACCTATTTCATATACTTAAACAAGTAATGAGCAAATTTACATCACTAACGAATATGAAGTTATGTAAACGAAGATACCAATCATTAAAAACGATTAACGAATATGAATAAAACTATGAATAGGCATTTGTGTTTGAACACATATGTTTAATTGAATTGATTCACATATTTTACAGCAGAGATAATATTTACGTGAACAATAAACCGGTCATTATGTTGGGTCTGCTTCACACCACTAAATCTTTATTGGTCGTCAAGACGACCCAGCTTCCGGATCTGACCTTGAAACCGCAGAGCCGAGCCATGTAGTCACCAGCTATACATGTTGAGTATGCTCGATGAGGGACGAACCACATCACATATATTACCTGATCGAGGATAGCCAACCAGACTGCACTACACAAGGACATTACATGCCCATAAAATTACCCGCGGTGTTTAAAATGTCCGGGGATATTTTTGTGGCGGGCTATCAATTTAACATGTCACCACATTTCTGGAGGGGTTGGTGTCTTGCATCTTGCATCTACTGATCACCGCTTGGATGATATAATGACTGAAAGAGGCGTGTGATGAATCTTGCATTTTGATATGTTTTAATACTAATTACACACGATTTCTTTATAAAATAATATTTAGCAATTGTTATTGGCCTGTTCTTTAGCCGATATCATTGTTTAGACGTAAAAATTACATAATTCACCCGTCCATTAATAATCGAGTTGACTAAGTCAATTCATCAAAATGACAGATGTGCTTCGAGCTTGTTAATATTTACTTATGTTTCGCAGTCATGGTTTGAATTTGACGGTTGAATGTTGCTGCAGGCGCATTAATTCAGTTTTCTAACATCTAGTAACATATTTATACGAAGTTGGTCGGAATAGATATAAAAAACAATGAATTAAACTGCTCCAATTAAAACCAAATGCAAATAACGTTTGCAAATATCTACTTTTTAAAATAAAGATAAAATTCTAAACAAACCTTTAAAATATAATTTAGATAAGGAAATAAGTAACACTCGAATTCCATTTAACTCGATATATCGTTTACCTCGAAATATGGGCACTCCGCTTATCTCGAGCTACGGATAATGATGTTTCGCTTTAACTGTCTTGGTTTAGACGTCTTTGGACTTAAACGGGCCCCCCTGTTTTATGATATTTTCACTTTTCACACATTTTGTTCACAGCTTGGTTGTATGTTGTTTCATGCCTGGCTTTCACCTGCTGCGTCATCCGAGGCACGAAGTGTACAGTCATGCTGCATACGCACTGCGTGTCAATATCTAATCTGTTGTAAGTGGTGGCAAGTGGTCCTGTGCATAGCACACGGGTCCCAAATCGGGTGAAGTTAAACAACGTCGGTCGCGGAGTCCTTGGATGGGGGACTTCGTTTCGGCAGTTTTGATCCTGCCCCACACTGAAGCACATGTAACACATGTGGCGTCTCCTTGGGCAAGTGACTGTTCGTAATGTGCCTCTGTTAACTCAGCAGTGAATGGGTACCCGGTAGGATGAAATGGCAATGTGGTTGTTTACCAAGCGCCTAACAGGCAGCGTAGGTTGTGTACTCCCATGGGAGCTGAACATGATTGTTGAGTGCACACTGATTCAGTGACTTGGGTAATAATAGCGCTTTGAACATGCCCGTGTGGGAATGTGCGCAATATGAATGACGTATTATTATAATTGTTCTATCTGTGGTGTGTCATTTGCTCGAATGTTGATGTAGTTGGTAACGCAAGAAATACGCATAATTTAATTACGTATGCTAAGGCTAACTGCTCAAGACCTAGGTTCACTTGCACAAGGCAATCATTGCTACGACATCGTGACCCCCAAAACCTGAAGACCTGTGGTTCGACCCTCGGCCTCCATACAAAAGACGCTAAACGATAGTACCTGTTGTTACCCTGAATGCGGTTCAGCATTAAGGGGATAAAACAAGGACTGGTCAGCTGGTCAGTGGGGTATCCATGTTAAAACTAGAACTATAAAACCGACATTAATCCGGACTAGTACAAGCAGCCACACGAACACGCCCACATATACACGCACTTGCAAGCACACGCACACGTATATATAAGGGCAATAATTTTGACATAATCATGGACTTACGAAAATCGTAGCGCTAAGATCGCTTTGTGCAAGTGGGCCTAGTTATTTATGGTCTGCACTAGTTGCTGTCTGGGTTGTCAGTAATCACCATTTTGTTTCTTTTATGTCGCGGTATATATCACAGCCTGGGCCAAAAAAGCCAGTGGTTGATATTATGAGTGAGTGAGTGAGTATGGTTTTACGCCGCTTTTAGCAATATTCCAGCAATATCACGGCGGGGGACACCAGAAATGGGCTTCACACATTGTACCCATGTCGGGAGTCGAACCCGGGTCTTCGGCGTGACGAGCGAACGCTTTAACCACTAGGCTACCCGACCGCCCCTGATATTATGAGCAACGCTTCTCTTCGTCCGGGCACAATGACAGGCAATCAAACAAATCACGAAACCTCACTCAGCAATATTCCAACTAAATGAGGGTGGTACGTAAATATACTAACACGCAAAAGAAACGCAAGTCGAGTATGCAGTATACATGTATTTATTTCCAACAGTTGGAAAGACGGTATCAGACACAAATTCAGTTTAGGGCGAGGGTCGTCACGTTCTCTACTGAGAGTGAGATGAGTTGCCTGAGGTACAAATGGTCTCTCGCCATCAGAGTGATTTTATGACTTTGTACATGTAAATTGAACAGGTTGTGACGGCCCTGGACTGTCCGCTGCATTATTAATATATAATTAGATTATAGCAGTTAATTAATGCACTTTACAGAAAACTATACAGAAATACATTACGCTCACATTAACTTTTGAATTAGTGGTAATCATGAGAGAGAGAGAGAGAGAGGGGGGGGGGGGGGGGGGGGGCGCTGTTTCCGTCGAAATATGGTAGAAACCCCTGTGCACTTATTGATAATGAAAAATAAACCTCGAAGTTTGACATTGACATTATCAATCTTAACATTTAGGTTTCTAGATGTGTCATCTTGGTGTAGGTAAAGTAAAGCTTTGGGGGGCATTAACCCATAGTTACTGCACTACCCGGCATTCTCGGGCAGCTAGGGTGGGATGGGCTTTAGACGAGGTCACTGGTACGTTAAAGTCGAAGACTGAAGCCTTAGTTCAACATTGAGTTGGACGAGATAACAGACTAAAACGAACCCAGGACATATTTTAAATACGACTTAAACGATAGCTATATATAATCATGATTTCAATATATATCAATACAAAGTGTCTTGGTGAATAGTTTATCGACGTAAATTACCTTCAACTTCGTATTGTCCATCGCTTAATAGCTGACATATTGGCGATATATGCATATGTAAAAATACTTGGTAAAACTCTAAGTAAAGTCATTTATATGGATAGTTATATGGATAGTCAAAATGCTGAAGTAAGGTGAAAGTGCAAGCTTCAGTGTCTAAGTTTGTTTGTTGTTTAACTCTGCACTCATGTTCTGAAAAGTAATCATCGAGTCTGGATCAGACAATCCAGTGATTGACATCATGAGCATCGATCTTCGCAATTAGGATACGATGACATGCATCAACCAAGTCAGCGAACCTGACCACCCGATCCTATTAGTCGCCTTTAACGACAAGCATAGTCGCTTTTTGCGGCAAGCATGTGTTGCTGAAGACCTATTCTACCCCGGATCTTCACGGGTTAAGTGTTTAAGTGAACACACGCTAACGATAAAGGGAACATGTATAAACATTTATAAGTAGAAATGAAAATGCTTCAGGACGTATAATTGGGAACACCTCACTGTGCCCTCACCTATTGTTATAGGGTACAGGTGTAGTCAGCCGTGGTTAAGTGGGTAACAATAGGGGGATTACCTATAATCTGTTGCATGTCTATATAGAGAAAATTACTATCTGTTAGACACTAATTAAACAGAGTTCACCCTCAGAAGAGGGTTCACTTTAATGACACAGACTATACCAAGCGATTAAGTGATCTGTGTCTCTTAATCCCCTATGATCCACTATAACAACATTTTGGGTGAGGGTTAAACCGTATAATTGTAGATGCTAAGCAAGCATAGGTGTAAATTCTTAATGAAGTATTAGTGCTGACGATGAAAGAGACTAATTATAAGTAACAGTGGTATCGCTCACGTAAGTGTAATTGTAAACGTTATAAGTAAGTATGAGTTGAAAACAGTGAGAATGTGTATTTGTATATAGATGCTTAGGAACTTAGGATTTTATCGAAAAACATACACTGTCCCAGAAAATGCGTGAAAGAAATATTTATGCTTCAAACCTGGGGAAAAAGAAATTGTTTCCCGCAGTGAATATGCATGAACATAGAGTGAAAATAATTAATGTGACATGTTATGACAATGACATAATTTTCAAGCATGAATGAAACGCCCGTCGAAGTTAAATGGTTAGTACATTTAATTGCACCCTCTATTATAAAATGTATAATGTATCTACATTCTGTTATGATATGTATTATCAAAATAAAATGGAGACGTAACACAGTGGGCAATCAAGAATGGACTGTATTATTACCGTAGGTTAACAGAACCTACATACCTGGGGACGGGCGAACAGACGTGAAACAGAAATAACACAAGTGCTAGATAAACTTAGCATTCATCAAGTTGACACCACCTCTGTTACCCATTTAATCTTCAAAAATATGGGTCGAAGAGCCACTGAACATTTTTTGTTGATAATCTTATCCGTTCCCGCTGATGTAGGACATATTAATCTAGAAGAGACAAGTTGCAGAGGTCAGCGTGTTAGGTCAGGACATACTGATATGAACATGAAGAGGATCATGGGAAATGTTTGTTATCATGCAAGTGTTAAGATACGCAACTGTTATCCAGTGATAAAGACATCGTGGACTATTAGACTGGAAGCGATTGAGTGAGTGAGTGAGTGGGGTTTAACGCTGCTTTTAACAGTATTCCAGTTATATCGCATCGTATCAGCTTAATGTGGGAGGAAAGACCGAAGTGATACAGGTCTCAGACGTATACCACTTCGGTGAAACCCACGAGCACGGGTATGGTGCTGACAAACCTAGAAACATAATCGGGGCAAAGCGAGATTCGAACCCACAATCATAGGTTTCTGGTGTGCCCAAGGGACGCAACTCTGCACAGGGAATCGCGGCGCCTTAGACGACTGGGCCACCCTACACTGGAAGTAGATGCTGTTTGAAAGATATATTGTTAAAAGTAAACAGTTTGGCAAAAACAAATATAAACTTGAAAATTCGATTTGAACAAAAAATAAGAAACGGCTGAACACTGGTGTCGAAACATTGCAAACTAGAGGTCCAAAACACAATTGTGATACCTGTATCAAACACATCACCATCAAATAACCATGTTTTTATTGGTTCATGTTGACACCATCAAACATGGGTGTATACTTTCTTTTGACCGACAATTTATGTTTATGGTAATTGTACCGAACATGTGGAATAACATCTAGTCTCTGAAATGGACATATTTTACAGAAAAAAAGTTTTAATTATCTAAATGAAATAAACTGACGTCCAAAAGAAACTTTACCAACTGAAAATATAATTTCAGACAAAATATAATTTTTTTTTCGATGAAGTCTATCTAAAACACATAACCTAAATACAACATTAGTGTATGCAGGAAATGTTAATCGTCTGTTACATGTTTGCGAGATAACACGCGAAAAAGTGAAAAACACGTGCTCCACGGACAACTGCAAATGCACGTGCGGGTAAGGGTATAAAACGATTGCAACGGCAAGTCAGACATCCACAGTGATAAAAAAAACACAAAAGAAATGCCACGACTCACAGTCGACCAACGTGAACGAGCCTTGGGTATGGTACAGATGGGAGTCACCCACGCCCATATTGCACGAACCTTCGGTTGCTCCCGTGTTGCCGTAACCGACTTGATGCAATGTTACAGACAGACAGGGCGGACCGCTGACAGGCCAAGAACAGGCAGATCCAGGGTGACCACGCCCCATGATGTCCGGTACTTGCGTACCTTGCACCTCCGAAATCGCTTCCTGACAGTGACGTCATTGGCGACAAATGCCTTAGGTCACAGGGCTAGTCGACAGACAGTGGCCAGGAGACTCAGGGCTCATGGAATCAGGGCTTTTAGACCATACAGAGGACATCTATTGACAGCGCAACATCGTCGTCTGCGATTGAGATGGGCCAGGACTGTACGACTTTGGCAACGACGTGACTGGTAGAGGGTTGTCTTCACTGACGAAAGTCGATTCTGTATGCTTAGGGCTGATGGAAGACAACGTGTTTACCACCGAAGGGGTGAACGAACGGCGGCGTGTTGCGTGCAGGAGGTCGTACCATATGGTGGAGGGAGTGTCATGGTGTGGGGAGGGATCTGTGGGCAGGAGAGGACACCGCTGGTCATCGTTGACGGAAACTTGACAGCTCAGCGTTACATGGATAACATTCTTCGTCCAGTTGTCCTACCATTTCTCCAACAGCAGCCACGCGGTGTCATTTATCAGCATGACAACGCTAGAGCCCATACAGCCTGAATTGTCACTAACTTCCTCGCAGCCAACAACGTCAACGGCCTGCCGTGGCCTTCACGCTCAACCGACATGTCCCCATGACTTGATGGATCGTCGTGTTCGACAACGACCACACTCTCCAGCCAACCGGAAAGAACTGATCTTGGCCCTCCAAGAAGAGTGGCGTCAAATCCCACGTGACCTCATCAGACGACTGACTTTTTCTGTGCGTCGAAGAGTTTTTGCGTGTATTGAGGCATTTGGTGGTCACACACGCTACTAATGACTTGTTATTGAACGTGAGCGATTGTATTTGTACTCTGCCTATTGTCCATGATTCTGAAAGCTCGAGTTTTGTACCACACCCAATTTTGGGGGGCTCTGACGTCATTCTCGGTCGCGGTATGATTGTCATTTTCGGTGTTGATTATGTTGATATATTGATCTTCTCAATACACTTTACTTCATGCATGTATGTTTTGTTGTTTTTTAGCAAGAGTGATTTCAAACTCTGGTAAAGTTTCTTTTGGACGTCAGTTTATAATAAAAGGGAGCCCAGAGTTTCTTCCTGAAACTGCAGTAGTCTAGACTTGCCCACTATTATAGACTTGCATGGGCTGTACTGAATATTCTTGTTTCAAGGTCTGTATGCCAGGCTACCGAACATGAGGCAACTGGCTTGGGCTGATATAGATCGAAGCAAGCACAGTCACATCGTGGGATACAGAATAAGAATAGAGCTTCACTCCTCAGACACGATTCGTCGGTGGCCAGGCTCTGTGACAGTGATTGCTATCATCGTAACCCGAGGTTCGATATATCGCTGGAGTATTGAAACTGCGGCGTAAAACAAGAAACAAACAAACAGCGAGAAGGCCACACCTTGGCTAAATCCTATTGTTCTTTCAGACAATATGACATGTTTACTTAAAATTAGTTCATTTTATTGTAATATTATATAGAGAGTCTACACACAACATGAGTGACCGATTGCTACATACATGCTGCTTCACGTGCTGATATCGCAGACTAGATAAACTAGATTGTGTTAGGAAATGGGGCGACTGATTTATATTACTATCTGCACATTTGACCTTGAAAGGTCATATCGTATTATCTGTAATCCGTATCTACAAATAGCTGATGTAGAGATTTATGTTGCTTCCTATGACACAAATAACACTGTTTTGAAAGGAATTCTATTCAGGATCAAGTATTTCCACTTTATTTATGCTGTCATGTCGTCCTGAAATAGATCTTGTGTTTATTCAAGATAGCCGCGGATTTATCCCCGGACAAGTAACACTGATTTACGAACAAAACAAAAAAGAAACTGGGTTATTAAATTAAATTTTTTAAAACATACTTAGATCAGTTGATATATTTTGCGTTCAGGTCATCATTAATACTCGGAATGGTCACAAGGGCTCATTCCAATTTAAAACAGGCCTTTCGCTTTATTTATGTGACGGATAACAATATACGTCAGTTAAAATGAGTGTGGGAATGACGCCCTGGACAATATTTCAGTTATGATCCAGCACGTCTATGCAGGGTGGGAGGGAGTGAAGTTTGGTTTAACGCCGCCGCTTGGAACAGTATTACAGTTCTATCGCAGCGGGTCAGCTTGACGGGGGGGGGGGGGGGGGCCTGAAGTGACGCTCAGGCTCTCAGACGCTTCCCACTTTGGGGAAACCAGCGAGCATGGGTGTGGTGCTGACAAACCTATGAAGAGAAGACAGAGTTGACTTCTGAAATTTAGCTTTTTTATTTTTTTAATGCAACCTTTTCAGTACAGATGCTGGTGCCTTTATCAAGCAGATCAGATACTGTCAAAACTAGAAAACTAATCAGGACGTATCTAGGATTTGAACCAACGATCATGTTTCTGACACGCCTAGCAATATATCTCATCATTTGAAGATACTTTCTTTATAGTCTTTAAAGGATTAGCCAATAGCTTTATCTGGGTCAGCGAAAGCTGATGCACGTTCTGATTGTTGTTTAACGCCGCTCTCAGAAATATCCCACCTATATGATGGCTGGTTGAAATTAAACTCTTTAAAAAAAGAAACGAAATACGGATATTTTTGGCCATAAACTGACTGACTGGCTGAGAATGGTTTTACGCCGCTTTTAGCAATATTCCAGCAATATCACGGCGGTGGACACCAGACGTGGGCTTCACACATTGTACCCATGTCGGGAATCGAACCCGGGTCTTCGGCGTGACGAGCGAACGCTTTAACCACCAGGCTACCCGACCGCCCCTTTGGCCATAAAAGCGAAATTAGCGGACCAAGAGGTGCAAAATAAGAGGTTTAATGTGTTCCTGGATTTCCTGGATCAAAATGATCACAACAAGGACATGCAAACCATTGGTCGGGAAACACGTACGATTCGGAAAAACGCAACCAGTGCAGCAGCACAATGAACGGTATTAGAGTGCAGAGTTTTTGATTGCCTGGCATCTGCGTCAAACGAACAGTGACATAATGCCAAGATAAACAGAAGTGCAAAGGCCGCTTGCAGGCAGGAATCCCGATCAGCTGTAGCCAGGCTTCGGGATGGGTTTCAACATCATGGGTCAACACGTGACCGGCTAAGGTCGGGACGCATTCGTCACCACTCGCCCCTTTCCGTAACCTGCAAGAAGACTCGTCCCCCTATCGATGAATGTTATGTGCGAAAATACGACAAACCAATCAGAATGCGCGTATGATTTCAAGTTCTTCGTCAAAGAATCCCTCAGAAATAATTTTTGATTTTACATATGTCTTGCATCTAAAAATATACCAAAGACACAGTTAAATGTGTTCAATCATACTGTATAATTCCGCATGCCCCGATTTGCCTTAAATTGGTTCTGAAATATATATATAATATATGGGGAAATATATGTGAACCATTACGCAAGGAGTTGACAATTGTTTCAGGTATGCCCGTTTGCGCTAAGACGGAACCCGGTCGCAAAAAATGGCCATGAGAGGGGCACGAGTCTATTGGGCTTGAGTAACTACCCCTGCCCAAGATCGCTACATCCGACTGCGCCACCTACATGAAAGGAAGACCACAGCCACCTCAACCCCATCCCAAAAACCCGGACTGCGCAGAATCTCCGACCATACCGTACGAAACCGTTTAAGATCAGCAGGTCTACGAGCAAGACGTACTGTGTGTTACGTTGTGGTTGTCGCAGTATTACAAACGCTTTCTGAAACCGGGTCAAGGAAAGGATGTGGTAAATCTGCGTTACGTTGTTAGTCGTGGCAGTACTATCTCTTTGTGAAACAGAGCCAAAGAAAGTTGTTGATATTACCCACGACGTCGGGGTACGATGACACACAATCAACCAAGTCACCGTGCCCTACCAGTTACCACTCAATCCATATCCATTAAGACCAGATTGCTTACCCATCCTAACACGGAACCCCACGGTTACCTCTAAAAGGTGTTTTACCCTGTCTGACGCTCGGCATTAGGGATAAAACAAGGACTGATCGGTTCAGGGTCGTGTACATGTTTAATTGCAGCATGCCATCTCAGTACAGTCAGTACAAGCAGCCATGCCCACGTGACAACCTCCGTGGTCTAGTGGTAGAGCATCCGCCCGGAGAGCGGAAGTTCCGGGGTTCGATCCCCGGCCGCGTCATACCAACATACGTTAAAAGATGGTACTTGTTGTTACCACGTCTGGCGCTCGGCATTCAGGGGCTAAAACAAGGACTGGTCGGCTCGGAGTCAGGATAATGTGTCTGCCTGAAGAGTGGAAGATCGGTGGTTAGATCCCTGGCCACATCATAGTAAAAGATGTTTAAAGATGGTACTTGTTGTTTCCCTGCCTGGTGTTCAGCATTAAGGAGATAAAACAAGTACTGGTCGGATCAGAGTCAGGATAATATGTGTGGGTGGGGTTTCCATGTTAAACTGCGGTATGGTATCTCAGTGAGCTAGCACTATAAATCGGCATCAGTCCGGACTAGGACAAGCAGCCACACACGTGCCTGCACGTCGCTATATAAGCGCAATAATCTTGGACGCGACGTTAAACCCCATTTCACCTCACCTCACCTCGCCACCATACCCGCGATAAACTACTCAGGAAAGCGTGGTCCTTAATTTCTTTTGAGTAGTATAAGTTCAATAATCTTGAATGTGGCTCAACCCCATTTCACCTCACTTCATTCATTTTGAGGTTGACACGTCACAGCTCAGGATTTTCACACACTTTTTCTGATACATTCCGTAAATCTTTCTTCGTTACTTTAGAATGAACGCCTCAACCCAACAGCCTCTGAACTTAAGCAAACGGTTATGTTACAGTATACGGTTATTCTCAGAGCGCCGATTGTCTTCAAATACAATGGGTCCGTTAAAGCTGTGCTTGGATGTGATTTACACGCTGAAATCACCCGATCAATAGGTACTACAACATCCATTAAGATATACAATATGTCATTGGGATAGCCACGTGGTGGCTCTAAATTTTAAAATAAAAAACGTAGAAATGCGTGTGAACATATAATCTGATTGACTGTATCGTGTGAAACTTTGTAATTGTGCCTACAAAAGCATGCTATCTCCGCGACACTATTCGGTGAACTAAGTTCGATGTGCAGAGTTGTGTCCCTTTGACGTGCCAGGCTCCGATAATCTTAGAGTTGGCCTTATCATGTTTCTTGGTTATCCAGAATCATACCCGTGCTCGCGGGTTTGACCACAGTGGAAAACGTCTTCATTAGAGCTGCATCACTTTGGATTACTCTCACATTTAACTGCCACGCCATAATTTAACTGAACTACTGTTCAAAGCGGCATAAAATACAACTCACTCGTCCGTTGAACCACATGATGAATCACTGACAACGCTTGTGGAATATTTATACGGCATTTGTCATCGAACTTTGATTTTCTCATATATGCAAAATAATAAATAAATATTAATGAGGAATCAAGTGCCAAGTGCCTACGTTTGTGTTGTTTAACGCCGCACTCAGCAAAGGGCCAGCTATATGACGGCGGTTTGCAGACTAGACAAACCAGTGACATCAAACTTCGCAGTTGGGTTACGATGACATGCATCAACCGAGTCAGCGAGCCTGACCACCCAATCCAACCAGGCGCCTCTTACCACAAGCAAGGGTTGCTGGAGACTAATACTAACCCGGATCTTCACGGGTTTTCACGTTTGTTTGTTTGTTAAACGCCACTCTCAGCAATATTCCAGCTACATGACGGCTCCAGTGATTGACATCATGAGCATCGATCCACGCAATTGGGATACAATGACATGCAGCGAGCCTGACAATCCGATCCCGTTAATCGCCTCTTACGACAAGCATGGGTTGCTGAAGTCCTCTTCTTCCCCGGATCTTCACGGGTGGGTTTTTTAAGTCTATGCTAAATAACACCTTAACCTGGTTGTGACGATGTCGGTTCCAGTAATTGAATTTGTTATGTATAGGGGTGAAAATTTCCTTCCCAAATTATTCCGATATGGCAATACGTCAAGTAGTATTACGTGGTTGTCTGGTTTAAGGGCAGTCGTACATTCGCGGTGTGTAGAAGGCGAAGGTAACAATACAATGTTCCGATCATCCTTCAAAAGAGCATACCAGTGGCGACATGTATGTTTTCAAAATTAAAAACGATTTGCTTTCAAAGACATTGCGATTTTTAAAATTTCCTCGTGGAAATGATCCATAAAGTGATAATACTAATGCGGCGAGATACCACTGGTTTATATTTTGTTTGTTTGTTGTTTAACGTCGGACTCAGCAATATTCCAGCTATATGACGATGGTCTGTAAATAATCGAGTCGGACCAGACAGTCCTGTGATTGACATCATGAGCATCAATCCACGCAACCGGGATCGATGACATGCATCAACCAAGTCACCGAGCCTGACCACCCGATCCCGTTAGTCGCCTCTCATGACAAGCATAATTGCCTTTTACGGCGAGCATGGGTTGCTGAAGACCCCGGATTTCACCCCGGATATTCACGGGTTTAAATAATGTAGGATTGTTTACTTCTCGTGAGACTAACGGAAGGTTAACCTGTTTTTTTTCTTTAGAAAGTGTTGAAATGATTCCGAAGAACAAATGGTTCATTTGTTGTGCCCCCCCCCCCCCAAAAAAAAATAAATAAAAATAGCCTGTCCGTCAGATTAGTTTCTGTACACCTCAAGTAACATGCTAGAATGGGTTGTTTTTTAAAAAAAGGAAATTAATATTACGTCCATATGTCTTCCTGGTTTAATTCAATCATGCCACAAGTAACATTTTTTTAATAATTACAGTAAACGGATGCCTTTTGTTAATCTTAAATTACAAAAAAATTGCACCACTGCAAATGAACGTCATGACAGACGTCAGAATGGTTGTTTTCAAGGAAGGTTGTTTCCGGTATGTTCTAGGTCAGCTAAACCCTTGTCAGGCACGGAAGACACCATACCACTCACGTGTCCATCCTCCGGGAGACTGTTTGTATCCTTGAGCATTGT
Organism: Haliotis rufescens; assembly: GCF_023055435.1. Lineage (NCBI taxonomy): Eukaryota > Metazoa > Mollusca > Gastropoda > Lepetellida > Haliotidae > Haliotis > Haliotis rufescens. The sequence goes on along the minus strand of NW_025963890.1, from coordinate 17,865,500 downwards.
GCTTTGTCATGTTTCCTTGCTCTCGTTTCAATGACCATCAACAACAGGTCTTTGCGTAAATATGCAGTTTGACGTACGTAGAAAACCAACCAGAGTGACATCGCGGAACACTGCCATACAGTATATTATTATCAAGGACACTTGACATTCCCTTTACATGTTCATATTTTCTTACATGTGTATATTTTTTTCAGCTACAGCTACAAAACCAGATTTTTTTTAAAAGAAAAGTTTTTAAAAGAAAAACACCTTGCAACAATGTAAAAATAATTCAACAGTCTGAAGCATAAATATGTTTTTTCAAGAATTTTTTTCCATTGCACATGTATAACTAAACGTTAATTTAAACTCACTCACTTCAAGCTCGGCTCTGGAAAACGAATTCAGACTATACATCATCTAGGCCACACGTTTCTAAACTTGGTCCGATAATCAAGGCTCTGGTCACAACAGGACACATACAACCGTAATAGGTCTCCTTTTAAACAGTAAAATGACCCTTGAAGATCCGGGTTAGATTGGTCTTCACCAACCCATACTTGTCATAAGAGGCGACTAGCGGGATCGGGTGGTAATTGTATCACCAGTGCGCAGATCGGTGCTCATGGTGTCAATCACTGGATAATCTGGTCCAGTCTCGATTATATACAGATGGCCGCCATATAGCCGGAATATTGCTAAGTGCAGCGTAAAACAACAAACAAACATACAAACAAACATCAACCGAGCCTGCAACCCGATCCATTTAGCGGCATCTTCCCACCAGCATATGTTGCCGGGGACCTTTTGCAGACATTTCAAAGTTACCGTAAGACACAAACATACTTATGTAAAATTGCACATGTGTAACTTGTACACATTAAGCAAATATGACTAATTATTTATATAACAATGCCAGTAAACTATGCTTGTCACAAAAGTGAGTGAGTGAGTGAGTTTGGTTTAACGCCGCCTTTTAGCAATATTCCAGCAATATCACGGCGGGGGACACCAGAAATGGGCTTCACACATGTTTCCCATGTCGGGATTCGAACCCGGGTCTTCGGCGTGACGAGCGAACGCTTTAACCACTAGGCTATCCGACCGCCCTGTCACAGGAGTCGACTCAACGGATCCGGTGGTCAGGTTCGGTGGCTTGGTTGATTGCGCGTTCGCACCCCGAAGACCTGGGGCGTTGCTCATTATATCAGCCACTTTCCTTGGCCCCGTTCACAAAACGGTCGGGGTGCAGGGGGGGGGGGGGGGGGGGGGGCAGTTGTCTAAGGCGGCGCAATACGCTGTGCAGAGTTGCGTCCCTTGGACACGCCAGAAACCTATGATTGTGGGTTCAAATTCCGGTTCGCCCCGATTATATTTCTAGGTTTGTCAGCACCATACCCGTGCTCGTGGGTTTCACCGAAGAGCTACATGTCTAAAACCTGCATCACTTCGGGCTTTCCTCCCACATTAAGCTGACATGCCGTGATATTACTGGAATACTGTTAAAAGCGGCGTTAAACCCAACTCACTCACTCACAAAACGGTCGTGGTGCTGCGACTAACAGCGTAACGGATTTACGACTAAATTGTCTTCATAAAACGGTGCCATCGAAACCATCTTCTGGACACACACGTGTCCTTGCAGTATAACAACAAAACGGTCAATCTCCCATTGTTCACCGGAGTGACCTTGACCTACAACAGTAACGCGTGAGAAGAGGCAATGTCCTCTTCATGGCCCCAGTTGAATGAATTGTAGTTCGCTAGTGCAGATTTTTGTTTCCCCCGGGAGCAAAAGTACTTTTGTGACCGCCTTTGACCTGGACATCTTTTGTTGCAATTGGAATGTGTCGACAACAACCGTTGTTTTCTCGGAGCACTTCACAAGGCATCTTTACACTTCGCCACTTTCCGGCGATTCGATGATAATAAAACACGAGACTATCCACCACTGAGCAGGTGAACTGTTGTCTCGGGGACCCGAGTCAGGGCAAATTCATCATCCAAATAATATTTTATGGATCTCGCTTGTGTCGTTCAAATGTTTACCTGATATGAATGAGATCAAATATACGTGCGAGGCAATGTGTTTATCCGGGGAGGGATTTTGTTTATATTTTGCGACAACCTCACTGGCATGACATTTACAATTTTCGTATTCTGGAGAAAAACGCAGTTGTTAGTGATACTGTATACTCATCGCCAAAAGAAACGGGAATATGATTCATGTGAGTGAGTTGGGTTTAACGCCGCTTTTAACAGTATTCCAGTTATATCATGGCGGGTCAGCTTAATGTGGGTGGAAAGCTTCGGTGAAACCCACGAGCACGGGTATGGTGCTGACAAACCTAGAAACATAATTGGGGCGAACCGGGATTCGGACCCACAATCATAGGTTTCTGGCGGCACCTTAGACGACTGGGCCACCCGTGCCCCCACATGTAGTTAATAACCTAATATAGGAAGAATCCTCATCGTCAAGACAAATTAGATTGGTTCGACGCACAAACGAACATATTGGTATGTTGTGTGAATCGACGCTCATGAACGGATCACATGTGATGTCATTGATCTATTTGTCTCGTGCAGGATAAGCGTGTAAAGTTTGGAAATAACGTGCAGCATATCGTATTAAAAATAAAGACACTCTGTGGTAACTCTTGACGGATTGTTAGTTTTGTCATTAAGTGGTACACATTGGAAACATCTCATCTTAACGTACATACTTTTCTATATGTTTCTATGGTTCGCGTTTCTTTTAGCGTTGAGTTTATAACGTTCTTAAAGTATGATACAGAAAAGCACATTGTGACCAAATTCATCTGATCTAACTTGACCCCATGTTTATAAAGAAATCCATAGTACATATACACAGACACAAGCGAAAACATGTAGTTTGTAAACATTGTTGGTAAACATTTCGACTCATCAAGAATCGATTTGGCGGACATCGAATCAACATTTGAAATAGGTTTTGTTTTATTTTCCACAGAATATTCACAATACCATGTTTGAACAATGAGCACGGGCACTGTGCTGACAAACCTAGAAACATTATCAAAATCAATCTGGGAATCGAACCCACGAACACAGGTTTCTGGCATACGTCAGGGACGCAGCTCTCCACGTAACATTGTGACGTCTTAGATGACTGGGCCACCCGTGCCCCCGGAAATACATCAACAAAAAGAACGGTAGAGAACACTTGACTAAGTTTGACACTTTTTCAACTTGTGAGGTGTCCGGTATACAGAGGTTTCGCTATAAGATATACCGGACATCAAGTGACCATAAAATGGTTGTGTTGCGTTTCTAAAGAGTTTGAGTATACCAGAGACCATATCTGAGTATATATACAAAACGTGTCCATGGCCCACTTGCATAAAGCGATCTTAGCGCTAAGATGATCGTACTCCCATACTTTAACATAGGCTTACGATAGTCTTAGCGCCAAGATCGCTTTGTGCAAGTGGGCCCAGGTATCTGCCTTTGGCGTGGTCGGTATTTCAAGGCCACACGCTGACCAGGTCAGATCTGATACGACGAATGTCACGTATGACGGCTCTGCCCTCGGGAACTGGTCAACAAGAAGTAGGACTATTTCGGTCAACAATGACTGGCAGTATCACCACCACAGCACTCAAGATTACTTGTCATACTGTTGCCAAGGATATTATTTAAAAAACCAAAATTATTGAAAATCCTGAAATATAAATCAACTGGAGTGTTAAAAGGGTAGAGGGCAATATAAAAATCTATTTACAATGTTATCTTTTAATTTATTATTTATGTCACGTGAATCTTATGAGTGCAAATTATGTCAAAATAATTTGGTAATGAAATTATAACCAGTTTAGATTATTTAAAAAAATTATTTTGTGGGGAGTGGTTGCAGTAGAATTATCATAGCTACGTCATAAATATATCATTAATTACTTGTACGTAATAAGTAACTGTCTATTTCAAAGAGACGCTCCTTCGGCATCTTATCCCAAGTTATACTTCCTAGATATCGAACCGCGCACGTCATATAATTCTGTGTGTGGTTATTAATGGATATTAATATAGCTTATGATCCTTGATATGGGTCAGTAGATCAATCAATATAGACGTATTTACACCCTATATCTACACGCGTGCCTGCAGTGACGTCATGACCCAGGGGACCTGTAGCCTAGTCAAGTGTAATGTTTATATATAATTACCTGTACTCACGCCGAATATATTTACACAATCACATGTACGTGTGGTGTACCGCTCAAGGCTAATAGGCGCGCACCTCCATATTGAAGGATGGTCATGGACTTAAGGTCCGGAAACAGATTACCTCCCCTCAATGTACGGAAAGTGGCGAGTGGTCACGAATGTTATATTACGTCATTGCGTAAGTTCAGAAGCTGGCCCGGTTATGCGTTGATTCGAAACACGAGTTTATTCGTATATGCCCTCCTTTGTTTGGTTTTTGTGACTGGGTTATGTCTGTTTTGGGTACAAACCTCGTTTCTGTATAACATAATGTCTGTAGGTTATCGAAAAACTATCACTGACTGAAATGAAAATAACTATATTGAATTAAGTTGAAAAAAGGGAAAAGGTATGCCCTATTCTTAATTTTTTTTAAAATCTGATTTGACTGGTTGATGGAGTTGAGGTGGGGCTGATAGGTTCAAGATGTAACTGTTTAAATCTAACGTCATAAATACTCCAAAATATTGTTGTTGTTTGTGATACAATTTGTGTTTACGTATATTTGATTTACCACATATTTTGTGAACCTGATATTAAAGTTGTTCAGCAGTTATTGTCTGAAACGAGTGATTAAAACATTAACCCCGCATCCAGCAATATTCCAGCTATATCATATGTGTCTGTCAATAATCGAGTCTGGACCAGACAATTGATATCATGAGCCACAATCCACACCGTCGAGGTACGATGACGGTAATCGGTGAAGTTACCGATTTTAGCAATCCGTCCAGTAAGCCGCCTCGTGCGGCGAGGTTGCTAGGGACCTATTCTAACCTGGAATCCACCTGGAAATGAGTTATAGCAATGTCAAGTTCCACTGTAATATGTTCGATAGTTTAGCTATACCGTTATTGGTAAATAAGACGGTAGCTCAACATTACTATACGTACACCAATTGTCATCTTTCCGAGGCAAGGGATTAACTGACTGTCAAAGTCCAGTGGAAACTGGGCGTTTATACATTCGTAACCACTCGCCCCTTTCCGTAACCTGCAAGAAGACTCGCCCCCCTTTCGATAAATGTTATGTGCAAAAATACGACAAACTAATCAGAATGCGCGTATGATTTCAAGTTCTTCGTCAAAGAATCCCTCAGAAATATTTTTGATTTTACATATGTCTTGCATCTAAAATATACCCAGTTAAATGTGTCCAGTCATACTGTATAATTCCGCATGTCCAGATGTGTTTTAAATTGCATCTGAAATATATATGATATATGGTGAAATATATGTGAACCATTACGCAACGAGGGACGGCCGGGTAGCCTAGTGGTTAAAGCGTTCGCTCGTCACGCCGAAGACCCGGGTTCGATTCCCGACATGGGTACAATGTGTGAAGCCCATATCAGGTGTCCCCCAGCCGTAATATTGCTGGAATATTGCTAAAAGCGGCGTAAAACCATACTCACTCACTCACTCCTTACGCAACGAGTTAACAATTGTTTTAGGTATGCCCGTTTGCGCTAAGACGGAACCCGGTCGCAAAAAATGGCCATGATAGGGGAGTTGGTCACGAATGGGCTTGATTGATTAGTAAAAAGATTTATAGGTGTTCGGGCAACTAGGCCCATTTACACATTGCCCATGATAAAGGTTTGCTAAGTACCTGGATATTTTATAAAGTATCAAAACTGCCACACGCTTTAATATAAGCGAGGATGAAATTCTGAACATCATGGTGAACAATATTCCTAGAACATAAAATACCAGACGATGAGAAGTCAATATTGAGAACTGTTAGAGACTCCACCATTGCCTTACGCTGATTAACATACTTTTGGCAATGCAATAAAAAATGAGCTACATTACCAAGCTGATTACACACTGTACAATGTGCAGAAATGTCTTTATTAATAACATTTAGATAAGCACCAAGACCACAATGACCAAGACGTTCTCTGGTTAAGAGAACCTCCTCTCTCCGATTATTTCTAGATATGTGTAATTTAGTGATAAAAGGATCGATGCCATAGAAATGACGTCCTTTTAAGGATGATGCCCATCTCTTCTGCCATTTTGTGTTAACATGGGTCATACTGACGGTGCCTAACTCTGCAGGAGAAGGGGAAATTGTTTCATCTTGTTCTGATTCATCAAATTCTAATGCAGCTTTTGCCAATTTATCAGCTTTCTCATTTCCAAGTAACCAACATGAGGAGGGAATCCATGATCAAGTCCTGCCTCGCTGAGGAAGAACCTACCCGAATTACTTGTAATGCACTGACAGAGTCACTGAAAATTACCACTGAAAGAGGCCTTAAAAAATTAATCCAACGCAATGCTTCAATGATTGCTCCTAGTTCAGCAGAAAATACTGATAAGTGATCAGCCAATCGGATAGAAAGTTCTCTCGTTTCATTAACGATGAATATACCAGCACAAGCACGACCAAACACTGGGCACTTAGAACTATCAGTGTAAATCTGCATGGCATTTAACCATTGTAGACTTCGGATATGTTCCTCAGCTATAGCTTTAATTCGAGGTGCCGCTGTATTTACCAGTTCCAGGACATCAAGATAAACTGATGGCATTTCAAGCAGCCATGTTGGCTTTTCAGGCAGAACAGTAGTGTCATCCATGGCAACATCACGCACAGTATGATTGAAAGCCGTTCTCTGAGATCGCATCCCATAAGGCCCCATACCATTTTTTCCAAGAGTCATGAAAATATTCAACACAATCATGCAACACAGTAGACGTTGAGTGTTTACTCCCAAAAGATTTCATTTTTAACATAAATCTAACGTCTAACTTTTCACGCCTGAGATCTAAAGGCATTTCACCTGATTCAACTTGTAAAGCCTCAACAGAGGTGGTCCCGAACGCTCTAATGGGAGTTTATATAGTCAGTTAAGTCCCTTGCCTCGGGAACATGACTATTTGTAGTTGGCATGTTAGCTCCAATGAACTACTCTAATACATTTTTTTAGATTCTTTGGTCGTTTAACTAAGCTATTCGGATAGTTTAAAATCATTTAATTAAGTTTTGTGAACACTAGTTTACATACAGGTACAGTGGATACCCGCTTATCCGGACACTAGATATTCGTTAACGGCATTCCACCATCATGACGTTGGCATACATTGATTTTATTTACACATGTATATGTCACATTTTATGGCATGCTACTTTGTCGCGGTAATAATTATGTGAACTTCTGTCTGTTCTACTGACGTAGTTAATAATGCGCCATCATGTACGTGTTTTTATATGTCTGCATGTCGCAGCCTTTGACGCATGGCTCGGCTCGAACAAAGCGGTTTTCATAACACTGTGAAACTCATGAATGTTAATACATCACAATCTGGGAGTTTTCAGACACTCCCGATTAAAGAGTACAGGACTGCAGCTCGTGCCTGTCGGCTGATCCGAGAAGTAACGACTTTTCATGATCAATGTATGAGCCTCTTCTGACGAACAAATTTATTTCCTGTTTAGATCGCTCCCGGACACATGGGTGACAAGGCCCCGCAATTCGCTGTGCAGAGTTGCGTCCCTTGGGTACGCCAGAAACCTATAATTGTGGGTTCGAATCCCGGTTCGCCCTGATTATGTTTCTAGGTTTGTCAGCACCTTACCCGTGCTCATGGGTTTCACAAAGTGGTAAGTGTATCACTTCGGCCTTTCCTCCCACATTAAACTGACACGCCGTGATCTAACTGGGATATTGGTCAAAGAATATTGTTACCCAGATCGTTCCTTAGGGTGAAAGGTTAGGTGAAATTGGGTTTAACGTCGCGTCCAAGATTATTGTACTTATATAGCGACGAACATGCACGTGTGTGCTAGTCCGGACTGATGCCGATTTATAGTGCTAGCACACTGAGACACCATGCCGCAGTTTAACATGAATACCCCGTAAGACACAGTATACTGACTCCAAGCCGACCAGTCCTTGTTTTAGCCCCTTAATGCCGAGCGCCAGACAGGGTAAAAACAAGTACCATCTTTTAACGTCATTTGGTATGACGCGGCCGGGGATCGAGCCCTGGACCTTCCGCTCTCGGGACGGACGCTCTACCTCTAGACCACGGTGGCGGTCCGTTCCCTGGGGAGTCCGAGACAGAGATGGTCCACAGTACCCGTGTCTAGGAGATGACCCAAATGAGGAACGGCTGGACACTTCGTGTGTCGTCGTACCAGACCGCGTTGATCGTTGCTCATGTTATCAACCACTGGTTTAGTTATCCCAGGCTAGATTTTCTTGGTCGAAAAAAGACACCACTGAAAGCGTTAATTAACAGTTAATTAATCTTGGACAAAGAAAGGTACTGATCACGATTAAAATCGCTCAGGAAGTTTCAATTGTAACAAGATACGGACTAACGAGGTGCTCCAAGAGACTTACATAACAAATTAGTACAGCTAAAGTCTGTTATTTCGGTTATCCGGAAATGTATTAATGCTGATTGCTGATGATGTAACTTATAACGATACTATCTGGGTGAAATTAATGTGGTTTCGATGTCCTTGTTTCAAACATTCGCTAACATGCACATGTCAATGCTTGTCAATTATGTTTTAAGGCCTTACCTTATCTTTTTACTTGAGCTATACAGTCAAAATATAAACAATTGTGGAAAACACTATCAGTATTGCAAGGTTTTAATATGCTGCCGAGTGAAAAAGAATGTTTTGATAATAAAATGCTTGGCATCAACTTCTGAAATGGAACACGGTCAATACTTTGAAAGCAGAAACATATAATAACATAATTTATAACTCAAATTCAAATTAATATTTAAATTACCAAAAAAAGAGAGAAAATACTTTTTTTCATTTACAATCCAAAATATAACTCAAAGCCAAAACCTATTACTTTATTTCGACATATCTACCTTTTTTCACTTATTTTATCGTAACCCAAGCAAATTTGACGCTATTCCCAGGTCGGCTTGTGAACATGTATATTTCATTCAATCTCCCTGTCAGAAATTACTCCACCTGGTTCCCTCGATCATAACACGTGACCTGGGGGTGTAACACGCCCAGGAAGATATTACATAAATTATCGATAATGAGTCGATAATCGTGTAATCCGGATGACATCGTCGCGTTGAGAATGTTAAACGAGAGAACTATGACACAGGTACAGCCATCAACGCTTGTCAGCAAGCCAAGAAACCAGCTGGCTGATGTCTTCAAATGAGTGTCCACAGCTTGTCCTTGGGGAGTTCATGTCCGGGGGGCAGGATGAGTGACAGCTGGAGTAATCGATATCGACCTAGCTTGAATAATCCATATTGGTCCGAGTGTTTATAATTAACGTGTTTACATATCGACTTATAATTACAACAGGGTCCAGATTATTTTGTATCCATTGCGTATTTTACTCAAATGTTATCATTCACATTGGGTACTGATTGTTTTCTTTGAGGTATACTACCCGTGAAGATCCGGATCAGAATAGGTCTTCAGAAACCTATGTTTGCCTTAAAGGCGACTATGTCTGTTGTAAGAGGCGACTATCGGGATCGGGTGGTCAGGCTTGCTGAATTGGTTGATGCATGTCATCGATCCAAATTGCGTGGATTCATGTATTTTAGTACGCAAGCAAGTCAAAATGTACTGGGTAATGGCGTAATGTACGCAAATACAGTTTAAATGGAGCGGTTGGGATATATAAACTACCGGGCAAACAAAGTATACATCCAGGTTTGATGGAAGCTAAAAATGTAATAAACAAAAAATGGTTACACCCCGATGACGTGAAGTGTGGATAAGATACCCGCTGCATTGGCTACCATTTTATAGCACATCATAAACAGACGCTGCGTTTTACTTAGATATTGCACTGAAGATGGGCACCAGGGTTGTATATGCTGCTAACGGAGAAAGGTAACTGCTCTTCATGTAAAGTTCAATAAAAATAAATTTATATGAAATAATGGTTGCTTGGTTTGTTGTTTTGACGGCGGTCTGTAAATAATCGTATCCTGGTCAGACAATCCAGTGATTAATAGCATGAGCATCGATCCACGCAATTGGGATCGATGACATGCATCAACCAAGTCAGCGAGTCTGACCATGCACCCGATCCCGTTAGTCACAAGCATAGTCACCTTGTACAGCAAGCATGGGTTGCTGAAAACCTATTCTACCGCGGATCTTCACGGGTCTATCTGAAATGAAATAATGCATCTTTGAATACCTGTTCATGAAGACATCTCGACTTTAAGGTCGCGATTCATAATTTGTACGTGCATCTAATTCCACGGCGCACAATTCGAATGTTTGCGTGTTTTGGGGAGCATAATACTAAGGCGGAAAGCACACTTGTTTGCTTAAACATATGCGTAGGTCCGTGTGCGTATTCATATAGCATAACTGTTGTCTCAAAACATTGAGCCTGAAACACACTAGTTTGCGTTTGCGTTTGCGTATTTGCGTATTTGCGTATTCGTAATCTGTGTCCGAAAAATTCGATTTCGTGCGAATAATGCAGGGTAAAACACATTTGTTTACGTTAGGGACGCGTATACGATTGAATCCGCTCCAGGAGCCAATTTTGACTTATACGCGTAACGATGAGAAATCCTTAAAAGGAGTCAACTGCGCGTGTTTTTCGTAGAATGTTAACGTATTCGTTATCGTAAGCATAGCAATTACTGGTATATAATATGTTTTGAGACAAGGTATACGCAGAGCGCACACGAAGTCTCACGCATATGCATATGTATGCGCAAACAAGTGTTTTCCGCTTGATACATACGAGCAATGCCTAAGCTTACGGGGGGCACGGGGAGCCCAGTCGCCGCGATTCGCTGTGCAGAGTTGCGTCCCTTGGGCACGCCAGAAACCTATGATTGTGGGTTCAAATCCCGGTTCGCCCCTATTATGTTTCTAGGTTTGTCAGCACCAAACCCGTGTTCGTGGGTTTCACCGAAGTGGTAAACGTTTGAGACCTGCATCACTTAGGGCTTTCCTCCCACATTAAGCTGACATGCCGCGATATAACTGGAATAATGTTAAAAGCGGCGTTAAACCCAACTCACTCACTCACTCACCTAAGCTTACGATAACGAATATGTCAAAATAAACTGGCTCCCGGAGCTAATAGTAGGGTCACAGTAGTTCATAAACCGCTGCTGTGTTTTGCCACGATACCAAGTTAAAGCTGGGCGCTCCTTTGATATATCCCAAACAAGGGCTGCGTTATACCAAGATACTCTATAAAAGCTGCATACCCCGGTAACACATCTAAAACAGCTGCTGCGCTTTAGTAAGCCACTGCATTAACACTGAATAACCCTTTCACGTTTCCATTGTCGTCGGCATGGTCGGTGACAACTATATCCAAGCATATTCCTGGGGTCTTTACCAAGGCAGAACATATGGCTACTCATGGAGATACGAACTAACTACCCACGAGTAGCGCTGTAACCAGCATTAACAAAACCTCATTGTTATACGTGAACAGAATCTCCGAATTGTGAAATTGCTCACACACAACTAGCAACAAAGATCTAGCCTGAAGTGACCAAGGTCACAGGTGGACAATTATTCGACCATTAAAAAATTGACCCACGCTGTGTTCATCAGCATAGATAAAGTATTTTAATACGCCATAGCCCAACCTTAGACCGAATACATTATTGCCGTATTTCCTGAAATAAACACTCTTCTTATACAACGATAGCCGTCAAGATTATGACACTTCGTGGTATACGAGATAGCCGAAAAATGCAAAACCGGGTGTATGGACGTTTATTGTAGGAAATACAGTTTATTTTCAGCGTCACGAAAGGTCAGCAGGCGGGTTCTGTAATAAAATTCACCCATGACGAGTCCGAGTTAGGTCACTTTAAGAGATCAACTTAAATATGTGAGTACAAAGAATGTGAATACTTAATGGAATATGAATATTTTATTAGAAAGTTGACCACACAGACAAGTTTGGACTGATGCTATTGTAAACGTATAAAGGAATGCCGGACGTCACACATAAATGTAATATATCTTTAAGAGGAATTCTAGAAGCTGTAGTGTCAGTGAAGACAGAATAGACTTATGGAGTTAAACTTCATTATTCTTTCATTGCGATGTTTCGGTTATTTACAGACCGCCGCCATGTAGCTGGAATATTGCTAATGGCATGTGTCGTTAAACACACAAACCTTTACAACCTTTATCATACCACGCTTCAAAACAGTGAGTGTGTGAGTGAGTGAGTTGGGTTTAACGCCGCTTTTAACAGTATTCCAGTTATATCACGGCGTGTCAGCTTAATGTGGGAGGAAAGCTCAAAGTGATGCAGGTCTCAGACGTTTACCACTTCGATGAAACCGACGAGCACGGGTATGGTGCTGACAAACCTAGACACATAATCGTGGCAAACCAGGATTCGAACCCACAATCATAGGTTTTGGGCGTGCCCAAGGGACGCAATTCTACACAGCGAACCGCGGCACGACTGGGGCCACGCGTGTCCCCCTTCAGTACAGAAGCTAATAGATATATCAAGCAGGTGTTGGATCAAGATTTCAGCTGCTGTACTGAAATTTCGTATTGATAACATAAGAGAAGATAAATGTCTTCATAAAATTCATGATGCAAAGTGAGTGAGTTGGGTTCAAGGCTGCTTTTAACAGTATTCCAGTTATTCCAGGGACTCAACTCTGCACAGCGACTTAGGTGCCTTAGACAACTGGCCCTGATTTAAAGTATGCCATTAAGGTTATTTCATTATATGTAATGGTGATGCTCCCTAATAATCAGCTTGCACTGTTCAGAGTTGCGTCCCTTTTGGGAGCCAGAAACCTAATATTGTAGGTTCGAATCCCAGATTCGCCCTGGTTATGGTTGTTGTTTGTCAGCACCATACCCGTGCTGGTGGGCCCATCCAAGTGGTACTCACTTCGTGCTTTCCTCCCACATCAAGCTGAAGGGTGTAACATAACTGACATACTGTTCAGAGTTGTGTTAAACCATTGTCACTCTAAGATACCATGTGGGGTTTCCATCATCTAATCCAACTCAGGATGTCTGAAACCAGTCATATAACTTCAAGCAAGGACATACACCTTTTGGGAAAGGGGGATTCATTTCAGGATCTCAGTGAGGGAGTATGAGTATCTTTTAGCTATATTCATGTCCTATCACTGTGGGCTACTCCAGAAATAGGTTTCACACACTGTGTGGTTGTGCGGATTCGAAGCCGGGCTTTGGGGAGATGAGCCAACTTTTCAACCACCAGGCTACCCCGACGTCAACTCATTCGCAGAGCAATATATATGTGGTGAAATGACACAAATGATTCAGTCAAAGTGTTGCAACAGATTAACACTCTAGTTTACTTGATTCTCTATCAAACTTACAAAAGTACATATGTTTAAATGCTTCAAAATGTGTGTGTGTGTGTGTGTGCACGCGCACCCTTACACACACATACCTCCCTCTGGATCCGCTGTGGCTTTATTCTAGTATTCTGGGACCACGTGTGTTTATGCAGAAGGGGCAGTTTGATAGTCTAGTGATTAATGCAGTGGCCTGTCAGGTAAAGGACCCGGTTCAAATCCTGTGCTGGAGCCTATTTCTGGTGTCCAAATTCATTCAATCAGAATGCGATTGCCCTGTTTTTGTTTCTTGTTTGTGGCTATACGTATGGAAGCCTGTAAAAAATGTCTAGACCCCACAAACTAGTGTTTGATATCATGAGCAACCTCCCATGCCATCGGTACGATGACACCAATCAACCAAGTCACAGAGCCTGTCCACAGATCCATTCAATCGCCACTTAGGACATTCACTTTGAAGAGCTCTTAAACTCACTCTCTGGAGGAAAGACAATAAACACTAGCAGTCTTTCTATTATCTTATGTGTAATTAAGATTAATTATTAAGTCAAACATTTTGAAAAAAACGTAACACTCCTATTTGTTCAAAGATGAAAGAGAAGCAGATCCAGGACCTTTAAATTGGTGGGGTGTTTGGGTGGATGGGGGGCACATTATGAAATTTACCCTCCAGTTGCGACAATATACAGGGCAAGTGCTGTACAGCGGTTTCTATTTACTTATAAGAAAAGCCCCACAAGGGGACTTTAGAGCAGAACAGTTTTTCTGATTAGGGATAGAATTAAATTCTGCCACTGCTTTAAGCAATAAAAAAAATTCTCTCAAAGGAGCAAAACAATTTCTTTTTATTACAGCACATTCTCCCATATCATCAAGCATGTCCAGCAAACATATGTATATTATTTTTTTAATAAAATCAGAGACATTTTTGGTTACCCAGTATTCCACCCCCGAATACCAACAGGTAGGTCCCTAGAGTCTGCTGAGCATGACCATGCTGTTTGTAAGTTACCATGTCCTGGAGGCATGGGTTATAGTTGACCTAGTTGTCTGGTCCTGGCTTGATTACCTCACAGGCCAAGGTCACTAGTAACACTGCTGCAACACGCCTTCCCCCATCTCTGGGGAGGCTCAAATAGGGGGCTTGAACAGGTATACTTAGTAGTCAACAGGCTATTCCCTAACAAGGCTGCTGTGCTTGACGTCTGCTCATGCATGTCAGCTCCTGTATTTGTAGGTGGAGTAAACACTTATTTGTTAGCTTTCATTGAAAATAAATTGAGTGAGTGAGCTGGGTTTAACGCCGCTTTTAACAGTAGAAACAAAGTCAGGAAGAACCAGAATATGAAGCCACGATCATAGATATCTGGTGTGCCCAAGGGACATAACTCTGCACAGTTAACTGTGGTGCCTTAGACGACTGTGCCACCTGTGCCCCCCTTTCATGAGTTTGATAAATGACAGTGAGTGAATGTTGTTTTATGCTACAGTCAGTAATATTCCAGAAATATCAAGGCAGCCTGAAAATAATTGATCATTCATCAGGGGTGATGATACACAATCAGTCAATCACAAATGTGAAACTCAAGCATGGGGTACTGATGACCACTGCCCTGTAATCTCAATACCACATGATACAGAAATGAGAACACACCTTCCACATCATAGTATTATTTATTTGTGAAGAATAAGATACAATGTATATGTGTAGGAATATGTACCATATATACAACAGAGAGGTCCATGACAAGCTATCAACAGCCGACCAGGAATCCCGTTGCAACATGAAAGAAATCTTTAAGTATAATTAGTTAGACCCAATTAAATAATTATAATATTTTTTGCAAATTTCTAACATGTTAAACATGTAAAACAAGTACATATGTAAATATGAATTGTCGACGGATGTGATTCACGTGAATCATGAATGTTTAATGTCACTTGGCATTAGTTGTATTTCATCAAGTAGCGTTAGAAGGGAACACGAAAAATATATTTTCTCTAACAACTTCATTGGATGTTTTTACTACCACAAATTATCTTTAATTTAACAATAAATACACCCACCCTCATCCACGAGCAACACCAAAGACATGACATCACAGCTTCATGGGTACACTACAATAACCAAAGTTCAAAATGACACAAATGTTCCCAATGTGGGAAAGGGAGCACTTTTCATCATTACCGGTTATTGGCTGTGCATGTAGTTTCCATGTTATTTAATTCTCCACATATGAGAAGGGAATGGTAAATAACACCAGTTCCATCCTGGGACACAGGTGTCATGTTATGACTACTTTTCATATAGATACATATCATAATACCTGAGTCGGGAGTATTGGAGATACGTATCTCGATGCTTAATGAGTGAACTTGTCAATGTTCCATTGTGGCCCTGGTAAACAAGAAGTTGTTGTCAACAACCTGTCTGTGTCTAGCTGGACGATGACTGGTTAGATTATTCTTTATCATTATAAAATCAAATACAGCATTATGTTTCACGATAGATGGTAAAGTTATGCCCAAGTATTTGCAAAATTAGCACATATTACTTTTGGAAACTGAATACAGCCTTAAACAAGAATTGATATACAGGTAGGAATATTGTGTACAGTAAACTACGGTTATACCGAACTTAAAGGGGCCACAAAGTTTAGCTCATTATAACCGTAGTTCGTTATAAACGTAGTTTACTGTACCACATTATCAGGTATAAACTCATGATGCATCCATACAATGGGGAATCATGATATCCCTACCGGGGACATATTTAATTCACTCTTGACAAAGTCAATAAATATTGCATTGATTATCATACCATGGTTATTGGGGCAATATTTTTCAAATTACATAAAATCAAATCAAAACATTACATTCAATGTAGGTGTCATGATGACCAACCTACAAGTACTTGGAGACTTAATGACTTTTATACAATAGGTAGACTCAGGGGCTTATCTTGGATTGAGTGCCCGTTACAGGCAAAAAGGGAACAAATCATTATTTTGTTCAAAATTGGGATTTTGTTAAAGTTCTTATTTACCTACATTCTGAGGTATTTTAACATTGCATTCAGAGCTAAAACTTAACTTTAAAGCCCCTTCATCTATATCAACGTGTGTGTGTGTGCCCCTGTAGTCATTAAGTTGACTATGGCATATTGCAACCCAAGTGGTATCACATCCTCAATACAGGGTACTTGGTGTTCTGCCGGGGGAGGTAGGCTGATACAATACTCAGACACTGGCCAACGACCTGCAACAGAGAGGGGAGGCGGGTGACCAGTTATGTAACTTGCCTGTGTGTATCTATCATGTGCAGCTGTAAGAAACATGCAAGAAAATAAATTTTAGAAAATGTTACGTACTTTCCTGGTGTCCTGGGGCAGGATGACTCCATCATCTAACACCCTGGTCGATGTGAACAGGGCGGACATACGTCCGGTGAACACTTCACGCAAGTCATCAGAAAGCTTGTCTACATCGTCTATTTCTTCTGTTGTGGCTGCCTTGTGCTGGAAGAATGAGCTGTCGTCAGACTAACCAACAAAACCCACACATCTACATATTGTTAGTTAATGTAAGAAGTTAAGAAACACCTGACTCTTTTATTAGCTATAGTTAATCTGTCTTGAAAGACTACCTATAGTAATATGAAAGAATCGGACGTTTTTTAACTTCTTTTGAGTTGCATATATCATCATATACTAATTCATACATAAATTCACCTGAGCGAGGGTACTGGCCAGTGTCTTGGGCTCCATTATGCCTGTCACAGCGTTTGGCCACGTGAAGAGAAAGTTGGGGCTCACTGCTCGACCGCCCTATTCACAAACAGAAACAAGTAAAGATTAAAAAAGATACTTACTACATACAAGCGAAAAGAACAATTATGGAATTATTATAAGATAGCGCTGTTATCATTTTTAGAAACACAAGTGCCACTAACCATTATGTAGTGAGTTGGTCCAATTCCGTTGCCAACAATGACTGTAATCTTGGGCACGGAGGCACAGCTGACAGCGGAGAACATCTTGCCCTGTGCCTTGAGCTGCTCACTCACAGCCACACCTGGAACACGATACATGATTACTCATTACCCACAGTGTGAGCTAGTGAAAGGGGTTGAACTTTGAACAATATTTCAGTCATATCAAGGCATGTAAGACAAATGTGGGAGGAAATCCCAAAAGAAAGTATACATTTACCAATTCGGTAGAACCAAAGCGTATGACAGAGGTGAATGTTTTCATTCATGGTTGTTCCCCTTGGCAATTCTGGGACAGAATTGGCCCAAAGTACCCACTGCTTGTGTCAAGAGCTGACCAGACAGAGGACTGACCAGACTGAGGATTGGGTGGTCACAATGCATGCCCAGTGTGTGTCACTGTAACCCAACAGTGTACATCATTGCCCCAAATAGGCCGCCATACTATAGCTGGAATATTGCTGACTGCGGTAAAAAAAGTGAAAATAATTCTTCCTATTCTAAGCCCAACAAACCCATTCTTACCCTCACAGGTGGCAGGTGGATACCTGGTTGTTTCAGTGTTTCTCATCATGCTCATAACATGTAAACACTCACTCACTCTGGTCAGGCTCATGGATATAACATATGTGGCGATGTGGAGAGCTAAAGAGAGCATCAATGCAAGCACCACACACACACAAAACCCACTCACCCACCCACTCACTCTTGTCAGCCTCATGGATATGACATATATGGCAATGTGGAGAGCTAAAGAGAGCATCAACTCACACACGCACACACGCACACACGCACACACGCACACACGCACCACACACACACAAATCCCACTCACCCACTCACTCTTGTCAGCCTCATGGATATGACATATATGGCAATGTGGAGAGCTAAAGAGAGCATCAATGCAAGCACCACACACCCACTCACTCACTCACTATCCCGATTCCCTTATTCTCCCTCACTCACCATCACTGTGAGGGAGCTCCTCTGGGTCTGTGTTCTGCAGGAAGACTATAGGCACATGTCTCTCTGCACACAGCTGGACAAAGTGACAGCCTTTTACTGCTGCTTCAGTCGATAACACCCCTTGGTTGGCGACGATGCCAGTCAGATGCCTGGAGCAACACACCAACTCACTACACTCAAATATGATAGTAAACCTTTTTCTCTGGTTCCTAATTCAGCCATTCTTTATTTTCTGCATTTAAGGTTTGATTCTTCAGTTAGAGTTATGTGTGACAGCCATCTTGTACATTCATGACAACAAAGTGATCATTCAGCTTTTAATATATTGAAAACATGCAGGCCATATTCGAGACAATGCTTGTTAAAACCACTGCCAAATCTTTTTAAAAAATTAAGAAAAGACCTTCCATCTTTTAAATCTGGTGTGTGTGTGTGTGCGTGCGTGCGTGCGTGCGTGTGCGCGTGCATGCGTGTATGCGTGTGCGTGTGCGTGTGTATCTACAGACATATGGAGGATACAGTATAAGGATCCTTTTAAGCTTACTGCATTTTCAACAGTATCAGCATTTAGTTTTAACTGACCAACCCAAACATCTTCATGCAAAAATAAAGACATATTGAGCTACACAAATATATTTATTTTTTCAAAAGCTAATTGGTTAACAAAATTCTGTGAAGTATTAAATAAAAACAAAAATTGGCTTTACAGGTAACTGTGACAAAGCAGCCTTGAATGAAGACTGCTGGTGTTGACAAGACTGTGTAAACTCACCCCTCAATGAATCCAAATCCTGTTACCAGTGTTTGTCCGTACAGCTTCTTAAACTCTCGGAATCTGCTACCATCAACTATTCTGCCAATAATCTACAATAAGATGTTTTTGAAATAATGGAGAGGAGATATATGTAACTGGTCTAATGGGCTCTCTGCTCTCCAAAATGGCTATTTCTAGGAAATGTTTTGTCTGACGTGATGCAAATAATGCTGAATTGGGAAACCCCTTGAGTTTTAAAAATTGACAATGACGTTACCACGGGAGTAACATTATCTAATACTTTACATTCAATGGGGTGCAATCGTATAGGACTGTCACCATGCTAGAACTAATTAGTGTCAAGCTTTCACCGAGTTCGCAGAAATGATGAGTCATAATGTGTACATGTGCATGTCAATAGACTGCAGGTGTCCCTACCTTGTACATGTCAATAGACTGCAGGTGTCCCTACCTTGTACATGTCAATAGACTGCAGGTGTCTCTACCTTGTGCATGTCAATAGACAAGGTGTCCCTACCTTGTGCATGTTGCTAGACTGCAGGTGTCCCTACCTTGTGCATGTCAATAGACTGCAGGTGTTCCTACCTTGTACATGTCAATAGACTGAAGGTGTCCCTACCTTGTACATGTCAATAGACTGCAGGTGTCCCTACCTTGTACATGTCAATAGACTGCAGGTGTCCCTACCTTGTGCATGTCAATAGACTGCAGGTGTCCCTACCTTGTACATGTCAATAGACTGCAGGTGTCCCTACCTTTTGCATGTCAACAGACTGCAGGTGTCCCTACCTTGTGCATGTTGCTAGACTGCAGGTGTCCCTACCTTGTGCATGTCAACAGACTGCAGGTGTCCCTACCTTGTGCATGTTGCTAGACTGCAGGTGTCCCTACCTTGTGCATGTCAATAGACTGCAGGTTTCCCTACCTTGTACATGTCAATAGACTGAAGGTGTCCCTACCTTGTGCATGTCAATAGACTGAAGGTGTCCCTACCTTGTGCATGTCAATAGACTGAAGGTGTCCCTACCTTGTGCATGTCAATAGACTGAAGGTGTCCCTACCTTGTGCATGTCAATAGACTGGTTGCCTGCTGCGACTAATCCTGGCAACTGACTGGCATCGTATAATGGCTGTTCCGGCTCCCTCGTTACACCAGACGCACACTCCACATTGAGGCTGGCAATTATGTCTCTCCCCATTGAAAATGCTTCATCTTCATCAGCGGCAAAGTGATCTGTGCACCCACTCACTCTGAGAAATATCAAACAAAATGTCTTTCACAATAAATACCATAGCATGCTGGAACATGAGTGAGACAACATGGAGGCAGGTTTAGAGACCGTCTGAAAAGGCTGTTTTAGAGAGTGCCAGATTACATGGAGGCTTGTTAGAGAGTGTCAGAAAACTAAAAGGATGGTTTAGCATGTCAGATTATATGGAGGCTGGTTCAAAGTCTGTCCAATAACATGTAGGCCGGTTTAGAGAGTGCCAGATAACATGGAGGCTTGTTGGAGAGTGTCAGAAAACTAAAAGGTTGGTTTAGCGTGTCAGATTATATGGAGGCTGGTTCAGAGAGCTACAGGTTACATGAAGAAAAAAAAAATATGAAATTAACTTAGAAATGACAGTGTCAGTTTTAGAAAGTGTCTGATTAAATGGAGGTTAATAGAAGTTCAAAAGGCCTTCAAATGCCAACAGAAAAGCATAAAGAAATCAACCTACTTGCAATGCAGAGTGGCGCCCCCTAGGTCCTCTGCTGTGATTACCTCCCCTGTGGCTGCCTGCACTAAAGGTGGACCACCAAGGAATATAGTGCCCATTTTGTGCACTATCACCGCCTCATCGGCCATGGTGGGAACATACGCTCCTCCTGCTGTACAGCTGCCACACACTATAGCAACCTGGTAGGAAATAACTCAGACAGGTAATACATCGGACTGGATTATAGGAATAACATATCTAATTATGACCATATCATGTTAAACGTCACAGTGGAGAGTAGTGTCCCCAGAATTTGCTGATTGTTGGTTCTAATCCCAGATTCTCCATGATTATGATTCTTTGTGTGTCAGCACTTCCCATGCTCATGAAACAAATGTGTACCTCGAAGTACCTCAGGACTTCCTCTCATTTCAGTGATTGAGTCAGTGAGTTGGGCTTATTGTTGCTTTAAAATGTATCTCGAGTATGTCATGGTGTGTTAGTTTAAAGTGTGACGAAAGCCCAATTGAATGCAGGTTTTAGGCGTTTTACCAATCAGCAAACCAAGGATCATAATCAGGCTGAATCTGGGAGTTTGAACAAACAATCACTGCATCCTGGCACATCCAAGGTTTACAACTCAGTACTGTGAAATTAGTTAACCGAACCAAAAGTTTGACGTGATATGTTCATAAACAGGGAAAGTGTGGGACTTGAACCCACAATCAACATCCCTCACATTTATCTGACACAACAGGTATATTTTGACATACATACTGTTCAAAGCAGTACTATACCCCAAACTCTCTGACTAACTTAAACACAGTAGGCAATATTACAGCTCTATCAATGTAGTGTGTACATATTGTATGTAGCATGCTCATGAAGCATCCAGCCATCAGGGTGAGGTGACACACAATAACCCAGGGCCCCAGTCCACACAGCGATCTTAGCGCTAAGGTGTTGTTACTCATATACTTTAACATAGACTTACAATCACTGTACTAAGATCGCTTTGTGGAACAGGGCCCCAGCCATTATAAATTACTGTCATATAAAGAAATAAAAGTGACAAAACCCTTTCCATAATTATATGAAATCTCTGTTAAGAGCACAGTACTTTGTACAATGTTAACTTTGGTTGAAGACAACAACATTGAAAGTCTTCTAACAATAAACATAATGATTACTGTCCACATTTTGGGGTGTGCCATCAATAGATCACTGATCTATTTTTCACCCTTACCTGATGGATTTTTAGGGAAGATAACACAGCTTCATTGTAGAATGTCTGCCCACCTGGATTGAATATCTCTGCCTGTAAACACATTTAACAACACAAGGTCAAGGTCAACCGTACAGATTGGAGACATGGTTCTGAATGAGATGACGTGATGTGAGATGGGGTTTAATGTCACGTTCAGGTTTATTGCACTTGTATAACGACATGCAAGCATTTGTGTGTGGGGAGGGGGGTGTTTGTAGTAGTCCAGATTTATGCCAGTTTTATACTGCTACCCCACTGAGATACCCTGTCACAGTTTAACATGGAAACCCCACCCACACATATTATCCTGACTCTGATCCGACCAGTACTTGTTTTATCTCCTTAATGCAGAACACCAGGCAGGGAAACAACAAGTACCATCTTTTAACATCTTTTACTATGATGTGGCCAGGGATCCAAACACCGATCTTTCACTCTCCGGGCAGGCGCTTTATCCACGTACTAGACCACGGAGGAAGTCAGGTAGAAAAAGAAATACCTTTGATAAAACAAGGAGATTACAAGTTTGCCAAATAATGAAATATCAATCCATGCCACAGAGTACTGCGATACACATACAGTGTTACACATATAGCAAAACATTAACACTCCTAAATATCATGATCAGATAATTGTTGCTTTACCTGTAGTGGGAGAAAGGCTCCTCCAGAATCAACAACATAGATGCATGGCAGTCTGTTCTGGTGCGCTATTTCCTGTGCCCTGAGCTGTTTCTTCAGTGTTACAGGATACACTGAACCCCCTTTCACAGTTGCATCATTGGCCACTATCATGCAGTACCTGCCCATCACCTGGCCTATACCTGTACACAGAAACAGGATTATCTACCAACATGGGGCAAATGGCACTTTGGAAGAAAAGAAAATAGGTACTGCATGCGGTTCTTCTGATTTATTTTTAGATATTTGCAACATAATCATGATAGTTAATACAATTCAAAATAATTTCAAAAACCAAATTTAAAAACTGACATCCATTATATCATGGGGTGCAGGCTAAAACAGCACCTCAACAAAAATTCACTGATTTATCGGCAAAAACAGCACCTCATTTGTTGAAAACGGCTACTATTTGTTGGGCAACAACGGCACCTCTACTTTTAATAATGATAAGAATGATTTATGACGTGGTAGTAGTAGAACAATTACACCAATCAGTTGTAACAACAATATTGATTAATAGCAAAGTAGCTCAACTCAGACTCTAACTGCCGTTAACTTCTCACATGCAACACCTCTAAAAGCCATTGTAAATAATTGTGAACTCACAGCAATTTTAAATACAGTTTCAGCTTGACATTGAGTTTATATGAGTAATGGTACTTAAAACTTTCACTTAAAGTTTAGTTGCGCCTCCCATTTAGAGTCGGCGAGTAAACTGGAGTAGAGGCTAATTTCTAATGTAAACTTGTTTAAAGGCGATCAACACTTCTTAATTATTTGTGTTTCCAAGTGACCATGTGAGTTTAATTTCATTTATTTCAGTACCAAGGTAAAAAAGAATAAGGTGGCCATTTTCGACGCTTTGTTGAGGCGCCGTTTTAGCTATAATCCATATCATGTACATTGCATGCTGGGGTTATCTGATACAGTGATAGATGATGTTCCAGTCTCAAAGTTTTCGTTGTTTCAAATATTTTGAAATGTGTGCAAGTTTTGACAAATGGATGAACAATGAACATTGTTCTAAGTATATTTCGTTTGAAAAGGCTACACACATTGGTATGTATATTTAATGTTAAATGTACCATGGGTACATGCATCTACCAGTACCTGTATCAGATACATAGGCTACACTAAAGTGCTGGGACGAGTCCAAATTTACTACCCGGGACCCGCCCTCTATTACCCAACACTACCTGGATACACGCTGTAGGGTTCAAAATGTATGACTGGGATTAGTTTTACCATAACCATGGCAAAAGGAATAAAAAATACACATCTAAAACGATCTGGTCATGCGTACACTGAAGTTGACTGAAGTTTTATCTTTATTCAAACATATAATAGTCAGAAGGAATGTGTACATAGTCAGAAAGAAATGCGAACATTAGTGACTTATAGTGTAACCATGGAGTCCTAAATATATTTTGTAATTGAACAGTGTATCACATGACTAAACAAGTGGTCCGGGTAGTCCAGTGGGTACCCGGGTCCTACTCAGCACCAACCAGACCCGAGTACCCAGGTTACCTGTCCCAACCCTACTACACTATATACCTGTAACCACTCCTGCTCTTGGAACATCCCCATACTGCATTCCTAAACCTGCTACTGGGGATAACTCAAGAAAGTCCTGTTCACTATCCAACAATAACCTCAATCTATCTTGAACTAGTAGTTTCTTGTGTCTTTTAGTGTGTCTCTCTATGGCTTTCTGGCCGCCGCCCATATGAACTTTTTCTAACATTCCTAACAACACTTTCTCTCTTTCTTTAGATGCAGCAATATTTTTGGAATAATCAGGTTGATTAACATCCACTTGTACATCTAAAACTGGATAAGGCATCATTTTGTGTTTGTTTGCAACTTGTGGAAAAAGGTGTTTGCTATTTGAATGAAACTTAGTGACGAGTAAGTTTGCGGTATTGGCATCAAAACAGTTTGACAGGATTCCGTGTGAGGAGGAAGGCTGCAGCTTTGTTTTTGAAAGTTTGATCAACATTGATGTCCTTTGAAAAGTATTCATTTTGGCGATACTTGAATCCTTCACAAGAGACCAAAGGTTGTCGAAGGGACATAACTCTTTTACGGCATGGAGGGTGGGTTAAATTAAAGTAACGTGTCTCTAAAACGAATTTACATGTTTTGAAAGACACATATCATAAACATATCCACATATCATGACTATAATATATTTCTTCCTTTTTTATTATGATTATTGTTACTACCGTAACATTCTCATAGAATCACAGAAAGAGCAAGGCCATTTTTGTAACGATCAGTTTTCGACACAGCCTTCGAATTTTCGTTAATTTGAAGATGGCGGCGCCCATGAAAAAATAGCGACGACCATGAAATCTACTCGCTTTGTCAACAAATACCAACTCTAATAACATTTTAGGATATATACAATTTCTACATTCTCCTTTTGTCACGTGAAACAAGAAAAGGGCATTTTGAAGCATGGATCAGTGAACTTTCTGAAGGTAAACATCATTGTGGAATGAAGTTCTCGACGATATTTCATTTGTTTTTCTCAACAGCTGCACAACCCCACCAAAATATACGAAAGTCTTATTTTGGCGTGTTCCACAGCAATGTTCTACAACAGGCATAAGCATAGCCGAATGGGAGAATAGATATTGTTTGTGCCAGTGAATAGTATTGCTGCATCATGACAACCTGTATATTAATGGTATGTTATCAATTCTTCCGAGTGTTTGAAGGTATGTTGACAGCTTGAGAAACAAAGACACAATCAACGTTCACGCACTGCAATCATGGTATTCATGCGAACCTCATCAGCATGATCAGCCGTGTGTTATCAGAAACATTTGACCTTTGGAAACTCTTCAATGACTGAATCCCCATTTGTTTGTAAAAAACAACAACAATCAATTTTTAACTAACAATAGGAAATAATATGCCAAACAAGGTTCTTAACCATGTTAACAAGATCATGACAAATAATAGGCTATGAGCATGGTCATCATGGTGAAGGCGATTGAAGGGCAATCATAGTGAAGTGGTAAACATCATGAACATGGTAACGGTACACATGGTACAAGTATACATAGTATAAGTGAAAGATGTCCATATACACATGATACATGTATAAATGATATACATGATATACATAATCATAGTTTTGCATGTGTTTCTTTTTCAGTTTCACTTTGAGTTACAACATTTCTTAAAGTGAAGTGCAGTTTGTAACGTTTCCATCAAAAATGGCAGCTGGAAGTGATGTCCGAGACATTCTTGAGTTGGAGCAAGCTCCAGAAAAGGAAATGGTCACAAAAGAATCCTTAATGTATGATGGCAAAAAGGTAAGTGTGAATCTGGAGATCTTCACAATTCAGACAAGTTTAGTTAAATATTTCTGAATGATCTTTGTAATTCTTTGGTACTTTATCATTTGTATCTTTTGTATACATATTTTTTTATGAGATTAACGTAACTAGTAGGCTATGAATGTGAAAGTTTTAGTTCTTAATCACATTAATAAGTGATTAAGCACTGATCATGCTTATCAGTATGCAGCCGCATTGAGGTGATTGATGACAATGACATATGACAGTTCAGCATGCTTAATGCACGTTTTGAGATTAAGAATGTTTAGGATTCATAAAAACGATCCTAAATGTTTCATTTCAGAAAAAAGCGAAGAAATCTGAACTAACATTTAAGCGACCGGAGGGCATGCACAGGGAGCTGTGGGGTCTATTGTGGACTGACAACAAGTAGGTACCTGGATGTGATGGAGGCTGCATGGCAACTGTATTGGTTAGAAGTGGTTCAACCTGGTCCCGAAATTGTTTTATTGGTTAATTCTACAAATTTCAGAGCAAGAGATAAGCTGCGTATATGCATAAAATACATGAAATATGCATTAAATAAACTGAAATATGCACACACATCAAATACGCAGCAAAAACTATAAATATGTTATTGAAATAAAATTAATGCATATATTACAACAGTTAGATAAAATGATAGTGTATCAGCTGATCTCCAAATTCACTTACTGACTGTTACATTCGGGAAAGCTTCTGCGACAAATATACTGATAAATGCCAATTGAAAAGCACATCATGCCTAGTCAATGTACATGTTGTATCTTAATCAGTCGCTGATTGGTAATTCAAACAATAGCGCCTTTCTTGCGATGCTAGAAATGGCTTCCCGGAGAGGGAGACGCAAGCTGACGCTGACTACTACTACTTTTCATATATTTTTAAGTGATTTACAGTGATTGTTTACCCATGAAGATCTGGGTTAGAATAGGTCTTAGACAACTCATGCTTGCCCTAAAAGGTGACTATGCTTGTCATAAGAGGCGACTAGGGGATTGGGTGGTCAGGCTCACTGACTTGGTTGATCATATCATCATATCCAAATCGATGATCATGAAGTCAATCACTGGATTGTCTGGTCCAGACTCGATTATTTACAGACTGCCGTCATATAGCTGGAATATTGCTGAGTGTGGCATTAAACAACAAACAAACAAGTACAGGGATTTTTATGAAACAGGTTTTAAGTTAAATACCCAAATGTCAAGAAACGGGTGGGTAAACAAATTTGAATACCCTCTTAAACTTGTGGATACCCAAGGCTAAAATACCCAAATAACCAAAAGCTTATCTATAGCTCTGACATTTACAAGTGATTTTGTGTATTTAAATACAACTAGATCAAAGTTGTTCTAATTAACAGTGATCAAACTTAATATTTAATAAATCAGGTCTCCATTTCACCAAGCCAAAAGGTACACTTTAATTCAACTGGATTTCCGGGATCCAGTCCAATTCTACAACATTTTTCAGTCAGATTAAAGCACACTTGGGCTGGGATGAGGGTACCTCGGGTCAGGTGGTCACTGAGAAGGTCTACCAGACCACCTGGACCTGTGGTTCATCACATGATATATTGTTTGAACCATCCACACATTCCTTTTGACTTTGGTGTTTGAGTAAAGACAAAGCTTCAGTAAACAATGTATGCATGATCAGATCGTTTTGTATGTGTATCTAAATATTTTTGGCCAGGGCTGTAGTAAAACAATTCCAAATTTTACATTTTGTACCCAACTCTTAAGACATGTAAGACTTACATCGGATAACTGGGTTGTAAATTTCACCCACTTTTGTGTGTTTAACAATTAGTAAGCAAACCCCTTGTGTCCAACCTTTTACCAATTTATTGGATGATAAATTGTGATACATTGTTCACAAATGTCAAGTGTGGAACTTATGGATGCTAATGTCATTTTTATGTTGTTGCTATGGATACAGAGATGCTCCTCCCATCATCCCCTCTGACACCAATCAGGGCTATAAACAGATGAAGGCCAAGATTGGCAGCAGCAGAGTTCGACCCTGGAAGTGGATGCCATTTACTAACCCGGCCAGGAAGGTTTGTACTCTATACCATCCTGTAAACAATTAAATCTTATTATGATTTGTGAACATCATTTAGTGTTATCATAGCTTTTTCTGTTGCGGTTGTTAATTATAGCAAAAACAATGGGTGGGGCCTGCTACTCTGACCTGCTATGGCAGAAATATTCTTAACTGCAACATAAGACTAACTCGCTGTAATTAAAGGGACAAGTGGGTCATTCACAATTATTTTTTGATTATTAGGCGGCTAGTGCTAAACCATGAAAACCATGTAATGATTTCGTTTAAATGAAAATCAGAGAAGTTGAGTATGTTTCTGAACCCCTGTAGTTGGCAGATCATGGGTGTTTGTAATGTTAAATATCTGGTACTCACAAACTTTCTTATGAAACATGATAATCAGTTAAAAAATGTGAATGTGCTGATTTTAACTGATCTGGATAAAAAATATTTATCACTTGTTGTAACATTGGATCCATCAGTCTGTCACATTTTACATTTCTCCAGAACTGAAGGATGTAATGAGCAATGTTGAGCTAAAACTTGTAGTTGTTTCTGATTTCTGTAACCATGGTAACTAGCAGACCATCTTATATTTTCAAATGACCTATGGTGTTTTTCAAGGCCACCTTATCACATATCATGATATATATTTGGAAAGAAATATGTTTTACCTTACCTGACACCACACAGTGCTTTAGCATCCATACCTTATACAAACAGACAGTACTGGAACAGAGAGACAGTTAAAACAGACTATTGCCTGTGCCCTTATACCCAAGAGTTATCCACCTTTGCCTGTACTCCCTCATGTTCTTCTCTGTCTACCTACTTATTAGGCGAAAGAAGCGACTCATAAAACAGAAAAAGATGTCGAGCCCTCCACCTCCGTTGCTGACATCTTCTCCGCCGTCGTTTCCCTCTCCTTCTCTGGCGAACTCCTCTATGCCCACGCCTGTTCTCTGTCAAGGCAGATTTTTTTATATTCCAGCATCCATCTAAGCTTTTGGGGAAGAACTGCTTCAAAATCGCCCTGACAACCTGGTTTTGCCGTCCGTTAGCACCGGATTCGCCAGCGTCGGACCATCGCCAGATTGACGTTCCTGTGACTCATGGGACACTTCCTCCCGCTGGTCCGCAGGTTCCTGTTTGCCATTCCTGTACCACCCTGATGCCTTTGGCAAGCACCTTTGCCAGATGTTGCCAGCTGTCGCCGGGACATAGGCAACTATCGCCAGAAAGTTCCCAACTCTTGCTGAATAGTCACTCATGCTTATGATCACTGCAACTTGGCACCAGGCACCTCAGAACCTGTTCTTCAGACGTTCAGCCCTGGGATCGGTCTTGCTTCTGTCAGGTGACGCCAATCTGCCTCTCCCATGATCATCTCCACACTATTTGTCACCATTCTGATGACGAATGGGACTTCATTCACGATTATGATGAGTGGTCCCCTGACATTAAACTTACACCACCAGACATATCCGTCTGGCTAGTGGATTATCTTCCTTGTGCATCGCCAGGGCAAGACACCTTCCCCCAGGTGGAGCTAGGGGCCTGCTTGAATGGGTCGTTTAAGCCAAAGTCATCGGTTTCTATGATGGATGCTCAACTCGGGCGTCTGGATATGGCTCTTCACCCCTCTCTCTACCCCCTGTTGGCAGTGGCCTCTGCCAACTCGGCTACCCAAGACTGTTAAGGCAAGAATCCTTCAGAAGCTAATGGACAACTTCTCTTCTTTTTGGGCAGGCAGCTACGCCATCTTATTATGTCTACATATCTACAATATTGCATCAGCTTTATCACCATTGCTCGACGCACAGCTCTCCTTAACCAGTCTTCCAGGTATCCTTCCTTTAAAACCCAAATGATGCCTCAGCTTGGGTCTGGTCCTGCACTCTTCCACAACCAGATCCCTCAGGTCGGCAAGGATGCCAAGATTTAGGAGGCAAATCAACAGCAGTTTTGCCTCCTTAACAACATGGAGTGTCTCCTCCCTTCTACACTTTCTCAAAAGAAGTAGTTTTATGTTGGCAAAGGCACATTCTCATTAGGAAGAGCTCTTCCTTTTGGCCAAGATGCCAGTCCCCAGAAAGGACAGGAACACCAAGCCACCCTGCCGAGGAAGTTTCTCTTGCAGGAATCGCAGACACAAGTGACTTCACAGAATCACAGGTGCCGGCTGTCTGACACCTCCCTCCGCCAGTTGTCCCTGTCTAGTTGTCTCCTGTAGGAGGGAGACTTCTGGCTTGCTGGAGAAATTGGCAGTTACTACAGGACCTGTAGGTCACTCAGATCCTCCGCCACGGCTTCTGCCTACATCTTCGTACCATTCATCCTCTCACCTCCAGGTCCCTGGAACCTCATTATCGGCCTCTAGATCTTCAGCCTCTGCAGGCCAATATCGACATTCTCTCACCAAGAATGCAGTGGAAAACCTAGAAGTCGACAACCTCATGCCAAGGTTCTGCTCCCCCAATCTTCCTGGTTCCCAAGAAAGGTTCCCTAAAGGTGCGGGTGATTCACAATCTTTCTCTCTTCAATCAACACTAACGTGCTTCTCCGCCACATTTCAAATAGCTCTCCATGGCACACTTTGCCACATGATCCAGCCAATGGACCATCTCATCAGTCTGGACCTGCAAGATGCTTACCCATCCATGCTGCTCATCCTCGTTTCCTCCAGTTTGTTTTTCGGGGCCAGCACTTTCAGTGGAGAGCAGAAAGTGGAAAGCGCTCCCGTTTGGAATTTCCAAGACCAATCATTGCCTTTCTTGCAGCGGAGGTGAATTTGCCACAAAGCATACATCAATGACTGCATCCTTGGCCACAACACCAGCAGATCTTCACTTGTCAGAGGGACTTTTTTCCCTTCAGCTCCTCCATCAGCTGGGTTTGGTGGACAACCAAGAGAAATCAGATCTTACTCCCTCACCACACCACACTTTCATCAGCAGCCTCTTTCTGACAGACCACAACTTGATCCAAGTTTTTGTCAACGCAAAGGCTGCCTACTGGTTGCCTCAGACAACACCCCAATGATTTATTACATCAACAAGCTGAGGTCTGCACCAGCAGACCTTTCATCTGTTTCTTCTCACTGACAGCCTCCCTCTTCAGATCCCATCACATACCAGGCTGTTGCTGACTCCTTGTCCTGGCCTGATCGTCCTTCACCCACAGAATGGATGCTTTATCCAGCACCGTTCCAACTCTTGTGCGACCGACTGTCTGAGGTCACCCAATGTCGATCTCTTTGCCATGATGAGCAACCACCAACTGCCAGTGTATGTTGCGCCTATTTTGGACCCAGCAGCCTGGGAATTAGACAGCCTCACAATCTCCTCGATAGGCCTTAGTGTTATGATTTTCCATCCCTAGTTCTCATTCCCCAGGTCATTCACAAGGCAGCCCTGAAACAGGCCTCTGAATCTGCTTTTGGTTGCGCCTTACTGGCCAATGAGAGTATGGTTTCCCTGTCTACTCCAACTTCACAGAGAAGCCGTCATGCAACTACCACCTTTGCCGAATCTGCTTCTCAACAACCACACCAGATACCCTCATTCAGACCCCAAAGTCTTCACGTGTGACTTGTCTCAAAGTTCCCTGAAAGCCAAAGGTTTCTCGGCCATCGTCGCTGAAGCAGTTTCCAAGGCTCATCACTCCTCAACTCACTCCCTCTATGATGACAAGTGGCGATCTTTTCACACGTTTTGCTCATCCCGAAACATCATTCCAGTGAAGTCCACCATCCCTCACGTGACTGATTACCTGTTATTTCTGCATCAGTCCCATCACCTTGCTGGCTTCACTATTGCCTCTTACCTCGCGCCTCGCAACTGTGTACCGTAGATTGCCCATGGTCCCGTCTTGCATTAGTGCCAGTTCTCTTCGCCATTGTCCAGGGTTTCAAGCTGGAAGATCAGACAAAGAAGTTTCCCCTCCAACTTAGGACCTCAATGTGGTATTATGAGATTTACATCAAGGGCCTATGAAGCATTCATGTCTGCCTCTTCCAAACGAAGATCCTACCATCAAGACTTGCTTTCTTCTTGCCCTGCCACGGCAACCAGAGTTAGTGAACCTCATGATGTCTTTTGGGCCAGGTTTCATCAGCGGCCCAATGGCTTTGCCTACCTTTTGCTCTCCTGGCTTCTTGTTTTTAAATACCAACACACAGGTCAACCTGATCGCCAGTTCCACATCCCCCCACTTTCGGAGTGCTTCGGCCCAGATGATGACCTTGGACCCGCCCTCTACCCTGTTTGGGCCCTCACCTGTTATCTTGAGGTGTCCATGCTACGGCGTTGACAGCGTCAGCAGCTGTTCTTCCTGTCTCCAACCATAACACGGTGGAGGTGACCTGAAACACCATCTCCCTTTGGCACAGTTCAGCTATTCTTCATGCATATCATACTGGTACCATAAAGTATTGGTACCGTATTCCCCCTCTCTCAAGCCAGATGCTGAACGCCTTGCTTTTGTTGAGCAATGTTCTCTCTATATTCAGACCACCACTCTGTTCTGTTCCGCCTCCTCAGCCTTACCGTTCTGGCACCATTGTCTCCGCTGTGGCTGCTGCAGTGAAGAATATGAGGGAGTACGGTCCAAGGTGGATAACTCCTGGGTATATCGTTTCAGCTGTCTCTCTATTCCTCTGTTCCAGTACTGTCTGTTTGTTTGTATAAGGTAGGGAACACTGTGTAGCATCAGGTAAGTATATAAACTTTGCATTTATCCCGAAATGCGCATATTGTTTAGAAAGGCTAGTTTGAAGTGAATTTGCTTTTTGCAATATGTATGCTAGATAGTATACTTTCCATGCAAATTACCTATGAAATGAGGTCCCATCTGATTGTTACCATGGTTACATGGCATGAAATGTTCAAAATTAATCATGAAAGTCATGGGCCCATGGAATAACTCTAAGGAGCAAGCCTCAAGGACCCCTCAAACATGGCATAATCTAATAATGATATGATCAAGTTTAGTGTCACAAGAGTCACAGCCGTAGAAGGGGCGGTCGGGTAGCCTAGTGGTTAAAGCGTTGGCTCGTCACGCCGAAGACCCGGGTTCGATTCCTGACATGGGTACAATGTGTGAAGCCCATTTCTGGTGTCCCCCGCCGTGATATTGCTGGAATATTGCTGAAAGCGGCGTTAAATCATACTCACTCACTCACTCACAGCCGTAGAGCCACTGTGTTTAATGTCATCGTAAGGTGGATATTCGCATGTGTGATGATATAATAGCTGGTTAACATGGGAAATACAAAAGTTGAATTCTGACGAGTACTAGTAATCTTTCAGGATGGTGCTATCTTCTACCATTATCGAAGAGTTGCAGATGAAGGGAGGGACTACCCCTTTGCCCGCTTCAACAAGGTGAGGACTATGTCATGTAGATGTGCTGGTTACCTTCACCTGATGACACAAAACTTGTAATGATGCATGGTTTTAATGAATATGCTACAGCATTTAGAATGATGACATTATGAATAACAACAGAATTTTAGGACAGAAAATGATATCTTGTTCAATATGCAAATCAACTAAATGTCGTAGATCTGATATACATTTCAGCTTTCTAAAATATTATGTTAGAAATGTATCTTTGTGATAGACCATGTAGATTGAGGATTGAATCAATTTCTTTT
This sequence comes from Haliotis rufescens, assembly GCF_023055435.1. Classification (NCBI taxonomy): domain Eukaryota; kingdom Metazoa; phylum Mollusca; class Gastropoda; order Lepetellida; family Haliotidae; genus Haliotis; species Haliotis rufescens. Next base: position 17,831,528 of record NW_025963890.1, on the reverse strand, counting down.
GATTATGTTATGATTACTGATGAAAATAATGTTTAAGTAGCCCTTCATCTCTCATAACAACTACAAGGATACCTTACAGATCAAGTTAGCAAGCTTTGTGGGAAGGCTGGGTTAAATGAGGTTCCCAGCATTGCTTGTTGTAACAGGCATCTAAATTGGATCATGTTTTGGGGCTTGATGAATTTGTTGTTTGAGTGTCATCATTCTGTGACAGCATAATAATAATTGCTCATGTTATCAACCACTTGTTCATTTTGATTATTTTCATTTGGTTGTGATAAAGCTGGAATATTGTTCTCGGTAAAGGAGTAGAGGAGATATCATTAAATAGCTGTGTTTTAAGTGAGGTTGTATCGTGTGCATTGCTTTCTGTACACAGAGTGTGGACGTCCCGACGTACTCCGACCTCGAGTATCAGCAGCATCTCCATGACGACAACTGGCCACGCCAGGAAACTGATCACCTCTTTGACCTCTGTAAACGTTTTGACCTCCGATTTATCATCATACATGATCGATGGGACCGGGAGAAGTACCGAGACCGCAGTGTTGAGGACCTCAAGGAGAGATATTACAATGTGTGTAATACCCTATCAAAGGTAGGAGAAGAAAATGCCTGGTGACCTTATGGGTGCTGCTGTTCTTGGATACTGATAATGAGAGCTGAACTCATATGCTGGTGTCATGGCATGTTTTCCATACTTTTTTTAAAGAATAAACATGATAAATAAGGTGCCTTTTGATAGTTTGGGATTTTAAAAAAAGTTATTTTTCGAGTTTCCATGGCACCGACTTTGATTTAGACTGAAAATGGAGGTAGTCCTCGTTTCCGGAGCAGATCTTGAAAACCATACCATATTTCTACACCAAACTTGGCACATAGATAGATCTAGTGGTGAACTGGTGCCTTTTGATAGTTTGGGATTTTAAAAAAATTTATTTTTCGAGTTTCCATGGCAACGACTTTGATTTAGACTGAAAATGGAGGTAGTCCTCGTTTCCGGAGCAGATCTTGAAAACCGTACCATATTTCTTCACCAAACTTGGCACATAGATAGATCTAGTGGTGAACTGGTGCCTTTTGATAGTTTGGGATTTTAAAAAAAAATTATTTTTCGAGTTTCCATGGCAACGACTTTGATTTAGACTGTAAATGGCGCTAGTCCTCGTTTCCGGAGCAGATCTTGAAAACCATACCATATTTCTTCACCAAACTTGGCACATAGATAGATCTAGTGGTGAACTGGTGCCTTTTGATAGTTAAGGATTTTAAAAAAAGTTATTTTTCGAGTTTCCATGGCAACGACTTTGATTTAGACTGAAAATGGAGGTAGTCCTCGTTTCCGGAGCAGATCTTGAAAAACGTACTATATTTCTTTACAAAAGGCCCAGTGAACATAGTTCACAGGAGCTAATGCATTGCACACACCCGACATGTCATATTGGCGGGGGATGTGAGTATTTCATGCTTGTTTAAGATGTGGCTCACACTTCGTTGACATTTTGCTCTTGATGCTGCATCCTCCTCTTCCAGGTCCGAGCCCCACAGGGTTCTGAGCCCAAGGTCAAAGCATTTGATGCCGAGCATGAGAGGAAGAGGAAACAACAACTGATAAAGTTGTTTGACAGAACACCGGAACAGGTGAGCAAATAGCAACTTCATCTCAAGGTCTCAAAACATCTGCCTCCCAGATCAGTGAATCGTGGAACTCCAACTTGCATCAAAACCTGTAAGAGAAAGGAGTAGATGTGCTATAGCAGACAGGTTAAAATGTCAGTGATTAGGCCAGCAGGGATATTTCTAGGGTGGGGCCTTGTGCTGTATTTTTAAATACAATGGAGCAATTTAAAACTGTGCTGTATGGGCAAGTGTGGGTGTACCTCTGGAATATTTGAAATTTTCACATAAATGGCCCATGATAGAAATTTCCTAAAGTGAACCCTGGACCAATGTTCAACTGAAACTCATGGGGCTCCAGTTTGGGGTAATTCCCCAGCCTAACTGAGCTAATTGTTGATCAATCAGTATCTTGTTTATTGCTCATAGGTGACTTCTATGAATCGAGGGTCATGCTCAGTGACCTGGATGAACGTTTCTCATAATATCACCCACTGGTTTGACTGGTCCCACTTGATTATTCCATGCCTCTGTGTTACAGCTGAAATATTGCTGACTATGGCATGTAACAACAGACAGATATACTGTTCAACGGAGCTTACTGTATTAAAGAACTTTAGAAGTGAAATATTGGCTTATTAATTGTTCACAACAAGTGATTTCAATTTTCGATGATAATCTGAGACATGAAGCCTTTTTGATATCACAGTTTCCATTGTCTGTTTGTGCATCAGGTGGAGGAAGAAGACTACCTCATTGCAGAGCTGAAGAAAATTGAACTGAGGAAGAAGGAGAGAGAAAAGAAAACCCAGGATCTTCAGAAGCTCATCACGGCAGCAGACAGCAGCATCGACAGCCGGCGCACAGAGAGGAAGACAACGAAGAAGAAGGTCAACCCTCAACAGAAAATCAAGGAAATGGGGGTTAGTACTGAAAGTGGAATTCAGATGAACATGGATCTTTCTGTCACAGAAACACATATAGCTTTCATAATATAGGCTATAGGCCCTTGTACATTAATTCAGCAGGATTCATCTTACAGTGACAGATGGGTACATTAATATTTCTTATGGACATTTCAAAATACCCTAAAGATCTGGGTTAGAGTAGTTCTTCAGCAACCCATGCTTGCCCTAAAAGGCGACAGTGCTTCTAAGAGGCAACGAACAGGATCGGGTGGTCAGGCTCGCTGTCTTGGTTGATGAATGTCATCGTTTCCCAATTGCGTTGATCCAAGCTCAGATTCATAGACACCCATGGGATGCCCAGGTCTTCATAGACACCCATGGGGTGCCTAGGACATAAAAAAAAACACCCATGAGATGCCCAGGTCATCATAGACACCCATGGGAAGTCCAGTTCATTATCAACACCAATTGGATGCCCAGGGCATCATAGACACACATTGGATGCCCAGGGCATCATAGACACCCATTGGACAGCCAGGGCATCATAGACACCCTTGGGATGACCAGGTCTTCAAAGACACCCTTGGGATGTCAAGGTCATCATAGGCACCCATAGGATGTCCAGGGCATCATAGACACCCATGGGATGTCCAGGTCATCATAGACACCCATTGGATGTCCAGGTCTTCATAGACACACATGGGGTGTCCAGGGCATTATAGACACCCTTTGGATGACAAGGTCTTCATAGACACCCATGGGATATCCAGGGCATCATAGACACCCATTGGATGCCCAGGGCATCATAGACACCCATTGGATGTCCAGGTCTTCATAGACACCCTTGGGATATCCAGGGCATCATAGACATCCATGGGAAGTGCAGGGCATCATAGACACCCTTGGGAGTGCAGGTCTTCATAGACACCAATGGAAGTGTCCAGGGCATCATAGACACCCTTGAGATTCCCAGGTCATCATAGACACCCATGGGAAGTCCAGGGAATCATAGATATCCATGGGATGTCCAGGTCTTCATAGATATCCATGGAAGTGCAGGCATCATAGACACCCATGGGGTGTCCAGGTCATCACAGGCACCCATTGGATATCCAGGTCATCACAGACACCCTTGGGATGTCCAGGTCATCATAGACACCCATGGGATGTCCAGGTCATCATAGACACCCTTTGGAGTGCAGGTCATCATAGACACCCATAGGAAGTGTCCAGGTCATCATGGACACCCTTGGGATGTCCAGGGCATCATAGACACCCTCGGGATGTCCAGGGCATCATAGACACACATGAGATGTCCAGGTCATCATGGACACCCTTGGGAGTGCAGGTCATCATAGACACTCATGGGATGCCCAGGTCATCATAGACACCCATGGGATGCTCAGGGCATGACAGACACCCATGGGAGTGCAGGTCTTCATAGACACCCATAGGATGTCCAGGTCATCATAGACAACCATGGGATGCCCAGGTAATCATAGACAACCATGGAATGCCCAGGTCATCATAGACACTCATGGGATGCCCAGGTCTTCATAGACACCCATAGGATGTCCAGGTCTTCATAGACACACATGGGGTGTCCAGGGCATTATAGACACCCTTGGGATGTCAAGGTCATCATAACACCCATGGGATATCCAGGGCATCATAGGCACCCATAGGATGTCCAGGGCATCATAGACACCCATGGGATGTCCAGGTCATCATAGACACCCATTGGATGTCCAGGTCTTCATAGACACACATGGGGTGTCCAGGGCATTATAGACACCCTTTGGATGACAAGGTCTTCATAGACACCCATGGGATATCCAGGGCATCATAGACACCCATTGGATGCCCAGGGCATCATAGACACCCATTGGATGTCCAGGTCTTCATAGACACCCTTGGGATATCCAGGGCATCATAGACATCCATGGGAAGTGCAGGGCATCATAGACACCCTTGGGAGTGCAGGTCTTCATAGACACCAATGGAAGTGTCCAGGGCATCATAGACACCCTTGAGATGTCCAGGTCATCATAGACACCCATGGGATGTCCAGGTCATCATAGACACCCTTTGGAGTGCAGGTCATCATAGACACCCATAGGAAGTGTCCAGGTCATCATGGACACCCTTGGGATGTCCAGGGCATCATAGACACCCTCGGGATGTCCAGGGCATCATAGACACACATGAGATGTCCAGGTCATCATGGACACCCTTGGGAGTGCAGGTCATCATAGACACTCATGGGATGCCCAGGTCATCATAGACACCCATGGGATGCTCAGGGCATGACAGACACCCATGGGAGTGCAGGTCTTCATAGACACCCATAGGATGTCCAGGTCATCATAGACAACCATGGGATGCCCAGGTAATCATAGACAACCATGGAATGCCCAGGTCATCATAGACACTCATGGGATGCCCAGGTCTTCATAGACACCCATAGGATGTACAGGTCATCATAGATACCCATGGGATGCCCAGGTCATCATAGACACCCATTGGATGCTCAGGGCATGACAGTCACCCATGGGAGTGCAGGTCTTCATAGACACCCATGGGAAGTCCAGGTCACCATAGACAACCATGGGATGCCCAGGTCATCATAGATACCCATTGGATGTCCAGGTCATCATAGATACCCATGGGATGCTCAGGGCATGACAGACACCTATGGGTGTGCAGGTCTTCATAGACACCCATGGGAAGTCCAGTGCATCATAGAAAACCATGGGAAGTCCAGGGCATCATAGACACCCATGGGATGCCCAGGTCATCATAAACACCCATGGGATGCCCAGGTCATCATAGACACCCTTTGGAGTGCAGGTCATCATAGACACCCATAGGAAGTGTCCAGGTCATCATAGACACCCTTGGGATGTCCAGGGCATCATAGACACCCTCGGGATGTCCAGGGCATCATAGACACACATGAGATGTCCAGGTCATCATGGACACCCTTGGGAGTGCAGGTCATCATAGACACTCATGGGATGCCCAGGTCATCATAGACACCCATGGGATGCTCAGGGCATGACAGACACCCATGGGAGTGCAGGTCTTCATAGACACCCATAGGATGTCCAGGTCATCATAGACAACCATGGGATGCCCAGGTCATCATAGACAACCATGGGATGCCCAGGTCATCATAGACACTCATGGGATGCCCAGGTCTTCATAGACACCCATAAGATGTACAGGTCATCATAGATACCCATGGGATGCCCAGGTCATCATAGACACCCATCGGATGCTCAGGGCATGACAGTCACCCATGGGAGTGCAGGTCTTCATAGACACCCATGGGAAGTCCAGGTCACCATAGACAACCATGGGATGCCCAGGTCATCATAGATACCCATTGGATGTCCAGGTCATCATAGATACCCATGGGATGCTCAGGGCATGACAGACACCTATGGGAGTGCAGGTCTTCATAGACACCCATGGGAAGTCCAGGTCATCATAGACACCCATAGGATGCCCAGGTCATCATAGACACCCATGGGAAGTCCAGGGCATCATAGACATCCATTAGATTTTCAGGGCATCACAGACACCCATTGGATGCTCAGGGCATGATAAGACACCCATGGGATGCCCAGTTCATCATAGACACCCACAGGGTGCCCAGGTCATCATAGACACCCATTGGATGTCCAGGGCATCAGAGACATCCATGGGATGTCCAGGTCTTCATGGACACCCTTGGGAGTGCAGGGCATCATAGACACCATGGGATGCCCAGTGCATCATAGAAAACCATGGGAAGTCCAGGGCATCATAGACACCCATGGGATGCCCAGGTCATCATAAACACCCATGGGATGCCCAGGTCATCACAGACACCCATTGGATGCCCAGGGCATTATAGACATCCATTGGATTTCCAGGGCATCACAGACACCCATTGGATGCTCAGGGCATGATAAAACACCCATGGGATGCCCAGTTCATCATAGACACCCATGGGGTGCCCAGGTCATCATAGACACCCATTGGATGTCCAGGGCATCATAGACATCCACTGGATGTCCAAGGCATCATAGACACCCATTGGATGCTCAGGGCATGATAAGACACTGATAGGATGCCCAGGTCATCTTAGACACACATGGGATGTCCAGGTCATCATAGACACCCATCGGATGTCCAGGTCATCATAGACACACATGGGAGTGCAGGTCATCACATCCTTGTGAGTGCAGGTCATCATAGACACCCATGGGATGCCCAGGTCATCATAGACACCCATGGGATGTCCAGGTCATCATAGACACCCATGGGAGTGCAGGTCATCATAGACACCCTTGGGATGTCCAGGGAATCATAGACACCCATTGGATGCCCAGGCCATCATAGACACCCTTTGGATGCCCAGGTCATCATAGACACCCATTGGATGCCCAGGTCATCATAGGCACCCATGGGATGCCCAGGTCATCATAGACACCCATTGGATGCCCAGGTCATCATAGGCACCCATGGGATGCCCAGATCATTATAGACACCCATTGGATGCCCAGGTCATCATAGACACCCATGGGATGCCCAGGTCATCATAGACATCCATGTGATGTCCAGGTCATCATAGACACCCATTGGATGCCCAGGTCATCATAGACACCCATGGGATGCCCAGGTCATCATAGACATCCATGGGATGTCCAGGTCATCATGGACACCCATTGGAGTGCAGGGCATCATAGACACCCATTGGAGTGCAGGGCATCATAGACACCCATTGGAGTGCAGGGCATCATAAACACACATGGGAGTACAGGGCCAAATAGGTTCCTGGAAGCCAACAGATATATTATTCAATAAAGTCACCACAGGAACTGATATTCTCAATACTAAGTATCATGAAGACAGATTTGAACATAATCTTTGATGACTTTCACTTCTTTCAGACGACCCCAGACTCAGGCGGGATCAAGTTTGCAGATTTCAAACAGTCTGGTGTTTCTCTCAGAAGTCAAAGGGTGAGAACATAAGTTATGATTGTCATGGGAATGCCTATAAATTAATTACTGGTAAATCGCTTTTTTGTTTTGCTTCATATTTGTTATGGAAAGGTATGTCAGTCATGTTAAAGTTAAACCTTTTTCTCCCAGATGAAATTGCCTGCATCGATTGGCCAGAAGAAACTGAAAGCTATTGAACAGGTGCTGGAGGAACTTGGAATCGGTAAGTTCTTTGGTCTCAAAATGCAGATTATGGCTGTATTTTGTGACTTTTGAATATTTGGTGCATGTTTGTGGTTGATCACCCTGCTTTATGTTATGATACACGAGACATAGTTTAACACAAATTATGGGATGTCCTAGGGTCCTGGAGGTTTGCCCCTTTACTACTTGAATCAAGGGACCCCTAATTGAACTTTTTACATGGGGGTTTTGTAAGGGATCTGGTAATTTTGAACGCTGATGGAAATTTATTTCCATTTTAGTCATGTAGGGATGTTTCTCCATGTTTACAAGATAATATGTGTCAGGTTTATGTAGTCCCCAAATACTATAATGTAATTACCTACTACCCTCACTAGTTCACTTGGTGCCTGTATTGTTATCTGTTTGTTATATTTTGCCAGAATATAACCCCATGCCAACTGAAGAGATTGTTCACCACTTCAATGAGCTGCGACAGGACATAGTGTTGTTGTATGAGCTGAAGCTGGCTCTTGCTAACTGTGAATATGAGCTGCAGACTCTACGTCACAGGATGGAACCAGATGGCTCCGCACAGGTAGGTCTTCATGAGTCAGTATGAGCAGTGACAGAATTACAGGTAGGTCTTCATGTGTCAGTATAAGCTGTGACAGAATTACAGGTAGGTCTTCATGTGTCAGTATAAGCTGTGACAGAATTACAGGTAGGTCTTCATGTGTCAGTATAAGCTGTGACAGAAGTACAGGTAGGTCTTCATGTGTCAGAATGAGCTGTGACAGGAACAGGTAGGTCTTCATGTGTCAGTGTAAGCTATGATATAGAAGTACAGGTAGGTCTTCATGTGTCAGAATGAGCTGTGACAGAATTACAGGTAGGTCTTCATGTGTCAGTATAAGCTGTGACAGAATTACAGGTAGGTCTTCATGTGTCAGTATAAGCTGTGACAGAATTACAGGTAGGTCTTCATGTGACAGTATAAGCTGTGACAGAATTACAGGTAGGTCTTCATATGTCAGTATAAGCTGTGACAGAATTACAGGTAGGTCTTCATGTGTCAGAATGAGCTGTGACAGAATTACAGGTAGGTCTTCATGTGTCAGAATGAGCTGTGACAGAATTACAGGTAGGTCTTCATGTGTCGGTATAAGCTGTGACAGAATTACAGGTAGGTCTTCATGTGTCAGTATAAGCTGTGACAGAATTACAGGTAGGTCTTCATGTGTCAGTATAAGCTGTGACAGAATTACAGGTAGGTCTTCATGTGTCAGTATAAGCTGTGACAGAATTACAGGTAGGTCTTCATGTGTCAGTATAAGCTGTGACAGAATTACAGGTAGGTCTTCATGTGACAGAGGTACAGGTAGGTCTTAATGTGTCTGTATGGAGGTATCCCATGTGATGTTTAGAGCCCTAGAAGAGTTGTCTGTTTTTAAATGCAGATAAAATACAGATAGATCTGTATCAGATTATCCTGTTTGATGCAGAACATTCGATAGTAAGCAGTTTACATGTTCAGAGAATGCAATTGGTCATGTGATCACTGTGCTAAGCACGTCTTCTCTTACCATATACTGCATACTCCTCCCACCATATACTGCATACTCCTCTCACCACATACTGCATACTCCTCCCAAGCCAGCCTAGCATTACAACTGTCATAATGTTAAAGTAAGTTAAGATCGTGTTGGCACTATAATCTAATTGTGGAATGGGACCCGGATGTAGACAGATCAGTTCCTTGGCCTTGTGACACAAAGTACTCTGACTGTCAAGTCTTCCATACTATAACATAGACTTGCGATAGCCCTGTTTCATTAAGTGATGGTATCGCTATGACTATCGTAACTCTCATACTGTTACATTCACTTATGACAGTCATTGCACAACAATCACATTGTGAAACAGGGCCAAGAGCCTAATGTTCTGTTCTGAAACACATCAAACACTCTTGTCTTGTATCTACAAGTTTAACAATTCCTCTCTTCCAGCCCTTAGAAATTGACCCCTTGGGTACCTCAATTGGAGGGATGGTCATCAAGACGGAGCCTCCCTCCCTTCCCCCATCTGCTCCTTCCACCCCAGCTCCTGACCCAGGGTCTGCCTCCACCAGCGTCACACCTCCGTCAGGTCCCATCTTTGATCCCCAGTCGGCAGAGTCCCCCAACAAACAGAAGAAGGTCCTGGAGACAATCGATGTGGTCGGGGGAGCTCCAGGAACACCCAATGTGAGTCGGCAGGATCTAGGGGAGATTCCGGGGCAGAATAGCTCCCCATGACCTCCTTGTCGTGAGAGGACTGTTTGTGATATGATACACACCACTATAAAGTAACATACAAAACATGTAACAAATATTAATTGCCAAATATAATTTTCTCAAACAGCAAGTTAATGGGGAAAAAAATCCTGTCTGAGCTAGTATTTGTATTTTGCTTTTGACAAGATTCCTTTATCACATTTATTCAGAATATGAAGCTCTTGATAAAGAAATTCGGATCTCAGGAGTACAGATACATGTTCTTGTACACATCTAGTGACATTTTCCTTATTCATGTACTTTCATTTTGCAGAGAAAACGGAAGGCTGCCCTAGAACAAAGCAACATTCTCAAGAAAATCAAACAGAAGCCCTAGGAGACGTCCTCCTCACTGTACAGATGCTGGGGATGTTTTGGAACAGTACTTGTATGCAGAATTCCATCCATGTTCTCTCAATATACATCACCTCTTCCAAGCACTCTCAAGTGTTGCATGTCTGGTGCAAGGCTGTGTAATATGCTGGACAGAGTTGTGTCCCTTAGTTGAGCAGGATCAGATATTGTTGGTTCAAATCCCAAATTCATCCTGATTATGATATTTGTGTCACCACCATAGTCATGGTTATAGGTTGCACAAAGGCTGTAAACACTGTGATCTGATTCACTGTGGGCTCTTCTCAGACATTAACCTGACATGCAGTGATGTAACTGAATGCTGTGGGGCTACACTCACTGTCAGGATAGATTGACTGGTGTTGTAGTACATATGGTGGTATCAGTGCATCACAACTTACACTAAGGCTTTTCTCTAAGCTATAGGTCTTCAGCAACCCTTGCTTGCCGTAAAAGGCGACTGTGCTTGTTGTAAGAGGCGACTAACGGGATCAGGTGGTCAGACTCGCTGACTTGATTGATGCATGTCATCGTATCCCAATTGTGTGGATCGATGCCCATGATATCAATCCCTGGATCATCTGGTCCAGACTTGATTATTTACAGACTGCCATCACATAGCTGGAATATTGCTGAGTGCAGCGTTAAACAACAAAAAATCTAATCTAAGAAGTGATGTATCACGTAAATACTGCATTTACCATATTAAGCACCCTGATTCAATAAGCGAAACACTTGCAGGAATTCCAGAAATAGAATTTGCGCCCAGTAAACTATGTTGTTGTAAGAGGTGACCAAATGGATCAGTGGTCTGGCCCAGTGATTTGGCTGATTGCATGTCATCATACCCCAAGGGTGTGGGTCGTTGCTCATAATATCAATCACTGGTTTGTCTTGCCAAGACCATCATCATGCAGCTGGAATATTGCTGGTCGCAGCAATAAACAAAAACACAAAGTGAAAAATTACGTTATGAAGTTTAAACTTTCTCAGTTCTCTGCAGCATTTCGCAGAAACAGTGGGACTCGGATTGTTTCTGATACATCAGGGCTGTGGGGTGGCCAAATGGTTCAAGTGTTTGCTCGTCACGTCGAAGGTCTGGGTTTGTTCCCCACATGAATACAATGTGTGAAGCCCATTTCTGGTGTCCCCTGGTATGGTTGCTGGAATATTGCTAAAAGGGGCATAAAACCCTACTCACTTCCTCACTCTACGAGACATCAAGGTTATCACTGGGATTCCTTGCCGACAAACAGTCTGCAGATAATTAATGCCATGTGTCGATATCAAGTTGATTAACAACTGTTTTCAGAGTATTGCTCCCTCATCAATGAAAGGAATTGACTGAAGAGGGAAGTGAATCATGATGCTCTCATAAGCTTTCTAAGCATACAATGTGTGTTGTGTGTAGAGTAAAAGTTTGTACATAACAATCAGGATACTGTGATGTGCAAGCTGGTGTATTGAGGTAATAAACTATTACTTCGGTTCATTTGTTGGTGTGTTTTTATCAATTTCATTAGATAGAGGCATGTGTGGCCCAGTCTTCTTAGGCAATGCAGTTTGCTGTGCAGAGTTGTGTCCCTTATGTGTGCCAGGATTTAAACCAGGCCTATGTTGCCGGAAAAATTAGTCATTTTCTGAAGCACTGTATGTCAACCCTTGCAGTTTTCAGATTCTAGAATGCAATGATGTCATGATATAATGGATGACGTCACATGCTTCCGTGAACACTAAACTTGATCATATTTATATAACGCAGTAGCCATTTCACAAAGCCGAATGGCACTTTTGGGGATTGGGATTGAGAAAAGTATAAAGTATTCATACAGAGTGAAAAGTGAGAAAAATGTCCAGGCTTGTATGTCATATTAAATGATATTATGCAACATCGTTACTTCAAGTTCACAGTGTTAAGCACAAATTGCCTGTACTGGGCCAGTTGCACTTTACAGATAGCAGCTCTATAGCCTTAGTGTTGAGTTTTGTTTCAGCAACAACATGAGGCCCTGTGTTGTGTGACATTGAAACTGACTTTCCATTTTGCAGCTAAAAAAAAGAAATCAAGAGAAAAGAATTTCTGCGTTTTTTATGCACCTGCATGGAGGTCGTGTCAGGTGAACCCTGAACAAACTTTGACGGTCCAATCAGAATGATGGAAGTCAGCTTATAAAACGATTCAGCTTCATATCTTCACCACCTCGATTTGGAAATTCTGATCTTAGCAAAAGAAACCACACAGAACAAATTTATCCTCAATATTACACCCTTTTGGGTGTAGATGCCATGGCAGGATGTATAGAATATCAACAGCAAGGTAATAGCACTGCTTTATTATTTTGCATACAAAAATCAGATATGCTTGTCTGAGTGCCTCCCTCACTCGTATTGAGAATTTATAAACCTTGACACTGGTTGGCTGATTACAAAGTTAAACAGATGTGACCTTATGGGGGTGTCCTCGGGTCTTCACGCAGACATTTACCACATCAGAGTGAAAGATCTGATTTTTATTAGATTGACTATAGATGCTGAATACATTCAGTATTTCAGCTTAGACCAAACACCAAAACAGTTGTGAAGTATATATTTATTATTATAAGAATAGAAGGTGTACACAAAAAGGAAAATAGATGTACTAACAACTAAAATGCCTTACATGAGATCTTGGTATGTTCAGTAGTTTCAATGAAGATCGGTAAAGTTTCTTAAATTTGCTAAATTATCGACAGATGGATGAATCCCCATGACAAAAATTCATTTTGACCATGTCAAGGTGACCTGAAAACAGCAGTCATTCCTTTTGCTCCAATTTGTGGTTTGTTGATCACAATAACAGTCCCAGTTCGGGCCAGTCCAGACGGGTCCCTGCATATATCTGGAAATTGGCAGCAAACACACCAAACAACAGCTCATGTGGGACTTTCTTCATTTGCATAATCACTTTGTATACTGTGATTATACTTGTACATGTATAAGTACACATATTTTATTAAATAAAGAAATATAATTCATTGAATTAAAGCATTAATATATATTAATATCAACACAATGAACCTGTGAAGATCCAGGTAGAGAATTGGTCTTCAGCAACCCATGCTTGTCATAAGAGGCGACTAACGGGATCGACTTGCTGACATGGTTGATGCATGTCATCGCATCCAAATTGCGTGGATTGATCCTCATGATATCAATCACTGGATTGTCTGGCCCAGACTCGATTATTTACAGATTGTCGTCATATGGCTGGAATATTGCTAAGTGCAGCGTTAAAGAACTGGGTTAAACAAACTTGACACAATGTTTCATGTACCGTTTTATCTCCCTAAAACTACTATAACATTCTAAAATTGTGTTCATACCGATATGTACAATAACAAAACATAAACAAATACATGTATTACACTGAAACCTTGCTCGTCCGGATCCCTAAATCCAGAACCCCTCATTGAACAATTACTACTGGGAATGGGTTTTGAGTTATGCTCCGGAAAGAAACTCTACCCTATAGAACCTAAGTCCAACTTGTTGCAATGGAAAGGTAAACAATAAAAATTTCTAAAATTCCTAAATAGCAAAAGACACCAGTTCAGTATGTGCCTAGTAGACATACAAAGTTTTGTAAGAAAGTATTTAATGGTTTTTGAGTTACGCTCCGGAAACGAGCACCACCCTTATAGAGCCTAAGTCCAACTTGTTGCCATGGAAACGTAAAAAATATAAATTCACTAAATTCCTAAATAGCAAAAGGCACCAGTTCAGCATGAGTCTGATAGACATGCAAAGTTTCGTAGAGAAATATTTAACAGTTTCTGAGTTATGCTCCGGAAACGATTTCGGGATGCACACACACACACACGCACACACACATGCACACACACACACACACACACACGGACGGAACCTATTTCTATATCCCCCGCCAACTTCGTTGGGGCGGGGGATAAAAACATCTTGTTTCTCTGTGGAATTCCAGGGCATGATACACAGGTGCCAAGTACCTTGTCATTATGATAAGAACCGAGGGACGGTGGGGTAGCCAAGAGCCAAGGGACGGTGCAGTAACCAGTGGTTAAAGCGTTCACCCGTCACATTGAAGTCTGGCTTTAGCTCCCCATGTGGATCCACTGTGTGAAGTCCATTTCCGGTGTCCCCTGCTGTGATTGTCCTGGAACATTGCTGAAAGCGTTGTAACACCACACGCACTTAGTCCATCACTTAACAGCTGACTAGCTGATCAGGTGGTCACCATGTGACCTGGCTGTTTGTCTGTCAACAATACCCTGATGGTTGGATTAATTGCTCATGCTGTCAACCACTTGGTAAACTTCCCAGACTTGACTATTTACCAGCCACTTAATACAGTTGGAATATTGATGACTGTGGCATAAAATAACATGCATTGATATTCCTTGAAACTTTTATATGCATTCTGCAATAGATGCTTATTGATTTCAAGGGGACCACTCCCTCTCTATTTTCGGTTTCTTCAATTTGAGTGGCACATCTGTTGGATTAGTGTCACATGGTATCCTCTTCTCACTGTATGCAGTCCGTGAATCTGAGGTCTTGTATCCCGATGATGTGCTTCTTGGACTGCACTCTGAACCTGGAATGAATTCAGGGGCCATGATTCTGAATGCCGACTCTGGATGTTTAACATCCTTCTTTGTCCTGGCCACAGGTCTGTATTGCCGAGGTGTCTTGACCACCTTCAGAGCAGGAGAGGATCCATGCTTCGTATGAGATGATGAAAACTTTGTCCCGGGAAAAATGACTTTCCTGGCAGTATTTTTCTCTTCTGTTTCTTCCCCTTCCGACCACTCCTCATCTTTGTCTATGATATCCGGAGGAGCACCCGATTCCCTGATCAGACAGTCAAGCATAGAGCACCCCTTGCACTGGTGTTTGTCTTTTGTTCTGTCCACCCAGAAGACTGAGATTTTGTCGTATTCCTCTGGCTTCAAACTTGCCAGATGTGCCTCAATGGACGATGGAGAAGTAGAACTGGGAACGGTGTCTGGTTGACTTTTGAAAAGTTGGTCAAGTCGGCCACCTATATCATCTGACTTGCCAACATAGAAGGGTAGAAACTGTACCGATTCCTTAAAGTCATGGATGTTTGCTATCTTAAAGTAGCCACTTGTCTTGGTTTGTGGTCTTTCAAAATATGGAAGTTGCCCTTTGAATAATTTATGGCAAGCCTTAATCTGAAAACAGAGGCAGGGATTTTTTTACTTTTTGCAAATAATATACAGAACCTTGTTGTTTTAATAGAATGTGGGATAAAACTTTGTAGTTCATTTTTTTCATAAAATTCCTGGAAAAATAGAATGAGAATTCTTCAATGGACTGTCCTCAGATCTTTACATTTTAGTGATGAAAGGGTAAGAAGTAGCCCTGAAACATTGAGTATGTACAATAAAGTAGTTGTTATCCATTATAATACTCATTGTTTTAATTTCAGTGAGACATGAATATTACTGACTACAATTCTAATTAACTTTCAATATTATATCATCGATCCCAATTACGTGGATCGATGCTCAAGATATCAATCACTGGATTGTCTGGTCCAGACTCGATTATTTACAGATCGCCGTCATATAGCTGGAATATTGCTGAGTCTGGCGTTAAACAACACACCAACCAACTTTCAATATTACCCATAGGGACAAGGATGGAGGTGAAATTATTTTTAGTAAATCTCACTGAAATATATACTGAACTGCAAAAGAAACGTCAATTCATGGAAATACTTCATGAAAGTTTCCCATTGAAATGTCATTTTTTGGAAGTATCTCGCTTTGACATTAGTCTGTATCTAAATTTTATGTTAACGACCAGAAAGTGCCACAAATATTGATATAATGGCTCACCAAAACGCACCTTCACAAAATGCACTTGTGCTTTTTCTGATAAACGGCCCCCCAAAATGTGGATCCAACATTCTTGTATCAATACTAGTGCCATGCCAAGACTTACAAAGAATCAAAGACACCAGGCTTTAGGACGACTGCATGCTGGCCAGACTGCTCGCATGATTGCCAATGCTTTTAATGTCCACATGAGAACCATCTACAGATTACAGCTACGATACCAGGTCACCATCAGCATACAGTCGTCATAAGGCCTGGTTTCTCTGATTCTTCGTAAGTCTTGGCATGGCACTAGTATCGATACAAGAACACGATTGCAGCTACATAATTTGTCAGGTTTTTTTTAATCATATTAATCATAAACACATTTCAATTTGTCATGGCATACATGTGTTGAGTATCTCACCTTTTTTGTTCTTTTCGCTGCTTGTGGGTTGTCTTTAGCAGAAGAAACAGTTCCTTTCTCCAGTGAAAATCCTGATGTTGATGGTGGGAACATTGTAGACTTCTTTTGACCAAGGTCAAGATCAGACTGACTTGAACTTCTTAAAGGTGAATTCCCAACATAATTGTCTAATGTGGTTTGAGTTCTGTGCTTGGGGGAGGTCAATATTTTTGCAGTGTCATCATCTGACTTTGATGGTGTGCGTGAAAGAGAAGCTATTTTACTTGTAGAAGTGACATCCATCGGTTTTGCTCTTGATATGTCTTTGGTTGACATTTCTGGTGACGGAAAAGTGGTACTGGTACAAGGAGATGTGATGTCAATGACTTTTGGATTTGACTTGACCCAAGTCAGCTTAGTCTGAATCTCTTTTTCTGTAAAGGTTTTGGGGTTAATGGCAGCAGGTTGTCCTGAAAGAAATACAAAACTGTACATATTCTGAAATTACCAAGACTGGGAGCAGTCACAGTTTCCAAAATAAATAATAAAATAATTCTTCAACCATGAGGAATATTTTATTTCTCGTCACTGTTTCTCTGTCATATGGCAGGAATATTGCTGAGTGTGGCATTAAACAAAAACACAAAGAAACAGTTCTTACGATCATGTCACACCAACACTGGGTTGGTATAGAAGACAAAGAAGCAACTATCATTCCAGTGATCTTGACTTGAATGAAGGTCACTCAAAAACTTAAGACTTAAATGCCCCACCCCAAGGATTTGTGTTGCAAATTCTCCTTCTTCATGTTCTTGAGTTATCATGAACATAACAGATTTTTCAATGACTAAATGTGACCTTCAGTATCAGGTAAAAGTATTGTAACATTCCCAAGTGCAAAAGAAATTTCAGTCTCATTAAAATAAGTTTTTTTTAACTCAGATACGATACCTGTGTTATGACCTGAGGACACCTTGATATAAAGTTGTGTCACGTGAACCCTTGACTGCTTCAAATTTAGGATGAATGGGCTCTTAAGCCAATCAGATGTCATCTTTCTAGAATGATAGGCTTCATGTCTTCATCCCCCAATTTGGAAATTTTTATTTTAACAAAAGAAATACCAAAACAGGACACAAGTATGCCTTTGATGGTACTCACTTGTGGGCTCTATGCCATACAGCTTAGAAATGACTATCCATAACAACATAAACGTGGAGCCTTCATTATGTACGTTCAGGAAAGGTTAAAGCTTATTTTCGAGATACCGAAATCAGATATGCTGGTCGAAATGCTTCACTCACTCGCTCACTGAGAATGTAGAAGCCTGAATGCTGATTGGCTGGTCAGAATGTACATCTGACGCTACCTATGGAGGTGTCCTCAGATCATCACAAACATTCTTGTTTTCATACAATTTATCTCCTAATACAATAATGGAACACAAGACTTTGAATTCATACATCAATATGTAATTTTATAAACTGTAAATAACATGTTTTTATTTTGAAGCCTACTGACCATGTTGAACTAACAAAATCATTAAGCTGAGCTACAAAACCCTTCTCCCCCTCCCTTCAAATATTTTTTCCCATAACCTTTATCCAAGATTAACATGTGTTATAGGCCCCACTAATGCACTCCAACTCATCATAATAGACAACAGGTCCATTACCAACCCAGCTTAATAGAGCTGGGGTGAATCCAAATTTACTACCTGGGTACCCAACCTCCTAATACCCGACCCTAACCAGGTACTCACAGCAGGTATCAAGAGTTGGGTACCAAATCTCCCATTGGGAATTATTTTACCGAGCCCTGGCAAAAACTACATGTATGTAGACACACCGCTACACTAAAACTGATCATGCAGACACTGAAGCTGACCGAAGGTCTATTTTTACTCAAACATATAAAAGTCAGAAAGAATGTGTGCATTGTCAGAGAAAAATACAAACATTAGTAACTTGTAGTGTAACCATGGAGTGTAATTGTTATTGTCATCAAACAATGTATCACGTGACTAGCCACAGGTGTGGGTAGTCCTGTGGGTACCTAGGTCCTACTCAGGACCCAACTGACCCAATTACCCAAGTTACCTGTCCCAGCCTCACAGCTTACCCGTATGTCCAGACATGACATCCTGCACATCAACCGAGAGCTGACTTTCCACATGGATATGAAGCCTCAGTTGATCCTTCACAATAGTCAGCAGATCCTTGTTTAACAGGCAAGTGAGAATCTCCTGCAGTCTGTGGTGAAGAAACTCTTGCACGTTGATGTTTGAGTCCAGCTTGAGGTTGAGGATTATAGAGCCTTCTTCCACAGAAGTTACAAGAGCACCTTGCAGGGGGAGATAACTGTTGATGATACACTGATTATCCTTGAAAACTTTGAAGAGTCGCCTCTCTGTGTCAGGATCCTGTCCGATGGAAGTGATGGTTATTTTCGCTGTATTTCCAGATGTGATATCTCCTATTAATGAAGGATCATACATGTTTAGTGCAGATCAGACAAAACATTCCGTGAACAATCAAGGTGGCTTTGAAATGAAGGCAGGTGGTGGGTAGCCTCATGGTTAAAGTGATCCCCCAAATGGGTAAAATGTGTGAATACTATTTCTGGTATCCCCTGCCCTGATATTTGTAAAAGCAGCATCAAATTATGCTCACCATTTCAAATGACGGCTTGCTACAAGCTGAGGACAGCAATGTGTACAGTGAAACACTTAAACTGGACAATTATGTTCCCATTGAAATCAACGGGAATAACAAATTTAGGGACTAATGGCTTATTAGTATATTCCAGCAATATCACCCCAGGGGACACCAGAAATGGACTTCTCCCATTGTACTGACATGGGAAATAAAACCTGGGTCTTTACCGTGACTAGCAAACGCTTTAACCACGAGGCTACTCCTTCACCCCAACTCATTAGTAAGGAGTTCTGTAAAGACAATATAACTGAAATTCGTTTTGCAGATGAACTGAAGACTAACAGGTTGATGTTTCAGATTAGAACCTACCAATATGGATGTTGGTGATATTTGTGGACTCCCCGATCTGTGTAATAAGATTACATCCAAGATCATCCATCTGGAGAGTGCACTCATTTTCCAAGCCAATCTGGACAACAGTGTTAACTGAAACACCATTAGAATCATGTCAGTCCTCTTACATCAAGACAATATCATGGATAATTTCATTTCTGTGCATACATAATGTTATAATTTTTTAATCTGAAGTTTACACGATATACTTCTTTTCCATTGGACGAGAGGTCGGTCGCATGACTGCGAAATTGACGTTCATAAGTGTATGAACGACACAATTTGACGTTCATACGTTTTTCACGAGACCCGTGTTCTTGAAATGACGTAAACACTGACGGACTACTTCCAAATTCCTGGGGAAACCCCTGGGATTTCCCTAGCATGAAAACATACTTAAGCATTATTTCTGATCATTTAGAACCTTTTATCTTGGTCTCAGCATTTCAGTATACATTGAGAAACGTTAGAGAGCTTGACTGCATGATTGTTCACGAATATCCTCGCTACGGCCCATCCTAATATGAACAAACGAAAAAATGCACATCCAAACTATCGTCAGTATCGACTCGATCTGTGTCTAGGCTGACAGTGACCGTCTCCAGCAATCTACGAATTTACCTTCGTGTCTGTTTGACGCATCTTTAATCACCTTTCAATAATCGGTCAGTTGATCAATGATGAATAACACATGTAACCGCCACAGGTTCATTAACGACTTCGGAAATCCTCCCGTCACGTTTATCGTGTCGGCCATTTTGACGTCTTGTACTTGATGTAAATGTATTATGATGCGCTGTCTTTGTGACTGACTTACTAAGGTAGTTCTTTACAGACCTTTCTCATCTAATGGTGTTATTATTTGAACACGTGTTGCGTAAGATGTTTCTGAAGAGCAAGTTGTGCATCCATACGCCCATGCCACTTCTCTTTTTGAGGAACTATTTTATTCCGCGATATAGCTGGTTGTTGTATGGCTGTCAGTGTAAACATGAAGTCACACGTACTAAATAAAATTGTGTTTAGATCTTGGCCTACATCCTTTGAGGTAAGAAACTGTGATAATTTTTTAATAAGAATTGACTTTCACTTTGTGGGAGTTCATTGGAGTATGAACCTTCAGAGAGTGAGGGCCAAACATTGTATGAATGTCGTCGCAAGCTCCGACGTTCATACAGTTTGGCCCTCACTCTCTGAAGGTTCATACTCCAATGAACTCCCACAAAGTGAAGGTCAATTCTTAAATGATCAAAACTCCAAACTAAGCAAGGGAGGTAACTCTACCAGCCATATTCTGGGAGAGTTGGTACCAATTAAAGGGCAAGTTCACACGGAAATGAACCTATTTTTCTTGTACTTTTTCCACATTAAAAGTGTTAACATAGAAGTGTCATAGACAAAAATATAAAAATATCACAATTAATTAACATATTTTTCGCATTAAAACGATTTATATTTTTCACATTTACCAAGTGTTCTATTTCCACAACAAAAACACCATGGCTTATGCCCCTTGCAATATGACGTCATTGGTGCCAATTGATAAACATTATGACGTCATCCTGCTTTGTTAGAGCCGCTTCACGTGGTGTAGGTCCAGGTGTGTGATTCTAGCGTCTCAGATGCCAGCCAGCATAGTGTTATGCTGAGTCACCACTGCGCCGGAGTGTGTCGTACGCCATGTTGTTTTACCGCAAACTGGTACTTGATATCTTTTGCATCAATTACGTCATAATCTAAGGGGGATAACTCAGGCCTGTTTAGCTCGAAAAACGAAGGCCTCATAACGGCATATCATTTTCACACTATTGTGAGCTTCCTACGTTCACTGTTAAAAAAATGAGTGTATATTTTCAAACACAGATACTAATTAATTCTAAAATTGCGTTTTGTTTAGAAAAAGAAAGAAAGTGATTTTTGCGTGTACACTTCCCCTTTAAGTCAGCCTTCAGTTTCTCTGAATACTGTATTTGACGTAATATAAGCGCACAGGGCGCTCTCAAAATTAGAAATAGGGGGCTCTTATTAGGATATAATTTTAGTGAGAAAAATAAACAGAGTTGAAAGATCATAAATTTCGCGGTTTATGCTGACAGCCTGTAATGATACAAAGAAAAGTCTGTGTGTATTATTCACGACAGATATATTTTCCAGAATTTAATTGGCCATAATTAAGGATGCATTTAACACATGATTGCGTATTATGCACGAATAAATAAGTCTTGTGTTCATTGATCATTCGGAAGGGGTGCTAATTGGGATTGTGTACTAGCCAATATATTAACAAATATCGCCGTGGGCACTTCTTAGAGCGGGGCGCTTATTACGTCAAATACGGTATATCATTTTACCTACTACTTCTGGGACAGAATGGCGCCGAAATCTGTTTCCTCATTCTTCATGATCCAGTGGATTATGTCTCCATCATATCATTAATCCTGGCCTTTAGTCATCCCCACCATACCTTCATTTTGAGTCTGGCTCAAATGGTACATTCAAATTACTCTTTTATCATGACTGAAACAAGCAGCAATACCACCAGTACTACCACTACTACTGCTACCACCACCACCACCACCACCACTACTACTAATTACAACAACCACTGCTATTACTACCTATGGGGCGGTCGGGTAGCCAAGTGGTTAATGCTCATGATATTAATCACTGGATTGTCTGGTCAAGACTCAATTATTTACAGACTGCAGTCATATAGCTGGAAGATTGCTGAGTGCGGCGTTAAACAACAAACCACCACCACCACCACCACCACTACTACTACTACATACTGAAGCTAGAGAGCCAACCACCCCCAGTATTGATGTCACGTCACTGGTCGCAGGTCCTAGGTCAGTGTGCAATCCCGTAATACATCATCATTATTGCTGTAAGAGTATGACGTCACAATATGACGTCATTCACGAGACATGTGGCCACCATGTTTTGAACCCAAAGCAGAGTACCAAAAGAACACGGAATATTCCGAGAGTTACCAGCAACACATATGTCTGTATTCCTTATCAGCATCACATCAGGTACATACTTAAAGTGTTGTTTCCAGTTTGCCAGTGGTATTTCCTCGCTGATTCGGGTAGGCGATAAAATGTTGTATTGAATTTCCTCTCATCTTTAATATCATCTATGACATATATAGGCTTCCCAAGATCAGAAAAACCTGAAGAAAAAAAAATTATTTTAGCAACAAAGAACAATAAAAAATAGATGCATCAGCTTATTTAAAGATAAATAGGTAAGACTACATCTGTAAATTGCTGAAGTCTATGCAGTCCATCATTGCCAGAGTGAATGGAAGTCTTACAGTGTGATGTTCAGAATGTTTTGCATAATGCATGTATGTATTCACATAAATATGATTCTATCATTAGCTATCCAAAAGGATTGGGACCTTTTGTCAATCTCACTAAAATCAGATCTTTAACTCTGATACAATACTCTTAACATGAAGATCTGAAACAGAAAATTGGACCTTTTGTCCATGAGTTAACATTGAGAATCAACCATTCCTTCCACACTCTGCTTTTGAGTGATTATGGAAGAAAATATTCCCATCTAATCACCATGGCCCCATGTTCGTATAAAATAAAATAGCACATGTGACTTGACAATGAAAATATCTAACTTACTGTCCAACCATATCAGGGCATCAAATACTCGCTCTTTCTGAAATTTGTCTGCCATTCTTGAATCAACAATAAGATACACGGCTTTAAAGCTGACATGTTCTTGAAAGCAAATATCTGAAAGAGAACAGAAATGTTAAAAGAAATCCAGCTTAAAAAAACACCTTGTTTCTCCTGAATGGGTAGGGAGGAAGGATTATATTTTGAGGCATTTTATTTCTTTACTTCTTTTGTTAAAAATCTATAAGAAGTAAACTTGATTCTAATCTTCCATGTGACCTATTTTGGCAATTTCCCCTGCAGTTCAAGGTTTGAAGACATAGGCCCAAGACTGGTGACCTCTTTCAAGGAATGGCATAGCATAAGCAAAAACAAAAACACAGTTGAAAAAAATAATTATATGTGCTTCAAAAAATTACACAATGGGAAAGGTAATTTTAGGTGCAGTACAAGAAAAACAGTTATTGACTATTACTGATACATTATCATATAAAAACTAATAAAAAATTACAACAAACACAAAAGTTTAAAGTTTAAGTTTAGGAGTATTTGAACATGACAAGTCTCAGACACAATCAGTCATGTTTTAACATTTGGAGGCAGTTACAGGAAAGCTATATATCTAATCCTTACTAGACAACTCTACTTCTGTACAAATACTGTTTTGTCCAAGCTCGGCTCGAAGTTTCTGGGCTGTCCTCTCATTGCCCCGGTGTAAGATACCTGCAGGGAAGTAGCACTGCATGTTAAAACAGTTGCACTGAATATATGATAATCTTAGGAAAACAAAATACATGATATTTTATGCAAATAGATTGAATTTAAAAATCGCTCCCTTGTGCTAGCAGGTCGTCGATACAATGGTTGTCCGGAGGATGAAGATGGGGAAGGGAAATCTCATGCTATCAGTGTTTCCAGCTTTATTGGAGATAGTGTGCAACAAAGTAGTCAAGTACTGTGATATCGACGCTTGTTTCAATCATGAAAGGACAGGGTAATTTGACTGGAATCAAATCGAAGCTATAGTGGTGAATAGTTTGAGGTATTTAACATAGCAGAATGGTGATATACACTGGAAAATTGAGGATGCAATCACAAAGACTAGGCAATTGGTTCTTGTATCAAAGATCGTCAAGGGGCAAAACTTGTTTTATTGCAGTGCTCTTTTGAAAGTACATTTGTTTGTCTGAG
Source organism: Haliotis rufescens (assembly GCF_023055435.1). Lineage (NCBI taxonomy): Eukaryota > Metazoa > Mollusca > Gastropoda > Lepetellida > Haliotidae > Haliotis > Haliotis rufescens. The sequence continues at coordinate 17,807,011 of NW_025963890.1, read as the reverse complement.
GAACAGGTGGTCCAGTCGTCAGCATGATAAACGTGGTGAATGTGAAAATAGTTATTCAAATATGGTCTCTGGAATGGGAATTCTGAAAGCCATCCCCTCAAAACTATCAGAAAGAACAATGTGATTCAAGGGAAGCAACTCTGTTGACCCTGTTGGCAGTCTTTCAGTTGTGTGTTTTGTGAAATGGGGTTTAATGTCACGTTCAAGAGTAGTGCAATTATTTAGCAACTTGCATGCACGTGTGTGTGGTTGGTTGCTTGTACTAGTCCGGATTAATGCTGATTTTATAGTGCTAGTACCATGCTGCAGTTTAACATGAATACCCTACTCAGTATACTCTGAGCCGGCCAGTCCTTGTTTTAACACCCATAAGCGCCAGGCATGTTAACAACAAATACCATCTTTTGATGTCTTTTGGTATGACGTGAACGGGGACCGAACCCCCGACTTTCTGCTCTCCGGGCAGACTCTCTACCACCAGACCAATGAGGCAGTCTTTTGAGTTCAGCACCACCTTGATATTAGGTTTATGATAATCAATACACTTACACACAGCATTTGTTCTTGTTCTTCCTGTTGCTGCTGTTGTTGATGTTAATGCTGTTGCTGATGCTGATGTTGATGCAATATCATCCTATAATAAACATAAAATATAATAAATTTATCATAATAATCAATTTTGATGACAAGATCTGAGCATTTATTTTGTTTTCAAATCATGTATAACCAGTAAATGAAAATAATCAAAATCAGGTTTTCCACACAATAAAAGAAACAATTCCTAACCACCCAAACATCATGCATTCCCAACCATTAAAAGAATTCATAATATTGTATTTCTATCACACCGATTATGACCATTGTCCATCAGTTTTATACAAATAACATAAAAATAATAGTCACTGAAATAACGGTAATGCATTCAATCCTGATAAGTTGGCAAACAATTCTCAATAAGACAGAACACAAAAGTAATACAATATTCATCAAACCATATGAGATCATGAACAAAAGTAATACAATATTCATCAAACCATATGAGATCATGAACAAAAGTAATACAATATTCATCAAACCATGAGATCATGAACAAAAGTAATACAATATTCATCAAACCATATGAGATCATGAACAAAAGTAATACAATATTCATCAAACCATATGAGATCATGAACAAAAGAATGAAACAATCAGGAGGTAATCTGCCAAACAATCTTTAAACATAAACAGGGAGACTGTAGCACATGTAAGGCTTTTATAAAAATTATTACAATTCACAACCAAAGCAACAAACAAAGACCCTTTTAATATGATGGACCAAACTTTTTGAATGGGATAGTTTGTTTGTGATAGAATATCAAGGTACACCAGTCATTTCTCAAAATCGGGCAGCAAAACAAGTTTTGTGACTCACAACACATTAGTTTTAGAACATCCAGCATTGATTGATTGACTGATTGGTTAATTTGTTGGTTGGTTGGTTGGTTGGTTGGTTGGTTGAGTTGTGTAAAACCTTTTTCACCAACATTGTGAGGAACTGATTGTTTTTCAATCCATACCAATTTAATCAAACAAGTTGCTCATGCATTCTCAGTTTTGTTTTTATCATTCATTTCAGTTTGATTTTTTACCAGCATTCTTGGGAACTGATTTTTTTCAGCGCATATCAAATTAATCAAACAGGTTCATTTGAGTTGCCCACACATTCTTAATTTGGTAGTTTTCCATTGATACGTACAAAGTCTTGTTGAAACCTCTGTATTTCTTCCATCGTTGTATCCAGCAGGTCATAATCCTGGTGCTAAAATAATAAATAATAATTAAGCTTGCTAGCAAACAAAATATTTCATAAAGTCACAGATTTTTTGAAGTGCTGTTTTATGAGTAAATGCAGTGACTATTAATTGATAAAGATGCAATATTGTTTTACTCCTTTACAACACATTACTGACAATATACTGACATATTGTCCACTATCTTTATACATTTTGTTCTTTGAGATGCAATTTCTGTGTAATTAAGATCATATCAATATTTAATCTTAGAACTTCTGTTAACTGGTCTGAAAAGTTGAGCTTGATGTAAGGCCATCCTCAGCAATCCAGTGTATTATAGTATAGTATTGTTTAAGAGCCTGATTCAAGTCCATGGATATCTGTCCCATCAAATTAATCTTACAAGTTCAAAAAGTGCTCTGCTAAGTTAGGACTAGGAGTGATTGAGGTGGTGATGTCATTTCCGAGACGAAGCAATGGCTGTGAATGGGTACAGAGAATTTATCATAATCATAATACTAGAATGGTGACATAATAAACTGGATTATCGAGGATGACACATGTGTAGGTACAGCTTTTGTGGCAGGTAGCAGTGCATGTTGCATACAAGGAGATTTATGAGACCACTCAGACGTGGATCTTCAGCCCAAGTCTTAAGGAAATGTCAGTAAAATATTGAATTGACACTTTCCCAAATCATGTCACAATACTGGTAGTAATTAGTACTAATTACTAATGTTATGACTTTGTAGGGGTGACTTGTATTTCACTTATAACAGGGCCAACATAGAGGAGGAGACCTTAGGCTTAGTTTCAAATTATTGCCTAGAATGTAATGTTAAAATACAATGTTAAAATACCACTTAATTTAGGAAACTAAGAACTTAAAGATCCCAATCATAAACCATATAAAGATTTGTTCTCCAATTTGCCTGCCAATGGTTCTTAGTTTGGAATCCGGGATAAATCCCTCAATACAAGTGCAACAACACTCCCCATCTATCAGGATCCGTGTGCGCGCGCGTGAGTGCGTGCTTGCGTGCGTGCGTGCATGTGTGTGTGGTTCTAAGGATTATATATATATTTATTATATATTTTCAAATTCCAACACAAACAAATTGATATTGTTATACTTTTTTCTCTTTACATCAGCAGATATCTGCATTGTCCAAAGTTATAGTTATATTTGATGTCTTTTAATTATTTGTATAATTGTACATTTGTACTAGTTTTAGATTACACATGCATGACTTTTTAGCAGTCATTATATGTAAGCAGAATCTATTATATGTAAAAACAAGTAACAAATTAAAAAAATGCATTTAGATATATCTACATGGAATGATAGTGGGGTTAAATTTGCATTATGTCATGGTAAAAATATTTGATTATAAACTTTCTAAAATCATATTTGCTATATCATAATATCTAATAAATAGACTTAATACTAAGTACTGGTGTCTTGAAGTACAGGATAGAGCATGGGTTGTAAATAACTTGTCAACATACATGTTGTCAAAACAAGAACATACAACTATCATTTCACATCTATTTATGTATCATACACATCTTTGTGGGTTAGTCATGCAGTATGATTTGTTTTTTGTTGGGACAAATTATGGACCAGTGCCGTCAGTGGTACTTTATGCCTGTCAATGTCCGTGTGCTGCAAATCCAGGTGTATCTCCAACATTTTATTACATTGAAGTCCGTGGTAGAATAAAAAAAATATTAAGATTTGAATGCTGCAACAGTTAAGGACTTGTCACGGGAAATAACACAAAGGCTGATACTAGTGATAAGCAAAATCAGAGAGTTTACATTATTTCATCGATGAGATATGTTACCTAAGACCACACGACCATGTTACTACTAATAATAATCAACAAATCTGCAAAAAACCTCGACTGCGAGTTTGTTTGTTGGCATTATTGGGTACATGGTCCTGTGCCAAGACTGACTCGCTTTTTTCTGACGTAGAAAAATGGCGTGGCAATATATACCGTTTTTTATGGCGTTTTTCCCGCTATCTTGCTATCATCGTGGCAATTCGTGTTTTAGTTGAAGACAGAAGAAATGTTAATATTCTATACAAATAATCACTACAAAATATGAGCTAGTTATAAATATTTAGTCGTAAACGACCGATTTTGAATTAGGTTGCTACAGGATAACGTTTTAGCTTGGATCCTTCTCTTCCAGTCACACGTTGTCGCAGCGCACATTGAACCGGGAACCAGACCGGAAGCGACTGGTTAGACCGTCTAAAAGAGAGTTATTGCCCTTTGGAACCCGCGGCAAAGACCATATATCGGTATATGGTCTCTGCCCGTGGTAATAGCATACCAATATTGATTTAACACCTTGTATTATGTTGAAATCACAGCCATCACATTGTGTTACATGTTCACCTGGTTTAGCATGTAGTTGTTGACAGCAAGCCTCTCCATCAGTAAACATTCACAGGGTCACACCCATGCATGCAGGAAGGGGGACGAGATCACCGCTACAACATGTGGGTTGCATTTTCATCACATTATGTCATAATCAACAAATTAAAGACACCCATAAACCCTGAGCCAATACACCCCTAGTGATTACTTTATCACTTTATCATTGTTTTACCTATCCACCTCACCTACTTACCTAACCAAAGCTAGCCAACCCCAGAGAGAAAGTGCGTGTTTTTGTTGTTGTTGTTTTAATTTGAACTATGACATATTCTTTCGGGCATGAGAAACTATTAACTAAACTATATTCCACAGTCATGGTGCAGGACTATAGCTCAAGCCTCACTCCAAGATAATAACCCACACATCCTGTCTCCTCCAGTCTAGTCCGGGGTTCGATCCCCGGCCGCGTCCAACCAAAAGACGTTAAAAGATGTTGTTACCCTGTCTGGCGCTCGGCATTAAGGGGCTAAAACAAGGACTGGTCGGCTCGGAGTCAGTATACTGTGTCTGAGTGGGGTAGTCATGTTAAACTGCGGCATGGTATCTCAGTGGGCTAGCACTATAAATCGGCATCAGTCCGGACTAGTACAAGCAGCCACACACACACACACACACACACACACACACACGTGCATGCACGTCTATATATAAGTGCAATAATCTTGGACGCGACGTTAAACCCAATTTCACCTCACCTCACCTCCTCCAGTCTAACCCAGGCCACCCCATTTCAAGCATAACCTCCACAAACCAACCGCTGGCTCTGCTGAAGACATTCAACTTCAGCCATCAGTCTAAGCTAAGCCATCATACCCAAAGCTCCACCCCAACTCCAACTCTGAGATATTCGACAACGCGCCACCCCAACCCAACCCTTGGACCCCTCCATTACAGCTCTCGGCTATGCGCGAGGGTATCTCCGTGTCATAAACACGTCTCTTCGATTCCTGCGCAGACACACTGGTGCACGAACACTAGTATTGACCTTTTAATAAAGTTATTCCCGTCAGCGATGATGCGTTTACTACTACCGGAGACTGTGACAAACCCAACAACTGAATTATATGCTATAGCTCTGGACTTACCTATCATTCACAAAGGGGCACCGACTCGCTCCTTTACTGTTTAGAGTACGTCCATTCGTATACTCGTTATGGCTGACTTAGAAAATTAAAATGATTAACTTCATTAGTACGAAGTGGGTACACAAAGCCTGCTTATCAGCTGCTCACACTTACAGTAGCGTACTATACAGCCTCTGATAACGCTGCCGTGACCTATATAATTATATATATATAGATAGAGAAATGTACACAGCAAAAGCCACTTTCACTTTCGGTCCAGCAACATCACACGAAGAGACGTAAAATCTAAATCGTTCTGTGATATCGGTGTTTGAAAATGAGTGAGTGTGTGTTATTTTACGCCACATATTACAGCCATATATCACGACGATATATCTGTCGACATTAGGGTTCAGTGACAGACATTGAGCCAGATTAAACACGTATCAAACACGTTGGGTGCTGAAAGAAACAATAACTATGTACAGTCTGGCTAAATCACTTGTCAAGAGGGGGCACGGGTGGCCCAGTCGTCTAAGGCGCCGCGATTCGCTGTGCAGAGTTGCGTCCCTTGGGCACGCCAGAAACCTATGATTGTGGGTTCGAATCCCAGTTCGCCCCGATTATGTTTCTAGGTTTGTCACCACCATACCCGTGCTCGTGGGTTTCACCTAAGTGGTAAACGTCTGAGACCTGCATCCCTGTCTTTCCTCCCACATTAAGCTGACACGCCGTGATATGACTGGAATACTGTTAAAAGCGGCGTTAAACCCAACTCACACACACACATTTGTCAAGATCAATTTAATGTACAGTGGAACCTTTCAAAACCATACCCTGACTAATACGGATTCAAGTCAACACCAGACCATATTGGCGGTTCCGAATTTACTATGGTAAATAAAAAAAAATTAAAAGAAATAAGTTACTGTATTTTTATTTCCTGTTTCGATATGTCTTGCTGTAACCTCACTAATCCGGACTAAACTTTCGGTCCCACAAAAGTACGGTTAAGGCAAATTCAACCTTACATTTTAGAGAATGAGAGTCGATGGCGTGATAACGAATCGGAACTTGCTATCATGGAACTGCATGTCGCTTATATCGATCCCAGCGAAGATCTGAGTTAGAACTGGTCTTCAGCAACCCACGCTTCTCATAAGGGTCGACTAACGGGATCGGATGGTCAGGCTCACTGATTTAGTTGATGCATGGTATCGTATCCCAATTTCGCAGATCGATGCTCATTGCGGCAGTCACTGGATTGTCTGGTTCAGACTCTATTATTTACAAAACGAGGTCGTATAGCTGGAAAATTGCCGAGTGGGGCGTTAAACTATCAAACAAACGTATACAGGCGATCACATTATAATTCCACTGTCAGGCGCAGGTAGAAATAAGCTGGTTATCATACATCTGACATAACTGATTAACCCTATCAAAAGTTGAGCAGTACTGTTCAAATCAAAATACAACACCTCTAATTCTCATTGAGAGGGGGGCATTTATGTGTTCAAAAACTTTAAGAAAAAGGTTTTACCCGACATTTACCTTTTGAACTTCTCTCTTATGGGCTTGCTTGCAGCATTGTTATAAACTGACGGCCAAAAGGAACTTTACCACTTTAAAAATGAAATGGCAAAACTTGAAAACATAAGTTCAAGCTAAATCAGTGCAAATCATATGGTCCAAACACAACAATGCTTTATGCAGAAAGTGATACACGTCCACGTGTATGGCAGAAAATGCGAAAAAGTGAAAAACACGTGCCCTTTGGTCAGCCGAAACTACACGTGCAATAAGGGTATATAAATGATATGGACGGTATGTCAGACACTCACACTGATAACAAAAACAAACCACAGATATGCCACGAGTGACACCCGAATAACGCGAGCAGTCTCTGGGTATGATACAGATGGGAGCCACCCATGTCCACATTGCTAGAACGTTTGTTTGCTCCCGTGTTGCTGTAACCACCTTATGCAACGTTACAGACAGTGAGTGAGTGAGTATGGTTTTACGCCGCTTTTAGCAATATTCCAGCAATATCACGGCGGGGGACACCAGAAATGGGCTTCACACATTGTGCCCATGTCGGGAATCGAACCCGGGTCTTCGGCGTGACGAGCGAACGCTTTAACCACTAGGCTACCCGACCGCCCCGTTACAGACAGACCGGGCAGACATCAGACAGGCCAAGAACAGGCAGAACCAGGGTTACTACGCCCAATGAAGACCGGTGCTTTTGTACTTTGCATCTCCGAATTCGATTCCTGACAATGACGTCATCAGCGACGAATGCCTCAGGGCATATGGTTAGTCGACATAGTGGCCAGGCGACTAGGGGTTCAAGACCTTACAGAGGACAATTATTGGCAGCGCAAGATCATCGTTAGACTAGATCATCGTCAGAGATTGTGTTTGGGCCCGGGCTACACGTCGTTGGTAGCGACATGCCTAGCAGAGGGTCGTTTTCCCTGAGGAAAGCAGGTTCGGTTTGTTCAGAGCTGATACAACACACCATGTTTACCGCCGAAGGGGAGAAGGAACGGCGGTATGTTGTTTTCAGGGGGTCGTGCGGTATGGTGGAGGGGGTGTTATGATGCTGGGAGGAACTAGTGGGCAGGAGAGAACACCACTGATCATATTTAACGGATATTTGATAGCTCAACGTTACATGGTTGACATTCTTCGTCCGACTGACGTATCATTTCTACAACAGCTGCCACGTGGTGTCATTTATCAACATGTCAACGTCAGACCCCCATACAGCCCGAAGCGTACAGAACTTCCTTGCAGCCAACTACGCCCACGTGTTGCCGTGGCCTGCACGCTCCCCAGACAAGTCCCCCACACCCTGAACACCCCTGGGATGTCATGGATCGTCGTGTTCGACAGCGACGACATCCTCCATCCAACCGACAAGAACTGATCCAGGCCTTCCAAAAAGAATGACGACTTATCACACGTGACGTCATCAGACGAATGATCTTCTCTGTGCGCTGGAGAGTTTTTGCGTGTCTTCAAGCAGGGGGTGGTCACACACGCTATTAACGTGACATGACATTGAACTTGAGCGATTTAAGATATGTGTAACCTTTGTCCATTACGTTGAAAGTTTGTTTTTGCTACCCCACCTAATTTGGGCAACTGTCATGCCAATATCGGATGCTGTATGGCTGTCATTTTAACAAGCGGTCCTTAGCTACGTATCGTGTTATCCATAGTTCGAGACAGGTAGAGTGCGATATTGGACCATAGTGCAGGACTTTACTAAGACTATCAAGTCACATTGTTTGAAGCTCGAGTTGACGATGTTTTACAATAATTTCTTTGAAATCCCTCAGGTAATGTCTGTGGGTGTCTGCATTATTGTTGTAAGTTAATGTCAGTGTGTCACACACAACAACATGCGCAGCGACACTGGCCAGTAGTCGATTCGATGAACAACATTTATCATTCCAAACTTGCCTCAATGGGAGATATCGCTTAGGTGCTTTGCAGAGTATTATGACGTCATCGGTTACCATGACGTCAAAAACATTCATCTCTAATCTCTCCACCATCGAAGCTGGGTGGCTGTACTTTTCACACTCAGGGCACTGATTATATAGAAGTTATAAATGAGCATGTGTTTGATACTGATTTTACGACACAAAAGTCAGAATTCTTGTATTTCCCATGAATACATGAATTCTTTTAGCAGTGTACACGAGTACAGTATGAGACACACAGTTGAGTGTACAGATTTCTTTCTTACCCATTATTTCTTAATCATTTTGAGTAGCCTTAGAAAACCACAATTGTCGGAAGACTTCAACAGCTATGACATTATTTCTTGTGTTACGTCATTCCGACCTTACGTCACAATTAGATTCGAATGACGTCAACAATTCCGTACGGATGACGTAAACAATACACTGGTGCGCGTGAAGTGATATTTGCACTAGTGCACATATGAATTTTATTAACTCTGTACTGTCTAAAAATACAAGATATTTCATGTGTGGAGTGAAATATCCTGTTTTTCTGTGGGAGAGAAAGGAGATATTTTCACGAGCGGCGTAGCCACGAGTGAAAATATGTCCTTTTCTGCCCGTTACGAGATGAGAGAAGCGTGATATTCCACTCCAATTTCATATCCTATTTATTATATACTTTTTGTGTAGTTATCTCCCGGAAAATAAAATTATTTCCTAACAAATGTAAAACCATGAAATGTATATTCTCCCTACCTCACACACAGGGACGGTTCACCACCTGTTTGCGACTAAAAAAGTAGTTTCGTGTTTGCAAAATCTTAAAATATATATATCAAAAGTAACAAAAAATATTTAGGGTCACGAAAATTCTGTACCATACATATTAATATGATTATATACAAAATCGACGTAAACAAAAAATAGTCTGTTGGAAGCGAAAGAATACACGCTTGTCAAGTAACAAAAATGGCGCTTTGCGAGACGAACAGTCTCGATTGAAGAGTTAGATGAGAAATTTACAGTTTATAACGAAACATTTTCAAGAGACTAACAAACGGCATGAAGCGATAGTAATTCCATAAATAACCATCTGTCACTATTTTGCCTTGTCAATGTGGAACTAACGTAAAAGGAAGTTAATAGTTTGTGAACGGGCCAGACACACGATAAAGGGAGATAATTTGAGGGGATGTAACTCTTGTATGACAATAGTTCCGTCAAAGTGTCTGGTTGACAACAGTGAAATATCATTGCTATGAAAATATCACTTGAAATATACAAAAATACTGTTTACAAACTGAAAATGTTGGGAGTTGGGAGTATTAATACAGTTGATATCAAAAACGTGCATCAGTATGTCTCAGTAGACGAAAAAAATTTGGTACTCAGATTAAAACCTTGATGCCTCTGTCTTGTTTCGTCTCCGGATAAATTCCAGGTGTATGGGTTATGCATTCTTTCATGGAACACCGTTCAGGTAAAAAAACCCGGGGTAGAATAGTTCCCCAGCAACCTTTACTTGTCGTAAGAAGCGACTAAAATGATCGGGTGGTCAGGATCGGTGACTCGGTTGATTGCGTATCATCGTACCCCAACGGCATGGGACGTTACTCGTGATAACAATCACTGGATTGTTTGGTCCAGACTCTATTTTTTATAAACCTCTGTCATTAGCTCGAACATTGGTAAGTGTGGAGTTAAAGAACAAAAAACAACACTTTCAGGTTGTAGAACCGTTATGTCAAAGCTTTTGGACACTTTTGGCGAGAGCTCGGCTTTTCCAAGTTGGTGATTTCGTTAAAGATTTAACTATTCATAATGGATCTTTTACAGGTCACATTTGTTTATATTTCATTATAATTATTATTTAGAAAAAATATACATGTACTTAAGCATCTGTAGTTAATCTTGATGTAATGCATAGGTTGTCTCAAAGGTCATCCATCAGGCCGAATAACTTGTGACTCTATAATTAAATATTCTACTCCCTTCCCTGCATTGTTTGCATCAGTTTGGCTTGTACCTGTTTGTCGGTTGGCTAGGTAGCGACGGGGTGCTTTCTGTAATTGACAACCATTAGATATACACGTCAACCTGGTGCCACAATGTCAGTCGGTCTCCTGGTGCGATTGCGTCTGTGTTAGGTAAGGTCTGATTGCAGTTTGGAATCAGGTGCTAATAACAAGTATTTGTCATTCATAAATTATTACCTCACTGACCCTACACCATTATCGTCTGCTCGATGCGCGTGGCACGCGACAGCTGGTCGAATCACACCGAGCAGACGACAGCTGTGGTCAGCTTGTCCGGTGGTCATTTTCACTCATTATTGACTTGGCGTCCACGCGACCGATACAAAGAGCTGGTTTAAATCTCCTGGGACAGGACTACAGACAAAAGCTAACGGTAAACTCAAGCTGGGTGATGAACGAGGTTAAAAGCAGATCAGAGAAATCTGAGGCTTCAAAGTCTCTGAGGCTACACCGCCATCCGCCTGAAAGTACTTTGGACTTGTTCGTGTGTAGACGGTGCTCAGATTGACGCAACCAACTGATTAAGCTGCCCTGAAGAAACAAAGCAGCTTTAGTTTCAATCAATAACATTTGCAACATGTGACATCTGGGCCCCCCGCTAGGGTACAGTCACTGACAAGTAAAACACGTGGTCCCACCCGGAATAAAACCAAACAATAGTCAAAATAAAGGAGGAAAGTTGAATTCTTATCACGTGTTGCTTTATTTTAACTGTTCAACGCCGAGGCCTTTTGTCGTGTTTCAGCTTTTGGTCAAACAGTAGGAATGCAACAGCCGTGTTGAAAGTTGAAAGCAGTTAGCGTGCGGCACAGAGGTGGACTGGGGGGATCGGGCGTTGTATTCTCCTCCCCTGCCCCACGCGAACACACAGCCGTGGCGGGTATCCTGTGACAAATATATTACACCTATACAACGTCTTGATGTTTCTCTACCCCTACTAAACAGCAGCTGTTGAAGTGAATTGACGAGGGAGTACACCAGCTGACAATAATTCATCGGATTAGCATACATACTTCTAGCTGTACCAACATTTATTTTAAGCATATTTTAATATATATGGAAATGCGGAAATAAGAATTAACAAGCGGTTAGTTAATACAAACCGAGGAGCAAAAGAAACCACACCTCTCAGTTGATTTATCATGTTTAATTTCCATTTAAGCAATATTATATCCAATAAAGTAACTACTAGCGCCTAGTCAGCACTTAAAGAACAATTCTACATGTTGTTTTTTTCAAAAATATAATTTGACTTTTTTTTAATATTTAAGAAATCGGATACACAAGTGCTGATGGGTATCTTAGAAATCTTATCTTAGAAAGTAAATACATGTGTTTAGGGTTTTATGGTTGCACATAGATGTCTTGTCCCAATCTTCACTGAACCAATATATTTTTACACAAAATTACCCAGCTACAGATTACTGTTTACAAACCTTTGCAGGAATGAGTGATGGTTAAATTACATAAAAAATAACCCTCGGTATACTTTCTTTTGTCCCTTAGTTTATTTAGATTTTACAATAGCAGATATATGACGTTATATACACTCCAGTGGTTGCCAGGTTGTACAGATAGGTTATATTTTCGGGGTTATTGGCCGGGGGAGGGTGGGTGTGGGAATATCACCCCCAAAACATGACAGGTTCATATTGTAAAAGGAGAAGATAAATTGTGAGGGGCATGGCAAAATGGACAGTTGTTTTTTTGTTTAAGTAAAATGTAGTGTCATTTTTCATGAGAAAATAAACACTACATCTGTTTCGTGTGTCACAGTGGACAGTAATTTGTGGTCAAGGTCGAAATGGACAGCAACCTGACGTTCTTTATGTGATACATATATCTGAGAGTACAATAGCTAAAAATTGTCTCAGAAACGTTTGATATATATTTTCGTTTTTAAATGTTTCGTGAAAAAAATTGGTGATAATATATTTCCATATTTGGTAAAGCTACTTAGCATTCAATCAGATGCATACTTCTGAACAGAAACAGGAATTCACCATTAATACTTTGAGATTCGCACAATGTACGCGCATATACATTCACATGCAATCGTAGAACTAGCACACGCGGTACAGCATATTTGATTGCATCCTCGATTATCCAAGTTATTTTTATAAAAAATAAGGTATTTTCTCGATTAAACGCCGGATCCGTATTAAACACAGCATCTCGACGAAACGCCGGGTATTTTTTTATATGCAGAATAAAGAAGAATTCCCATTCTTTGCGATTAAACGCTGGGGGTAAAGAGTGTCTGAAAGAAATGTACCTCTGTGCGTTTAATAGAAGAAATACGGTACACTGGACGAATTCGCTAACAGAGAACGATACCAAGGAAAGGTATCAAACTACTGTGGCTAGCGAGAGACATTCCGTGCTAAGTTAGTGAGTAGGGACATCACTTCCAAATCAAAGTCTATCTACTCGAGTATGATTTGATAGGACTTTAAATACACGGTTAAAAACGAGATCTTATCGCTCTGGGGATCGTACCTCATATACTAGTACTTTAACACAGACTTACGATAACAACGCTTTGGAAACGAAGCCATGCAGGGCTGCCTTGTACCATGTCGCACTTAATGTCGGACGGCAAATAAGAACGCTGATCGATTTGTTTTATTTTAAATACTGCAAAAAGCGGATCAGTTATGTCCATAAAGTAGTAACGAACAGCTCGTTTACATCGCAGAAGACCATAAACGTATAACGTTGCAGGGAAAAGTGATGACATTGAATATGACTATCGATCCTAGAATGCAAGTGGACCGGAGCCGTTTGCTAAAAAGCTGCTGAAATATTCAAACTGTTAAATGAAAAATTGATAATTGAATGAATAAATATATTTATACAGCATGTCATTAGCTGGTAACTTAGTTATAAAACAACAAGAACATACTTGCTTGTAAATATTATCACATAGCTTTACAAGACTCACTTGCATTTTGTTCGGTAGTGTTTTTTTGTCTGATATTTGATAAATCGGTTAATGACCTGAACGGGATTATTAGTGGTAGCATAATTCCATGAAACAAACTGTCGAATATGATAGAAAATCCTTCTCTGCTCCATCGTGATTGTATACGCGAGATCTCTATCAGCGACAAAATCAGGCAGGTTTGGGGGCTGGTTCAGAGACGGGTGAAACAATACCTTAGGCTGTCACCCCTATTCCAGCAATGGGCGGTCCCTACATTCACTGATACCTCGTTATCGACACGTGGCCGGCGCGCGACCATATTCCCGCAGGGATGAAAGGATGGGCGACAGGCGTACACAACACGATTCGTTCTCGCCGTGCGGTGCGCTCTTTGTTTCAAGGTCGGCAGTTGCTACCGAGGGCCAGGCCAGTTTGCCTAACGGTTCCAAAAGTCGTATAAAAGGCAAGCTTGGGACGCACAATGCATGTTAGGCCTGGACCGGGTGGGTGGAGGGGCGGTTGTACCCGTGGATACCGTCCAACACCGCGAGCGGAACACACCCAAACAGCCGGCTGAAACACTTGGAGCAGACGACAACTATAAATCTTGCAGCAAGATGCCAGATTCATTGAAAGACGGCTGTGAGGCCCGGTGGGCATGGAGCAGACGGGACAAATCTCACGAAGTAAGATTGTATGGTAAAAAGATGCAGACGGCACATTTCCACCCCAACTGGAGCAACGGCACTGCCGGTGTTCGAGGTACCAAACCCCTCAACTATGGCAGGCACTACTGGGAGATCAAGATTTCTCAGAGGATATTTGGAACAAGCATGATGTTCGGTATCGGCACAAAACATGCCCGTCTGCATGTGGATGCGTTTGTAAACATGCTCGGCGAAGATGAGCACAGTTGGGGACTCTCACACAAGGGCCTTCTCTGGCATAATGGAAAGTGGAGGCGATATTGTTCTCCATTCCAGGAAAACGAATCGACAATAGTTGGCATGTTATTCGACTGGTCAACAGGAACACTGACGTATTTTAAAGATGGAGAGTGTTTGGGAGTTGCATTCACGGAACTGAAGAAAATATCCGACGGTTTGTATCCAATCGTCTGCTCCACAGCTGCTAAGACAGAAATGACCTTGGGGTTAAAGTGGCGAAGCTTTTCCAACTTGCAAGACCGGTGCCGAGCGACTATTCTTACTAACCTTGCAGAGGAAAATTCTATTGAGAGACTACCACTGCCAAATCCTATGCGAGAATTCTTGCGAGAAAGTGGCTGACCTTAATTGTTGTTGTTTGTGTTTTATGCATTCATTTATCAACATCGATCGTTTCATAGATTCATATGAAATACAGAAACCAACGGGAGAAATCTGTCTCAACTGTACAAAGACTTCCAAACATTGACTCCAATATGGCGTGCTCGTCCTGACAGCATTGTTTCGCCCGTCGCTGGATGCTGCATAATTGATAGCTATAATCGATACGAAGATCTATGGCCGCTTGTCCCCAATCTGTTGCCCTTTGTTCGGGACAGGGTATGGGTAAGCCAAATTCACCACCGTTATTATAGCTTCCTACAAAGGTTTCCAGTGATGTGTTTCCAAATTATACATTTGACATTAATATTTCAAGACGAACACTTAGGAATGTGTCCACATCATGGACAATGCGAAACAAAGGACAAAGCTGCCACAGACACTGATTTTGAAATGTCGCCCAACGCTGACATTTCGTGTATAGTTATTAAGTTATTAGTGAAATATTTCCAAGTGCTATTTTTGTACAGAGCTTACGGGTGATATCGTATGATACAGTAAGCAAGGATGAGTCCAAGCTAGTCAAATTGTGAATATGGATGTGTGTTATGTTCGTATCAAATGTTTGTTCGCAATTTCGCTCATTGTTGTTTATACGCCAAATATAATATTATGAGGATAATTCTTCAAGCAACACAATGTAATTCGTTTACTCTAATCATATTCCGAAATATATGGATTCAGTATGTTCGATTCTGTTCATGACAACAGTTTCAGCTGTTCTGATCAAATAAAATGAATGCTGGGCGAGCACTTACACTGACGCTGTATGGAAATCGATTTCCAACATATTCTTTAGAAATAACCATCAACGCTGCTCTGGTTATAGCTTCATTCAGAACCAGAACGACAATGTCATTACGCGTGTTTTAGCAATGAGCGTTTTGCTAACTTACTTTTGTGTATGTGTCTATTTATGTATGGAAGACTAACTTCAACATTGTCATTCCGTGACGATAACAGGCGGGTACCATGTGCAATATATTTATGATACTTGTCAATAGCAAGATATAATATATTTTACTATTTGAATGTTGTAGTATTCACTCTGCTTTAATTTATTGCCTTAGAGAATTTCACGGGTCGTTGAAATCCATTGTACATAGACCCTTATGCAGTAGTTTCAATGTGTGTTTAGTAGCGAGCTGATAGAGGTCATTTTTTACATCGATGTATTGTAGATGAAGTCATGTTTTATAAATTTAAAAAATGAAGTAAACATTTATTCTGTATGAGACTTACCTTTTTGGTCGTTTGATTCACATGTGATAAGTTCTGGAAATTGGTAGCGTGTGCATTTCCATCCATCCTCGGCACACAGTGGTACATTCCTGTTCGCTCTACGTGTACAGATTAGAAGAGAGTGGCGAACAGAACATGTACCATGTACACCGGGGATTCTGGAATGGTCGTAGTTTTCACATTTGATGAATAAAATCCTTCATTTTGGAAACCAACATTAAAAATTAGAAACCCAGTAATGGGGAAATTTATTTGATGTGAAGATACCATAAAATTATTTATAAATGAATATGTATCTGCTACCAATGTTCAAGATTTCCACAACGTTTAACTGAATATTATACACCTGAGACTGAGCTGATCTCTCTATTGATAGGTTATATTAAGTTTAGTAGGTAAATAAGCATTTACACTATTCCAAACTCCGGATTTTCAAAGGATTTTACCAATAGTTTGTCATAGCCGAATTTGTTATTCCCACAAACAATAGATACATTACAACGACTTGTTTGATTGGAAGTGAATGAGTTGTAGCCGTTTTCCGGTATACTGCGCAGCATTTTTAAAAATAGACCTTTGTGATTTGACAATTCGCGTTAAGAAATCGTGTAATTTTGTTGAATGACGTCTACTGTTGGTATACCCGGTCCGCTCCGAAATCCCTGCATGTATGCAGTTCACGAATTTACATTTCAAATAATCTTATTAGTTTTCATAATTTTAGATAAACTACACTGATTTTATTAGAAACGTTAGAACTTAGTTTCTTTTGTGTAAAAAGTTAAACGAAGGTAGATGAGCGTGTTATTGCTATTCAACGACTTAATTACCGGGAGTAGAGAAAAACATTACGTTTAGAAGTTAATTTCTCCGTTAGCTAAGCCTCACTGAAATAATTACCGCATGCCGATTCTTCGTAACGTTGGGAGGGGTATAGAGGGTTGGGAGAGGATGTTAGCTGCCATTGTCTCGGTCATTATTGATCGATCATGCCCGTATGTCGAGAGAGCTCTCTCCCAGTGGGGGGTATTTTTCGTTATTTGAAATGCTTTGAACCTAACAGTCTCGCTTCGGTTTGCACTAATGAGTTCCATTCGACAAAGGTATGATCACGTGACCGACATGATGCATAATTAACTATAGGCGGTTCATTTCACAGATGTAATTTGAGGACTAAAATAGAATAAGTTATTTGAAAAGGATTCTTCGAATTGCCCCTTGTCCTGATATATTTCCTTATTAATGTTCACCGACTGATATTTTAATCTTTATATTATCTGTTTAGTGGATTGAATTAGAAATATATGCATACGTTTAGGCACGAAGCTTTGGGCAATTAACAAAATTTAAAAAATGATTAAAGACGTCGAAGACTTTTGGAAATAAAATTTTATGAATATGTCAATCGAACAGTTAATAACCTTATTACAAAGTAATCTCCTAAATATGGTCTTAGTTCTCGTTATAATAAGTGAAGCTTTGCGTAGCGGCAGTGAGCATCAGTATCTGATTTTGATGAAAATGATTACAGGGAGACAATGTCTCGGTTTGACGCAAGACGCATACATTTAGACCTGGGCTCCTGCACTGGAGCATAGAGCTATGTTATTGCACGTGCACTTTGCGTTGTCTATACTTCATGGTATAATAGCACATTATTATATAGTGTACTGACGAAATACCAATTACAAATAATTATTTTATGCTTATTATAATCAGGTTGTCGTTCATGAAGGTTGTTATTGGGTTGCGTACCAAGTATAGCCATTGACCAATATACCCAAGCAACGAGATGCGGATATTTATCACTGTATAGTATACATGTATAGTCAGTCGAGTGGATTGTTACGTGCATATACAGGTGTAAGGGTGAAATGTCATCTATAGAGGAGTATTATAGACTTGCTTGGGAGTTTTCGGAAACGTTTGTTTGAGAGAGACGCCCCAGTTTTACTGATTGACGTTAAAATATTCTACAGAAAGAGCCGAGTGGTGACGAATACGATTCTCTTATTAGTTCTGGGCCTTGTTCCACAAAGCGAGCGTAGCGCTACGACTGTCGTAAGTCTATGTTTAAGTGTAATAATAGGAGTTACAACCATCTTACGGCTACGCTCGCTTTGTGGAACGGGCCCCGGGCCGGCTCAGGTTATATTCTCTGTAAATGGGATCTGTTGTCACTGATCTGGTGGCAACCGACATGTATACATTGGACAGACGCAGGTAGCTGGGAGAGAATTCTATTATTAATGAGATTTCTCTTGTGTTAAATTTAAAATCTGCTGTTAACGTTTATCGCAGAACGCTAGTATCAATGACAAAACACATGACACGCGCGTTGTATTTTCCCGAGTATTTTATCCTGAAATTATTCAGCTGTTGCCTAGCGTGTCGTTATGTTTAATGAGTAACTGAGGAATGAATATTTTAATTTTTTTTTGCGAATTTAGAACGGTTATTATGCCGTAGCTTTGCTGCTTGTCAATCGGCTGTATGGTGTATTGCGTTCAACATTTGAAAGGCGAAGACGAAAGTAGATTTTACTTTGAATATTACAGTGAATGAGATCAATGAGAGCTGTCTGAGCATATTTGCAATGTTTATTACTGAGTTGGTTCACATAGTTAAAATTCACGTTCTGTAGAAATATCTGAAGGAATAATGACGTAATTCCAGCCAGGCATCTATCGAATACAGATGCTGGCTGCTATAGTCTGAGTTCGTCCTCACTTCGTTCGCTCGTCACGCCGAAGGCCCGGGTTCGATTCCCCCCATATGGGCACAATGTGTGAAACCCATTTCTGGTGTCACCTGCCGTGACATTGCTGGAATATTGCTAAAAGCGGCGTAAAACCATACTCACTCAATTGTTTAGGATAATTTCCTATATTATTGGACATGTTCAGCTTCTGCTGATTTTAACTGTGAATGTCTTTTTTGTAAGACATTAGGTTTATATACATATAAAACTTTGCTTTAGACAATGAAACCCCGTTATTCCGGAACGCAATTACTGCTGGGGTTTACCTGTATACAAAGTTGACTTCCACAAGCGCCCGTCACTGTATATCAACCATGTGTGTGTGTGTGTGTGTGGGGGGGGGGGGGGGGGGGGGGGATGATTTCAAAGTGGGAGATGACCGTACCACTCTTGCATCCTTCCCCAATCCCCCACCCCCTCTACGACTGCTCACTAAACATCATACCACACTCTGTCATGAAGTCTCTCTACAAAAAAACCCGTCATATTTGAAAGTTGCGTTGCCAGTGGTTATTTGTTTAAAAAACATCATGTTTAGATCATGTATTCTTAGTAATAAAATGTCACAGATTTTATTTAAAGGATGAATTTATGTGGTCATTGTGTTGTGTTGTTTCATATAGCTCACCTTAATGTGTACGTTACTTTCCACAGGCAACTCCGTGTGTTATTCAGATTGTCATAGCAAGCCTTCTTCATGTCAATAATACTGATTGTATGGTACAATAAAGAGCAATATAAGATACGTTTGATGTATATTTATGTTAATGGCAGAAACCTAATTCTTATGGTAATTTCGGTAACTTTTAAAATGTGAAATACAGAAACACGTGCTCATTTCAATAATAATAGACCGCCCTCGTGGTCTAGTGGTAGAGCGTCCGCCCGGAGAGCGGAAGGTCCGGGGTTCGATCCCCGGCCGCGTCATACCAAAAGACGTTAAAAGATGGTACTTGTTGTTACCCTGTCTTGCGCTCGGCATTAAGGGGCTAAAACAAGGACTGGTCGGCTCGGAGTATACTGTGTCTGAGTGGGGTATTCATGTTAAACTGCGGCATGGTATCTCAGTGAGCTAGCACTATAAATCGGCATCAGTCCGGACTAGTACAAGCAGCCACACAAACACACACACGTACATGCACGTCGCTATATAGATGCAATAATCTTGGACGAGACGTTAAACCCCATTTCACCTCACCTTCAATAATAATATAAACAGCCGGGCAAAAGAAAGTATTCACTTGAAAATTGGATTCGACCAAGAAATTACAACGTTACCAGGCTTAAAACAGTCACCGAAACACTGCAAACGTAAGACCCAAAACGCAAGTATGATACCCGTATCAAATACATCACCATCGAATAACCATTTCTTGTTTGTTTCATGTTTAGCCACCATCATACATGGGTGTATACTTTCTTTTGCCTGTCAGTTTACATGTACAGTAAACTACGGTTATGACGAAGTCAAAGGGACCACTCATTTTAGTTCGTAATAACCGTAGTTCGTTATAAGCGTATATACAGCAGATATACAACAAATTGCCGGGACTAAAAAATGAGTTCGTTATATCGGTCAGTTCGTTATAAGCGTGTTCGTTATAAACGTAGTTTACTGTATTTTCCTTCATAAAGGCTGACACGTCTCTTCGGGGTCTGTATATAGATCGACACAATTAAATTAATTTGAACACTTCACTGAAGGTTTAGGAGAGTAAATATGTGCGACAGATTGAAAGGTGCGACAACCTTAGGTTATAATTGATAACCCTCCGTCTTTAATTAATCTCGGGAAATAGTACCCGCTCCCATTTCTTTCATGCTTTGTTACGTTTAAGATTTAATAACCTCTGAGGGACAGATTCACGTGGACACGAAACGATTCAGCTCTTGTGAATAGCCCCCCACCCTCCCCTTACCCCTGACTTCACCCCGTCTCCTTCACCCCCTCTCCTTCACCCCTCACTCAGTTTTACAATGGGCGTCCACTTCAGCTACTTGGAAACACCTGCTCGCGAGCGTGTGCTAATTGACAGGTAGTAAGTTTTAACATTAAAGGTCGATCAGGTGATAATTTACAGGGGGGTAAAGTTGAGAAAACTGGACACCTTATATTAATTACAGAATTTAAGGGGTTTCAATTAGTTTGCAAACGACAGGGTCAGTTTGGGACGGAGGGGTAAGGATACGACCCGGGCTAGGAGGTCAGGGGGTCGGGAATGAAGTTCACCCCAGGAGCTTTCTCATTATTCACCTCGAGACCCGGGCCCTGCGTTGCCCGGATCAGTTCCGAGGGATAAAAGCAGAAAACATTTATCATTTGTAAATATCTGAATTAGCATACAGGTTCTTGTTCTGTTGCTAATGGAAATGTTAAAGTTGAAACTGAAACTTTATTATAACCTAATTATTCTTAGGACAAAATAACTTTTTGAAGATAATGACAGCAGTAATTGTTTCAGAAAACGAAATATGTTGGTATTTTCTCGGAGCATGTCGTACCTATCATCAACCGATACTGAAGACATATATTAGGGCAAAGTTGGTAATAAATGTATTTCGCATATACTTTGTCTGAATTAATTCAGTCTTGTCTTTTTTTCACCATAACTTATTTATCAATACACAAAAGCGCAACTCCTATATACTCTGTTAAAGTGTTTGTTTGTCACGCTAAAGTTCCATTCCCCAATGGAGTGCAATGTGTGAAACCCGTCCTTGGTGCCCTAAATAACAGATTTATGAATATATCTGAGAGCTAGCTCACTCACTCACTCACTCACTCACTCACTCATTCACACACACACACACTCACTCACTCACTCACTCACCCACTTACTTACTCACTCACTCACTCACCGACTCCCCCACCCACTTACTTACTCTCTCTCCCATAAATTATGGTGGCGCACCGGCAAAGTCACGCGTCTAATCACAAAGTATAGTTTTATAACACTGTCGACATGTGCCTATATCTCTGCTGGACCGTGTGTGGTTTTGTCAGCTGCCCGTCCAATCCTGGGCAATAGTCGTATATAACCACGCCTGCTGCCAGGCACATTTTCCCATATTCATTTATTGAAAGATCGTGTGTCAATAAACACTCCCCACCTCCGTCAACGACATGTGTCGCCAATCTCCTCTCCTCACCTCCTCCCATGTCCGTAAACACTCAACTCTTCTCTCAACGACATGTGCCAGCGGTCTCCTCACTCCCGTCAACGACTTTCCTCACCCCTGTCAACGACATGTGTCACTGATCTCCTCAACCCCGTCAACGACATGTGTCGCCGGTCTCCTCATCCCCATCAATGACATG